>NC_064257.1:27826153-28454423 GCF_003254725.2 Canis lupus dingo | reverse complement strand
GAACTTCAATTTGTAGCCAACTTGAACAGAAGTTGTGGGTAACCTGGGAATACCCACTACTTGTGATTGGCATCTGAAGTAGAGGCCAATCTTGTGGGACTGAGATCTTAACCTGTAGAGGTCTACACTAACTCTGGTTAGTGTCAGAATTGAATTGTAGGGTACCTAGCTGATGTCAGAGAACCGGTCTGTATGGGGGAAACTCCTCACACTGACCTGGCCACAAACCTGTTTTGTGGGTAGTAGAGGAGAAATACACGATTATTTCTTTACAATGTAGAAAGAAAAGAGCAGAGGCTTTCAATAACCAAGGCTGTGTTTGGATCAGAATCAGCTACTTTACATTGTGGACATAAATTAATGTCTCTAAATTTTAATCTTTTCAAAATTAGAATGAATGTATTAAGAAATATGGCTATTATACAAAATGTCCTGGTATACAGTAAACATCCAGTAAATGAATCCTATCATAATTGTTCACTGACATTAAATTCTTCACACTCTGATGACAATGGAATAAATGCGAAGCTGTGACAGAAAATAATTGTTAAAACTTTCTATTCACCTCATAAAGTTTGTAAGAGTTTTAAAATGTGTTCACAAATGATTCTTACCAATCTATACTTCAAAATGCTTTAAAAATTTACATATCCATGAAGCTATACTATCTTTGTTCCGAGGCTGAAGTAAACAACTGTATTTAATTATATTTGAGCAATTCAAAAAACTTTGAAAATCCCATTTTTCTGCTTCGCATTTTGTCCTCCACATCAGACAAGTTTCCCTTTGGTTCTGTAATGTAGCAATGAAGTCACAGACCAATTTACAGTGTTTTTAGGTTGGATAGTTCACTTTAGTGAGTGCTCACATGGGTATTCTGTGCAAACAGCATGAGTGCAAATGCAGCTGGCATGTCCACAAGAATATGGGATCATGAAGCTTGTGGTTTAATTATATCAAGCCTAGAATTTGAGCCATTCTCTAATTTATTCTAAAGACACATCACTTTAATGGGGTTTCAATGAACTGTGTGCCAAATGCATGGTGTTAAAAGCAAAATGTACTGTTTTTTTGTCTTTCCTCTGTAGAAGCAAAGGCATTGATCAGGCCTAAGATTAAGTGCTAAGTGAAAAATATCTTCCATAAGCATAAACCCTCATTATATTTCCCTTTGATTACACAGTAACTATGTGCCAAGCCACTTTTTTTTTTTTTTTTTTTTTTTTTGGCTTAGCACTGACATAGAATAAATGTAAGCATGGTCAGGGAGTCTCTGCAGGTAAATTGATAAATGCAGGGAATTTAAATGTGTGTGTGTGTGTGTGTGTGTGTGTGTGTGTGTATCAGCTGTTTTCATCCAGTAATTATACATTGCCTGACATCAATTGTGTCTGTATCAAGTGAGTAATCTGAGTAGCTTTATGAATATGTGTACTGGATGGAGAATTTGAGAAGCACTGAATCATTTGTTCTTTCATTTATTCAATCACAAAAGCCCTGGTCTTATGCTAAAAGATACAGATACAATGTGAGCATTTGTATATAGAGGCCTATTTTTCTGAAGCTGAAGTTGATGAAGGAGATGAACACCAAGAAAGGATCCCACACTTCTGGCACCATAGAAGAGTCATATTGAAGAGTCTAAAAGAGTCACAGAGCATAGAGGAGGATAGCCTAAAAAGGAACATTTGGGCTAAAGAAAAATAGAGAAACAACTAGCAAGACACAGGTGTTTACATTTTGGTGACTATTTTATGATTTCCTGGGAAAAAAAATCACCATTTTGGAGATGCCTGCCCCTGATGATAGGGGATTATTCTTTTATATGGGGAAGGTCTTCTTTAAATTTGACCCTCCTTGTCTTTTTGTATCTTCTCTCATTCAAATATTTGGATACATGATTTGCTTAAAAATATGGAAATAAACTGGTAAAGCTCTCAGGAAACTACTGTAATTTAAATCCACAGGTAAGAATATTAAACTTTGAAATGCTTTCCTCAGAAGCTTTAGCTTCACTTTGTGCCTCAGAACTGGCCAGGTAGAAATATAGAACAACACACATAAAGGATCATTTTTTTTTTTTTTAAGATTTTACTTATTTATTCATGAAAGACAGAGAGAGAGAGAGAGAGAGGCAGAGACACAGGCAGAGGGAGAAGCAGGCTCCATGCGGGGAGCACGATGTGCGACTCGATCCCGGGTGTCCAGGATCATGCCCTGGGCTGAAGGCGGCGCTAAACCGCTGAGCCACCCAGAGTGCCCAAGGATCAATCTTAATAAAGAATAAAGCAGTTTTCTCTGACAGAAGATTATAATTAATAGAAAACTTCAGGGAAAAAGAAAACTTCCCTTACAACTTTCTCAACTGGCTTTTCCATTAAATTTGTGAATCTAGACATTTCAGAAGATAATTTAAATGAATTTTATGAGTTTCTTTAGCTACTTATATTTCCCCTTAAATGTTAGATTCATATAGTGTAAAGATCACACAGATTTATAATTAGACCCAATAACATCTAAGAACGTTCACCATTTTCTTTATAACCTTCATGAATTTGGAATTGCCATTTGGGAGAACATTAGGAATAATTTGTGCTTATAATATCTTTCCATTAAAAAAAATATACTGCATATTCCTATGCATCTCCGTTACCAGATGATTGTTTTGCATTAGCAGGTTTGAAATTATAACACTATTTTTTAGCTCTTTATGCATTTGTGTTTAAGTCTTTTCAAATACAAGCATAGTTTTAAAAAGATCTCATAAGATTACCTGCCTCATTTTTTTTTATTTTTTATTTTTTAAGATTTTATTTATTTATTCATAGAGACACAGCTAGAGAGAGAGAGGCAGAGACACATGCAGAGGGAGAAGCAGGCACCATGCAGGGAGCCTGATGCGGGCCTTGATCCCGGGTCTCCAGGATCACGCCCCAGGCTGCAGGCGGCGCTAAACCGCTGCGCCACTGGGGCTGCCCTCTCTTTTTTTTTTTTTTTAATCTCTGGAGCCCCATCTAAAATTTGCAATGTGGTCCTCTTTTTGTTTCTATTTAAGGTGTAAGCCTTATCTATGTAACCCATGTTGCCCTAACTCTTCACTGGCCTGTCAACATTATGGGGAGACTGATTTGACTGCCATTTTGTGTCTACCATATAAACAGCCTTTTTGAGAATATCTGGTGCTCAGCTGAGGGCATCTCACTTATGGTCATGAATAAGTTTCTTACTGTTGGGTATCGATATTTACCAAAGTGACAGACTTCCGAGGCCAAGGACGAGATAAGTGAAAAGACCCATCCCTTCTTCGTGCTGTGTTGTAGAGATTATCCAAACTGTACTGCTTATTTTCACATAACTTATAGGATTTTCAATGAAACAGATCTTTCAAATCTAATTCATAGTCTCCCTCCACTCTATAAGGATTATTTGTCAAATATAGGCTGGTACATAAGACACATCTGAGGTAAAGACCCAGTCTACTAATCAAAATCACTGTCTCTGGAACATTCTTTTCCTGGGTCTAGCTTGATTCATTGATTCCTGCTATTCTTAAGAAGAGTCCTTTAAAGAGACTTCGGTATTGCAAGCAAGTATGCTTCTAGTGATATCACTCCTCAACTCACTAGACACATCTAAACAGGTTGGAAGTCCAGTTTGAGCTCAACCTGAGACGCTCACTAAATGCCTACTATGTCTTAGACACTATATTTGACCCTAAGAGTTCAGAAATATGATACATAGCTCCTATTCTAAAGTAGCTCAAAATCCTTCTGGGGATATAGTCATGTAAATAACTTCAATACAGTGTGAAAGTCTCTATAACAGAAACACTGTTTCTTTGGGGGTACTTAAAAGCTGATGATTAACTTTCCCATAATTTTATTCAAGCTTAGTTTTGTTTGTTTTTAATATTGTTTAGCTGATAAGTTTATCTAGGAGTCCCACAAAAGTCTTAAATGGTATTGGACCAATTTCTTTGGAAAGATATAGAGACAAACTGATTTATGCAACAACGACAAACACGTGTTCCTGTGTGTGAAGGAGTGAATGGTTTTAGTGTGTACTGTGTTAAGTAGCATTCTCCTTAATCCATGTCCACTCAGAACCTCAGAATGTGACTTTATTTGGAAAATAGGGGCTTTACAGTGTCAACGAGGACCAGAAGTGTACACAAGTTAAATTAATAAAGACAGATTTCATTCAGTAACTATTGCAATACGGGGAAAGAGACTTTAGTACAGAACAGAGCTCAATTTCAAATATAGTAAGGATGAGTAAGGATATATAGCCAAGGAGCAGGGCGAAGGAATAAGAGCAGACATCAAAGGTGAAGGGTTCTTGCTAAACCTACTTAAGAGTATTCTTGCTGAAGGCAAGGCAAGGTGATCTGATATCAAGGATGAGGATGAGGACTAGATGATTTATCGAGGGAGATCCTATACCAGGGGTGGAAGGGATGACCTAGCAGGATTCTTTGCTAAGCTTGGGCTGGGCAGGCTGAAGAAAGATTTGAGCCAAGGTTGAAGCCTAGTCTGGAAGAGATCTCAGAGGAACCTGATGAAAATTTGTTGGAGACCGTTTTTGCCATCAGATGTAATTAATTAAGAAGAGGTCATACTGAATTAGGCCTTACATTTAGTATGACTGGAACCCTTAAAAGAAGACAACAGAGACATAGCCACACTGGGGAAACTCATAATTATGGAGGCACAGATTGGAGAGACTGATGTACAAGACAAGAACTTTCAAAGAAGCTAGAAGAAAGGCAAGGAAAGATTCTTTCCTAAAGCCTTCAGAGGAAGCATCACTCTGCTAACGTCTTGATTTTGGGTTTCTAGCCTCCAGAACTGTGAGAGGGTCAATTTCTGTTGTTTTAAGCTACGCAGTTTGTGGTAATTTGTTATGGCAGCCCTATGAGACAAAATATTATGTTTACATGAGCCCAGGGACAGGGAGGGTTGAAAAGGATATGTGCATAGCACAAACAGTGCTTTCTGTTTTGGGAAAGAAAGCAGAATGAAACTGGAAATGGAGTACAGGAGAGGACTTCACACAGTACATTTTCTTTTCTTATTCGGGAGGACCACACTGTACTTTTTCTATATTTCTTTTACATATATTTTATATATATTTCTATATTTCTTTTCAGCTTTGTGTTTTTCGTAGTATGAAAATACAGCATGACCAAAAAAAGAAAAAATATATATAGACAGGGGACATGGAAAAAGTTTAAAGCTTTCTCAGAGGAAGGCCGAGAAAATGTACTATACATCAGTTTAGTGGATATCACCGCGTTGGGTTAGGATGCGTGCCTTTCCTTTTTACAAATGCCCCAAATAGCCACTGAGGTATCATGAATATATGGAACTGGTGGGAAGCTTTTAGCTTTTCACATTTTCTATATTAAAATCTTATTCTTTTGGGTTCTATATTTTAAAGTGGTTCCTTACATATAGGCACAAATCTGACAATACATATCAAAAGGGGAAATGTCAATGTTCATGTTCTCATTTTTGTAACTTTTATCTAGTATCTCATCCACTGTGAAATGTAGAAGATAATACAAGCTCAGTTAGCAAGTGTTCATCATAGATCTTTCCCTGCTAATTACACTTTGATACTATATCATTTAAACTACAAAATCAAATAGGTATGTACATAAAATAATTTTTAGAATAATTGGACACTTATGTTATGAAGAAATCCTATATGGTTAGCAAAGAGAGCATTGACCTATAAGTCAATGTCAGAAGTCAGCTCTTTGTCAAATCTCTTCATCTCAATATTTGCATTTTTAATTGGATCTCTTCACCATGTATTTATGTGGATTATTTTGAATATATATAAAATAAATATTTGAACATTTACCTTCAGAGAAGAAAATATATATATTATACACTCCATGAAGGTAGAGATTATTATCCATTTTGTTTACTGCTAAACCCTCAGTTCTTTGACAGACATTTTTGCAAATAGTTGCATTCGATACATATCTATTCATAAATGAGTAAATGGATGTGATAATGCATATACTAATGCATAATTTAATTTCCACTAGGAATTATCTCTGCCTTTTGCCAAGAGTGCTAGGCAAATTATATAAATGACACTGACCCAGATATTCAGACACAAATGAAGTTCTACACAATAGCATTCAGGTAAGATCATATTTTCAGAAAACTAAATTTTAGACGATTTGATTGTTAATTGTTTTTTTACAAGGGTTTTTATTTAACCCATTAATTTATCTGCCTCGGTAGAATAGAGACCAATTATTATAGTTTGCAAATTTCCAATTACTCTGATTAATTATTAAGGGTATAATATTCTACAGAGGCTTATTTGTGCTGACATATTCTCTCAGTGTCCAAAAGACTGTATTTGGTGACATAATTTTTCAGCCTTTTAACATACCTATTTTGCTGAAAATTACTTGTTCTCTATTCTATGTTATTGGTCTTACAGCTTGATTATATTTTACTACAAACTAGTAAGAATGCTGACATATTTATTAGACTTAGGGAGCTTTAAAAAGCATTTCTGGGATTCATGATGAATGTACATGCATGCAAAAAAACCCCTCCGTTTTAACCATTCTTATTCACATATACATATATATTTATGTATATGTGTTTAGTGACATCTCATTGATTACTGGCTGTTAAAAAGAAAGCATGGTATTTTTTACATAATTCCAGATTTAATAACTAGCTTTGAACTTTTGGTACCATATTTGAAAATATGGTTGGAGACTTTTGGGGGTTATGTTATGTGCCAAAGATCACATTAGAAAATGAATTCCAGAAAAAAAAAATAAATAAAAATAAATTACATTGGGTGCCTGAGAGGCTCAGTTGGTTAAGCATCTACCTTCTGATCAGGTCATGATCCCAAGGTCCTGGATCCAGTCCTACATCAGGCTCCCTGCTCAGTGGGGAGCCTACTTTTTCCTCTCTCTCTGCCCCTCCACCCTGCTCATGTGTACTCTGTTTCTCATGCTCTCTCAAATAAATCTTTAAAAAGAAATAAATTCCATCTTTAACATCACTAGAATATGTAATGCAAAAATTGCAATGCTTAGAATGATTTTGGCCACTGCAATAAAGACAAGTTCAAAGATAATTAGATAACTTTAATTTTAATGGTTTCTGGTTAGAGCTACAATGAACCGTTCTTGAGAGATCAAATAATAAGAAAATAGACAAAAGCGCACGAGGATCATCCTGATTTTTCAAGGAAATTGAGCATCCGTGAATTATCTACTATACTCGCAGCATGTGGAAGCCTCAATCAAAGATAACTGAATTGTTTTTGGACTAATATCCCTTTGGACTGGGTGCAACAGCCTTAGCTAATGCACCACATGTGGCAGAGGAGCGCTGCTGCGGCCTAGCAGTGAGCCTAGGACCCACGCACGCCTCCTGTTGCTCTTGTCAACTAACAGGGATTGAGGTCTAAGTGCAGTAGAGAACACATAATTAGGCATGGTTTCTGACCAAGATATTAACAACTCTTGTTAAAGGAAAAATGTCTAGACACTAAAACAATTTATTCTCCACATCTTTGGTAACCTTAAGGCATATCAAATTAGGTTTCCTATGAGAAATATGTCTTGTGGAAAGGTTTTAAAGAGTCCAGAGGGCTTCAGAATCAGACTTCTTAGGATGACCTTAGTCTCCCCTGTCAAATGTCATTAAGACTAAATTACTGCATTCCCTGGATAAAAGTTGATTCTCTTTTAATTACATACTATAAGTTTCTTCATTGGTTAGCTTCCCTAAAAAGTTCAAGCTGTTCCTTGGGCATTTTCTGTAGCTATATCTGCCTGTGTCTTAATATACTGGGAAATAACTAACATATATCAGTTTATGACTGTGGACCATCTTATCCCATTCTTCTAGTATAGTCAAATGTAATAGAAGATAGGTTGACAAAGGAATGGTCAGTGGTGAAAAGGTTTTTGTTTTGTTTTGTTTTTGTTTTTGTTTTTTTGCCAATAGAGTAACTATTTGGACATTGGGAAGAAAATAATGCAAATAGATGTAAATAATTTTTGAAAAAACTATATATCTGTGTAGTTAATATCATGTTCTTATCTACATTGAATAAAAATTTATGAAAGAAAATATTATTTCATTGAGGATTTTTTTAAAGATTTTATTTATTTATTTATTCATGAGAGACAGAGAGACAGAGAGACAGAGAGAGAGAGAGAGAGAAAGAAAGAGGCAGAGACCTAGGCAGAGGGAGAAGCAGGCTCGATGCAGGGAGCCCGACATGAGACTTGATCCCAGGTCTCCAGGATTGCGCCCTAAGCTAAAGACAGTGCTAAACTGCTGAGCCACCGGGGCTGCCCCTTTATTGAGGATTTTAATAATGATTTTTTCTTTATCCATTAAGACCAGAGTATGTATATATGTGTATATATGTACATAAAATATATATAATTTTATTGTATATATGTATATGTATATACATAAATACACATTATATATAACATACATAAATATACATAAAATTATACATACATAATTTTATTCTATATATTATCATAGTATATGTAAATCATATTTTTTTCTGGAAAGAGATTTATACATATATGTCTATCTATATTTATCTATTTTATTTCCTGGAATGAGCTTCAGTTAATCACACCTCCATCAATATGTCTATAGGAGGCTGAATGGCCAATGGAGAAGCTATTGCAGGTGATAACTGAGTTGAATATGATATTAGAACATGCACATCATGAATAGTTAAGTCTCCTGGAATTGGCAACTCATATCTCCTTTGTACAGCTAATCCATCTTAAAGAGATATCAAACTTCTTGCCTATGTTGTTCTAGCTTGAAATTTTATTTAGTACATTTTGCATTCTTTAACACAGAAAATGATGTGCTGATGCTAGATAACAGTTTTAATTACTTTTTAATTTAGAAATAAGAACATAAATCCCAATAGAAATAAAATAATAGTAATAATTTAAAGTCAATTAAATGAAAGCATGCTTTGGACACGTCAGTGATAATACTGATTTTCTACTATAATTAGACTTTATTTAGTTCTTCTACTAAATCAAAACTTACTCAAAGATTCTTAAAGAGAATTTATATTTATTTTTGCTAAGCTCATTTTTGACAAACCCGAACAAGTATCTGCAATACAAACAATCAAACAGTGTTTTAGGTTTAAGTGCTAATAACATGATATATACTTAATTTAAGAATTATGATTGAAGTCTAAATACATTTAGAAAACTCGTATCAGGAAGAAATATTTATTGTTAGAAAAGGTAAAGCATGAGTAAAATGAACAGCAGAGTCATTGCAGTAAAGTATATTCTTATAAAGTTTAAATAAATATACAGCAAAAAGAACTTCACCACGAAGGGGAAATTATCTTAACAAAACGTTTCTCACATATCAATATGGAATAGGTGGGAACATTTGTGATAAGGTGAGAATATGCTGAAGACTGGATTGTCGGTGTGACATACAATTCAATCCACAAATGCACTATTTTTCTTAGTTTTTAGAACTTAAGAGGAGAATTAATATTCATTGAGAACTTACTATTTTCTGGATGGTGTTCTGGATACATTTTCCTTGGGGTTATTACCATGGTGGTCCTATGTTTAAAAATGTAAAGTGTATTTGTAGTGATAACATATCTAAATAATTATCAGATCTCTTTTCTTTAGACAGGAGTCCGGGGGGAGTGGCATTACCCGGGGAGGGAAATTGGGAGAACTAAATAAAGAAATAAAAGGCACGCTCAGACAAATTTCGAGCTTGTATATCACAGATTAAGTGGGTAAGAAACTAGATTCTCTGTCAATGAAAAACATTCCATATGATTATAAGAGTGTGATTTTCAGTAGTATTACTAAAAGATGAGAGAAGCTTATGAACAATATTAATTTCTTATAGTTGCATCATAAACATTTCACTCAGCATTTTCTTTAATTTTTCTTCAAATTATGTTTATTTTCCATTTTTGCCATCTTAAAAATTGTTAAAATATGGAAGACTTTTGTTTTAAGTGCTAGCACCTGGACTTACATTTATTTGCTCTGATTTCTTTAGCCTCTAAAAATGATCCATGTGGATTAGATTGTTGGGTTGTTTCTTCAGCTTCCAAGACACCTTTACCCTTTATTCCACTTTCCATCCATTAACACAAGTGGACTGTACTTTGTAGTTTGCCTATTCCTGGAATCCTGTCTACTAGCAATATGGGATCTGTAAATGTATGTCCAGGGTTAGGGTTCTGGGTAATGAATAGAGGGTGGATTTGAGGTTATCCTTTTGTAAGATTCCATTAGTTTATCTTATTCCTTGTACTGTTAAAAGCATAGTCAAAAAAAGGTTGAGTTGACTCTGTTATGCTTTTAAGTTCTAGAAATGTTTTTATGTTCATATATTTGTTCTGATATGTAGCCCTGGGAAAATTTTTTTCAGATTTTCCAAAAATGAGATTATTAATCTATAAAACAGGAACATACTACATAGTGCTTTTAAAAAGATTATATAAATTCTTTGGAACCTAGAAAAGAAAAGAAAATCATTAACTGTTATGTATTATTATTAAGTCACATAATAAATTGTTCAATTCCTGATAATTTAGTTCTATAATCAGATTTAATCTGTATAAGAACATTTTAGTCCAGATCTCTTAGTTTCAGATACGTTGAGATCTATACTGGCTTTATGAGCAATTTAACTATAATTTGCTTCCATCTCCAAATAATACGTTTTGTTTTGATTGTTTGTTTTCTTTAAGATAATACACTTAAGTGAATATTTATGGTAGCATTAATGGGCTTAAATTGATACACTAAACACAAGAAGGTTGACAGAAATATTTTCTTTTAATATTAATAGAAAATGTCATTGACTAACACTTGTCAAACACATGTGGGATTTTATTTCAGGTAGAATGATAGGTTGGTTATGTTACTTATGCCTTTTTATTTCTTCCCTAGGATGAGCCATCAGGGCATTTTGATTATGGGTCAATTTTAGCAGAAACTTTTAAAAATGACACTGTAGAGGTTGGATTTTTAGGACTCTGAGTCCACTGAGTCATTATCAAGATGTTCACAAGCTTCTGTGAGGCTGGTTCCCCCAAAAAACAAATTTTGGATTAATACATCATTTGCTAACTAATACTGAGAAACTCTTGAGGTGGGGAGAGACATCTATGATTCATTCCAGCAAGTGGATCAATAAAGAGATGCAGTCTTTATGCAAAGGTTGGTGGTTAGCCAGGAAACAAAGGAAACATTCTGGCTACTTATTATGGAAACTACTGAAAAATTGCAGATGCCCTAAATTTATAGCTTCTGCTGTTTTCTATATCACTTTGCAGTTCACAGCTCAAGAGAAAATGCCATTGCTTAATGACAGAGAGTTATGTTTGGGTTACAATTCTCTCTGTGGAGCAGAATTAGCATTCTAGGAAAAGCAAAATTGCGTCTGCTCAGCCCGGTAGCTTCTAAAACACAGAAAAAACATACAGAATTAAGGTACGAAGGAAAGATAATGTGGAAAAAATAACAGGTTTGTAAATAAGTAAACCTTTACAAACTTAGGATGCCTATTTCAAGACATTGTATTTTTGTAAGTCTGTGAAGTGCCTTACTTGAATAAACTGCCTACAGCACTTCTTCACCTGGGCGTCTGTCACCTTGTTTTTGAAAGCCAAGACTTTAAAACATGCCTTTAAAAAACAAATTCAGTCTCCTGAAGATCTCATTTCAGAGCACTCATTTTAGTGTTCTTTTTAATCTGTGTAATATATATTTTTATTCTCTCACATTTGTATAGAAATTTCATTAGCAAAAAAAAAATTTCATTAGCAATGTTAGATGCACTTTTCTTCAATAATCTGTTTCATTTTTATTTTACTCAACATTAATATGGAAGTTTTTCCAAGAGAAATGTATGTTCATTCTTCATTGCATAAAAAATTTAAAAAAACACAAAAATTTAAAAGTTAAAGTGGTCTGCAAGATGACCATAGTATATATTGTGTTACTTCCAACATTTCAGAAAATATCAGTGATCTAGAACAGTGGTTGGCTAACTTGGTTAAATGTCAAATAGAAGTATTCTAGACTCTGTGCGCCATGTGGTCTGTCACAATTGCTTGACTCTGCTGCAGTAGTGCAAAAGGAGTCAGAGACAGTATATACATAATAGGTGTGGCTCTGTTACAATGAATGTTTATTTATAAAAACAGGCCATCATTTTGTCTGACCTGTATATTAAAGGACTTACCCCACAGATCAGAACTTGCCTCATTAATATTTTGAACATTTTCTTCAAATCAGTTTTTTTATGAATAGGAGTTAACTAGATATAGATAATGGGTGTGTGTGTGTGTGGTGTATCTAAACCTTCTTTCTGTTCGTATTCCTCCACTTTACGAATATTGGTGGGATTTGCATTCCACTCTAGGAAAGTGAGTTCCTCACTTTCTGAAACTTTTTTGGAGTAAAGACACTAGCGATTTAAATTTAAATTAGCCACATATACTGTCAATATAATTGAATGCTTAATTATGTAAAGAATTAAGTTTCAAGAAGACTTCATTCTGAGGGTGATAACAGAAACTGCAGGCAGGACACTAAGCTTCTGGGTAGAGAAATTACTGCGAAACAACAGTTGATTCCAGAGACCAGGATTGTCCTAGAGGGCAGTGGTATCTGGGCTGTGCACTGTGCGCTGTTAAGCAATAGAAACCTTAATGTATTCATAAGACTACTGTTATGCTAAAGACTTGCTTATTTCTGCCTGTTTTCCAAATCTTAGGCTGTAGGTTTTCTTGCAAGAGTGCTTTCTTACCAAATACTGTTTTAATGAATTACTTTTTAAAAAATTATTTATTTGAGAGAGAGAGGAGAGAGAGAGAGAGTGTGTGTGTGTGTGTGTGTTTCTGTGCAGGGGAGAGAGGCAGAGGGAAAAGGAGAGAGAGTCTGAGGCAGACTACACTGAGCACTTGATCTCAAGACCCTGAGGTGATGACCAGAGTCAAAACCAGGAGTCCTAAGCTTCACTGACTGCACGATCCCGGCCCCCTCAATGAATTACTTTTTGAGTTAAGTATTAGTGAGAAGCCTTATTGTTTGAAACTAACATCTCTGATATAGAAATCTGTCCTAGGAAAGATTGTGCTTAATTGAGGGAATGTTCAACTGATAAGTTAGAATCAAGGGTAGTAAAAATCATGCTAATAAACTGAGAAATGGTCTCTGGAATGGCAGAGCTTTCAAAATTATAATTGGTTAAATTATTACCAATTGTGATCTAAAATGAAGTGATCATCAAAGACAAACTTATTAAGAATTGTAGCTGCTGCTATAGAATAAAACAAACTTAAAAATAACTCAGCATCTGTGTGAAGGGTAGCTATCACTAACCCAACTGCACAATCTAAAAAAGAGGATGACAACTTTGAGCTTCTAATTTCAATTTTATATTCCCTGGCACAGACTTTCTTTTATGATACTAAGTAATCTCTTGTAAATAAAGTTGAATAACCTCCATAATAACCTCCCACCCTCCAAAAAATACCTAAGTTTGATTCTGTAGGCTTCCTAATTGCAATATTAGACATTTAGGGCATTGAGGGAGAAACGTAAGACTCAAGGAATAGGAATGTGACTGTATGGAAAGATCAGAGGACTCAGGTTTATCTGAATTCCTAAACCCAATGAGCTTTCTTTGTCAACTGAATAAGCTGTCACATTTTTGTCTATAGTGGCAGCCCCTCCTTAAAATGCTGAATGTCCTTCTCTAAGGAATTTGTTTTACATGAGGAAGCCAATGTGCCTAATGCATCTACCTCAACACACATTATTTGGGCCCAACCTCTGAACAGAATCAGTTCCCAATAAGTGGGGCTAGTCAATTATAATGTCAAATCTGTAATCCAAAACATTTGCAATATTTAATATTTTACTTTTGAATATTATTTGTTTAATGTTTGACTATTGTATTATTTTTTAAAAAATTTTTATTCCTTCTTGAGAAGATTACACATTAACATCCTAGCCATGTCTCTTCAACTTATTTTTAGGCAGGGATACTTTATTTCTTTTGGTCAATGGAAAATGGGAAAACCTAAATTGTGCTATATATAAATAGAAGCATTTAATGTGATTCTCTGTTGAACTTCGCATTTGTGCTCTGTCCCTTGCCATAAGAACAGATAGTCCCAGATAATAACTCCTCCTTCATCTTTGGGCCTGGAATGAGACTATATATAGAGACACAGGTGACCCAAAGTCCATGAAGAATATGAATAATGTTTTTGATTATGAAGAATGAAGTAAATGTTTTTGTTCTAAGAGACTGAAACTTGGAGGATTTTTTTGCTACTGCAGTAGCATTGACAAAAAATATGAGGAATAGATTTTGGTAACAGATTCTGGAGCTGATGCCAATGAAAAAAGTATGTAATGTTAATTTGAATGAAAACTACCAATATATGTATATATATATTTTCTACTTATTCTATGTTCAGTGTTTTCTAGAAGAGCAAATGATTTGAATTATTAAACTTATAGGTTGAAAGAGTTAACATGTTATAAGTATTTTTGTTTAAGTAAATAAGACTATTCAAGTAAATTGATCATGTGTAATCTGTTCACCTACTTCTAAATATGTCTCCTACGAGGACACAGAAGATAATACTTTCTTTAAAAATACGCTAGGGAGGTGATCACTAGCATTCACTACATCCATACCCATACCCATATCTTTAATATATAAAATATAGCATGTATTACCTTTAGGAATAAAGGACACAAAGGTGAAATATGTTACCTGATTTCAATAGTAGCATCATCTCAAGGTGACAAAAGGCAAATGGTGATTTAACTTTGGTGCCAAGGGTGCCATGGTGTCATGTTACCATGACAAGTAACTTACTCAAAATTTACCCAATGGTACACAGATGAGCATTTCATTAGTGTCTTCATACTGTCTATTAAAAAACAAAACAAAACAAAACAAAACAAAACAAAAGACAGTACACTGAATCTTAGCCCTTTTATAGAGAGGCAAGGAACCTACTTTCCCGTCCTGGGTTCGTCGAAAACTCAGAGCTCCTAAAAATAAAGTGATACACCAAATATTACAACAAAGCACACAAGAAGCAACTGATATGATTAGGTATTTCACATTTCCAGAATTTCTTAAGATGAGGAAAGCTGGAACAGTAGAAATAAATTGATCTAAGTATTCAAGGAAGAGAGTACAAGCAATAGTTTACAATCATTATAAGCTTCAAGAGCAATAAAAAGGATTTTCAAAAAACTAAACTGTTATTTATATTAAGGCTTTTGTCCATTTGTCTACTAGGGTTTTAGTAAATTGAAATAATTACTCTAATGAGAACAAATTTAATTAGTAATGGATGGCACTAATTTGCCTTAAACTACACAGATAATTTTAAAAATTCTAAATGTTGGTGTGAATATTGAATGATTCATATTATTACATTGATTTAATTACTTTTTAATTATTTAAATCCATAAAGCAATCACATTTTAATCTTCTTCAATTAATAAATTCCCATTTAATATAGAGAAATCATTTTGAAGATATATTTTTCTGGCTCTGACAGATTTATGAATTGCTGCTTTAGGCATTTTACTTTAAGAACTACTAGAAAAAGTACCTTTTTTTTTTCTGGTATCAGCCTAAAAAACATCATTGTGTGTGTTTATATGTTGTCATATGTGTTTTAGTTTTAAATCAGTGAATAGTTTCAACTTTGTCAATGTTGCAGGGAAACCTTTGGTTGGGTAGAAACAATATCACATCTTGATGAAGTCCCAATAGTTCATTTTTGCTTTTGTTTCTTTTGCCTTCGTGGATGTATCTTGCAAGAAGTTACTTGGCCGAGTTAAAAGGGTGTTGCCTGTGTTCTTCCCTAGGATTTTGATGGAATCTTGTCTCACATTTAGATCTTTCATCCATTTTGAGTTTATCTTTGTGTATGGTGAAAGAGAGTGGTCTAGTTTCATTCTTCTGCATGTGGATGTCCAATTTTCCCAGCACCATTTATTGAAGAGACTGTCTTTCTTCCAATGGATAGTCTTTCCTCCTTTATCGAATATTAGTTGACCATAAAGTTCAGGGTCCACTTCTGGGTTCTCTATTCTGTTCCACTGATCTATGTGTCTGTTTTTGTGCCAGTACCACACTGTCTTGATGACCACAGCTTTGTAGTACAACCTGAAATCTGGCATTGTGATGCCCCCAGATATGGTTTTCTTTTTTAAAATTCCCCTGCTATTCGGGGTCTTTTCTGATTCCACACAAATCTTAAAATAATTTGTTCTAACTCTCTGAAGAAAGTCCATGGTAGTTTGATAGGGATTGCATTAAACGTGTATATTGCCCTGGGTAACATTGACATTTTCACAATATTAATTCTGCCAATCCATAAGAAGCTTTTGCACAGCAAAGGATACAGTCAACAAAACTAAAAGACAACCTACAGAATGGGAAAAGATATTTGCAAATGACATATCAGATAAAGGGCTAGTTTCTAAGATCTATAAAGAACTTATGAAACTCAACACCAAAGAAACAAACAATCCAATCATGAAATGGGCAAAAGACATGAAGAGAAATCTCACAGCGGAAGACATAGACATGGCCAACATGCATATGAGAAAATGCTCTGCATCACTTGCCATCAGGGAAATACAAATCAAAACCACAATGAGATACCACCTCACACCGGTGAGAATGGGGCAAATTAACAAGGCAGGAAACAACAAATGTTGGAGGGGATGCGGAGAAAAGGGAACCCTCTTACACTGTTGGTGGGAATGTGAACTGGTGCAGCCACTCTGGAAAACTGTGTGGAGGTTCCTCAAAGAGTTAAAAATAGACCTGCCCTACGACCCAGCAATTGCACTGTTGGGGATTTACCCCAAAGATACAGATGCAATGAAACGCCGGGACACCTGCCCCCCGATGTTTATAGCAGCAATGGCCACGATAGCCAAACTGTGGAAGGAGCCTCGGTGTCCAACGAAAGATGAGTGGATAAAGATGTGGTTTATGTATACAATGGAATATTACTCAGCTATTAGAAATGACAAATACCCACCATTTGCTTCAACATGGATGGAACTGGAAGGTATTATGCTGAGTGAAGTAAGTCAGTCGGAGAAGGACAAACATTATATGTTCTCATTCATTTGGGGAATATAAAAAATAGTGAAAGGGAATATAAGGGAAGGGAGAAGAAATGTGTGGGAAATACCAGAAAGGGAGACAGAACGTAAAGACTGCTAACTCTGGGAAACGAACTAGGGGTGGTGGAAGGGGAGGAGGGGGGGGTGGGAGTGAATGGGTGACGGGCACTGGGGGTTATTCTGTATGTTAGTAAATTGAACACCAATAAAATGGTAAAGATTGGGAAAAAAAAAGAAACAATATCACATTGTGGTAAGAATACTAAACCTGGAGACACAGTACATATTCAGGAGTGCTTATGTGCTAGCTAAATCTTAATCTTAATCTCGAATGATGTGTGGAATTCAGATACGCTTGAAACATTCAAGTATTAAAGTTTATATTAACATGAAGGAATGCTTGACTGGCACCAAAATACCCAGATGATTCCTGTGGTGTATATGAAGGTCTAGATTTGTGTTAGAATATCCGAATTGTCATGACCCAATTCTTACACGCTTTGTGATTTCAAGGAATAAAAAGCCGTTCTTTAAAGCAAAAGCGATAATATTGAGTCTAAATAATAGGATTGAGATAATTTAATGAAATTACTTCAATGTTGTGTTTTATGAACTTCTGGTCATCCACCTTCATAGTGGGAGTCCAGAGATCAGTTTCTGTAATGGGATTCTAAGAATTAGGGCTGGATATTGATAATGAATTGGCCTGGCCCATGCTCTTAGGACAAAACTCTCATGCAGGATGTCAAGGTCAGTTCTCAAGCCACAAATGCAGGACAGGCAAGCGCAGAGAAAGAACACAATCAGAATAGAGGGCTCTGCAAAGGGCAGGTAAGGTGAAAGGTACAGGTTCTATAAATAGTCTGGAGAGACTGAGAAATAAAGCCTTTTTAAAGCCTATGAATGGAAAGAAAATTCTTTTTTTTTTATTTTTTTATTTTTTTTTATTTTTATTTTTTTTAAGAAAATTCTTTAGTGTACTAAGCTAGATTAGCCAGCCCTCTGGAAAGTACCATCTAAGTATATAAGTCTTAAATATTCAACAGCATCCTCCACCCAGGGCTGTCCCACGTAGACATTATTGTTCTCTTTACGGAGTTTTAATTAAAGCAACCACTGTGGTCCCTCATTAATTTACTCTTATGAAAGATTCAATATTTTTAAGATATTGACCTTTATGTTGTAAATGCCTTGTTATTTGATGCTGATTCTTCTTCAAGGCACTTAGGTTGCAAAAGAAGCAAAAGTAGAAGTAGCATTTGTTATTATTTCTCAGCTAATTCTGGGTAATTTCTCAGCATAGTGCAACTAGTAAAATCTTCCTAGATCCATCATACTTTCATAGTGACTTTCTTCACTGACCTGTTATTGATCCTAATCCTCTAATTTCTCCTTTAGGCTACGTATTCACATTATTATTATTTTTTCTTTCAGCATCTGTCTTTTCCATTTTAGGGCTTAAGGCAAATAGTATTTTCTACATGTGTGTACACCAATACGTATTCTACTTGTTCTTATAATTTTATGTTAACACTCTTCTTTTGAGAAATAGAGTCCTGTATTTTCTATCCTAGAAATGGGTAGATTTTATAACTGCCTTCATCAATATATTATGATGGAAATGATGTTTTTGTGACTTTTGAGACCACTGTATGCCTTTTTTTTGAGAAAGTTTTTAAGGAGCCTGAGTTGGCATATAAGACATCTGGATACACTGAAATCATTATACTGGAGAGATCACATGATGAAACCACACGGAGATAGAGAGAGCTGCCTGAGGAAATCCAGGTGTTCCACCCCCCAGGTGTTCTCACATGTTCTCAGCATGCCTTCAAATGATTCTAGTCCCATTCTCCAAGCCACCTTAGGTGATGCTCAGTACAGCAGAGATAAGCTATCATAAGCAAAAGAAATGTTTTTGTTTTAAGCTACTAAGTTATTGAGTAATTTCTTATACAGCCCTAATAACAGAGACAGGGCTCTTCAGAAATTGGTAAGTTAGTCTAATAAGAGAAAGTCTACATATATAACAACATAATACTATATTCTCCATTCCAGTTTGGCTCTCTCCTATAGGTCATTGAAGACCTTACTATTAATGTTTCTTTAGCTTAAAGTCACGTTTGGATGTTACTATTCTCATCTTACATCTAGACATTGTTCTCAGGCACCTGGGTGGCTCAGTGGTTGAGTGTCTGCCTTTGGCTTGAGTTGTGATCCCAGGGTCCTGGGATCGAGTTCCACATCAGGCTCCCTGCAGGGAGCCTGCTTCTTCCATTGTCTATGTCTCTGCCTCTCTCTCTGTGTCTCTCATCAATCAATAAATAAAATATTTAATAAACAAATAAATGTTGTTCTCTCCATTCTACAACCATTGCATAGAGATGTATCAAAAATTCATGCTTAAATTTTTTATGTGTTTCTCACAAATCTAGTAGAAATTTTCTAGATTGAACCTATTGAATGTTGTGAGCAACAGCACTGATTCATGAAATACTTTTTTTTGTTCAAATCATTTTAACCTGAACATAAGGACAGTTTGTCCTACTGTTAAAGAAAACATTAATGTAGCTAAAATAATAGCATGCATCTAAGGAAATGATGTATTTAGGATGACTTGCATTTTTTTTTTAACTGGATTAGGTCCAGTTTTCAGTTTATCAGTTGCCTTCTGGCTTGTTTTGTATAGTGCAAGTGAACAACTTTGACAACATTCCAAAAGCAAGACGTGAAATTAATATAACATAATTCAGTTAGCAGTATGCCACTTTTATTAAAGAATAAGCTGTTAAAAATAAATTCAAAATCATATGCTAAAATTACCTTTTATTTCCCACATATTTTCATGGTGATATTAAAACATCATTTACATAAATCTCTAAGACAGATTTATATATTTTATTAGATAAAATATTATATTACTAGCCTCTCAAATAATGAAATATGAAGTTGTTTATGCTTCGATAAATTGGCCAAATCAAATAAAGAGGTAGAGGGGAACAAGATCATTTGTGGAAATAAAATTATGTATGATTTGGTCCAGGATGAACTTTCCTTTGGTCAATCTTATGTGTTATTGGTTGTGACTCAGCAAAGGGACTGAGGATGTAGGCACCTTTATATCTGGATGTAGTTATGTTTCTTTGGAGGAAAAGGCAGCAGAAGTTGGAGGAGGTCATACTGCGAACAGAAGAGAAAATTAATTCTTATCCTTTTTGAACCTTTGATACATCTGATTATTGCATTGGATTCTTAAAATTCTACTTCAAGAAAGATATAAAATATGTGTAAATTTGTAACTATGTAGATATGTAAAAAAATTTAAAACATACTTTCCTAAGAAATATTATTTGATTTCGGTGTCAGAAAAAAAATCATTTTCTATATGGCTGGGTGGTAGAATGATAGGAATATTAGAGTGTGGAACTTCTTTTATTTTTAAAATGCCTATCTGTATATCGATCTATCTATCATTTGATTTAGCTATGCATATATATATATATATGTATGATGCATGTATTTATCTGTTATTATCTTATTATCAGAAGAGAAATAACTTTCATAAGAGAAATAATTCGCTGGTATATAATGCTTTTCAATTTTTTCACAATCTCATTTTATCATTAAGTTAGTGAAATCAAAACTGATACAGTGGTATTGTAAATATTTAACACAGAAAATAAAAATTCAGAGGAATTAAATAACTTTGCCAAATTCACATAGCTGCTGAATGCAAAACCAGTATGTGAACAGGTGTTTTAATTCAATATTTATTCATTCATTTATTCAATAAATACTTATTGTGATCCTGGAGAATATATTTTCAAGACACATAATCAACATAGATTAGTGTCAAAAATATATCAGAAAATTATACAAATCGCTAAGAAAAGTATAAACAGTCCAGGGGAAAAATGGTATAAATATGTATCTTAAAAAATCATAAAGATATATATATGGACAAGAATATATGAAAAGATGTTCAACTTCATTAGCGTTCAAGGAAATAAAAATCAGAACCACACTGGGATAATATTGTGTATCCATTTTATTGGCAAAAAATAAAATATTATATTGAAAAATATACTTGGCAATAAATGTTGAGAAGGCTATAGATCACTGGGATCCATTCATAGTGGGAATAGTGCTATGAAATTTTGAAAAAACTTGGTGCCATGGTTTAGCATAATCCCATAATTATAAATTTATACATGTACTTCTCTCTAGCAATTAAACTGAAAGGTATCTGCTCAAGAAAAATAATTTCTCTTGTGCTCCCTGATACATGTGCAAGGATGTTTATAGCTCAGACCTATCAAAAGCAAACTCTCAGAAAAAGAATCAAGCATTCATAAACAAGAAAATGACTGAAAACAATAAAAAATAGGTGTGCACTCACAAATATTACATATCATTCAAAATGAACAAAAATATAGATGATTCATAGCTAATAAAATGAATAATAATTGATAATAATAAAATGAATAATAATTTCTCCAACAAATACATAGAAAATTATACTTTTTGTGGCATTGTCATACTGTGTTTTTCATTATTAATTAGTTATTATGGAAACATAATGTCTCTTGACTAAATCCTAAAATAGATTCAAGATATAATTAGAGGAAATGTGGATTGTATTTATGTGCTTGCATATATGCCAAAACCTTGAAAATATAATTACAAGAAACTGATACTCTTGCTAGCCATTCTAATCATTTTAAACACATTCCAAAGACATTCCACATATTCCAAAGAAAATAAAACAATCCACATACACCTATTACATAAAAATAACTCTCAGGCATTTTTTCCCAGTTCTTTTTCCTTTTTTTTTCTTTTTAGCGTCTTAGGATTTTTCTACAGAAGCAGATTGAAACATATTCCAGTTATCATGTCATTTCACCTCTCTGTAATTCGTGTACATATATTTAGAAACCATAAATAGCTTCCTATGTAAATAGCAATTATAATAATATATAAAATTAGTAATTTTGGGTATAAATCAATACCTAGTCTACTTTCAAATTTTCCCACTTTTCTCAAAATTTAATGTTAAACTTTTTTTTTTTCCAAATCAGGATCCAAATGAATTTTACACATTACATTTGGCTTTTATGTCACTTAAGAGTCCTTCTTTTTCTTATGCTTGGTTTAGATATGACAGAATGGAAGGAAAAAATAAAACTTAAGATCATTTCAATAGAGGAAAACAACTTATTTAATATAGTTCAACCAAACTTCATAATAAAAACTGTCAGCAAACCAGTAAGAGAAGGAAAAGTCCTCAAAGTAATAAGGTAGCTATGAAAATCCTACTACTAACATCAGAAATAATATAGGGTCATAAAATTATGAAAAAGAAAAAAATCCACTGTCACTACTTCTGTATCATATATTTTTGGAGATCCTAGCCAATACAACAGACAAGATAAAGAAACTAAAAAAAAATAATAATAACGAAAAAAGGTAAAAAATACTATATTTGTGCATAGTATAATGGGCATAATGCATATTTTGAAATTCCAAATATGTCTAGAAAAACCTTATTCATATATAGTAAGATTAGCAAGTTGTAGAATGGAAGATCAATACAAACATATTGTCTCTGTATGTGTTAGGAATAAGTAATTGGAAAAAAATAACTAAAACAGACAAAAAGCAACTACCTGAAAACTGTAAAACACTGCTGAGAAAAAACAAAAATATGCCTAAAGAAATGTACACAAGTACCATGCTTTTGTATTGGATAACTCAATATTAGTAAAATCTCATGAGCTTAGGTATATATATCTGTTATCCTCATGATAAACTACAGATTCAATGCAATTTCAATTAAAATACCAGCAAATGATCTACTTCCAGTCATGACCATGTAACTGGCACTATCCACTACTGAACTCAACTGTAGCATGGACAAGATATGAGATGACAGTTTCCAGGCATTACACTCAAAGTATCAGAGGACTTTTACCATTGAAAAAAGGGAAACCCACAAGGTAAGCCCAAGGTAGCCTTTTGATCACTTTGTCTCTTCCTTAAGACACCTTTCATACAATAGAATAGAGGGTAGGAAGAGAGAGATTACACTTTCTGATATACACACCATAGTGCGATCCCCTCGTCTTAATAGAATTGCTTTTATTGAACAGAAAACAGCAAATGTGGTGATGTCACATGATGTGATTAGGTTAAAAATGACTTCTACCTTCCTAGCCAATTTCTCTATAGCCTTGTTGACTCGTACAGTTTGATGAAACAAATTGCCATGTTGGAAACACCCATGGGGCAAGAAACTGATGGCAACCTCTGGCAAAAAATCAGCACAGAACTCTGGCCCTCAGAGTTCTACTCCCGAAAACCAGCTGAGCTTGGATGTGAATTCTTCCCCAGTTGAGACTTTAGATGACTATAGCCAAATGACATCTTATTGTAACCTGTGAGATAGCCTGAAACAGAAGATGCTACCAAGCTTCACCTGGATATGGGTCAGGACCCATAAAAACTATGACAAAATATATGTGTTTAGTTTCCTGATAATTTGTTATGTGGCAATTTATAACTAATATACCTCTCAAGCACAGATGGGACATTTGCTAAGATATATTCTGGGCCATAAAACAAACCCCATAAAATTTAAAAGAAGAGAAATACCAAGTATGTTTATACAACATAATGGAAGTAAATTAGAAATCAGTAACAGAAAGGTATACGATAAACGCTCAAACATTTGGAAATTAAGCAACACATGGAACAAAGAAAGTATGCAGGGAAATTAAACATAATTTGAATTAAATAAAAATGAAAATATATGTATACAAATTTGTAGGATACAGTAAAAACCATATTAAAAGAAAACTGGTGGCATTGAATATACATGTATATATTCAGTTGAATTTAAGTTCAACAATAAATGAATGAATGCAGTAAACCCCTTGTAGAATGGTCAAAAGCCTTGAAATCATTCTTCAAAAGGGCAACAAATCACTAACGAACACTTGTAAAGGTGATCAATGTTATTAGTGTTTTAAGAATAAAGCCAAATAAGACACACATAATAAGATCCAACTAGACACCCATTTTAATGGTTAATCCTGGAGTGACCACCTCAAATGATATAATCGCTTTGAGAAAAGGTTGTCAATTCCTTATAAAATTTGACATATGATACCTACTTCTATTTTTCACAACTGTAATGAAAACATATACCACAGAAAGCTTTTACAAAAACAACTGCGCCACTTTACTTTTAATATTCAAAAGCTGAAAACAATCCTAATGGCCATTAATGGAATAACAGGTAAACAATGTGTTGTTATATTCATTCAGTGGATTACTACTCAGCAATACAGAGAAACTAACTACTGAGACACCTACCTCATAGTTTTACCTCACAGACACTATGCTAAGTGGGAGAAGGCAGACACAAAAGAGTATTGCTTTATTTTTTAAAAAACGTTATTCCATATATGTGAAATTCTAGAACAGAGAGAAGTCAGCTGTAGTGAAAAAAGTCATAAAAATGGCTATCTGCTGGAAGCTTGACTGAGTGGAACCAGACAGGAACTTTCTGGGGTGATTCAATATTCTTTATCTAGACAGGGCTTCATGCATGTATGGATTTTTCAAATGTCAGCACATTTTACATTTTTTAAAAAATATTTTATTTATTTATTCATGAGAGACACAGAGAGAGAGGCAGAGACACAGGCCGAGGGAGAAACAGGTTCTCTCTGGGGAGCCCGATGTGGGACTCGATCCTGGATCTCCAGGATCACACCCTGGGCCAAAGGCAGACACTCAACCGCTGAGCCACCGGGCGTCCCAGCACATTGTTCATTTAAGGCATATCCATTTTCTTTATGCAAACTTTACCTAAGAAAAAGAAAAGGATAAACAAATATTGAACTTTAGTTATGAATGAATGCTTTTTGTAGTAATACACTTTAAAAATTCTGAAACTACCTTCTCAGTATTGTAGGTTTGATAATAGGAGCTAGGTTTAATACTTTTTGAGCAGCGTGTTGCAAATATGGAAAGGGGTAAGGTTAGAACATACCCTGAGCTATTATACTGATGTCAGCACGAACTCAAAGTATTTAACATATATGATAGAGAAAAGATAGGTGACAGAGGTAGAAATAGTGCTAGAGAAGTACAGAAAGAACTGAGAGGGATGTTCCTATAATTTAAGAAGAGGCTTCTGTGGGTACATTAGTAGAAAGTTCTCTTACATTATAATCTCAAAAATTTTAACATATGACTAGAAGAATAGCCATCTCCACAGTTCTCTGATCTGCCTTCTCTGGAATCCTCTACCACCAAATAACTGAATCTTTGTCTCCATTGTATCTGCCCTATTTGATTTGATTATATATCATAGATTTTTGTTTGTTTGTTTGTTTTTTGTTTTTTGTTTTTTTTTACAAAGCATCTCTGCCCCATGACCCATTAGTAGTCCCCTTTTTTCCTTCCTCCCTCCCTCCCTCCCTCCTTCCTTCCCTCCTTCCCTCCCCCTCTTTTCCTTCCTTCCTTCCTTCCTTCCTTCCTTCCTTCCTTCCTTCCTTCCTTCCTTTCTTCCTTCCTATATTCCTCCCTCATTCCCTTTCTCCCTTCCTTTCTTCCTCCCTTCTTTCTTTTCATTTCTTTCTCCCTTTCACTGTTAAACTTTGCTCAACTCGCTGGGGATTTTCTTAGTGTGAGTATTTGTGGTTGATTTTTTTCTCACCCTGGGCTTTTAGGATCATCAGAACTTTTCTTTATTTTCCCTCTACTACCTCGGCACAGCTATTAATTTAGTATAGAACCTAATTTTTTTGCTCCCCAAGCACTTTTTTCTAACACTTACAGGATAACTTGCCACCTGCTTTTGTTAAAGACGTTGTTAACTGAATTTTTCCTGTAGCTAGCTATATTCTGTCGGTTTTTAAGATGAGTTTGGGGGGAGGGTACTGAAAACTCTGCTCCAGTCATAAAATTTCACTGACTAGAAGTCTAACATTATACACTTAAGAAAATTAAACCCTCATCCAGAAGATATTCAAAATAATGGTTACTTCAGGAGAAGGACAACAGGTGGTTAAATGAGGAGGACTGTATTGTCTAGATTTGGGATTTTATTTTGACAGCCAATGTGTTTGTGTCCCTATTACATTACTAGAAACAAGAAAAATACAATAAAAAATAGATCCATTGTGAAATTATGTTGTGATCCAATGTTTGTGACATATCTCATTTCATGTACTCCGAGTTTTAAAAGATAATCTTTAAAAAAGAGGACAACTATATTTATTTTTGTAGGATTTATTAGATGGCCAGTATTTGTCTGTTCTAGGCTTTGGGGATAGAGTGATGAACAAATGTTTCTGTCTTTTTGTAACTAAAATTTTAGTGGAAGGGAGACAGCAAATATTCTAACAAAGTATTATATATCTGTATATCTCTATATATTATTGATAAATATTGAGGAAAATCAAAGTTGGGTGTGAAAGCAAGCATGTATCCTTGGTGGTTTGAGAGTCTTATTAAATGGCCAGGCTCTGAGGTAATGAAATTTAAAGAGAGATATTTTCTGGAGTCAGGTAATTACCATGCAAAGATCTTGGAGAAAGAGTATTTTGGGAGCAGGGACACCAAGTACTAAGAACATGATGCAGAAAGGAATTTGATATTTTAGAGGCGTAGAGAAAAATGTAAGATTTTTTGAACATAGTAAGTGGGAGAGCAGTTGGAAAGTTAACAGAATTAGGTTTCTTCCCAATAACAAACTGATCATGTAAGGCCCTATAATCCATTTGGATTTTAACTCACAGATAAATATCTGGATTTTATTATGAGATGGAGACAAACCTTTAAGCAGAGGAGTGATAGGTATATTTTCATTTACAAAATATCACATTGGTTGCCTTTTAGACTTATTAGAATCAGAGAAAATGATTAGGAAATTATTGGCATAAGGTGACCTATGCAGGAGAGGTAGTGATTAATCATATTTAATAAGTCTTTTTAAGGTAGCACCCATAGATCTTGCTGACTGAATGTGGTAATGAAAGAATGAATGGAGAAACCAATGGCTTAAGTTTTAGGCTTCAGCAAATGAGTTAATGGGACTGACATTTACTGATCCAGGAAAAACAGGACAGGAAAGGTTAAAGAAAGGGATAGAAACTACTCATTTCACTTGGATTATATTAAACCTGAGCTATTAATTAGGCAACCAAGTATCCCCCACACCAACCAGGTAGTTGAATGTAGATTCTATCATTTAAGGGAGAGGTCATTGGTAGAAATGTTTATTTCAACGACACCAATGGATGACATTTCAAGCCAGAAATAGCTCAGGGAGAAAGTAAAGAAAGAAAAGAATGGAGATATGAGAAATGTGTTTTGAGACACTCCAAAATTTAGAAGTTGGGAGAGGAGACAGGGATGGAGATGGAGAAGGAACAGCAATGAAATAGAGGAAAAATTGGGAGACTTTGCTGTCCATGTGGCCAAAAGATAAAAGTATTTAAAGAAGAATGGAGTGAACAACTATTTCAAAATTCAAATTCTCTGTATTTTATAATTATACTCTTAAAAAAAGATAAATGTTTACAGGTGTTCCACAGATGCTCTCTTTCAGTTACTTGTATTGCTTTTGTATTTCTTGTGTCAGTGGACAATTGTTTTCTCCTCTGCTTTGGTTTTCATTTAATTAGATAATTATAACACTTTAGTTAGACATTGTGCTGTGGAATAGCCAGAAAAGAGTTTTTTTTTTCTTTTTTTTTTTTTTTTGGAATCAGGGATTTGCAAAATTATTGTTTATATGCATGGCTGAATTCCACAAATGTATTTGAATGTGGGGACTGCAGAGGAAGAAACATTATATAAAGATATAATCTGAAATAATGCCATCCACGCAAAGGCATCCATACAATTTCAGCTTAGAATAAATGCACAAATTGGGAGTGGGGATCATAGCATTTGAAATGGGCAATGCATTCATCTTTATTTACTCTTTCTGCGCAGAAAAAGCAATTTATGTTTTGGTGTATTTCCAGATATGATGATAGTAAGTAAACAAAGAGATAAACCAACCTCAGTTCTAGTCCCAAAGTAGTTGTAAATTTTAAATTTGATACATTTTTTTCTTCTATTAATGTGAATTTCTTAGGTGATAAATCAATGCTAAATGAATCATTAATAAAATATACTTAGTGCAATCTTCTACTTCTAAACATAAATGAGAGACATGATATATATCGAGAAGTAGCTGAATTACTACAGAATTTACACACTAAAATGGTCATATATCTATAAACTATTTTCTATGATTATTTGGCACAAACTAGGAAGTCTGGGCATACTTCCGTCTAATAACTAAGAGGAAAAGAGAGATATTGTCTAACAACTTCTAATTCCAGTGACACTGATTGGGACATCTATATATGGACTTATAGATCAGTTCTGGTATCTAGGACATCAAAATTTTTAAGATTTTTATTATCACATTATTATTATGAGTTCTTAGGTTCAGCACATTGGAGGTTTCATATCATCTCAGGAAACAGATTCACAATACATATATATTTATATTTATTTATTTTATTTTATTTTATTTTATTTTATTTTATTTTATTTTATTTTTTATTTTTTTATTTTTATTTTTTTATTTATGATAGGCACACAGTGAGAGAGAGAGAGGCAGAGACACAGGCAGAGGGAGAAGCAGGCTCCATGCACCGGGAGCCCGATGTGGGATTCGATCCCGCGTCTCCAGGATCGCGCCCTGGGCCAAAGGCAGGCGCCAAACCGCTGCGCCACCCAGGGATCCCTATTTATTTTATTTTTAACCAAACTCCTCACTAATAAAAAGAGGAGAATAAAAATAGTGATATTTTAACTCAAAACAATAGAGACCAGCTTAATATGTCATGTGGTATTTGGTTTCTACTGTATAATTAGCCTCCTTTTCCCCCTATTAAATACTACTTTAATTTATATTCACTTTTAACCAATTTATAAGTGATATTATTATATGATTAGGGTACAAACTGATATGCTGTGAGAAAGAGTGATGATAGAACCACTGATTTGAACAAGTAGACTTGGTGCTTGCCTTTCATAAGACAGAGTAGGGTACAAATGGGCTCTGTACCACAATGTTTGCAGAGTTTTCTGAAGTGATTTTATCAATATTATACTTTATACCAACAAGTTATGAAGTTCTAGTTTCTTTGATCTTTTTGTTGTTGTCTCATAGCAATTGGTGTGTTAATCTCAATCATCACATTAACATTTTAACAGATTGGAATAGAAAAGGTGAAATGAAGAAATGGCTAGTTGTTGTGGGTTTTTTAAAGATTGATGATTGATTGAGTGATTGATTTATTATTATTTATTTGACAGCATGAGAGAGAGAATGAGCACTGGGGGGAAGGGCAGAGGGAGAGGGATCAACAGGCTCCCTGCTTAGTGGGGAACCCTATGCAGGCTCTATTCAAGAAGCCGGAGATCATGACCTGAGCAGAGGGCTAGGCAGCCTGATGATAATTTGGTAACTTTTCAGCTCCCAACACACTACCTCTTAAACCCAGGAGTGTGTATACCATTGTTAAAAGAACATAATTAACTATGGTTATTCAGGATTTGAGGACATTAAATTTCAATAGGCATAGATAGTATCCAGAGTTATAGATTATAGAAATTGTAAAATGTTTTTTTTTATTTAGGAAATGTATGACAGTCACAAATTTTGATTCAATTGTCCAACATATATATTTTCAGAGCATCTTGTCACTTTAACATTTCAAATCCCATTTCTTCCCATTCCCAGGTATTGCTGAAGCTAAGTAGAATGCAGGTGAAGAGTTCTTAAACGCTTTACAAATTGTTCTTAAACAATTTCTTAAACCTACATTTACAAATTGTATATTTCTTATGTATTTTTTGTATGAAAAATAACATTTACTGAACATAGCATATGAAGCTAGCGAAGTTCCATTTATTTGCACCTCACCACAAAAAAAAAAGTCTTTTAGGGATGAGGGTGTAGGGACAATAAAAAAAAAATTCTTGATCTTATGGATGTCAGATCCATCTTATGTAGACTGAATATATGAGCACCTTGTGTTCCCTTGCTATTATTCTTTGGTGTTCATGGTTGCTCCTCTGTGATCTATAGTCAGCATTACATTAGGTGATCACTCAGTTGTATATGGACCTAATTTGAGTATTTAAATGACAGATTCACGTAGCACCACTCAATTTAGAAGCTTTTTTAAAAAAAATTGACATTACAATCTCTTAATTTTCCCTTGAACTTTTATTTTCTTTCCAGGCTTTCTTTTTTCTTTGTCCCTTATAAACATCTCCCCCAATAAAATTCTTTAAAAGTATCTATAGTGTGTTTCTGGCTTCTTTCCATTTCTACAATCATGTCACACTAGTTATTTGTTTATTTATTTATTTATTATTTATTTATTTATAAAAATATTTTATTTATTTATTCATGAAAGACACAGAGAGAGAGAGGTAGAGACATAGGCAGAGGGAGAAGCAGGCTCCATGTTGGAAGCCTGATGTGGAACTCCATCCCGGGACTTGAGGATCACGCCTTGAGCCAAAGGCAGATGCTCAACCACTGAGCCACCCAGGCATCTCATGTCACACTATTTAATAGTTGCATGGCATTTAATCAAATTATAAAACATAAAGATTAAATTTGAAAATATTAATCTGAAGGTAAAATCTACTACTTCTTATGGCATACTTCTTATGCCACTCCGATTGCATTATAATTGATATGTACCCATACATACTGATTCTTTCCATGACAAAAAGTTATCATCACTATTATTGCTAGTTTTTTAATATATTTCCATTCACCCCCTCATAATAATAACTATCTAATCTAATGAATTTTTGTTAGCTCTAGGCCTATCTATGTCTATCGTCTCTATCTATCTAGATTTCTCCAAAATGAAAATTTTTCATCTGCTATAGAAGTTAGAAATCTTTTGATGTGATGGCCTCTCTCAGTCTACTAGATGATATGCAATCCTTTCTTATCTAATTATTTTTATTCACTATTTGTTTGCATAAGAGAGATATTAGCTCCTGACTTTTCTTCACTCTTGCTCTTGATGCATATCTCATACATCAAAACATATTATCACCATGAGGTATTTTCCTAGAGAATCCACTTTCAAAAGTCCTGTTCTATGTAGAGTGGACTAACAGTCTTATATAAGCACATCCTTTCAACTTTTTACACTCCCACCTCAATCCTCTACCCTTTGAACATGAGAATTTATGTACAAGTTGACTTGAAAATAGAATACTGAATTAGTTTACTAGGCCTATAACGAAGTACTACAAACTGAGTTGATTGAACAACAGTAATGAATTGTCTCACAGTTCTAGGGTCTTGAAATCCAAGATCAAGGTGTCAGCAGGATCACACTCCCTCTGAACCTCTGAAGGTACTACAGAAGAATCTGTTCCAGGTCTTTCTTCTAGCTTCTGATCATTTCTTGGCTTATACCAACATAATTTCAAGCTTTACGTAGAGTTTTCCCTTTTGTACGTAACATCTATGTGTCCAAAATTCTCCTTTTTAGAAGGATACTAGTCATATGGGATCAGGTCCAATCCTAATGACCTCATTTTAACATAATGAATTACAACTGAAACAACACTATTTCCAAATAAGGTCACAATCGGAAGTACTGGTGGTAGCCTAGGAACATAGGAATAGGAATTTGGTGAGAGAGTGGGAGGATCACAGTATAACCCATGACAAATACTGCTTTGTTTTCTTTATTACAGTTTTGTAACTAATTTCTGATACATAAATTCGATATCAACTTTCTATTGAAGGCCATCCTATCCTTGGATCCAGGGTAGGTTTTGATTATACTATATACTTGTTAGTGTGCTGAAGATTTCTTCTATTACTACCCAAAGTAAATATTTTCACCTTTATAATATTACCCTGTTAATTAAAGAACTGATACATTGCAAAATGCAAACACTCTGGGAAGAGATTAGTCCTCCAAATATTTATCTAAATACGAGGCAAAATCTTACGGTGTGGATGGCATTGCTGAGAGCATGAGAATATGGATATCGTCAGGAGACAGAGATCACTCAGAGAAAAATGTGCCACCAGGAGAAATAGTCCAGATGTGGAGAAGTCTGGGGCCCTAAAGACAAGTTTCTCTCTACAATTTTTTTGAGGCCACAGTTTTTCTGCTGATATTCTTCAGGGCATTTCAGTACCTGCAGGGTCCGTCTTTAGCTGTCTCCATTCTTCATGTCTTGCTTAAACCTCAAGTAAGACTCATGCAGTTCTATGCCTTCCTTCATTTTGTTGTTCCTATGAGGGACTTTACTTTAAATGAATCAATATTCCTGGTCATTTCATAGGAAGTTGATATGGCTACTTGTCAGGGTTCTGTCTTTCCCAAATCAAATTAGACCCTCGCTATCCTTTAAAACTCTATTTAAACCACAGAATTGCATTACATAATCTTATAAACTCTTCATTTTGAATTGCTCATACCTAAGTATAATGGAGTTTTCATAACTGAATCAGCAGTATGTTAGGAACAAAGAGTACAGAAATATCTAGTATGTTAAAATATACAGGAAAATTAAAATATGAACAGAGTGGCCATGGGGAACTCAGTAGAAGTAAGAATTCAGAAATCCTGGCTATATATAAGATGATATTCAAGCCAATTCTCATTAAATTTTAAAGGGCAGAATGATTTGAACAAGCTGGAGTATTTGGGGAACATCCAGGGAACTAACATCAAAGCTTTGTGATGGTTTCCAAAGATGTTTAATTAATTGTGTGTATGTTAAAACTGTCTATGTATCATGTATTTACAGGCTATACAAATGACTGCAAACCTCTTTAAGTTGGAAAGAAAATAAATTCTAAGGGGCAGAGTCTATATTTCATGTGTTCTAGGCACTGGTTTAAGGAATTTATATATAGTGTCTTATGTAATCATCATGAAAGCTATTTTTCAGTTTAATAATAAAAATGAGATCTATGCTGGAGACTTAGAGGATATGCAATCAGAATTGGGGTAAGCTATAATGTGAACTCAGTTTACTGAGAAAATTCTGAAATCAGCAGATATTTTTAAAACTACTTTGACTTGGATTTTCCTTCTATTTGTTGGCATAGGCCAGATGACCAACAGGCCAAATCCACTCTGAAGACATAGGCCATTTCTCCAACTGTTCATTGATGTGTAACAGAGAACAGAGAAGTTAGTATAGGTGTACAACTCACTGAAAATTCAGAAACATTGTGTTTCATATCTAGACCAGGAAACACAAGAATACAGAAATTCCTCTCATGTTTCCTTTCCAGGCACAAACCCCTCAAACAGAGGTTTGCCCTGATTTATAACACTTGGGACTATTTGACATATAAATGGATAATATAGCATAATTCCTTTCTGTCTTCCTACATTTGATATTATGTTTGTGAGACTCAGCCATGTATTTATGTTCCTACTTGCGGATTGTTCTTTCCTGTTTATGCTATTCTGGTGTGAGAACGTACTTTATATAATGTAGACATTCTATAGTTGGATAGACATCTACTATTTAAGTCGTTTGCATTTGGCATCAACTATAAATAGTGTTATTTTGAAAATTCTCTGACATATACAGTAAGAAATAGAATTACTGGGTCATAGGGTATATTTATATTTAGCTTTAGTCCACACAGAGAATTTTCCAAGTGGTATTGCCAATATTACATTCCTAATATACTACAGTTTCAATTGCTCTTCATCCTCCCCAACACTAGGTATCTTTTTTTTTTTTTCATTTTAACCATTGTGGTGGGTGTATACTGGTGTGTCATGTGTTTGTTGACCTATCAGATATCCCCTTTGTGAAATATACTTTTGTTGTTTTTCTTCATATGTTCTCTTGAGTTTTCCATTTATTTGTTTGTTTATAGAAGATTCTTTTATATATGCATTTTATATATATAATATATATTATGAACACTAACCATTTTCATATTTGTGTAATATGATATATTATCTTTTTATATATTGCTGGATTTAACTTATTTATATCTTCTTAAGAATTTTTACTTTTAGAGTCACGGGGATTATTGTTCTCTAATTTTATGTTCTTAGAAGAGCCTTTGCTGGTGTGGTAATCAAGGTTATACTTTCTTCATCAAAAAGGAAAGGGGCGCCTGGGTGTCTCAGTTGGTTAAGCTTCTAACTCTTGGTTTAGGTTCAGGTCAGGATCTCAAGGTCTTGAGATTGAGCCCTTCGTTGGGCTTCGTGCTCAGCACTGAGTCTGCCTTAGATTCTCTCCCTCTGCCCCTCCCCCCAGCTCATGTTCTCCCTCTCTCTAAAATGCATAAGTAAATCTTAAAGAAAAGGAAATGTTTCCTCTATTTCCCAGTGTAAAGTGTAAAATTTGTACTGGGATCTCCTTTACATTGCGGCTATTGACAGGTTGTATATTTTCTTATTCTGTTTTTCTAAATTTTTCTAGATGTATTGGATTTTCTCAATTAAAATTTTGTTTCCTCTTTAATTTTACTCTTATATTATTAATTTCACATCTATTTATTAAGTTTAAATTTATATTATGAAATGTAAGCTTTAAATAAATTATTTTCCTTCCTCATTTTCTAATATATATAACTAGGCTCTAAATGTCTTTGTAAGTCTATCTCTTGCTGCCTCTCACAAGTTCTAATACACTGTATTTTTATTTTCTTTCACTTAAAATTCACCTAAAATTTTCTGATTTTCAGTTTTAGTTCTGTGATGCATACATTTTGAAGCCCTCAGTTTACTTTTATTTATTTATTTATTTATTTATTTATTTTTTATTTTTTATTTTTTTAAATTTTATCAAATTCATGTATTATATATTAAAACATGGTTCTTATGAAAGATAGTATTTATATCCAATCATGTAAAAATACATAATCATATGGAATAGGAAATTGAGAGGAATGAAGAGTTGATATGTTAACACATTCATGAATTTTTTTCAACCTTAAAAAATTCCTCTAAATGTTACAGTATTTATATCCTAACAATAACAGTTCTGACAATTTTTACATGAGCATTTACAAAACTATAAGTAATTTTAAAATTACCTCAAAGTATAGATTCAAATTATTGTGCAATTCAACTTTTAACAGGTAATTAAATTGCTAATCTAAAACTGTAATACTAGTAGGATAAGACTTATTAGAGCTTTATTATGTTGTGGTACCTTCTGTAAACACTCAGAATTGCTGACAGATATTTTATTTCGTTTATAACATGGACCACAGAGCTAAGTGATTTCTAACAAAGAGAATTAATTATTTATCAAGATAATGTACAATATTTAGCTGCCTCTTTCTGTCCATAGGTTTTCTTTACCTAGTCATCCTGCCGCACCTCCTGAACATCTGAAAGAACCTTGGGTATACATGAGGAAAGCACAGGTTGGCTATTGTTTATTTTTTATTTTGGTTTTCCACACCAAGTTCTTTTTTTTTTTAATTTATTTTTTATTGGTGTTCAATTTACCAACATACAGAATAACCCCCAGTGCCCGTCACCCATTCACTCCCACCCCCCGCCCTCCTCCCCTTCTACCACCCCTAGTTCGTTTCCCAGAGTTAGCAGTCTTTACGTTCTGTCTCCCTTTCTGATATTTCCCACACACTTTTAAATTAAATGGGGATTCTCTAGGTATCTTGTTATTGTATTTTAGCTTAATTCAATTTTGGCATAAATCGTACTCTGAATAATTTTAATACATTTAAGTCTCCCAATCTAATTGTGGATTTTTATATTTTCTTTTTTTTAGTTTTGTTAATTATAGCTTTATGTAGTTTGAAGTTATGTTACTAGGTATATATACTAAGGATTATGATGTATTTCTTTTGGATTTTTCCCTTTGCATTGTGAAATATATACCTTTTCTGTAATCATTTCTTTCTCAAAGTCTTGAATCTCTTCAAATCTATTCATTTTTTTTAAATGTGTTTTCTTCACAATTTGATTTTTAAGGCAACTCTTATGTTTACCAACTTTCTTAGTAGTTTTGTCTCCACTCTAAAATATATATTTCTAGGATTCTGTATCTTCTTTCTTGAGTTTTATCATAGCATTTATTAGTTTATCTAATTAAATACTGCAGTGGGGTCTTTTCATATATTTTATCACATTCTAATTGCTTTTAGGTACTTTTAAAATATTAGTTTATACTTTCATCTGTTTTATCAGTATATTTTTCAATAGTTAAAAAAAATTTCCACTATGGATATTATTAGGTTCTTTGGTCTTTTGTTTTATAAGAAATTGTAGTGAAATTTGACTGTGATACTTTTCTTGCTAATTTTTATATGAATATAATTTGTCTGAATTGTTAGTGAGAGAAATGGCTACAAAACTGCTTTTCTGTCTCATAATAATTAAAAAGGTCTGACTTTATATTCTCTGAGATCTCCTGATTCTTTTCCCTTTCCCTGCCCCTAGCAATTTTTTTTCTTCTTTCATTTTTATTTATCTCAGTATTGAAATCCATATCTCTCATTTTTTTCCAATATGGGGCTTTGTTCTGGAAGAGGGCTTTAGTGGCTATTGTTCTTTTACCTTGACATGAACAGAAGGGGCATGTGGCCTGCCATAATCCCTGTCTCATCATATTCATATCTTTGTGTAATCCTTTCTCTGTGTATGTGGGCAGGGACTGTGACTTGTGTGTGTGTGTGTGTGTGTGTGTGTGTGTGACTTTTTTTTGAACCATGAGACTATAACAAAAAAAAGGATGATATGCCATTCCTGTGATTACGTTACATTATTTAGAACCACATTTTACTAGCAGACTTGCTAGTAAAGAAGAAAAACTTTCTTCTTTACCTGGCTTTGAGGAAGAGATCATTCCTAAGGGGTCCATCTTGCGAGAAAGTTAGAGTATCCTGCAGAGGCAGCCAACAAGAAACCAGGCTACTCAGTTTTAAAAAGGCAAGGAAATTGATTTTGCCAACAACTTGAATAGGAAGTGTTTCTTCCCCAGTGGAGGCTTCAGATGGGAATGCAGATAGATCAACATTTTGATAGCAGTCTTCTGAGACCATTAAGTGGAGGACCTATGTAAGTTCATGCTCCCAGACTCTGAACACAAAAACTGTGAGATAACAAATGTGTGTTATGTTAAGCCACTAAGGTCATGGTCATTTGTTATGAAGCAGTAGATAACTAATACAGACCTTTCAGATCTTGCTTCAGGACCTGTTTAATTACTTAAAATGTAGATGCACAAAACTCTTCCAACTTCAGCTGCAGCTACAATTCCCCAGTAATTAGCTTTCTGTACTTTTTAGTGAATACTTTTGACAATATTAGTGTTCTGTTCTCAGCTCTGGCAGACACACTTCTCTACCTTCTACTGATGTAATGTTTGCCTTGAAGCTATAGGTGATTTTTCTCTACCCATTGTATTTTGGAGTTTATAGGGATACATTTTTAGTTAGTCTCATTTTTTATATTGTCCATGGATATACATGTATATCTACATGTGGTTATGTTTGCCTTTTTGCTCTCTATTCTGCAAAAGAAATCACATTGCTATCTTCCAAACATTTCTTTATGCACATTGTTAAAATTTGCTGGCTCATGCCAAATTGCTATTCAGACGAGATCGGGCGCGTTCAGGGTGGTATGGCCGTAGACCCAAATTGCTATTCAGACTGGTATACTCTCTAGATCGGTGGAGAACATTTTCAATTACCCAACATTCTTGGCAGCAGCAGGAATTGTTAGCTTTTAACATGAAAATTGGTCGATTTGCTAGTTGTAAAATAATATCTAACTATGGTTAGATTTTCATTTCTTTATTATATTTATGACTTTAAAAAATAATGAACTTTATGAATTTATGCTTTGCTCTTTTTTCTTTTGGGTCATTTGCCTTTTATTGATCTTAATCATTAGTCTATATATTTTGGAGACTAATGTTCTGTATTCATCATAAATATCTTTGCTACATATTCAATTTCTATTTTGATGTTTAATTATGCATTTTATGCATTAAGGGTTTTATTATAATGTAGTTAAATTTATTTACATTTTTCTTTGTAGATTTGTCCTGATTGTATCTTTTTAAAGATTTCTTCTCTTGTCTGTACTTCCAAAGATTTTAAAGTTTGGCTTTTCAAATTCAGATTATTAAATCAAGTGGATTTGATCCATGTACATGGTATGAGATAGGAATTCATTTTGTACTCCTTTGTAATGTCACTTTAGTCATACATCAAGTTTCCATATAGTTTGGTTCAGGTTGTAGGACAATAGAATTGACCATCAACATTAATAATCTTGAGAGAATTTGATATCTTTATATAAATATAAAGTATGGTTTTGTTTTTTTTTGGGAGGGGGTTTTGTTTGTTTGTTTGTTTTGTTTTTACCTGTGGAGCATTCTATAGATCTGGAAAAATGTATAATGCTCATGTATCCACCATTATAGCATCATAGAGAATAGTTTCACTGCCTCAAAAAATCTCTGTGCTTTTGCCTGTGTGTTTTCTTTCTCTCTCCTCCTCTCCATTGGCAATCACTGTTCTTTTTATTATGTCCATAGTTTTGCCTTTTTCAAAATATCAAAGTCGGAATCATACAGTGGATGACCCATTTTTTCTGTGTTTACTTGTTTATTGTTTAGGATGTTTAGGAAGCATGTCTGGGAACTAAAATGTTAACAATTCCTTATGTTTATCTACTTGTTCCTTTGCTATACTGTCCTCTACTTCTTTCTCTTCCCCATATCCTGGACATTTAGTAGGGAACATTTTTATTTTTTAAAGATTCTTATTTATTCATTTGAGAGAGAGCGAGAACACAAGCAGAGAGGAGGGTCAGAAGGAGAGGGTGATGCAAGATCCCTGCTAAGCAGGGAGTCCAATTCAGGGCTGGATCCCAGTATCACAGGATCATGACCTGAGCCAAAAGCAGATCCCTAACCACCTGAGCCACCCAGATAACACTAATAGGGACTTTAAATGGTGGACTTTTCATATTGCTTTAAAAATAGTTTTACCACATATACATGTTTGCTTAAATATGATACTGCTTAGTTTCTTTATCTCTATTAAAAAGATATATTTTATGTAATCTTCTGATATTTGCTTTTTAGTTCAAAATGTTGTTGTGAAATCTTACCAATTATATTTTAGAATACCCTCTTCCCCTTTGTAAACTATTTGGATTAGTGCTGTTATGAATAGTATTGTGCTTATCTCATTTGTAGATGTGCAAGAATTTCTCTTGTTATATTCTTAAAAATTGAATTACTGGTTTATAGGCTATTTAAATGTTTAGCTTTATAAGATAATGCCAAATTGTTTCTTAAAGAGGATATTTTAATTTACACATGCACCCAGGTAATATATGAGATCATTTTATCTATAGTATCTCTAATACCTGGCATTGTTAAACTTCATAAGTTTTACCAGTAAATAATTTACACAGTTAAAAAGATTTTAAAACAACGCTTAAAGTAATAATTTGTATTATTGTATTGTATGGTATAGTATTGCTATGGCCTTCATTTGAGATAGTCAAAGTCATTACAAAATTTTTAAACTTAAACAGTTTCTTTCCTTCTCTCTTCAAATATATATGTAATACATGATCACTTTAGTATTTTTATATTAAAATGTGTATCAAAATTCATTCCCTGCAGCTGGATTTGAGATTTCACATTGATTATTACATGACTCCAGTGAGCAGCATAAGATAAATGATGACACTAAGAATTTCGTAAATCATTTCAGTTCCCACCCTTCTACATTCCAATCCATTGTCCGAGAGCAATAACAAGAGGGCAGATTGATAATATTTTAATAAATTGTTTAAGGTCACATAATTAGTGTATGCAGAAGTATTTGTCTCATAATGATTAGCATCATATTTCTTTGGAATTGACAGTTAAATACTTCCCTTTGGGATGGCCAAAAAGATCAAGGAAAGGATTTCTTTTAACCATCCCAAAGAGATGTAATTTTTCCAATAAGAATATGCTTTTCACTGTTTGACAACTGTTCCCTAGTTTTTTTTCACCATTTGCCAAAATGGCACCTTGGACTCTCAGTATTGTAGGGCTATTTCACTTAAATGTAGCACGTACTCAAATGTTCAGTAATGGCCAATTTTAGGAAATCACTTATTAAGTAGAAGTTTATCTTATACAATATAAAATTAGAAAAACGTTTGGAAAATGTTTTATTAAAATTTCAAAGCAGCATATCAAAGCATTAAACATTTCAAACAGTATCATGGCGGGGAGGAGTGGAAGAGATTTTATGAATATCCTTTTTATACATTTTTTTTTCTTCATAGAGTGATTAAATCTAACCTGAAGGAAATCTGGTTTTTGTTCCACATAAATCCATATTAGCTCTTTGGTTCCAGAATTTGAGGGTTATTATTTTTTCTCTCTACTTTACCAATAATGGATCAATGATTACTTTGAGGAATTGTGAAATGTATTGTCTTATAGAAAGCACATCAATTTGTTGTTCAGTTTAAATTTTTTTTTATAGTCTTAAACTAACTGAGTACGAAAGGAGTAAACTTGACTATCTAATATTGAGGGTCCATTACAATAGGAATAATTATAGGACAGGAAGTCTTGTTCAAGTGTTATTTCAGAAATCACAGACACTTTTCAAAAATGTAGTAAAATGGAAACAAATATATAAAATTGACTTAACAAAGAATTATAAATATCATGTTATTTTCATTCATAATGGAGCTGTTTAAAAGTTTTAGAACATTTGTCAACATTCATTTCATGTCTTTGTTTTTCAGAACTCTTCCTTCTCTATGTTCATAGATATAATAGTCCTTTATTGGATTATATATTTGTCAAATTAATATTTGTGTTCTGGCTTTTTCTTACATTTTGGCATGGTAAGATACTCCAGGCTCATCTTCTAAATATCCTACTCCACATGTAGAATTGACCATTTCTCCAAGGAGCCTGTTCCTTCTATTTGAGAATAGAATTAGAAACTAGATCAGTGTGGTGGGTGCTCTTGTTGCCATGGAGGTTCTCTGTTTCTATGCCCTTTCAGCTGACACAGAAAGGAAATTTGTGTGTTTGCTAACCAGGGTATATATAAGTATCTGTAAATATTTCTATATGTAACCATTTGTATCTATATTAAGCTAAACATAATACTGATGACTCCAACTCTAATCCATTACTGCATGGATTATTCTAGCTTCCCCCACTTTGCTCATCAGACTATTGCCACTCTATAATGCACCTTACTTCCACCATCTACCACCCATTTACTTAAGTGTTCAGTTCTAGTATATATATATATATATATATATATATATATATATATATATAGCAGTATCAGAATTTGCTAACCCCATATAGCACAGGAAACAATTATAACTACAGCAATTGTGTGTAGTTTTTGTTGGTGGTAGTTTTTTGTTTGTTTGTTTGTTTGTTTGCCTTTAGCCTTTCTGATTCTAATTACTTCTAAATGCCTAGAGCACTACAAATGTCCCCTAAACACTACAGCGAAGTTATTTCATACATTTATAATATAAGTGGGGTTGGTTTGTCACATTCATCATTCTATCCTGGAATCCTCCAACCTTCAAAATGATTTTTTTAAATTTGCATACATTAAGGTTCCCTCTTTATGTTGTAAAGGTCCATGGGAAAGACAAATATATATGGTTATATAACCAGTATTACAGTATCATAGAGAGTAGTACAATGTGTTAAAAATATTCCCTGAACTGCACCTAGTCCAAGCCCTTATTAACCACTGATCTTTAAAAAAAAAAAAAAAAAAAAAAAAAAAACCACTGATCTTTTCATCATCTATATAGTTTGACATTTTCCAGAATGTCATATTCTAGTTATGGGCATTTTGGGTTTTACTTCTTTCACTTGGAAATATACATTTAAGATCCATCCATGCCTTTTTGTGTCTTTCCCCAAATTTCATCTTTTGTCCCTCAGTAATAACCCAATAATGGATCATTACATGGATGAAGCCTAGTTTGTTCACAGTTCTTTTGTGTTTTCTTCAGGAAACCAGAAGCCACTCAATATATTATAGGTATTAAATATTTTCAAGTAAAGAAGTTGGTGCTCTCACCATCCTTGGTAGGGCAAAGGAAGCAATTGGCCTCCATCAGTCAGCTTATGGTGAAAAAATTAGTGTTCCACCAGATTCTGTGAAAAGCCACTTCAGGTCTAACGACTCTCTAAGCAAGTTCATGGCAACTCTCAAGGTGTAGGTGGTTTTCAAATCCTCACCAACAAGCTCTTTTGAATCTTATCTCTAACCAAAGTAAGTTTACTACTGTCATTGGATAATATTTGTACCCTCTTTCTTTTTTTTTTCTTTTTTTTTTTCTTTTTTTTTTTTTTGGACCCTCTTTCTTTTAATATCTTCCAAATCTCTGGAATCAGACCAGAGGAAAACAAATCCAGGTCCATACTAGAAAGGAGATTCTAGGACATTTAGTTTCTCACTCTCTTCTGTAATTTAATGGGACCATAAAAGGGAGGGGTTATATTTGAGTTGGTGGCAGTTAATACAGCACAAGAAGCTTAAAATGTAAAGTACTAAAAGAAAATTGTGATTAAGTACTTAATCTCAGATCTGCCATTCTGGCTTCTCTTGCATTATTATTTACCATGTGTTTTCCTTGATATTTCTGTCTTTCTATTATTGGGAAGGGCTTTTCCAATAGGTTATGCACTTCCCATTGATATTTCACTTCATTTTGTTTAGAGAGTGTTGCATTTTTCTTTGAAATTGGGATATATATTTGTAAGTATCATTGATTACCTGTATATAACTCATGTACTTCTTAATTTCGTCTAATAACACATATAAGGTGTGTATATATATGTATATGTACATATATATATATATGATATTAAAGAGGGCATCATTGTCTTTTTGAAATATCCTTGGATTCGATATGCCAAAACACCCATAAGTATATGGAAAATTTTACATTGCTAATCAACTGGTTCTATAGATTAAAAAAAATACAAAGAATATAGAAGGATACAAAAATCACTAGATAATATATAAAAGAAAAGATTTTTTTTTTGTCTTTTAGATACTCTGAAAACAGCTCCAATTTCTTGATAATGAGATATGGATTATTTTCTTGAACGTAGAGCCTTTAATTGTGAGGGTAGAGGGAAATTATTGCCAAATGAAGAAAAGTCTAGACCAGATAAAGTTGGCAAATACCTTAATTCTGGATTGTTTAGAAAATCATACTACTATCTCTACCATTTTATTTGGCACTATTTTTTCCAGTAAAGTTTCCTGTGGACTTCTCTCCCCTTACTATATTATCCTGGCAGTTGGAAGAGGAGGAAGCATATCGTTGTACTAGTAACATACACATAATTTAAATAATTACTCTTGAAGTTTACAATCCAGTTGAGGAAATGTGAAATTATTAGATTGAACAATCGATAATACAAACAAATGCAAATCTATCATATTCTAATATAATTTTAATCTTACCCTAGACTTTAAGACTTAAAGGAATGATAATTGGGGTATCTGGGTGGCTCAGTCAGGCATCTGACTTATTTTCATGATTTCAGGGTCCTGGGATCAAGCCCTGCACCAAGCCCCCCATTTTGAGCCCCATGCATTGCATTGGGCTCCCTACTCAGTGGAGACTCTGCTTGTCTCTGCCTCTCCCTCTGCCCATGAGCTCACTCTCTCTCTCTCAAGTAAATAAATACAATCTTTTAAAAAAATAAAGAAATGATAATTATGCTTTGTTCATTTTTGTATTCTCAAGTCATTTTCATATTTCTCTGACATTTAGGTATTAGGTATTCATTAAATACTTGGTCAATGGAATCAGTATAGTGAATAAGACTTGTTTGTTGGTATCATAAATGTAACACACTCTTCCAACCTCTTTTAGGGGATGATTTTTTTTCTATTGCAGGATTTGGGCTAAGGAATGGAATACCCTATCAAATCTCCTGTGGACTATAGAGGATAAATTAAGTAGTCTGAACACAGATCTAAATGATTAATAGGCTGCCACCTACTCTCTAATATAATTTTACTTTGAAGTGTTAAGTTTAAATAGGATTGGTCAAATTTTTTCCTTTGATTTGGTCTGTTATTTTAATAGGTATTTCTAGTTTTTTCTTCATTTTAAGTTATTTTTTTATGTACTCATTCCTTGTTCATGAATTTTGAGGCTACTTTAAATACATGAGCAAGGAAATGAAATAGTGGTATAGCTCACTTATAATGTAAGATATTCGAAAAGATAGTGAGCATAAACTGATGAGAACAAAGTTGTTGGAATGGTGTGAAATGGACTGGTACCAAATGAAATTGGTATAGGGAGGAGTGAGAGCCACCCTGAGTCCTGGAAAGGAAGTGAAGCATGATGGAAGTTGATGGAAGGTAATGGAGAAAAGAAGGGCATTAGCCAAACATTACCAAGGTGATTACCACACTCTGGTGCAAAATCATTCAGTGGAAACACTTTTCCCCATCTATTTCAATTTTCCATTCAATTGGTCATCTGACAGCTACAGTATAGCTTCCCAAGTTCCTTACTAAAGAGAGTTTTCTAAGTGATTTCGAAAGCATATTAGTAAGGGTCAAGGAATAAGAAATTAAAATTGCTTTGCTATTAATCTAGAAGAATGATGGTCAAGCATACATAATAATCTCTAGTTAAATTTAGAGCTGTCTTTTTGCTCATTTTAGGGTTTATGTCCAGCCTTGGGATTGTACCTGGAGTCATCTACGTAAATAGTCTGGATAAAGTCCCACAATTTACAGTGAAAACTAAAGCATTATTAATTTTGTAAAAGTCATAGAGAGCAATCATGAAAGCTGCTTCCAAGCATAGGCAACTGACAGATTGTTTTTGCAGAAAAGGAACTGGATTTACCTTTCACATAGTATTTTCAATGAAGTGTGAAGTTATATAGGGAGTTTTGTACACTAAAGCCATAGACAATAACTGTGCCCCATTACCTCTAGAATGGGCCACATACAATGAATACTTACGTAGGCTATAAATATTGTCATCCACTACTTGGTACATGACTAGATCAAATGATACTTTAAAAGGATGTTTTCAGACTAATATTGATAAACTCTAATTCTTAAAATCTACAAGATTTTTGGCAAAAATATATATACGTAAACTTTGAATATCTTATTCGGAAATACTTCTTTATGTAGAAATATATCCTTATGTGGAAATAAACTACAAGAGGGAATATGAAAAGAGCTAAATATAAATTAATTCTTAAAAAGTCCCCAAAGTGAGTATTCATTTTAGTGTCAGAGGCAATAAGAGGTTTTTGAATTAAAGTTTTTTCCCTTTCCTAGTCTCCTGAAAACTGTTTGGACTATAATATACAATGTTAATTTTTAATAGTGGAGAATCTTGATGTGGTTGGTGAGTAGTTGTTCTGCTACCTTGAACCTGGATAAAAGGTGACTTACCACTCAATTTCAGCATATTTGGAATGGAAAGATATGTATAAAAATATTAAACTATCTATAACATCACCAGTAGCCACTGAAAAAAATACTAAAAGTTCCATTATTTGTATATAGAAAATGTGTGAATTATTGAAATCCATAGAAATTTCATAAACTATAGTTTAGCCATTAAGTTTGCAACTATATTTTCTTAGGTTCCAGAAAAAAAGACTGGACAAAAAATATGCAAAACCCAGAAAATGTATATATAACTTAAACTTTATATATGTGTGTGTGTGTGTGTGTATAACTTAAAAATTAACAATATGTTATCACTAAAGAAAATTTAGAAGATACACATTTTTTAAAAAGAAAAAAATTACGAGTTTCATCAGAGCTAATAATTTATAGGACTCATTTTTTACCATAAGAATTAAGTATTACTGAGAATGCATAAGTGATTTTTTTGTAGATTTATGAGAATATACATAATGAATCAATATATAGTGAGACTGTACAAGAAATATTTATGTTTCTGCTCAGATAGAGCTTTTTCCCGCACCCCCCCCCCCCAGGAAAATTTACTAAAACTTGGGATGTGGACTGAGAGAGAGCCTTGGAAATTATCTATTCCATGAAAACTCCATTGTCATTACTCCAAAGGTATGTGTTTATATGTCAGGCCTGAAACTATGTGGACATACCCTAGGATGTAATGTTTGAGACAACAATTTATTATTGAAATTTAGATTTAGTTTATGCCACATTTAGATGAACTCTTCTTTCTGATTCCTCTTTTGACCTCCACCTCCACCTTCAGCAGCAAATATGCCTTACAATAATGTGTCAGATAATGTCATTCTTTTGCTGACAAACTTCTATTGGCTCTCTTTCAGAATATCATCCAAATTCCTTAACATGACTTATAGTGTCCTAGAAAATCTGGCCCTTTATTATTCCCATATTTAATTTCCCTTTTCTCCTTTAATTCACTTTCCAACCATACCGGTTTGCTTGCTTTTTTTTTTGACCATCCCAAGTGTTTTTCTACCTTGTAGCAGCTGCCCTTAACACTTCCTCTGCCTGGAGGTTTGTGATCCACTTACTTAAAAAAAAAAAAAAATTATTTATTCATGAGGGACACACAGAGAGACAGAGAGGCAGACACGGGCAGAAGGAGAAGCAGGCTCCACGCAGGGAGCCCCACGTGGGACTCGATCCCGGGCCTCCAGGATCACACCCTGGGCTGAAGGTGGCATTAAACCGCTGAGCCACATGGGCTGCCCAATCCACTTACTTTCTTTTAAAATTTTCTGCTCCAATATTAACTTAACAGAGATACTTTTCATGTTTACCTTCTCAGAGATATCTTTTGCACTTTTGAATTTTTCTATCCATTTACCTTTTTCTATTTCTTTACAAAGAATCTCTCATGATCTGTCATTATTATGTATCTTGTTTATTTATTTATTGTTTCTCATTTTCACTCAGATATAAAGCTCCATAATATAAGGAATGGTATCTATCTTGTTCATTGCCTATAAAGTAAATGTTGTTTGTATGAATGAATGGATTTATATATGAACAAAAACACTACAGGTGCACAAAATAAAATATTTCTAGCTTGGCCAAACCATATAGTATTTGTCTTGACTGAATGAGCAAAAGTGATTTTAGTATATATGATAATTGAAAGTAAACTAGACAAAACTGCCAAAAGCTAATTATATATTAATCACAATCTCTTATGTTATTTTTATTAATATTTCTCATTGACCATAGAGAATACTGGAATTTATAATATTCAGAGTAGCACACATTTAGAATGTAAACTTACATAAATTATGCTAATATAGGGCAGCCTCGGTGGCTCAGCAGTTTAGCGCCGCCTTCAGCTCAGGTCGTGATCCTTGGGTCCCAGGATCAAGTCTCAGGTTGGGCTCCCTGCATGGAACCTGCTTCTCCAACAACCTGTGTCTCTGCATCTCTCTCTCTGTCTCTCATGAATAAATAAATAAAATCTTAAAAAATAAATAAGTAAATAATGCTAATATAATAGCAAATACTTTAGTTAGGGAAGACAAGTCCTCACAAAATCATGTTAGAGCATTTGGAAAAATGCCTATAATTTTCAACTTTCATATGAAGATAATTTAATACATTTCATAGGTGATATGGTTTTTTGCAATATATTCAAGCACACATATTAAAAGTGATGTACAGTCTGAATGTTTTATTCCTGTTGCTGTTTGTTTTTTCTAATGGCATTAATATTTATTAGTTAATCTAGCCTACATTTTTTATTTCTCAAGTGATATGAAAAGTCCTTAATTTCCCTTTGAAGTTTGGAAAGAGACAATTAAGAACCACAGGAATCAAGTATCTTGCTCTCCAAGAATAGTAAAGAAGGGCTATAATTTGACAAGTAAGGAAGGCTGGTTAAGGACATCCCACAGATTTGATTAAAACTTTCAAGATTAAATCAGTTCTTGTCTCATTATGAAATTGGCATTGAAGAAAGAGCTGCCTTTTCTAGGCTATGATTTTATAAAGATTTATATAATTTTATATGCCATTCAAATATTGTCATTCAATAATACATCTTTGATCAGAAAAAAAAAAAAAAAGCTTGCGCTGTGGAACATGTCAGAAAAATATTATCTGTATAACATAATTAATTGCCTGTCCAGAGATCAGGGATCAGGATGCACACTGATATTTCAATCCCAAATACTCTATATGAAAGATGGACTGCTCAATATATCTTTCATGTAAGAAGTTTATGAGGTTTCCTTAATAACTTATCAGGTAGTTTAAGACCTTACTGTGTGAAATATCTGACAATATTTCATTTCAGATATACAACCATGGCCTGGGAACACAGTGTGGCTAGGGGATGAGCTGTGACAATTAGGTTCATACTCTCACTCAGATCTTGTGCAAGTGAAAGTAATTACTTCTATTGTATCTTTGACCCTTTGTCCTGGTTAGTATTTGACTCTCCAGTAAATGAAGTGGTATATGTCTTGGAATAAACTGTAATAACTGGTATAATAATGCCTTTTTAATCTCGAGTTACACTTGTTCAGCAAGTGAAATTAATGGAATTTATCTAAAGGATTCAACTCAATTAGATACATCATAATCCATCATCCAAAGCAATCAACTCAAGACATTATTATAATTATGCAACTATAATATGAAATTGCTGAAAACTCAGTTTGTGTATCCAACCGAAACTTTATGTAATAAGGACTCCTTCATTTTATACATTCACCATCTCTCTGTTAAAAGGACAATGACAGTGACCTTCTAGCAGTAGAACATACATACTTTTTTTTTTTTTATTGAAGTAGTGGCCAATTTTCACTTTTTTAAAAAGATTTTGTTTATTTATTTGAGAGAGAACATGAGCTGGAGAGGGGTGAGGGAAAAGCACACTCCCCACTGAGCAGGGAACCTGATGATGTGATGATATGGTACTCGATCCCAGGACCCTGGGATTATGATCCAGCCAAAGGCAGATGATTAACTGACTGAGCCACCCAGGTGCCTCATTCACTGCTTATATGTAATTATTGAGATAACAGAACTAGACATGTATTCTTTCCAATGATGCTCTCTTTCTTCCTGCCGTAGGTTAAGTGTGCACTTTTCCTCCTTTCTAAATACCAGTTCTGACCTGAGTAATACTGAGTTGTGATTTTTTCAATTAAAACAAGAATTCTGGCAAATAAATTGATGAGAAATGAAGAGCCTGCAAAGAGAGTAAGACTTAGCTGAGCAGAAATAAGTCAACTTAAAATACATACTGTAAACAAAGCTGTTCAATGTGTAAAGCATGTTACAGAATTATGTTCTCTTTTGTGTTCAGGAAAAAAGAAAAAAACCTGTTAGCTTATAAAACATGTTATAACTCAGTGTTTTCCTTATATTCCCTTTTGATAACTTCCAATTTTCTATAATTAGGTGAATGTTATGTAACAAATAGGTAGTAAAAGTAAAATTATCAAGTGCCATTTAAACACAATATAATCAGAAAAAAAAAGGAAGGAAAATTAGACCTTGATAATTCAGGAAAAATCTTTTAAGAAATATCTCTGTGTAGTCGTCTGAGGAAAGAAAGTTACCTGAAACCTGAATTGTCTCGTGGGAGTGCACAGGTACGAAAACTGCTGGATTCAGTGGTTACTGTAGAAATGTATAGAAGAAAATGTGGGGAATGAAACCAATGGATTCCAATTGTGTTGGATAGTGTATTAGATAAGAGGGATGGCTCCTATTTACAATTATGTACTCATTACAAAAATGTAAAATACATTTGTTCACGTTATAAGATACAATTGTTCACATTGTAAGATAACGGTTTTAGCAGTGTAAGAGAAATTGCCCTCCCTCAAGTCATTTGCTTCCCATTCTCTTCTGTATCTTCTTTCTTTGCCTCTGTTTTCTTCTGCCTGAATAACATTCTTTACAAGTGTCTTTTTGTTAAGAAGGTATTTTGATAATAAACTCATTCATTTTTTTTTGTTGTTTGAAACACTCGCATTTCACTTCCCTTTTTGAATCTTTAGCTGCATATCTAATGCTAGATAGATATTAATTTCCACCTAGTGCTTTTAAGTTATTATTACACTGTTTTTTGCCTTGTGGCTAATGAAGAATCCATATAGATCTTGCTTTGTGTGTAGTCTGTGGAGGTAATTTGTATAGGTCTTTCCTTTTATGTAATCTGTCTTTTTTTTTTTCTCTCCTTATTTTAAATCTATTTTCATGATTAACTTTTTGTAATTACACCATGGTGGTAGATATTCTCAATAAGTATCCAGGAACGCAGTGTTTGTTTTCAGTTCACAATTTTGTTATGCAATGTCAGGCAGATCCAGTGTGTTTCAACTTGGGTCTTCCTACAACAGTGACTTTATTCTATGTGTCTGAGAGCCAACTGTCCATTCAGCAAATTGCTTAGTAAGGTTATGTCCAACTGTGCCTCAAGAACTGAAGGAAAATCAAAGGGACAGATCATTTGGACTCATTTTTCTTTTTGTTTGTTTGTTTTGTTTTGTTTTTTGGACTCATTGTTAAATGAATTCAGCGCACAACTCTATCAATCACTTGACCTTTATAATTTTCCTATCAACAGACCACCATGGCATTTGGGATGCTTAGGGATCATTGTAAATGTATAGCCTGTGACCAGACATCCCAGTTTTGTCTTGGATTTTTCTCCCAGTACAGTCATCATGTTAAATGCTATAAATTCCAAGCACACACTTGTTACAGTGTTGCAAGAGCCTGACTCTTCCTAAAGGGGCTTCATTCCTTACATCATTCAGGGGGGTCTGCCTGTATGAACTGGCTAAAGTCTAGAAATTCAATGCAGGACACTGATTTTCCATTATGGTATTTCATTTAGATCTTCTCTATTAGATCTAGATTTAGAATGTTTTAGTATACAGATGAAGTAATATTTGACTGGGCAGTTGACTGACAATGCAATAGGTGCTATCACTGGATACCACAATTTGCTCTGCTATCCAATTATCATAATTTGCCTGGTTTGTCTCTGGTTGGTAAGTATCGTCACTTGAACTTTGTGACTCCAGGGTCTCATCATTCCCCCCGCCCCCCTACCCAGATCCCAGAAAACTCATTTCAATGCTGTTATCTGCCACCAGGATCTTTAGCTTTTATAATATAGCCACTATAGAGTTTTCTACAAATGCTCAACCTCTCGTGTTGTGAGTACTCAAATTTGCATCATTAGGGTATGGCTGGGAGCCTGTCACATGTGACAAACACTCAAAGTCCTAGCCTATTAAGATTTTTAATAAACCTTTACATTATTGCTTTGTATCTCCATTTTTTAAAACTACTATCGTAAGTTCTTCTTGATCCAGTGTTGTAGTATTTCTTCCCTGCTCTAATACTAGAATACATTCTCATACATAATCCCCAGATTTTACCACTTTTCTCCAAGGAAACTGTCACAAGTTGAGTTTTATTTGGTATGCAAACATGGAGAGGCTAACCTCCACAAGCAGAGAAGGAAAACTTATTTGGTTGACAAGGGGACTCAGTGTCTTTTGAAAGTTCAAATTATTTAAAATCAGTATAATCCCAAATATCCTCATTCCAATGTTTAGTCTCCCATTTCCTCTAGAAAGTTCTGATTTAAAAAAACAAGGCCCAAAGATACTTTGAATTCAACATGTATTATATTTCTGCTAACTGAAAGGTCAACTTTGGGTCTGGTTTTCAGACCATTGGTTGTTATGATAGATCCCTAGTTACAAAGAAATTCTCTGACCTCTGACTTGTGTATTTAAAATGCTGAGTTTGTCATTTTCTTTCTGTGCTCTCCCTAGGGCAATAAGACTGGGCCACCAAACTTGTGCTTGTTTTCATTATATTCTCCATTGTATTCCAATGCAAAAGCCAGTTTGTCTTTCAAAATGCTGCCTTGAATGGTGATACATTAAATAATTTGTTTCATTGTTGAAGCTGCATGCCATGAACTACCACTATGCCAGTTATGTATTGGCAACATAGTTAGTATGCTTTCTAGTGCAGCTCCAATTAAATAAATAATCTCAGATTTCTATTTTGAGATTAAGTTTCGAGGGAGCTATTTCTTATACTAAGTACTATATCACTTATGAAAACAAAGACCAATGTAGAGGTTTAAAACAGGTTTAAAATAAAAAGAGCTTTGTAAAAGCAAAGTAGAGGCTTTCACACAGGTTGGAAGGTCTAGAACCTGCTTCTTAGGGTTTGAAATGGCTGATAAGAGGGTCCCAAAAAGTGTGGGAAGAGTTAACCTCCATCTTCCTGTCCCAAATTATCTCCTTTAATTGTGGGAATCTGTCTAGATCCCTGCTAGAAAGGGAATATGAGAAATGTAGTTCAGGTTTTCTAAATTTATGCTGGTATGAAGTGCTTTCAATGAATGGAAGAACACTGGGTACAAATAGGGCGACAAGTATCTCTAGACTGCAGGTGCTGCTAACAGCCCACAGGGCAGCCATTAAATTTGTTCATGTTTTTACCACCATCCTTTCAAGTCCCTTTGTGATTCTTACCCCAGACCATTTTTCTTTCTTGGAAGACTATACACATAGACTCTCTTTCTGTCCGTCTCTCTCCTTCTCCTCTTCCTCTCCCTTTTTCTCTCCCTCTGCCCTATCTTTCATCTATTTATTATTAAAATCTAAATGGGAGTATTTAAAAATTTTAAGACTATCTTTCAAGTATTGTGTCAGGTTTCAGCAGGGACAAACAGTAAATATGCTTGGCAGGACAATCCTGTGGACAGAAGAGGCATCCCCAAAGAGGATGCAAAAGACACTACCCTCTCAAGATCCAGAGCCACTCCCAAAGATAACCAAAATAAGAAAGATTTAGACCATTGCCACGAGAGCTGGCAACAGTTGGTAGGACCCTAGCTACAAATGGAGTGCAATCCACATTCCTGTCCAGCCACATTTTTGGGGTCCTCAATCTGACATTTGAGCTGTCTGCACACACATGAACCTGCATGTCCCAGGCAAGCAGAAAACCAAGTCAACTTCTCAGAAAAAAAAAAAAAAAAAGAGAGAGAGAGAGAGAGAGATACAAAACAAGAAGTCAGTAGTTGTTTCTGGAACAGAAATGATCAACAACTAATGAGTACTTGAAAGCAAATTCACGAGTCACAATTTGAAGATCTAATTCTTACAAATGAGGGGTTTTTGTTTTTTTGTGTTTTTTTTTTCCCCCTACAATATGAAAGATAGGGACAATATGAAATTTAACCTGTCTCTCTTGATCAAGCATCACAGAGCAATTTGAGATAGCTGACTTTGGTAAGAATTCTTATCCTTTGCCAGCTTCTGCAGTTTTCCCAAGACTGTGTGCGAGCTCTGGAGTGAGCAAAGTGTCCTAGCAGATCTCATCCTGGTCACCAGAAACTGTAGAAGGGGAAAACAAAAACAAAAACAAAATCCCCTCTACCTTTAATCTTGAGACCTGCTTTCCCCTAGGTTGCCTCAGAAATGCATGAGCTTATTTTGATTAACATTTCTTCCCTGTGGACACTGTAATTCAAACTTAACTTTGACAAGGTTATCCTGCTTTTTCAGCCTTAAAACCAAATTGTATTTACCTGCCACTTCCCAGCAGACCCCCTGCAGCTTAAATTGCACCTAGTCTGACCCTGATCCCCCACCAATTTTTATGTTGTACCCAGTCTGATCCGGTGCCTGGTCCAGTTTCTAAGTTGGATCCAATTTCCAGATTTAGTCCAGAGAAAGAAATGCTGGAATAGTCTGAAAGTTCATAATGGAAATGCTTCAGAGGCTTCTATGAGGACTTTACCTGCAACCTCCAGAGGCAGCAAGAAAGCAGCGAGCTCCAGGGCTGCTGCAGGTACCCACCTGGTTGCTTGGTGGTCCTGGGGGCTGGGGGCGCAGGGATGGCCCCCTTTGGTTCTCTCTTCTCAGCATTACTAACAGAACTGTTCAGTGATAAACTGAGGCGTGTTAAGATTTTAAAGGGTTTATGTGAGGAAAATCAATTTGAATTGGACAGTACCTAATATAGCAAATAGAAAGGAGCTCTAAGGAGCCATAGGAAAAAAGTCTTTTATGGGCAAAAGGGAGCCAGGAAAATAAGGTTAAACTAAGCTAAAAATAAATAAAAACAAACAAATAAATGAAAAGCAGGCTAGTTATTGCAGTTACTTTCCCTTAGGGAATTACTTTCCAAATTCTGATCAGGTCATTCCTGATTGTGTAGATTCCACTTCTGGGAAAGCCGAAAACTGTAATAAAGTCTGTATTTGGTGACATGGGACTTAGCATATGGCCCATCTGGGGACCATTACCTTGTTTTCACAGTATCAATATGTATTCAAGCATTTTTAACTAGGTGTAGCTATACGTTTTCTCTATTATCTTAGTGTGGGATCTATATTCAGAAGTATTTATTTCCAGATTAATGAATTAAAATGCTTATTAATATTCCTGCTTGTGGATATTGTTATGGATACAGTTCCAATCAATGACATTTTGTCAGTAAGTATCTAGTCTAGATCCATCATCTGGTTGGTTTGGGTTTTATTTTTCGTTTTTTGTTTTTTGTTCTGTCCATCATCTGGTTCTAAGCCCAGGGCTCCTTTCATACCTCCGCAGCCACATTCAGGGCAATAGGGGTATCAGCTCTCTACAGGTTTAAGCATATTCTGTTTGCATGCTTACATAAGGGAGGTAAAATCTACCACAGTTGTTTTTCTCTGCCACTGCTTTTTTTTATAACTTTCATTCCTTCCTTTAATAATATACTTTGTGCCAATTTGCCTGATTCTGTGGAATATAAGATAAAGAGGAAATAACTTCTGACCTCAGAAATGTTTACATGCAGTTGTATGACATAAATAAGTAAATTATTATTTTAAAACAAAATAAAAAATGAAGACAGGATCAGGTACAGAGCCAAGAGAGGAAATATTCCTGAACTAGGCGATGTTGTCTATGATAAGCACAGTGGGTTCTCTAGTATTGTCCGCTTTTTGCCAGATGTGGAATTCCTGAAATGAACAAGATATGCACAAGGACTCCACAATGATTTGGCTGAGACATTTTTACAACTTTGCTGTAGTCTAAGTCACTTCCTGCCCAATCCTTTCTTTTTCTCTCTCCTTTTACAAGTGTCCTATTTATGCTGTGGTCTAAAGGCTCTCTACCATACTCATTTTCTTGTAGTTTATTCTTTATAGGCCTTTCCATCAAAACTATCCAGCTTACTTATTCCTGTATTGGTGTTGGCTTGCAGACAACCCAAAAGGACACAGGTGTTTCTGAGAATGTTTGAGAAAGAGGTATTAAGATTGGCTGAGTTATGTATGATGCAGTAGCCATAACCCCGGGTAAGCGTGGAACATGGATAATCTCGGCCACAAGGTGGCAGCCTAATTGCTAAAGGTTTTAGCATTTGGTCACCTGTGAAAAACATCTTGGTTGGAGGACACCCCCAGCGTTGGAAGCATGCGGGGGACAAAGCCTACCAGAAAGATGAATGCCTGTTGGAAGGAAACTGAAAAAAATGAGGTAGATTAGTAAACAGTTAAGGACTATGTATGAGATCCAGATGGTCTTTTTTGTAACTATTATGTTAATACGTATCTGTCTCTCAGATATCAGCTATTAGTCAGATATGAGTACAAAGTACACAGACTTTATTATGTCCAATCAATAAAAAACATTCCTTGAGTATAAATACTTTGCATTGGAAGAGTCAATATTAAATGCCTCATGAAAGCCATTTTGTGGAATTGTTAGAATCTTTAATTATTTATTTTCCTTCTTAGTTGTGGACTAATCTGTATGTAGATGGTGTGTGTGTGTGTGTGTGTGTGTGAACATACATTCTCAGATGCATGCACATGTATACAATCTTTTTCTTAAAATAGAATAAGCTCCCCAAATCTTGTGTAATTGTTTGGTTACACACCCAGCATGCTATATTACACAGTATAAGAAAATTTTTCTAGGTCTGAAACCAAAATCGACTTAAACCACTCATGCCCAATATAACTCTTTTTTAGAACTTTCATCAGAGCATCAAGAGCACATGTTTAAAACCTCAGTTTCTCCACTGCTCTCTTAGCCTGAGAGAGAAACTGAACTGAATTCTGTTTTTTTTTTTTTTTTTTTCCACTGTGAAATCTTTTGGCTCTGTCTTAAACTTTGAGACAAGTTTACCTTGTCTCAACGTTACCTCAAGTGGCAGGATTACCCAGAATGTACTAAAGATTCAGTGTAATATGGCCTGTAACTTTCCCGTCAGAATTTGTTTGACCAAATGTCTCAACTTCTATGATAATGCTGTATTGTTATTGTTAGCTGCATTATCAATTGTCCTCTGTGTAACACACTACTCAAGATTTAATGAATCACCACTTGCAATTAGACATTTTGGATTCAGCTTAAGTGAGAGTTCTTTTGTTCTTGATGGACCAGGTTGATAGGTTGGATTGAGTTACCAGTTCACAACTTGGCATAAGTAGGGCCTTTCTACACATGGTCTGTCATCCTCTGGCTGACTAATCTAGACTTGTTCACATAAATGTCGTAAGGCTCGAACTGAACATGTGCAAGTTTTCTTGGTATAAAGGCTCAGAACCGACCCACAGTCTTTTATATCACAATCTATTTGCAAGGAATGCAAAAGGCAGGATTCCCTTCTTTCTTGTGGCTGGATAACATTCCACTATATGTATAGACCACATCTTCTTTCCGTTCAACCATTCATCTGTTGATGGACATTTAGTTGTTTCCATGTTTTGGCTATTATGAATATTATCAGTGAACATGAGAGTGCAGAGATATCTTTGAGATTCCATTTTCATTTCTTTTGTGTATATTCCCAACAGTGGGATTGCTGAATCATATGGTAGTTCTATTTTTAACTTTTTGAGGAACCTCAATACTGTTTTCATAGTGGGTACATCAATTTACATTTCCACCAACAGTGCTTGAGGGGTCCCTTTTCTCCACATACTTGCCAACACTTGTTACCTATTATCTTTAATAATAACCATTTCAACAGGTATGAAATAATATCTTTTCAGAAGTTTTCTTGGTGGTTTTGATATACATTTCCCTGATAATTAGTGATGTTGAGCACCTTTTCATATGCCTATTGGCTATTTGTATGTCTTCTTTGGAAAAGTACCTATTCAGTTCTTCTTCCCATTTCTTAATTGGATCTTTTTTTTTTCTTTTCTTTTACTTTTTTTTTTTTTTTGCTATTTAGTTGTATGAGTTCTTTATATATTTTTGACTATTAACCCCTATGTGATATATGATTTGTAAATACTTTCCTCCATTTAGTACATTACCTTTTCTTTTTTTTTTTTTTTACCTTTTCATTTTGTTGATTGTTTTAATGGTCATAAGTAATATAAGTATTAGTAGAAGAAGTGAAAGTTGTCCAGATCAAAGATAGCACTGTTGAGGGACTGACACCTAAACTGGGGCTTAAAGAAGGAGAACATGCCACTGGAAATGGAAGGGGGGTTGGCATAATAATGAATGTTAATAGATAATGAGAAAACATTTTTTTTCCAAGTGAGGCACTATACCTTCTTCATATTTGTATTCAATCTAATGTCTAGCCAATATTTAGTCATGATATTTTTTTCCTATAATTTAACTTTTAAGCTAAATCTGGTAAAGCAATATGAAGAAGTTTGTTCTGACAGGACAACATCTTGTATCCCTGAGGTAGACAGGGATAAAAAACAAAATTGTGCAGGGGTGCCTGGGTGGCTCAGTTGGTTGAGAATCTGATTCTTGGTCTCAGTTCAGGTCTTAATCTCAGGGTTGTGTATTTAGGCCCCTAACTGGGGCCTACTTAAAAAAAGGCATGGAGCCTACTTAAAAAAAAAAAAAAAAGAAAGAAAGAAAAAGAAAAAAAGAAAAAAAATCATACAGAGAATCATCTGTGTAACAAATGCATGGTTATGGCAATGATTTCAGATACTTAGAGATAAAAAGAGATAAATGTCAGAAAGGCATACAATTTTTTTTTTTTTACTCTATCTGTAAAATATTGAAGAGCTATCATCTACTTGAAATGAGGGAAGAGTGGTTAAAGAGAGGTTTTGTGTCAGATTAACAGCCTGTGAATATACTATACATGATGATCAAGTTGGGACTCAACAAGATAAGAAAAATAGTTGATATACCAGACTAGATAAATCATTGCCTAAGGACTCAGGGAATCTATATTTTAATTTATACTATAACAATTTACCTGTGAAAGTTATATATAACATTTAATTTATAAAATGTGTAAATTGGAGTAGAGTAAAATATCTCCAATGCAATAAAAACATAGCTGGATATTTGAGGAATCTAACATGTTGTTTCTTAAAGTATGATGTACCGAAATCCTCTATCATGTTAGTGGAACCATATCAACCCTAACGATTTTTTGCACACATGTTTGATAACTTTGGGTGTGATTTTATCAAATGTCTTAAAAAAATATTTTCAATGATGAGAATGTGTATAGTTACAATAGACTATTCTCTTTAGAATTAATTTAGAGGAATCATTTTAGTAGTCAAGATGAATATGTGAAGACTGCAAATTTTTTCAAAGTATTTTTGATGTTAATTTAACAATTAATGTAACTACTCTGGCCTCAATGAGGTAAAGCATAACTATTACTCAAGTTAGAGCTGCACATAGGGACTTCATGTTAAAAGGTATAGTATGGAACACCTTGGTGACTCAGAGAGTTGAGCCTCTGCCTTCGGCTCAGGTCACAATCCCAGAGTTCTGGGATCAAGTCCCACATCAGGCACCTTGCTCAGCAGGAGTCTGCTGCTTAGTGGGGAGTCTGCTTCTCCCTGCCCCCTGCTTATGCTCTCTCTCCCTCTTAAATAAATAAATTAAATCTTTAAAGAAATACAAGGTATATTATGCAAAGGATAAAAATAGTAACTTTGCAGTTGGGAAACCTGACAAATTCTATTTCAATCAACTGTAAAAAGTTATGTGAAGATACAACGTGAAGGAAACGATTCTTTACCTCCGCAATGTTTCCCTCCCCCCCCCCCAAAAAAAAACAACAAAAGCAAAACTCCAGTTCTAAGCATACAAAAACATCCAAGAAATCCCAGTACAAGGACATTCTACTGACAAGGAACTTCCAAAATAGTTGAGGTCATTCACCACAAATTCTGAAATACTATCACAGCCTAAGGAGCCTGAAGATATAATGAATAAACATGATATCTTGATTGGGATTAAGATATAGAAAAAAACATTAAGACTAAGGGAATATGAATGCAGTATAGGCTATAGTTAATTGTAATGTATCAGTTTCAAGTCATTATTTATAACAAGTGTACCATACTAAGATAAGAGGTTAACGATAGGAGAAATGGTGCAGGTAATTCAGTCATTCTCTGTTCTATCTTCACAACTTTTCTGTAAATCTAAAACTATTCTAAACTATTCTAAATTTATTTTAAAAACATTATTTGGGATCCCTGGGTGGCGCAGCGGTTTGGCGCCTGCCTTTGGCCCAGGTCGTGATCCTGGAGACCCGGGATCGAATCCCACATTGGGCTCCCAGTGCATGGAGCCTGCTTCTCCCTCTGCCTATGTCTCTGCCTCTTTCTCTTTCTCTCTCTGTGACTATCATAAATAAATAAAAATTTAAAAAAAATTAAAAAAAAAACATTATTTACCAAGTTACTTAAATATGAATCTCTATACCTGTAGCATAAATAGAACCATGATCTAGCTAGGATATAAAGTAGAATAAAGGTATTGTGATTAATTAGTTAATTTTAAATGAAGCCTGGTTATAAAGCTATAGAACCCAAAGATCTTTACATTCAGCAGAATGAATCAAAAAATATCACATTTTACAGATAGGAGTTAGGAAAGGCTGTCTTTATCACCTCTATACATATTTATGAGCTAATCAGACACATCCTAGGCACTGGCATTTATAACGTGAGATAAAATATATTCATATAAAAAGTTCTGTTTATTTATTACATTTTAAAATAAGATGTAAATTGGTGATAAAAACATATTTAGCCCTTGGCTAAACAAGAAAACTTATAAAGTATATTTCATTGTATGTTTTTTTTTTAAATTCATAATAGCAATAACATCAAAACCCTGTGGGAATATTTAGGCTTCCTATTCTAAGATTTCACTGGAAGATTAATTCTTGAGTTTTTAAGTGAAAAAAAAAAAGTGAGAAAATCAGATTAGAAAATAGGAACCACCAAAATATCTAGCTTTAACTTTTGGTCTATGAACTATTTGTAAAGGTAGAGCTATCCACACTCCAATTGGAAACCCCCAAGAAAAGATGTAAAGTCAGCTTGTGCCTGTATATTTCCCCTGAAATAAAGCATATTCTGGAGACATTTAAACATTTTTATAAGGGCACAATTTCTTGAATGTGTTTATTACTGTGAATAAATGATATTAGGTTGTGTTATCCAGCTGCATTCAACTTCAGTTTCACGCCTACACGTCTACTACTAAGCTCAGCTAATGACCCATACCCTGTAATATGTAATCAACACATAGTTCAATGTTAACAAAAAAAATGGTTGGGGAAACATCTTTTCATGCCATTTAAATCAACTCATAATTTTATTAAGGGACTGTTTAATGTCTGCCTACCCCTATTTTTGAAAGCCTTCTCAATAATGAATACTGCATATAATACCAACTCTTAGAAAACTTTTAAGACTATTTTCTTATAGGTTATAATATATTTAAATCTATGTAGATTCTTTGTAATAATTTCCAAGATTTTTATATCATTTATAATGATATTAATATAATTTAATATCATTTATTAAAAATGACAAAAGCATGCAGTAGAGGATAATCTATTTTAATAAAATAAACTGTGGCCATTAAAATTTTAAGAATGAGTGACAGGCAATGCAATTTTCCGAGCATAGCAAGTGATTATTGTTATTAATCTGTGACATAAATACCCTTCATACTATGTAACCTTATTTTCATCATAACAAAAATCTACTTAGTATTTGTATCAGTCAAAATGGTCTTCTTTGTGCTGAAATAACATAAAACTCTAAAATTTCGGTGGCTAAAAAAAAAATAAAGATCCATTTCTTACATTGCAAATTACATCTTGGGTCAGCTGAATGCTTTGCTCCAAGTCATCATCATTATCAGCCTCAGCTTTATAGGATCTTCACTCTCTGAAATATGGTTTGGTATCTAAGAGAGAAAGGAACAATGGAGTGCCCCATGCCAACAATTTAATTCTGCAGCCCAGAATGACATTTATCACTTCCACTAACAACGTGGTAGCCAGGCTAGTTACATGGCCTCACCCAAACGCAGGGGAGAATGTTGAGTTCCTCAAGATCACTCCTAGCCTTGAGGATTCCTAGAAGGATGCACAGAACTCAATGTATAGTTGTGCTTCAGGACTAATATTTATTATAGAGAAAAGAAACAAAACAAAATCCACAAACAGAAAAAAAAAAAAAAAAGTGCATGAGGTGAAGCCCAGTGGAAACCACACACGAGTTCCTTTCCCAGTAGATTGACAGGAGACAGGTTTCATGTTTATTTTTTTTTTAACTTTTATTTATTTATGATAGTCACATACAGAGAGAGAGAGAGAGAGAGAGAGTGAGAGAGAGACAGGCAGAGGGAGAAGCAGGCTCCATGCACCGGGAGCCCGACATGGGATTCGATCCCGGGTCTCCAGGACCGCGCCCTGGGCCAAAGGCAGGCGCTAAACCGTTGTGCCACCCAGGGATCCCACCGGTTTCATTCTTTAACAGCGAGTCATGACAGACAACATAGGTGAAGTGTTTTCTACCGGGGAAGTTAGAGACTTGGTGCTTAGAGTTTTCACTTGGATTGATCCATATACCTACTCTGTGCCTGGAAGGTACCAAACTTCTAAACTCATAAAAGAAAAATAGATGTTCAGCTTAAACAGTATTGTTTACTAGAAAGTCCAGGCACAGAAAATTATCCTTATCAGTTAACTGTTGATTGGGAACACCCTGAAAGCCAAATTCCCAGATGTCACCCAGGGTTCAACCTTGCAAGCAAGCTGTTCTAAGGATAGTGGTCCCAGACCTGCTATGTTAATTATTTTCTGTACAGGTGGTGAGAGAGTTTAATCTCCACTGTACCCAGAATAATGAGAGAACTGCATTCAGATAAGCATTAAAAATCTCTTCACTTTTACTAATTGTAACACTAGGGAGAGTTCAGATATAACTGTGTGAATTTTTAGTATTAAGATTTCTCTAAATGTTTTGCAAACTATAGTAGTATTTCCAAGAAAAAGTTAAAATATTTGGTAGAAAAGCCTTTTAAAGAACAAGATTTAGCTATATTACCCAAAGTATAAGTTCACAAAAGAAATTAACTTTCATAGTTCATGCTGTACAAGTAAAGAGGAAGAAGAAGATAGAAAAAAATCTCATGTGTTAAAAAAATCTTATCAGTATTTGTGTATACACATATATATACCTCGAATACACACATAAAATTACATATATATATATATATATACACTATTTTATGGAGGATACATATGAAAATAGAAATACTTAATCTTGTCAAGAAAAGAAAGAATTTTGATATGTAATGATAGAGAAATTACTTGCCAATATATGGTTTATTCTATTTGGTTTTTTTTTACCCTCTTGATGTATTTCTTTAAAAAATTAATTTTCTTTTTAAAAATTTATTTGGAGGGATAAATGTGTGAAAATATCTTCTCTATTAAAAACCCTTTTTAAATACTAGCTGATATTGTTTTAATAATAGATGGATAAAAAGAACTGATCAGCAAGCCAAAACATGAGGAATATTAAATACATAACTCAGATGGGAAGATACAAAATACAGTATATACATGATATATGCATTTAAATTGTGGGGTATGACCATGTGGTTTCCATGTGCTTAGAATGGTTAGAAGAATCTTTCTGTAACAGTTTTTCATTTAATTTTTTTTTTCTGGTCCCCAAAGAGTGCTTCCTTGTACTCTTACAAAGATTTATGGGGCTAGGCCTAGATCAGTATTAGGAAAGGCATGTACTCCTCTCATCTCCATTTTCAGGCATTCTTCTGGACTAAGCAGAACCATCCAGCATGCATGTTGCTCTGCAGATAGACTCTTAAGGACCGGTATGTCCAATCATTTTATTGAATTTATGTGTGTATGTATAAATCTCAGAGGTGAAAATAATGCCAAGTAATACAAGCTGGTAATCTATATTAAAGTATCATACTCCTATCCTATAAAATAAGCAGTTTTTTAAATTACAGTTTTCAATACTATCAGGCTGCATTGAAACAGAAGAACCTTAACACACAATTAGGATAAATCAGTTAATATTTCTAGAGATTAAGATGGTAATCTACATTTGAAGACAGTCATCTCAAGATTAATAGTAAAAATAAGAAACAGATATAAATTAGTAAAAATATTGATTTTAAAGTACTTATGGGGGTATTTTTTGGGGGCAAACAATCTAACAAAAAATAGGAGAATGGATAAGTGAATTAAAGTATAGCCATATGTATGATGTATATTATATGGCAAATAAAAATTAGGTTCTCCAGGCTCCTTACTGTCACAGCAAAATGACCAATACAATGTTTATTTTATTTTTTTAAGATTTATTTATTTATTTATTTATTTATTTATTTATTTATTTATTTATGATAGATATATAGAGAGAGAGGCAGAGACACAGGAGGAGGGAGAAGCAGGCTCCATGCCAGGAGCCCGATGCGGGACTCGATCCCGGGACTCCAGGATCATGCCCTGGGACAAAGGCAGGCGCTAAACTGCTGGGCCACCCAGGGATCCCCTACAATGTTAATTTTAAAAAGCAAATACTGATTTTATATACAACGTGTTCTCATTTAATTGTAAAAGATAAGTATACTGATATTAATATAATAAATATTGAAAAAAAATAGTTAAGTGGAAAGTGATTTCTTCTAGACCTTAGGATTATTTTCTCTCCTATGTACCATCCCATATTTTTAAAACTATTTATAGTGATGGCATATTACTTTCAAAATTGCAAAAGAGAAGAGGATGGCAGTTTAAGAAATATAGAAAACTCAATAAAGTAATTAAAGATGAAAAGAAAAATTATGACAGCGTGAAATGATACCTTGTATAATAGTAAGGAATAAAGTATAGCAATAAAGTTGATAAGGATAATGATGTTTAGAGAAAATATTTAACATAATGTGTGCTTCATTGGCAGTATTTTTATACACCACAGCATAAATGATACTTTTATGTAAAGTCTTTCCTTTAGTTTTTCTCATGTTCTTTCTTTTAGACCTGTCTGGTAACTTTGAAAATATAAATGAGGGATGACTGAGAGGCTCAGTTAAGCTTCTGACTCTGGGTTTTGGCTCAGGTAACAGGGGTCCTGGGATGGAGTCCCCCACCAGGCTCCAACTCAGCAGGGAGTCTGAGGATTTTCTCCCTCTGCCCCTGCACGCCCCCCCCTTCATGCTAGCACACACACACTCTCTCTCTAAAATAAATAAATATTAAAAAAATATATATATATATATAAATGAACATTGACATTATTTTAAATTTACACTTTGATGCTAAAATGCCTCCAAATAGTTAAGGAACTAATTAAGAATAATTTTTTTGCAGAAAGTATGCATGCTTGATTATTCTTGGTACCAAACTCTAACCCCATGCAAATTAGGGATGCTGAATTACAGTAGTACACCTTCTTTTTTACAAAGACTGGATATACTTTAGAACTCCTTAATGGGGTAGTTTATTGTATTCTACTTTATAATCTTTATAAGAGGGATAGGATGCAAACATAAAACTTCTCCCTCCTACATTAGTTGTTGCAACCTTTTACTTCGTCTTGAGGGTCAAAGTCTTTCCTTGTAAAGGCTGAGGTCACTCCTGAATCTCAGCACTCATTCATCAGGGATGGATAAAAATGACCACATTAAGGTAAATTAAATTCATCATAACACATTTGCCATAATCTAAAATGTCTTAACTTATTTAGAAATGCCAAACTTGGGATCCCTGGGTGGCGCAGCGGTTTGGCGCCTGCCTTTGGCCCAGGGCGTGATCCTGGAGACCTAGGATTGAATCCCACGTCGGGCTCCTGGTGCATGGAGCCTGCTTCTCCCTCCGCCTGTGTCTCTGCCTCTCTCTCTCTCTCTCTCTGTGACTATCATGAATAAAAAAAAATTAAAAAAAAAAAAAAGAAATGCCAAACTTTTTGTCCTCCTACCCCATCCATTTGAATGCGTTCCATGTTTTAAAACATATATTCATGTGGAGTGGGAGAGAGACAGAGATAGAATCCATGTCATTTCTTAAGGTGTAAGAGAGGGACAAATTCAGCTAAACAATTTAGAGAAGAGTAAAAACATGTTACATTGTGTTTGATAGCAGATACTCAGTTTGATGGAGCACTTTGTAGCCACCGTGTTTAGGCCTTTCCATTAAGAAAAGAAAATGATGACACTGAACTGTGAACCTGGACCTGACATCTTCATCACTGATTTACAGTAAAGTCTTTGGAGGGGAAGGTCACCGTGCTGAATAAGCAGCTAATGTGGCTCAGGGACAAGGTCGTTTGTGTATGCTGTAAATTCTCATCATTTTAGAAGCGTAGAAAATTTGGAAACCAGAACTTGACATTTTCAGAGAATTATTCCCATGCTAAAGAGTTCAAAGTGTTTATTCTTGATACCTGGAAAATAAAGTACCTCTTGCTCTGAGGTTTTCAAACAAGATTGCAGTACTAAAGTTTAATCAGCATTCAGTCAACTACTCATGTGGAGGCTGAGGCTAGATAATTGAATATTAAGATTCCCCTCCTTAGGCTTTTGGAACAAAGGGAAATGAAAGTAGAATGTTAGAACCAGAAAGAACTGAAGTGTTTTCTTCTAAAGATTTTCTCTTCAGCCTAGCAAGCAGAGTGTTCCTTATTCTATTCTGGTGTCTTCATTATATTGATAGACTTCTAACTCTCAGGAGACTCAGTCAAAAGTTCTGTACACACACACACACACACACACACACAGAGATCAAATTAAAATTAAAACTATATTTTCTTTCCAGAATATAAGTAGTCACTTGCAGCTTTTCTGACTACAGATTTCAGCATAAAAATCAAAAAGTAATGAAAAGGCAAAGAAAATAAAGAAAAAAAGGAATATGGAAGTGATAGGAAGTACTATTTTTTTCCACTTTTCTGTGTTTTTCTTGACAGGTCTTCCAAGATGGAATTATTAATGACACTTTATTTTTTTTTTCCTGTATTCCTTTTAATAAATTTTTCCTAGGGTAAATTTTATGGTTTCTGGTTGACTCTAGTCCATGATATCCCCCTCCTGTTAGATATTTATATTGTTTCTTTCATATAACATATTGTTTGTTATATATTGTTTCTTTCATATAACAATGTATCTTATAGATTATATTCTGGGTTGTACCATATCAACGGATATAAATTGAATAAACATCATTGTTTATTCAGTTTGTAAACTGATTAATCAGGGGGCACCTAAATAGGTCATTTAGTTAAGTATCTTACACTTGATTTCAGCTCAGGTCATGATCCTATGGTTTTGGGATTGAGCCCCTCACCGGGCTCCACCCTCAGTGTGGAGACTGCTTGAGATTTTCTCCATCTCCCTCTTTCCCTCCCTCAGCTCATGTACTCTCTCTCTTTCTCTCTCTCTAAAATTAAAAAAAAAAATCTTTAAAGCCATATTATCAGATTTTTTTTCTGCATTAGCAGGAATTGTTTGAATGTCTAATATAAAACATTATAAATGAAGTAGGAGTTTATTAACTCATATGACAAAACAGCCAAAGACCATGATATTGGGTTAGCTAAGTCAGTGCTTCATAGATGGATTCTCCCTTGATTGCGCCTTACTATACTTGCTGTTTTGAATTTTGCCATCAGACTTGACCCTAACAATCACATGGTAGCTATGTCATCTTCAAGCACTCCCAAAGTCCAAGGTCAAAGGAAAAATATATTTCTTCTTTGTATGCAGAGTCAAGAACATTTTTCCAGGAGCTCTCTGCAGAACTCATCTTATTTTTTTTTTAATTTTTATTTATTTATGATAGTCACAGAGAGAGAGAGAGAGAGGCAGAGACACAGGCAGAGGGAGAAGCAGGCTCCATGCACCGGGAGCCCGACGTGGGATTCGATCCCGGGTCTCCAGGATCGCGCCCTGGGCCAAAGGCAGGCGCCAAACCGCTGCGCCACCCAGGGATCCCTCATCTTATTTTTTAACAATTCCATTGATGCCTATTATAGAACGAATCACTGGCAAGTGAATTAATAAAAATTTACCTCTCAGAAAAAACAAAAAAAAAAAAAAAAAAAATTTACCTCTCAGGATGAGGAAGACTTCGGCTTCCACTAAAGCACAGAGCATCTCAGTGTCTGATGAAAGAAGGGTTTTTGCTTTTTATTTTGAGTCATTATTTTTTGTGAGAACCTGTAGATTCATCCAAAATCAGAGGAAGGTACTAAGATTTCCCATATACCTCCTCCCTCCATACTTATGTAGCCTCCCCATTATCAACACCCCCACAAGAGTGGTACATTTGTTATAATTGATGAACCTACATAGATAAAGGTTTTTGTATGAACCTAAGTCTTCAACTCCTTTGGGTAAATAACAAGGAGTGGAATTGCTAGATTACATGCTAACAGTGTATTTAGTTTTGTGGGAAACTGCTGAACTGTCTTCCAAAGTGGCTGTACCATTTGCATTCCCTCTGGCAATTAATGAGAGTTCCTGTTCTACATTATTGTCTGCATTTGGAGTTGTTAGTGTTCAGGAACTTGGCCATTCTAATAGTTGTGTATTGACAGTTCATTGTCATTTAAATTATTCTTTCCTTGATGACCTGTGATGTGGAACATCTTTTCATATGCTTATTTGGGTTTCTGTTTTCAAAAAAGAAAGAGTGGACAGGTTGTTGGGTAGGTAAATAAGAGTCAGCCATACTTAACCTGGAAAGACTTGATTGATTTAATTTATTGAGACTTGATCTATTTAAATTATCAAGTTTTTCTATCCAAAAACATTCCATTTATTCAAGTACTTATATAGACTATTATAGGTTCTTTGTTTATTTTCTTCATATAGAAGTTGTACACTTCTTGGTGTATTTTTTCCCCAGAGGTTTATCTTCTTAAGTTGTTATTTTCAATGAGATCTCCCCTTCCATTCAATTTTCTTAGCTATTAAAACAAACACTCTTTTTTTTTAAAGATTTTATTGATTTATTCATGAGAGACAGAGAGAAACAGAGAGAGAGAGAGAGAGAGAGAGATGCAGAGACACAGGCAGAGGGAGAAGCAGGCTCCATGCAGGGAACCCAACATGGGACTTGATCTGGGGACTCCAGGATCACTCCCTGGGCCAAAGGCAGGCGCTAAACCCCTGAGCCACCCAGGGATCCCCAAAACAAGCACTCTTTAAGAAATATTTCTCTCTTTCATTCTGTGTGCATATGTATGTATTTTGTACATATAGATCAGCCTAAAACGTATGAAAACTTTCATTGTCCATAATATGCTTTTCCATTGACCAAACATGCTTCTAGGATCAACTCTATCACTTTCTAATAAGCCATTTAATACAGAGAACCTTATTTTAGAGGTAAGCTTGCCTGTCTTTAAGTTCTAGCTTCACAATTTACTAAGTGCTTAGTTTTGGGCAGGTTATTAAACATCTCTGTAAATCAGTTTCCTCATAAGTAAGATGGGATTATAATAGCATCTACCTCATGGTAGAGGGTTTTTTTTTGTGTGTGTGTGTGTGTGTGTGATAATCGAGTTTTGTATTTGTAAGTGACCAAATCCAATAAAATGAAAAATAGGTTTACTAAAACAGGTCCAAAAGACGATACAGGAGATAAGCTATAAAACCAAAGCGTGAAGCCCCTCCTCGACACCCAAGCTCCATGGTCCCCAACAGACCCCAGAGCGAGGTCAGGGAGCTGAGGATCTTGCATCTCCTCTAAATCCAGATTACACACTTTGGTTTTGTTTTCCTTTTCAAGGTTTTTAAAAAGCTAACCCCAGGAGTCAGGCAGGTCCACCCTGCACTCGGTGGCACATCCAGCCAGCCCATGGCAAGCTTGGGCCCAGTGTCCCTCGTTTTTGATCACTTATGCTGGCCACGGCATACGGCTCACTCCTGCGCTATGCTTCTCAGCACATACTTGACCGTGTAGGCAAAGGCTGCAAACGGTTGGGAAGGGGATAGTTGTGAAGATTAATCCTTATAAAACTAGTGTACAATAAGTGTCAAGTAATTTTTCTCTATTAATAATAATACTAACCCTTTTCCCACTTTCCTTTAGATCTGTCTTTTTTGTTTTTTTTTTTGGTACTCATGGAAAGGATGAAATGCATAATCACAGTGTTTGAGACAATTTTAAGATAATATATTCCAGATGATTATAATTAAATGCAACAATTGCTAAAATGGAATATTAACCAACTGATAGGGAGAGCCAAAGGAGGGACTATTTCACCGTTTGGAGGGTCAGGAAATACTAGATAAAAACCTGTGATATTTGTGTTACCACTTTAAAAATATAGATTTAAACAAAATAGGTCAAACAGGAAGTTTTCTATTTTTCCCCCCTTTGGTTTAAAGCAGAAGTGCAATTTTCTGAAAATCTGAATATAATTGAGAAGAAAAAAATCCACATTCTCCACGAATGGATGTGAAACCCTTAAACTTGTCTATTAAAAGATATATATTAAAAGATATAATGGATATTCTTGAGATTGGAATGCAAGAATTTGAACTTTGGAATACTTTACATACAGTGTCAGGATTTTCTATTCTGTTTACAGAGAGCTTATAATGGGAGCTTTCACAAAGTGAAATGAGAGAAAAGAACAGCTTAATCAAGGACTACAGGTCAAGAACAAGTACTAGCTGAGAGGTATTCATGTTCAAATTGTGTTTCAGAGACCACATTTTATGCTACTAATGACTGACTGAAAAATAAAACAAGCAAAATAAACAGACTCCATTTCACAATTTCCTTCTACACAGAGAAACTCTCATACCTGTCTCTCAGTAAGTCAGCCTGCCCAGAGATATCACAAGTGCTGCTGGTCTTGGATAAGAAATTTATGGAATATCTTAATGCTGTATTGTTAATAATCTCTGTGCTATATTCCAGGAACAGTAACCCCCTAAGGAAGTGTCAGTCAGGTTATGAGAAATGATTTCCATGCTGTGGAAAATATTATTTCAAAAGGACCCTAAAAGGACACCTGGGTGGCTCAGTAGTTGAGCGTCTGCCTTTGGCTCAAGTCATGATCCTGAGGTCCTAGGATTGAGCAAGCCCCACTTTGGGATCCTGGTAGGGAACCTGCTTCTCCCTCGGTCTATGTCTCTGCCTCTCTGTGTGTCTCTCATGAATAAATAAATAAAATCTTTAAACAAACAAACAAAACAGAAAGTCAAAAGGAACCTAAAAAGGGGAAATAGAAACAAAGTAAGAAGGCAACATGAAAGGGAAAAAGAAAAAGATAATGGAAAACGTTTTGTTCTTTTTCTAGTAAAATATCAATTGAAATAGAATTAAAAAAAAAAGTAGTATCACTGCTATGCTTTTAATATCTATGAAAATTTGCTCTTTTTCCTGTTTGTGATACATGTTAGTAAGGCAAAATGAAAATAAAAGTCTTGGACCTTTCAGAATCCTAAAAAATGAAAGAAAAAAAAACTCAAATAAAAACCCATCTAGCCTCTGAGGGGAAATTCTTATTAAAAGACTCTAAGTGGGTATCACAAAAGTTTCACAATTTCTTATTTTTTTAATTTTATCATATTTTTCCAGAAAATATTTAATGTCAGCAAAAGTATTCACTAGCAGAATCCATCACCAGATGGGGTACTACAAAATACAAAAATTCCAAAATATGGACACTGGAAAAAAAGACAATAGAAGATTCTCAAGCAAAAGAAATGAAAAGGATTAGTTTTCTAATTCTACTTCTATCATCAAAAGGTTTTAGAATGTGTCAACATAAATCTGAAGGTTCTATTAATATCACTGAACAGAGCATATGAAGATTGTAATTTTTTCATTTTAATATTTTATTAAATTTAAATGGCATACATAGTGTGCACGTTTATTTTTAACAAAAACAATAATTTTCTAATAAAAACAAGCAAGAAACAATTAAATGAGAGAAAATATACCCAGACTTTAATGATGGTCCAGTCTGAGTCATGGAAACTCATCTTCATTATGGGTCTTCAGTTTTGGGAATTATCATGTTCACCTTCTATTTTAAATATTTATTAAAAAGAAAACTGTTTTAATGTGATGTGAGACATTCTTAGCAATGAAACAATCTTAATTATTGATTATTACAGTAAAAATATTTTGTAAAATTTTATAGTTGGCTATAAAAATTTCCTCATGCCTACAGCCACATATATACGAATGTCTTTGAGCGTCTCTAGTGTTGTGTCATGTAGAGAGAGCGTCATAGCATAAACCTACTACGTTAACCTCTTATTTACTTGGAAACAGAAGAAACATATAGTTATTTTCTGAGCATTCCATAATAGAGTGTACCATAGGTATTATTTAACATACTAGACTGCATCCAAGGAAAGCTAATACCTTTACTTTCTTTCTCATTAGCTCTCATCCATGGCCCAGCAACGTGAAAAGTTTTAGTCCAATGCGGAAAGTTTAATCTATTAAAATAACTCTAGCAATACATTTAAGTTTAATCATAAGCAATTGTTTGTTCATTTTTTATTTCCCCAATTCCTTTAGAGGAGGCATAGAAGAAGCTAAGGGCTTTTATACCCTTGTTATATTGGAGGTGGGGGCTGGGGACCCTTTGGTGAAACCAATGGACTCTCTCTCTTCTATATGTGCCTTTTCTTTTATGAATGTCAGAAGCTGTTACTAATTCTTCTTCATTTTGCTTTCACGCTCCAATTAAATTTATCCCTTCAAAGTAAATAGAACGTTTTGGCTATCAGTATATGGGAATGCCCATTTTTTCAAGTTTTACTTATATGTTGCTTTATACATCTTTTACTGCAGTATAACTAACACACAGGTTATATTAGTTTCAAGTGTAAGCTTTATACTTTCTAGTGGAGCTTTCACCTCATTGTTTAACTGGAGTCTATTATCAGTATGGAAAAATAGAGCACAAAGGAACTGAGAAAAAAGTAAATGAATGTTATCTAGGTACTTATTATGTGATAGTGATGTTTCTCATGTAGAGCTAAAGAAAAACAATACACTAAAGGGGCAAAATAAAAATGTGGACAAAACTTACACAAAGCCTTATAGCTACAATGATAAGGTATACTGATCATTTAAGAGGTGCCTCTCAGTAAATTACATACTGATCATGGTGAGAAAATAATGAAAAGCATTATGGAAGAAATAAATTTCATTCATTATAGCTACAATGATAAGGTATACTGATCATTTAAGAGGTGCCTCTCAGTAAATTACATACTGATCATGGTGAGAAAATAATGAAAAGCATTATGGAAGAAATAAATTTCATTCATTATAGATTTATAATATCTAAGTATGCATTACCTCAAATTTATCTTTATTCCTTTAGAAACATTAACCTGGAATTATGCAAATTTCAAAATATGTGATAGATGTTTTACCATTTACTCATTTTATAAAATTTATTTATGTATAAAGATTTTATTTATTTATTCATGAGAGACACACACACACAGAGAGGCAGAGACACAGGCAGAGGGAGAAGCAGGCTCCATGCAGGGAGCCCGATGTGGGACTCGATCCCGGGACTCTAGGATCACACCCTGGGCCGAAAGCAGGCTCTAAATTGCTGAGCCACCCAGGGATCCCATCACTTTATAAAATTTAATATTGAATACTAGAATGCTGTGCAGTAAGAATCCAGATTTTTTAAAAATGCTGCAGATATGAATCCCAAACAAGAACTTTAAGTCAAGACATTATAAATGTATTTTGGATTAAAGTTCTGACAATCCAAAAAATTAAATTGGAAACTGATTTTCTGTTTTTTCAAGCATTGACAATCTCAGTCCAAAAGTTAAGAACTAGGAAAAAGATTATACCAGACTAAGTAAAGATAACACTGCTGGATGTTATACTTCCAGCTTTAAAAGAAAAAAATGCTGACATTCCACCTCTAATTTGTCTATATTACAAGGGTATAATTCCAAGAGCAGTTGATATATGTATTTGTCTTAAATTTTTAGAGATATTGAGAACTCTTTAGAACTTAGATACCAGTAGAACTACTCTTCCTATGCAACAATAATTGGAGGCATTAGACATACTATTAAAGAAAACTAAATTTATAGATTAGAATTCTATCTTTCCGTATTTTCAACCTTATTGTTTTTATATATAGCATGTCTAAATTTGCTACATAGTATATACATTGGGACCCTTCAACAACACAGGTTTGAACTGGGTGTGCCCATTTATATGCAGATTTATAGTATTGTAAATATAGTTTTTCCTTCTTACGTTTTCCTTAATAACATTTTCTTTTCTCTAACATACTATATTGTAAGAATATAATATACATATAGCACACAAGTGTGTGTTAATTGACTATATATATGTCATTGTTAAGGCTTCTGGTAAACAGTAGGCAGTTAGAAGGGGAGTCAAAAGTTATATGTAGATTTTCAATTGTGTAGGTGTCCCCATCCATAACCCTTGTGTCGTTCAAGGGTCAATTGCAGTTTTTTCACATATATATACACACACACATATATAAATATAAATTTATATAAAATATAAATTTATTATATATTTATATATAATATATAAATATAAATTTATATACATAATATAAATTCATATACACACATACACATATTCATACATAAGAATTGAAGCTATACTGTATATGTGTATACAGACATATATATGTCTCTCTCAAATACATAAATTAAAAGTCTTTAAAAATAAACAAACCTCTAAATGTTTATTTTTAAAGAGAAGGAGTAGAATATAGTTTCCTTTACAGTTTCCTTTAGACCAAGTTTTTTCTACCCAGGTGGATTAAAATTTAACATCATTATCATTACTCATCTCCATGGATTTAAAATTTGTCTCATTGGAGCATACATATGTACATTTATTTATTTGAGAGCTAAAATTTGAATATGGGCTGAGCTATTAGATGATATTAAGAAAGCTGTTAATTTTCATAAGAATGTTAATGAAATATGGCTGTGTTTAAAAGAATAAGTCATCATTGATGCATTTTGCAATGCTTACAGGTAAAATTTTTTAAAACTTTAAAAAAGGTGATACAAACATAAATATCTATTTTAAAATAGCCATATTATCTGACTTATCTTCACGTTTTCCAACAGTAATGTTACAGTATTTTTAGAATATTATGATAGGGGACCCCTGGGTGGCTCAGCGGTTTAGCACCTGCTTTCCACCCAGGGCATGATCCCAGGTCCCAGGATTGAGTTCCACATCACGCTCCCTGCAAGGAGCCTGCTTCTCCCTATGCCTGTGTCTCTGCCTTTCTCTCTGTGTCTCTCATGAATAAATAAATAAAATCTTTTTTTTTAAAGAATCTTATGATAGATTTTAATTATTTCCTGTTTTGCTTGTGGCATAAGTACTAGTCTGGGAAGGGTAAGTATATGAAATAAAAATTGGTTCTAAAATAAATAGGAAGGATCTAGTAGCATTCATGCTTGCCAATGAGAGATGATGATCTACAAGAATATCACACATTTATTTTCTGATGGAAGTTTAAGCTAATATCTATATTATAAATACTGTGAAATGTATATTAACATAAAGTCCTTGGAAATAGATCAGGGTTTGAAAAGTAGAGATTCAGAAAAATTATTATCTCTCAGATGCTCAACAAATTTAGGAAAGCATCATTGGGATTTAGTTTTGCATCAGTGAAATAAAAGAGCTAAAGTTTAAAAATTGGTCTCTTTACATCTAGACATTATACTTAATTCGCTCTTAAAATTTTGAATATATTGTTTTAGTTTGGATTTTACCATATTAGTATTATCAACTTGTTTCCTTTCTAGACCTTAAAAACATTTTCTGGTTGATTGCTTTCAACAAATTGTTTATCTTTACATAGTCTTAAGTTTTCTTTTCTCTATAAAATTGGTAAGTAACATATTAAAGTGAAATTACATGTGTACATTACAAATTATCTATTTATAAATGATATATTACATGTTTTTACATATATATATGTTATATGCCTGAAAATCTGACACAAAAGAGATTCTTTAAAAATATTAATTTTCTGGGATCCCTGGGTGGCGCAGCGGTTTGGTGCCTGCCTTTGGCCCAGGGTACGATCCTGGAGATCCGGGATCGAGTCCCACATCGGGCTCCCGGTGCATGGAGCCTGCTTCTCCCTCTGCCTGTGTCTCTGCCTCTCTATCTCTCTCTCTCTCTCTATCATAAATAAATAAATAAAAAATTAAAAAAAATATTAATTTTCCCCTGTCTTTACAAGTTTGAATTTGGGGTAGAAAAACAATAAATGAACTCATCTTTCTCTTTCTTTTTTTTTCTTTCTCTCTTTTTTCCTGTAATAATTATTTTAAATGGAGTCTTAATGATAGTAATTATATAACCTAGTAAGATATTTTTTTACCTTATGACTCAAAAATAACAGTACCATAGATATATGAATGTAAAAATATTAAAACATTCCACAATTATGAAGCTAATCATAATGGTTGTAATTTCTTCACTATCTCATAAAATTCTTGCCTTAGACATTTCATCTAAATACATGAATATTCCCTAAGACTTAAAATACATGTGAAGAATAATTACAGTTCTGAAACTTGTAAAAAAAAATTCCAGTTAGTGACTTGACTATATATACACTTATCATCATCAATATCATCAAAATCAGACCAAATGTGTTTATGTACATATATAGTGTTCACTGTATATAGTGTGTGAGCACATGTATATGGGTATATCACATCCAGGAATGCTTCTTACTTATCTTCATATAGTACTTCCTTTAGTCCTTATAACAGCCTTATATGGTAGATAATATGGGTATTCTTCTTTTAGAGATGAGGACACTAAGATCCCAAAGGGTTCAATATTTGTTCAAGATAATGCAGCTATCAAATGGCAGCAGTTGATTTCAAGTCTTTACCAAAATTATGAAAACTGCATTCTGAGAAGGAAAATCTTCGTTATTATGAACTTGAAATCAATGTCACTGGTAAATCACAAGTCTATATAGATTTTGGTTTTCTAATCTGTTAAATTAGAAAATTGCATTATATCCTTGTAAATATCCCCTCTTCCTATTATAAGTTGATAATTTTAGTGCTTCTTAATTATTTTAACTTCTGGCTAATAAAACCTAACCTAAAACAAGTTGGCATACTGCTCTTTTGGTCTAAGGCTTTAGGGGCAGTAAAGTCAATAAATATACACTTGGTATCCTCAGTCATTTACGTATTCATACACTCATGCATTCATTCACTTATTTATATAGCTTTCACTGATTGTTTAAATACTCATCCTGGTCAAATATCTTTGCTATTCACTGAGGTATACTGACATGGCATTATCTCCTTGGGATCACAGTGTATGTAGGAAGCAAATAATAATGAAATAATCCCATCAGTAATTTCACAATTATAAATTAAAATAAGTGCTATAGGGGACATAATGCAGAATGCCAAGAAAACGTGTAAAAGCCTGAGATTAAAAATGTCTATGCTCACTCAAGGATCAGTATATGTGCTATGCAGTGCCTGCTCTGAGGAGAATCATAACAATATGGTGATAACACTACACAGTAATATACATTTTATATCTAGACAGTTTCTCTCTCATTGAACCACTCATTTTGGTACCAAAGTCTTAAGAGTAGAGTGTTTGAACAATCATCTGGCAGGATAGGCTAGTATATGCTGTGGTTAGGAATAACCCCCAAACTTATTGATATATGACCAAATGTTTATTATTCCCTCACATTGAGTGCCCATAAAGGAATGGTTGGGATCTGCTTATTATCATTGTCACTCAAAGACCCAGACTCTTTCTCAATATGTGTGTCCATGACCACCATGACAGATGGTAGAGAATGCAACAAATAATGCATTATATTCAAAAGCATTTGCCTAAATATAACACATGACACTTTCCTTGATCAGAGAGTTACTTACTTAGAACTACCCTTAACAGAGGCTGAGGGGTAGGGGATGTGTGAAATATATTAAGGGGACTAAGAGGTACAAACTTTCAGGTATAAAATAAAATAAATAAATTCAGATATAAAAAAGAGTGATGGAAAGTACAGCATAGGGAATACAGTCAGTAATATTGTAATAACATTGTATGGTGACAGATGGCAACTATAGTTACCATGGTAAGCATTATTTAATGTATAAAGTTATGGAGTGACTATGTTGTACACTTGAAGCTAATATAACACGATAATAAAAAAAATGTAAAGGGGCAAGAAAGTACAATCCTACCATGAATTCAGAAGTAAAATCTAAATGTTAATGAACTTCCTTACAACTACCACGAAACACAGTCTATGAAGGCACTTTGAAGAGGGATCAAATAAACTTTAATGAGCCTTCAGATAACCCACAAATGACATTAGCATGGACTCTGTTAAGAACCATGGTTGAATTTTGTTTGGAGAAGGACAGTAAATCCCTTTCTTTGAGTACCTAAGTTCCATTATTTAAAATACTTTTTTATCTGCTTGGTGAATAGTTTATTCATTCTTCCATCCCAAATCACATATCACTTCCTCTCCAAAGTCTCCTCTAACTCGCCCAAGTAGCAATACTCACTCATTCTCCATGCAATCTATGATTTTCTTGCTTTACAATGATCATACTTAACTGTCATTTGTTTATATCTATATGAACATGACTTAATGACAAGTTCTTTGAGTGCAGAGATTTTCCCTATTCCTCTCTGAGTCCTCAGAATATATCACAATGAGTAGAATATAGAAAATTCCCAGTTCAGGTTGAATTCATTATTACATCCTGCAAGCCAGGTGTTTAATAATGAAACATATATAGTTGATTGATGAGAAAAGGTCATTAAAGACTGGATTATGGTTGTGTCATAATAGGATCATAGCTCATTCAGGAACTTATTACAGATGAGTTCTAAAGGATACTATCAGATTTAATAATTATATAATCAACGCCACAATACTTTTCATTGAGGGTGGTGTGTTGTTTTGGAGGAAAAGGCAACTATAAAAATTTGGAAAACTAACTTGTGTTTTGGTGTGTAAGATTTGTTTTAATTAAGAGTACTCACCATTGAAGTAACTCTTCAAAATAAATGTTTAATATCGTAAATATAGGGAAAAAAAAAAAAACACCTCTTCTTCATTACCTAAACAACACAACTAGTCCTAAGAAGAAAATAACTTTCTATGTATGTGTGGGTACGTGTGGGAGTAAGTGTGTATTCTTTATCTGCATATAAATGTACTGAAATGTATGGTTTCTCTAGGCTTCTCTCTTAGATGAATTTTCAGTGCTTCTTAATTAATGTTACTTCAAATTAAAAATATGACAGTTTAGTTAACCACTGATGGTAATATGTAAATAGGAGTTTTAACTCAATCAGTGTTATATATGCAGAGCTGAGAAGAATAATGATGAAGCAACTTACCATAATTACTAAGTTGCATCAACAATCTTATTGAAAAGCAAGTTAAATCAATTTGAATTATTGGCTTCTAGGTTAAAGTAAAAATGGAGGGAAAAAGGACATTTTCCTGCTCTGAGTTAAGATGGGATATGGGCAAATATTCTATCACAAAGATATATACAATTTATTTAGTTTTTATAAAAAATCAACTCCTCTTTTTCACTGTAAACAGTATGTAGCATGCCTTTGGTTCTGTTTTAAAAGACTTCCATGTAAAAATTAGAACTGGTGGAGGAAAACTTTATTTTTAAAACACATAAAAAACTATTGAGTCCATTTAGAGCACAGTTAAGGTATGCAATTAGGAAGTAGATTAGTCTGAAAAAAAGCTATATCCACTCTGGACTTAGTTATATTACATCTTCACTTAAATTGGTAGCACTTTAGAATATTGTTAAGGAAATAGTGATTAGTAAAATGCAGTCAAATAAAACTTGGGTTTGAATCCTTTATTTTAGTGTTGTGGTAGAAAAAGCTAATATTCATTGGGCTTATTTAAAAATGAGCTAAATGTTTTATAAGACTTGCTCTCACTTTATGAAAAACTCTTGAATCATAGCTCACTAAAATAGTTATGTCAATCCTTTAGAAAATTGTTAGTAAAGGAGGGGAAGGAAACTAAACCATTCTTCATGAAAAAAATATATTTGTTAGAAATTAAACTATGTTTTAATGAAGATAAAATATTTTTTCCTTAAAAAATAAGAAACTCTTTTTCTTTAAAAAATAAGAAACTAGGGGATCCCTGGGTGGTGCAGCGGTTTGGCGCCTGCCTTTGGCCCAGGGCACGATCCTGGAGACCCGGGATCGAATCCCACGTTGGGCTCCCGGTGCATGGAGCCTGCTTCTCCCTCTGCCTGTGTCTCTGCCTCTCTCTCTCTCTCTCTCTGTGTATGACTATCACAAATAAATAAAAATTAAAAAAAAATAAATAAGAAACTATCATTTAATAATTACCTAATTGTGCATTTTTTTTTTTTTAAATCTTCTCAGCTCTGCATATATAACTCTGCATAGCCATGTTTGGTAAAAAAAAAAAAAAATGGAATGATGGATATGATATGAAGTAAACCCATCTGCTTTGTGTAGGCACTCTTTTAGGTCCCTGAGGGAGACAGATGCTTCAGCATAGGACTAAACCAATGTATTAACTTTATCAAAAGCCGAGCTTTAACCTCAAATGCTACTGTGGTTGCCCGAAATGGTGACTTTATATGAACCACAGATTAACTGGGTTTGCTAACATGTAGTTGAAATTAGAATTAGGTTGAGTAGCTATCTTGACCCATTTCTTGCAGATTTTCACCCCAATTGGCTCTCAAGATCTTAGAATTTTGCAGACAAAAAGATACAAAGAATGAGGATTTCTCAAGAAAAAAAGAATCCTAGAGTTGAGGACAAAAAAAAACCCTTAATATCTCTACAACGTATCTAGAGATACCTACTTATTAAGGATTACCAGATGGATATACACTACATCCATTCCTTTGCTGTGATATAAAATATCACTTGGATTAAGGTAGGCTATTCTAGAATCACATATCTGGTCACTCATTCCCGATTTAATTATTGCCAAATTGTTCTTTGATGTGAACACCTTACTCTCTGGTGTTAGTTTAAGCATAGTTAAAAAATATTGTTCAAGATATTTTCTCTATGCAGGCAGGGGCAAATAATACTTGTTATCTCTTTACATAGATTATATGTGCTTTTGTAAACACATTATGTTATACTTAGTTTTATGATCCATCTGAATTAATTTTTACATATGGTGAGAATTTATGCTTTTATTTGTGTGTTTCTGGTAAGAGGACCAGAGAAACTTAGAGCTAATTTGTTGTATTATTGAGCATCTTCTGAGTACAGTATCCCTGGTTGTATGAATTAAGGAACTTCTTTATTATGGCTTTTTCAGTAGGGAAACAAGCTATTCATGTCCCTGTGGAAAATCCATTGACTGTTATTTATGTTCCCATTATCCCCAAGCCTTGTGTAATTTCTTCATACATGTTGCTGTTCTTTTCTCATCTGTGGATACAAGGTTGATTTTGCAAAGACCTCCAGAACTATCTTCGTAATACTCTCCTCTCTGGTATGCTGTCCCCCAAATACCTTGGCCTCCTGGGAACCCCAACTCTTCTCTCTCCCCCTCAGGGAAACCACTAAACTCGACCTTGGTTTCACCTTCCTGTTCTGTGCCGTGGAGATAGTCTATAGGCAGTATGCTGAGAACATTCTCTTTAGTGCTAATTTTGTGATAAAACTTTCAAAGGAAACTCTCATTTCTAATTTGTTGTTTTACTTGTAGCATTTTCTTTATACTCTTTCCTTTTAGGTTTAAATGACTTCTAAATTTACTGTTTTTCAAAGCATGACCTTTACCTGCTTCACTAGATCTTTTAAGATGTTGTTTATAGTTATTTTATTTATTTTTATTTTTTTTTATTTTATTTTTTTTTTCTTTTTTTTTTGTTTATAGTTATTTTAATCTCAGATTGTTAGCTCCAAAATGTTTATCATTCCAAGGCTTGTTTCTTTTAGCTGTTTATTTCCTGAGTTGTTGCTGCTTCTACTTCTTCTAGATCTAATCAGAATTCTGATTCTGATTGTTTTGATTTTTCTTCTTTTTATTTTTCTCTGGTGTTTAATATAATGTTGCTTAATATAATGTTGCTTGCTGACCATGGGAAAAAAAAAACTGTAGAGAATGAGATAAAAAGAATTTTGGTCAAGACATTAGTATGATCTCTTGCTTTTGTTGTTTTGTTTTTCTTGAAGCAAATAATGATATTGCATCAAGAGATGCATTGCAACCATAGATGAACTGGTGCATCATTTTATGATTGGCATAGCTAGCCTAATTTGGAATATATACGTTTAAATTTAAATTACTAGGTATTAGGCTTCTTTTGGAAGTAGGGCGGATTCTTGGTTTCAAAAGTTAGTAAAGATTGAATACAAATAAATGAAAGTTACACAAGATCTAATGCACTATTTTTTCAACTAATTTGAAGGTATAAACTTTAAAAATATTTGGAAAAATATAATGCCTAACCCTCCAGAGAATAATAGCTTCATAAACTATAAGAGGTTTTAATTCAAGCATACCCAGTAGTCATTTGTCACATACAATCACGAAAAACTGGAAATACCAGTTTGTAAAGACACTGAAGAATACATTAACTTATGGAGTCCATTATCTCTACTAAACTTTTTGTTTTTTGAATTATCAACACCGTCTTTTTTCTTTTTCTACATAGCCCATAATAGTTGATAATAACTGATCCAAAAGTGTTTTTCAAGACTAACTGACTAAAAGAATAAAATTATATTTATTAATTTATAATATACAATTTAATTCAGATTATATTAAGCAAACTTGTTTCAATTAAGTTACATAAACATAAAAATAAGAGATTGCATTAAAAAAGAATATTATGAGAAATAGATGCTTCAAAATCCAGAAGCAGATGATACTGTTTTTCCTTAAAAAATAAGAAACTATCATTTAATAATTACCTATTGTGTGCAAGACATACTGTTTAGTGGGCGTTTAAAGGTTATAAAGATGAATAAGTAACATTTTGCTCCTAAGGGGATGAATAACTTTATTTCAATATCTTAGTGGATTATTGAACTTATCTGTAATGTTTGGTTGAAAATTTAAAACTAATTATTTTGTTTTTCTATTTTTTTTCTTTTCTTTTTTGTCCAACAGGCAAATTACATGTTTAGAAATATGCAGTTCTGCTTCTTTGTAACTAAATATACTTTTGTTATCATCTGAAAGGAAAAAAATAATTTGATACATTATTAAGTTGACATTATGTGCTTCAAGGGAAAAACAACTCTTATATTTAGTGAGTCATTTTATATCCCAATTGCTATTTCTATGAAGTACTTTTATCTGCTATTTTTGTTTTAAAAAATCTACATAATCACAGAAAAAGCATGTTACTCTCAGATTAACTAAAATATATTTTAAATGCTCTTTTTAAACATTTGATTTCATTAAAATTACATAAGTATGTAAGATCAAAATATTTTAAGGACACTTTGAATGTGTGCATTCAAATGTTGATTAATGATATTATTTATAATGGATTGTTTATCTTTGATCATACAGCAACAATGTAGAAATTCTAATACCATCACTCAAAAATTCAATGTTTATGATATTATTAAATAACTACTGTATAATATCCTTAGCACAAAATTTGGGGTAATCTGGGTTTTCTCAAGGAGTAACTGAATGTATTTTGTGCTTCATTGAAATTACTTTGAAATTGCTCTCAAATGGATAGTAGATAATTAAAATGTAAGCCCACCTGATCCACCAAGATTTTAAGACTTTAGTAATAAAGTTATTGTATAAATACCATGATACATTTAGATCCCTTCTACCTAACATCTATCCGGAATAATTTTAAATGAGAAAAATTTATTGCCAGTTGTATTTTGGCCAGTTTGGTAACATCACTGAATATGATACAATATAAAAAGAGAAAAATTCATCTTCAAAAGAATAACAAAAATAGTGACAAATGATTTTTTTCAACAAAAACAGTGAAAGTCAACGTATATTATTTGCTGATATATATTTTAAGATGTTTTGCTTCTTTCTTCATCCATCCCTATGTTCTTATCTGCCATCTAAATCTTGATGAAAAATAGTATATTAGTTAAGATGTCATTATGGTGTATCATGTTGTATGTCCTCACAAAAATTTCAAACTTATTACCTCTGGCCCTAAACTCAGTTACTTATTCTCCCAATGCCTTATCTAGAATTTTAGCACAACAATGGGCTAGTAGAGTTGCTGTTGAATTCTAAATGAATTCCAGGTCTCCATAAAGTCTAGATTTTCAACTGCTAGATGAGTTTCTTATGCTTTTGTTTCCCTCATTAAATGTGTGAATTTTACCCTGACCTTTTCTGTCACAGGATTGTTAACTATGTGTGGAACTATAAGATATTAACTCTCTTTTACTAGAATAGAAACCCATAATAAACTCAAGGTTGGTTGTTGTTGTAGTTAACATATCCCTAGATCTTAGCACAGTGCCTGTTGCATTATTGATTGTCAATAACCATTAAGGAATGAATGTATTACTATTTATTTACTTCTGTGCATATTTTTTTAAAAGATTTTATTTATTTACTCATGAGAGACACAGGGGGAGAGGCAGAGACATAGGCAGAGGGAGAAGCAGGCTCCAGTTGCAGGACTCAATCCACGGACCATGGGATCAGGCCCTGAGCTAAAGGCAGACACTTAACCACTGAGCCACCCAGGTGTCCCAATTTCTGTGCATATGCTTGCAATAAACTCCTATTAACTAAATTAACCTGGATCTGTGACTCCCTTCTGATAAGAAAAGGCTGTTTATTACTAGTACCTGAAAATTTTCCCAGAATAACATTATCTCTTTCATCTCCAAGGCTTTGTCCTTACCATTTCTTTTCTTTGAAAGGTTTTCCATACTTATTTTTCCCTAACTTGTACATTCTCTAACCATACTTCAGGCTGCCAATTTTCCTTGTGGCATGCTTCAATTCTGCAAAAGACTGGCTCTCTTCAATCTTAGAAACCAAGTCTTGACGACTAATATTAGCCCATTTCTCCTCTATCATAAACCATTGCCTATGAGGTTATAAATATGGTAGAGGTCATTTCAATTATGTGGAGGGTATATAATTTATAGCCAATAAATATTTGTTATTTGTGGAATAAAAAAGGTAAATGACAAATTATGGCTTTGATTCAAGGAATCTCCGTCTACTATTCTTTTTACTGAAAAATAAATGCCAAGTGTTTCAGAAATCAAATTTCTCCCTAAGAGTTATATTTTAAAAATTTAATGTTACTAATTTAACCATTAATTTAATAGATGAATTAATACATTTTCAATATTGCATTATTAGACAATTGAATATACACCGAGCTCTGGAACCTAAAAGAAATTGGTATTGGTGGCTCTAAGGGGAAAAAAAAAGTTGAAGAAAAAGAATGTTTACTAATCCCATAAGAGCTTTGACTTGGAAACAATAATAATATGATATAGTATCAGAAGTATGTGTCAGCTAGAGTGCTAAGACTATTGAGGGAATATTCAACTCTCCTGGGAAGGAGAGTTAAACAGAGGCTTCAGAGAAGATCAATGGTAAATTGAGAATCCAGGATTGGTTGTTTTCCAAATAAGGAAGAGAAGGGAATGATATGTATAGGGATTATATGCCTAAAGTAATGGACAAGAAAGAAGGTAGAAAGGTAAGGAGGAAGGGAAAATGGAAGGGAGGGAGGGAGGAAAACATTGCATTTAGAAAATTATAGCAGTCTCATTGTTAGAGTATAACATGTAATGTAGAAAAAATTACTGAGTGACTATGCAGCTAAGGTAAGCTACTCTTGGGGTCATGCATGAAAGTTTCTGACTTTTCTGTGAAGGGAATAGAACGTTTTTACTAGGTTTTAGGTAAGATAATGATACAATGACTGATACAGAAAGAGCACTCAGCAATGTCTACACTGTAAAGCAAAGGCTAGAAGCAGTTTTAAGGATGATGGATGAATGAACTGCAACAGGTGCAGTGTGAATGCAAAGGATGCTTTGAGTTTGAGAAAAAGAATAGAAAATAGAGTTAAGCAAGACGTAGGTGCCTATGACATATGGTCAGCAAGAGCACATAAGTGTGAATAACAATGAACTGATTTCTACTTCTGACACCCAGCATAGTGTCACTAACAGCAATAGGACTAACAAGAAGAAATGGAATATGTTGATCTTATTTTTATGTAAAGAAATCATCTGCTAGTATTAGTACACACTATCTAGGGAGTTAGCACTATACTAACTAGTATTAGTACAACTATCATAGTTTCATGATATTGCTTATTATTGTATGTTGTATAGTTGGTTAGGCTCCTGTGACTTTTTTAAACCTCAAAGGCAAACTAAAAATGGATATGACGCATTATTAGACTCTAATAATGCTACCGCTGCTCTTCATGAGATGCAGGTAGAAGTACAGCTTGTCAAAGTACATGAAATGACTACATGTGGTAAAGGAGCGACATTGTTGGTTTAGGTCTCTGGTTTTAACTTTCATTTTGAATTGACCTATAGGAAATTTACTAAAGAGATAATTTCACAAGAATATAGTAGTGTTTACCATAAAATAGCATCAGAAAAAGAGGGAAATAATACCTTCACACTAATTATGCTTAGAATTTGTTTTCCCTAAGTGGTAATGAAATCACTGGGTTTTCCCTCCCTCACTCCCTCACCTTCTTCCTCTTTCTCCAAGATCTTTTTTTATTGTGTTTTCACATAAAAGTTAATAAGTAAACTGATAACTACAAATGAAATTAGAAAGTGAACCAATATTATTCGTGAACTTTGAAGGGTAAGAATACCAAAAAGTTAAAGAATTTAATTTCCTAAGCCCTTATTCTTTAAGCACTGATGCAAATTTTTCTTTGCCTGTAGGTTGCTAAGCAACAGCCTGAAAATATTTTTTATTATCCATAAATACAATTCTGTGTGGTCCCTAAAAGCATAGACATTTCCCCAATCTTTGTGTTTGTTTGTTTGAGCTCTCATATCATCATATCATAATATCGAGCCAGGCTCCTTAAATGACAATGTTCTATATAAAATAAAATGTAACGTATGATACACAAACACTTTCATTAATACCTTATAATTTCTTTCCAGTGAATAACTATTGTGGTGGCATAACTATAATTAAAAGTAAAAACATGGAATATATAATTAATTTGGATGGAGTTAGTAAAAAAAAGCTTATTTTTAATAAATGTGAAAACAATCAGAAATGTATTAAAACAATACAATCACATGATAAAGATAAGAATTATTATAGATTAGTCTTTAATTTATTCACAAATTAGAAGTTACAACATGGTATTAATATGCACTTACCTTGGAATATTTTATGTGTTTCATGACTTACTGTGGCTAATACATAATATATGTATATTATATATATATAAATAATCATAATATCAATATGTGATTACCTGAGGAGAGGCAGAGGCAGAATCATAAAGAGAAAGATGCAAATTCTCATAGGAGAAATGAAAAAAGGTAATGATGGTTGTTTATTACATAATAAGATGCAAGATCACCAGATCAAAAGTTCAGGGTTACATATTGTAGCAATAGGATCTCGGGAGATTATATAAAAGATAAATTGCTGTTTTATAGATGAACTGTACTTGGTTCTCTGTACTTTTTCAAGGATGATAAAGGTGGCTCATATGTTTTCTTTCCTATAATTTGATATTTTGATAAATAAGACTGTAGCCTATGGGGGAATAAGAAATGATTATATTCATTCTTATTTTACCCACCTTTTGTGAAATTCAAGTCATGAAATTTGACTTGGGATTTTAGATTCATATGTTCCTCAACTAATGGTAGATGTTTCTTCTAATTAAAAATTTTGAATATAATATGTCATCATTATGGCATATTTCTTGAAAGAATGTGTCCAAGAGTTATGTTGAATGACAAATTCAAGTTTATTTATGTATTGCAGTTAGTGAAATTTCTAAGATTTTTCTAATGCCTGTTAATATGTTTCACAAGCAGAATAAAAAATATAGATGTTCTATCACTTGCTCAGGGAAGTATACTGGACTAAAATTGAAAGTTACAAAAACATAGTCTCTTCCTCCCTGGCTCCTTGAAGCTTGGCTGTGATTATGAACAACATAGTAACCATCCGGACCAGGAAGTTCATGATCATCCAACTACTTTAGCAGAAACAGATGGTCATTAATGTCCATCTGGAAAGGCATTAGTGCCTAAGACAGAAATTTGGGAAAAACTATCCAAAATGTACAAAACCACACCAAATGCCACCTTCATATTTGGATTCAGAATCCATTTGGTGGTGGCAAAACAACTGGCTTTGGCATGATTTACAATTTCTTGGATTATGCAAGAAAAATGAACCCAAACATAGATTGCAACACATGCCCTGTATGATAAGAATTTTAAAAGTCTATGATTATACAGGAAAGAATATCCAATGGAAAAGACAATCTCTTCAACAAAAGGTATTGGGAAAATTAGATAGCTACATGCAAAAGAATGAAATTAAACCACTTTCTTACACCACACACAAAATAAATTCAAAATGGATGAAAGACCTAAATGTGAGACAGGAACCCATCAGAATCCTAGAGGAGAACACAGGCTCAACCTCTTTGACGTCAGGCCCAGCACCTTCTTACACTAGACACTTCCAGGGGCAAGGGAAACAAAAGCAAAAATGAACTACTGGAACTTCATAAGGATAAAAATCTTCTGCTCAGTAAAGGAAACAATCAACAAAACTAAAGGGAAACCTACAGAATGGGAGAAGATATTTGCAAATAACATATAATATAAAGGGTTAGTATCCAAAATTGGTAGAAAAATTATCAAACTCCACACTCAATAAACCAAAGATCTAGTTAAGAAGTGGGCAGAAGGCATGGACAGACATTTATCTGAAGAAGACATATACATGGCTAACAAACACATAAAAAAATACTCAGCATCACTCATCATCAGGGAAATATAAATAAAAACCACAATGATATAACTGTCTAGGACAGTTGAATGGATAGAGATGTGATATATATATTATATATTAATATATATAATATATAATGGAATATTACTCAGCCATCAAAAATTTAAATCTTACCATTTGCAATGACATGGATGGAACTAGAGGCTATTATGCTAAGTGAAATAAGTCAATCAGAGAAAGACAATTACCATGATTTGACTCATATGTGGAATTTAAGAAACAAAACAGAGGAGCACAGAAATAGGGAGAAAAAATAAAAATAATCAGAGAGGAAGAAAGCCAGAAGAGACTCTTAACTATAGAAAACAAACTGAGGGTTGGTGGAAGGGAGGGGGTTGAGAGGATGGGGTAACAGGGCTTTAAGGAGGGCACTTGATGTAATAAGCACTGTGTGTTATATACAACTATGAATCACTGAACCCCACCTCTGAAACTAATAATACATTATATGTTAATTAACTGAATTTAAATTAAAAGAATGATAATGATGTGTGCCACCTCATACCAGTCAGAATGGCTAAAATTAACAACTCAGGAAACAATAGATGTTGGTGAGGATGCAGAGAAAGGGGAACCCACTTACATTGTTGGTGGGAATGCAAGCTGCTCTGGAAAACAGTATGGAGGTTCCTCAACAAGGTAAATATAGAACGACCCTGTGACCCAGCAATTGCACTACTAGATATTTATCCAAAGGATACAAAAATACCAATTTGAAGGGGCACATGCACCCCAGTGTTTATAGCAGCACTATCCAAGATAGCCAAAATATGGAAAAAGCTCAAATGTATATCGGCTGATGAATGGATAAAGAAGATGTGGTATGTATATGTAATGGAATCTCACTTAGCCATCAAAAAAATGACATTTGCAATGGCATGAATGGAACAAGAGCGTACTCTGCTAAAGCAAAGTAAAGCAGAGAAAGACAAACACCATATCATTTCACTTCAGTGGAATTTAAGAAGCAAAACATGAACATTGGGGAAGAGAAGGAAAAATAAAATAAGATAAAAACAGAGAGGGAGGCAAACCATAAGAAATTCTTAACTAGAGAACTAACAGGGTTGCTGAAGGGGAGGTGAGTGGTGGGGGGGCTAAATGGGTGATGGGATTTAAGGAGGGCACTTGTAATGAGCACCAGGCATTATGTGCAAGTGATGAATCACTGAATTCTACTCCTGAAACTAATACCACACTATATGTTAACTAGCATTTAAATAAAATCTTAAAAGGTCTATTCTTATTCTTTAACTGAAGTAAAATATCCAGTATATACGTTGCAAGGTAATAGTAATAGAAAATTTGTAACATGGTACAACTTTTCAGCTTTATTCTGTATTTTTTATTTTAAAAATATGTTTTCTTGAGCCTTTTGTCTTTTGTTTTATTTATTTTTAAAGTTAGCCTTAATTTTGCTAAACTTATTTTTTTTTAAGATTTTATTTATTTATTCATGAGACACACAGAAAGAGAGGCAGAGACACAGGCAGAGAGAGAAGCAGGCTCCACACAGGGAGCCGGATGTGGGACTCAGTCCTGGGTTTCCAGGATCAGCCCTGGGCCAAATGCAGGCACTAAACCGATGAGCCACCCAGGGATCCCCTTGCCTTTTGTTTTAATTATGTGATATAATCACAAGCCTCTCTGTCCCTACCTTAGCATTCTTGATAGTACCCCCTTAATAAAAGCAAGGAGCTGGAGTACTAGGGTGAGATTATGTTGATGTGAGTTTATAATTTCAAGCCTTTGTGAAACTTTCTCTACTTCTCTGTGTCTCTTTTTCTTCATCCATAAAGTAGGTATAATAAAGTTACATATATTATAAGGTTATTGTGATAATTACAGAACATAACTTATGTAAAAGGAGATTGAACCATAACAATTGTATAATAAATCTTAGCTATTATTTTTATTGTTACCCACAATATTAGTCATTGTTAATTATGTTTACTTATTTGGGATCCCAACTTTGTGGGGTTTTTTAAAAGATTTTATTTTTATTTATTCATGAGCAACACAGAGAGAGAGAGAGAGAGAGAGAGAGATGCAGAGACACAGGCAGAGGGAGAAGCAGGCTCCATTCAGGGAGCCCAATGTGGGACTCCATCCCGGGTCTCCAAGATCATGCCCTGGGCTGCAGGCGGTGCTAAACTGCCATACCACTGGGCTGTCCAGGATCCCAACTTTCAAACAGTAAAAGAAACTATATGAATTAGGATAAGTGTACAGTATTAGAACAAAATATTAAGAAATAGAGACATTTTATTATTTCACCTAACAGGGAATCTATATGTAAATAGTTTCAATTATCATGAAATAATTCAGTGGTTAATAATAAGGCTCTTACTAAATCCTTCTAATAAATTATGTTGTTTTTTTGTATTTAGGTTTGTAACCTTATTACCTAAAGATGGCTTCCAAAGTTCTATTACATTTAAGGCAAAAAGAAGAAAGGGCAAAGTATTTTAGCATTGTGTCTTGTCTCTTTTTTCTTAAAATTAAGAATTAGATTTCTCAAAATTCTATCCATCAGATTTCTTATGAATCATTGATCAGACTCAGGTCATACTTTCCTAACCAATAGTAGAGGAGATAGAATTACCATACCTGATTTAGACAAATAATCCATCCCTGGGATTTGTGAAGAAGCTTGTGTTAATTTAGCATATTGTTGCCCAACAAACTTTTGTCTTAATGCACCCAAGAAAAAACATTGTTATTAGCAAACAAATAGTATCTGACACCAGCAATGTATAATTGGTTTCTCCGATTTTACTGGCACTTGTTAACCAGGAGTGGGGAGAGGAAGAGTTAGCATTGGTTTTGCAATGAGCAGATTCTGTAGGAGAGTTGAATGCTAATTATTTGATACATGTAGTATTGATAGTATTTCTGTGTAGCTTTCATTTGTAAATTAAGATTATAAAAAAAATTTAAAAAATAAAAAAAAGATTATATACTTTTAGGTGATGGGGATAAATGGGGAGGATACTTTCTGTGATGAGCAGCTGCTGTTCTATTTAAGTGTTGAATCATTAAATTATACACCTGAAGCTAATATTATACCATATGTTAACTAACTGGAATTCAAATAAAAACTTAACAAAAAATATTATATGCTTTCATGTCTAATTAATTTAATGCTATAGGAATTGTAATCAATGTGGAAATATTTCTAATAGTTGATTGACATTTTAAGTGGAGAAAGAGCTAGAGAGTTTATAATAAAATGGTGACTTAAAAAACCGGAAAAAATCAAAGTGTTTAGAGTTCTGCATATGTTTAATATGGAGGAAAAAGATTGATCATTTAGAGTTAGAAATGCAAATTTCTAAGAAAACAGTTTATGATGCTAATTCTATGTATGTTACTAGGTAAAAGCTTATAGAGCTTCTGCTTATAGGTCAAATTCATTACAGGTAGTATAAGTACATCCAAGCCCTAGAATAAATGCATGTGATTATGTTTAAAACATCCAAAGATGTTGAATAGATTAAATATATTAACATATAATACTGTAGAGAAGCGCAGAGGGGCATGCCTAAATGCAAGCTATTCTGCTTGCTTAGATAAATAGAATTCTTAATGCAGTAGAACCACAGATGATTGCAAGAGTAAATTTTACATTTCTGCCTAGATATTAAAAAGTTTGCATGAAATGAAGTTTCTTTCCTGATTCATATCAATTTGTAAAGGTAGGCAATTCAGTTTGCTATACAAAATATATCCTTATGAAGCATAACAAAATCCAATTTACCAGTAAAATCCATTTAAATTAAAATCAAAGACTAATCTTCATATAATCCTTTACTTGTACCGTAATGATGAAAAATGAACAGATGCCTATAGTGAACACTTACTTATCCTGATTATTTTTATTTTTATTTGATAGAAATTACCTTCTACGGGGAAGAAAGAGCATATGGAAATGTCACATTACCTTATTTTTGCAAGAAGTAAACTTATTAAATCTATACCAGAGAAATAAAAGATTATTTTCATTTTTTTCAGTCATAGAGAATGGAACTGCATAATGATATTCTTGAAAACCAAGTCTTGAATATATAAAACCTTACAAAATCCAACAAAATTCTCCTAAACAACTATTGAAAATTGCCAAAAGGGCCACCCTTATGATGATCATATAAAATTTGATATATAGTGAAACTTGACAAGATCTTTCTTACATATACTGAAATATTGAAATGCAAATAAAAATAGTTAAGGAAATGTTGAAGAGCACATATAGAATTATACCATTGAATATCGAATTTTATTATAGAGTTATGACATTTGATGGTTTTTAGTGGGAAATAAATTTATATATAACTATAAAAAGATCATTCTGCTCCTTGTTAAGAACAAATGGAAGGAGGGCTGGGGCATGTCTAAACCAGTTAGGAGGTTTTAGGATAATCCAAGAAGATGCTGATTTCTTGCATGATAATATCAGTGGAGTTGATTTTTTTTTTTAAATGGTGATATTCGGACTATACTTGAAGCTATAAACAATAAAATTATCAGATATATTGAATGTGCACTATTATAAAAGTGAATAATAAAGGGTATCTTCAAGTAGCCAGAGCAATAGGGAGCATGTGAGAAGTAGCTTTTTGGGTTGGATAAGTGGATTAGAGTTGTCTAGTAGTGGAGACAGTGAGTTCCAAATGAGAGGTCTAGTTAGAATATATAAATTTTGTAGTCAGCACTGTATACATAACTACTATCAAATTACTTCCTTTTTTGAAATATCTGATTCTGATTTTTTAATTCTATGTGGATATCTGAGACCAGTATGTACTCATAGATATCTGTTTTATACATTAGGTTATAATCCAATCCTGCTTCATTGATTTTATTGTCTAAATGCTTCCAGCTTTGGCCATTAGCATTTCTTCCAGTTGGCTTCTGTGCCCCTTTGACATAACCTCATCTTGTTTTTTTTTTTTTTTTTTTCTTTTCTTTTCTTTTCTTTTCTTCTTTTCTCTTTTGTTATTTTCTTTTTTCCCTCTGTGGGCACTTTCTTATTTTCTAGCACTATAGGATGCTCTAGATTCATCTTTATGCATTTCCTTCCTTAGTACTAGAGAGGAAGCTGTTTTCCAAAAAATCGTTGGTTAATTTATTGGAAAATTCTTTTAGGAACCAAGATCTGACTACTAGGTGTGATCCTCATTTCAGAAGTGTCATTACTACTAGATGATTTCAGCTGAAAGAGGCAGAAAATAGATGGATGTATAGTAACCTGGGTAAGCATGTGCATATGCACACGTTAACACTTGTATCTATCTAGTGCTAAACATGAGTTCATACCCCGTTCCCACTTCTAATGTTGTCTCATGGATAAGTCTAGCCTCTTGCTCCTGCTTATTGGCAAACTCCTCCTCCAAAAATAAACTTGGCTCTCATCATCACCATTTATGTACTTGTTTAATTCTAAAATGCATATTAGATCAGAATTGTTACCCCAGACCCTTCCATGGAACAAATTTGTCAACCAGAGTATGGGGTTTATGTATAGTTTTTGTTGTTGTTTATTTTGTTCCTTTTTTGCAAATAATAATAATAATAATAATAATAATAATAATAATAATAAAATCGGGTTCTTTCTACTATTTGTACTATAAAATTACATAATTTTGGAAAATGCATGATGTCATGCATCTATACTATTCAGAATAGTTTCCACACTAAAAACTCTCTTTATATCACCTACTCATCATTCTCTTCTACCCACAACCCTCAAAACTACTGATCTTTTTTACTGTAGTTTTGCCTTTTCCTGGACATCATATAGTTGGAATTACATGGTATTTAGTATTTTCACATTTGTTTCACGTCAGAATACGTATTTGATATTCATGCAGGTCATTATGTGACTTGATAGCTCATTTCTTTTTATCACTGAATAATATTCCAGTGTATAGATGTACAATGTTTATGCACCTATTGAAAGGCATGTTGGTTCCTTCCAGTTTAGGTAATTATGAAGACAGTTGCTAAAAACACATCTGCAGACATTTTCTCATGGACATGAGGGTTTCCAAAATAATTGGATAAATACCTACGTGTGTGATTGCTAGATCATATGGCAAAACTGTTTACATTTATAAGAAGCTACCACAGATCTTCCATAGTGCCTGTATCTTTTTTATACTTTCACCAGGAATGAATGACAGTTTCTGTTGTTCTGCATTCTAGCTAGCAATTGGTATTATCTGGGCTTTTTTTTTTTTTTTTAATCTTAGCCTTTCTAATAGACATAGTAGTATTTTATTATGGTTTCAATTTTAAATTCCGTAATGAAAAATGATGACAACTATTTTATATTTATTTGACATCTGTATGTATTCTTTGGTGAGGTGTCTGTTCTAACATTTTCCCCATTATAATGGGTTTGTTTTGTTTTCTTATTTTTTACTCTTATTTGTTTTTTTTATTTTTTACTTTTGTTTTTTTTATTTTTTACTTTTAAGACTTTTTTGTACATTTTGGAGATAAATCCTTTATCAAATATGTATTTCAAAAATATCTTCTCTTAGTCTGTGGCTTGTGACTTTCAATCTTTTAACAGTGTCTTTCACAGAGAAGAAGTCAAAATTCAGGAATCCCAAAACCTTCTTTCTGGCAGTGTTTCTGATGATATAACATTTCCAGAATACCTTATCTGTCTTCCATGTAATTCATAAAAGCCAAAAACATTATATAAGAATTTTCTATATATCCTTCCTGGATAAACTTGTCTCTAATCCTGGCTTCTGCTTAGATGATTGTCTAGATCCATGCATCACACACCTAATCTTTTCAGTAAAAGATTTTCAAGCCACACCCTTGCCGTCTCTTCAGAGCACGTTTTTCCAAGGTCGGATTTCCTAATATAAGCTTCCTTTGCAATCCGGTTAGACTAAGAATTTCCCAAATCATCAAATGTTGGTTTCTTTCTGCTTAGCAATTTATCTCTATCCTCTCACATTTTACTATAAGTAGCAAGGAGAAACCAGGCTGCTGCTTTAACATTTTGCTTGGCAATATCCTCAGTTAATTGCATATATTTATTACAAATTCTGCTTTCCACTCAACAGTAGAATAAATTCAGCCAAGCTTAATGCCACTTGCTAACAAGAGCTGCTGCTGCTCCTGTCTCGAATATGTTCCTCGCTTCCTTCTGAACTCTTACCAGTCACCTTTAACAGCCATATTTCTACCCACTTCTTCAGTAGGGTTGAGGCTTTTTTTTTTTATCATGTCCATCTAAATACTTACAGCCTATACACATTGTCCAGTTCTAAAGCCATATCCAATGTTGTAGATATTTGCAACCATAGCACTCTACTTTTTAATACCAGAATGTATATTAATTTCCTAGTGCAACCATAACACATTACTATGAACTTGGTGGCTTAAAACAACAGAAATTTATTCTTTCAATTTCGGAAGCCAAAAATCCAAAATCAAGGTGTGAGCAGGGGTAATTCCTTCTGGAGGCTTGGAGGAACAATCTGCCCAGTGCCTATGTCCTGGAATGTAGTGACTACCAGTGAGTCTTAGTTTTCTTTGGCTAGTAGATCCATCCTTGCCATCGTTTTCTACTTTTGGTTATAAAGGATACAAGTCATTGGATATAGGTCCCATACTTAATCCCCCATAATCTCATCTCAGCATCCTTAATAACATAAGCAAAAATTATATTTTCAAGTCAAGTCACATTCACATGTACTGGATCCTAGGGTTTGGACACACCCTTTTGGGGGAGACTATTCAATTCACTGCATGAACCAATATAATTTTCTTTCTTGAATAAAGAACTTTATAAAGTATTTCTTACAGATCATGTCTGATGGTAATAAGTTCCCTCATTTTTTGTTTATCTGAAAGAACATTTCTCCTGGTTTTTGTTTTGTTTTTTTTTTTTTTTGCTTTTTTTTTTTAAGATTTTTAAAATTTATTCATAATATACACAGAGAGAAGGAGAGAGGCAGAGACACAGGCAGAGGGAGAAGCAGGCCGCATGCGGGGAGCCCGATGCAGGACTCGATCCTGGGACTCCAGAATCACGCTGTGGGCTGAAGGCAGGCGCCAAACCAGTGAGCCATCCAGGGATCCCCTGTTTTGTTTTTTGAAGTGTATTTTGCCTGGTTAAGAAATTCTAGGTTAGTGAGAGTTTTGTTTTTAATTTTAACAGTTTAAATATTTCACTTCACACTCTTTCTGTTTACGTAATTTCTGCCAACAAACTTTCTCAGATTCTTATCCTTGTCCTACTATAAGTTGGTGGGGTTTTTTCCTCTGAATTATGTCAAGATTATCTCATTGCTTTTGGTTTTTATATATATGATATGCCTTGGTACATACTTTTCTGTAATTTATCCTATCTGGTATTCTCTGAAATTCTGAAATCTGTCATTTGATTTCTACCATTAATTTTGGAAAGTTCTCAGCCATTACTTCCAGGATTTCTTCCACTCTGTCTTCTTCTTATGTTCCTATTATACATGTTATATCTTTTGACATTGTCTTTTAAGACCTAGATGATTTATTATTATTACCATCATAATCATTATTATTTTATTTTAATTTCAGTTTGGGAAGTTGATCCATCTTCAAACACATCCATTTTCAGTCATCTTATAACCCCATCAAAGACATTCTTCATTTTTGTCACAGTGTTTTTAATTTCCAGCATTTCTTTTTTATTCTCTTGCAGTTTCCATATCTCTGCTTATATTACCTCTCTATTCTTGCATGTTACCTACTTTTTCCAATAGAGCTCTTATTAATCATAGTTGATTTAAATTCCTGAGCTGATAATTCCTGTATCTTTACATTTTGGGTCTGATTCTGATGCTTTCTTTGCATCTTCAGACTTTTTTTTTTCCCTTTACTTAAAATTATGCTGAAAACTCAACGTGATGTATCAGGTATTACCATCTGACTTAAATAGGTGTTAGTGTGAGGTTTTATATTAATCTCTGTGGGAGTTAGGCTGGGTTTAATATTGTGGATGCCAGAAGATTCAAATCCTTCTACTGATCTTGTTTTATCTTCTTCGCTATCTTTGCAGCTCCTTAGCTTCTCATCAAATAGAGTATGCATCTTACTGACTTTTCAGCTGCAGTCCTCTGCTGCTATAGTGCAGTCTTGTTGGTACAGTTGTTAGGTGTAAGGGAGGGGAAGCATTTTGCAATCATACAATTAAATCTCTGTTTTTTAGTGGGCCTATGTCCATGGGTTTTGACTTTCACAAGTGTGTCCTAGAATTTTTTTTTCTCCCTTAGGTGAGACAGGAAGTGACCTGGAGTGGGAGAAATATCATTTTGTTTGGTGGGATATGGTTCTAGTAGTCTTTTCCCTGTACAGTGGGCCTTTGATATGGAAAACTCTCTCAGTGTATTTTACAATGTTTTCCATCCCCTACCTTTGCCAAAATCATGAGAGGATCTTTCTTGGCTTGCTACCATAAGAGCTTGGATGGGTTCCTGGAGGTAAAACCCATGAAAGTTATCTCTCTCTACAAAACTGCTTCTTCCAGGAATTTCTCACTCTGAGGCAAGTTTATACTCACCTTCCAGTATTTCATCAAAATTACCAATAAATGTAACTACCAGTTTATGAGTCTGGTGGATTGTGCTTCAGGTAAAATCTCAGTTGTGACTTTCTGTATTTGTCTGTCTGTCTAGACTTCAGTGTGCTGATTTTTCTCACAACTTCAGTCTTGGATGATCTATGGTAAGTGATTGATTTTCCATTTTTTAACTTTTTCTTATAAGATAGGAGTGACAACTTGTAAAATTTTTGTATATCAGAGCTTAAACCAGAATTTTCTCTATACTTTTAAAAGCCAAACTTCTTCAGATAACTGTTTTCAAATATTTTGTCTGTTTTTTTTTTACTTCTTTTTCACTTTTTCTAACAATTGGTAATGAAAAATTAAACATATACAAATAGAATACTACCATGATTCCATGCAGTCATTATTTAGTTTCAACAATTATAAAACATACAAGAACTTGTGATTTCTTTTCAAATGAGATAGAAAGTAAATGAAATACTATAAATTCTTCTAGCATTGTCAAACAGTTGAGAATCCAACTTAAAGAGGCTACCACTGGCCAAAAATAGGACAATATGAGCACCATGAAGGTTAAAATATCTCAAACATTTAAATTTATGAGTTTATAACAAAGATACAAGCCTAATGATAGTGAATAAACTCATCATGTTTAAAACTGATAAAATAAATAAAAGTTTGAATCATTTATCCTGTGTTTCCTAGTTATTGTCACCAAGCATGAAATATATTTATTTTTTTAGAAAAAATTTCACTTGTAAATATAAAGAATAGAGCAAGATTAAAATATCACCATTTTGCAACTATTAATATTTAAATGAATCTTGGCATCAGCCATTATGGCTACTAACATTAGAAAAACTAATGGCATCTATCCATATTCCTTCCTGATGAAAAATTATTAACTTCCCTAGGAAGTAATCTTACCAAAAATATATAATCTGAATCTAATGCTCCATAGTTGTTATTATAAGTTATAGGAAATACAGAGCACAGAAGAACATATTACTGTACATTATGAGGATAGAATTAGAATCAGCAATTCTCAGACTGGAAAACACTAAAGGCCAAATAAACCAGTTGCTTCCTCAACAATATTGCCAATATAAATGCAATGAAGGGGGCACCTGGGTGGCTCTGTGGTTGAGCATCTGTCTTTGATTTTTGTGGGGTTTCTTTTTTTGTATATTTTTTTATTGGAGTTTGATTTGCCAACATATAGTATAACACCCAGTGTTCATCCCATCAAGTGCCCCCCTCAGTGCCCGTCATCCAGTCACCCCATCCCCTGCCCACCAACCCTTCTACTACCCCTTGTTCATTTCCCAGAGTTAGCATCTGCCTTTGGCTCAGGTCGTGATCCCGAGGTCCTGGGATTGAGTCCCACATCAGGCTCCCCACAGGGAGGCTGCTTCTCCCTCTTCCTTTGTCTTGGCCTCTTTTCTCTGTGTGTCTCTCATGAATAAATAAATAAAATCTTTAAAAAAGTCAATAAATGGAATCTTAATAAACTTAATAAATAAAGGATGAAAATTTACTAAATAAAAGATTGTTTTTCAGTTCTGTTTTTTAAGACCAAAAATTTGGAATATATTTTATGTTTCTTCTTTTATTTTTGTTAATGTCATTGATTATGTCTTTTTCTAGGCAGTTCTGAGGCCCTATGGATATACCTACTTAAGGCTATGTTGTACAGCTGTAATTCTCTAAAATTAGAACTATCATAAAATAACACTAAAATCTTACCCCAAATTAGGAGATAAATCGGTCAAATACTACAATTGAAAAATTATACTAAGAAGCATTTAGAGAATTAAAATCTAGTGTAACTTATACAATATAAATTAAGCCTGCTTGAAGATTCTCTCTCTCTCTGCCCCTCCCCCCAGTCATGTGAATGCTCACTCGCCCTCTCTCTCTCTCCCTCTAAAGTAAATACATAAATTTTTAAAAAATGTTGAAAGTTCCCACAATCACCTATTTTACCAAAAAAGATTTCATTTCAAATCGTAGTATCAGGTAAGACAATCAAAGAATTAAATGAATTAAGTTCTTTAATTTAATGTTTTAAACTTTATACACTTCCATTATTAACCTTTCACTTTAAAAAGTTTTAATATAGAATGTATCAAAAGGCAAATTATATTTATAAAAAGATGGATTCTCTGGGCTCTCCTTCCCATCCATGGCCTAAAGCTAATTTTCTGAAATAACCCAGGAGGAAGGAAAGTTTTTCAAAGTGTTGAGTTCTGGGGAAAAGCATTTTGATTAGTATTTGGTTCTATTAACATGGATAAAAGTGTCCTCTTTTTTCCATATTAGTTTAAGTCAAGAAAGTTCATTTTTCTCCAAAAGTTAGTTATGTCTCCAATAGAAATTTTATAGCTTGTAAAAGTATTAGCCAGCTATTTTTCAATAATTCTGCATAAAATACTTTCCAAAACAAAAGGTAAATATCAGTGAGCATATGTTCTTATGTTCATGGTTCTAAATACATCTGCAGGTCAGTATTTTTAAGCCAGGTTCAGTTGTAAAGTTCTTTTTCAGACCACCCATTGGTAGGACTTGACTTCTTCCTACAAGTTTAGATAAGATTCAAATGGCATATATTATTATTATTTTTTAAAATTTTTATTTATTTATTCATGAGAGACACAGAGAGAGAGAGAGGCAGAGGGACAGGCAGAGGGAGAAGTAGGCTCCATGCTGGGAGCCTGATGTGGGACTCGATCCTGGGACTCCAGGATCATGCCCTGGGTCAAAGGGGCAGGCACTAAACCGCTGATCCACCCAGGGATCCCCAAATGGCATATATTAATATTAGCTAAAGGAGAAGTAATAGTACATGAAAGAAAGCACATTCATGTAAGCATACTTGAACCCCTTACTCTATAATTCATACCCAGTAGGCCAAAGTAGATCACCTGACATGAGACATTGATTCAGGGACAGGTTAAGTTTGCAAAAAATAATTAAATCTGCCAATGTCTACTCCACTAGTCAGTTATTTATGATCCTTACACACACACAATTTACTCACTTAATCCCCAAGATTTACTAATTATTGATCAGTTTCTCAAAATCTGCATCAGGTCTGGAATCAATTATTTTTATGTGGAGACCTAATAACTAAAAAAAAAACAAGTTATTCTCCATCCGCATACCCAGTGTGATTGTGGAACATGAACAAAGTCAGTGCAAAAAATGCTCTTTTTTGGTAAGAGGAGAAATGAGAGACTTATGGGAGCCACTGATTCCCAGTAATTCTGAAATCCTCCTTGGCAAACAGTATCATGTACTTCCAGTCTTGATATAGATAATTTTCTTGATTAGACCCTGGTTCCACTTTCTGGCAGAAGCTGTGTTCTGTGGCTCTTTCTATTTGACACTCTAGCATTTTCTATTTATTCTCTGCTTGTAGTAGTGGAGGACTAGGGTTTTTTGTTTGTTTTTGTTTGTTTGTTTAACATCTTCAACAGACTGACAACATTTGTACAAATGTAGATATCTCAAAAATGTGTTTAAATGGGTGATGGATGTTAAGGAGGGCACTTGTGATGAGCACTGGGTGTATATGTAAGTGATGAATCACCAAATTCTATACCTGAAACCAATTTTACCATATATGTTAACTAACTGGAATTTAAATAAACACTTGAAAATTTTAAAAAGTGTTTTTTGAAAAATGTATTCAATTACAGTGAATGATAGATGCCAACAACCTCACCCATAAATATCTTATTTTATTGTGTTTTAAAATATTTTACTTATCTATTTGAGAGAGAGAGAGCCCTCAAACGCAGGAGGAGGGGCAGAGGGATAAGTAGACCTCCCACTGAGTGGGGGTCCTGACTCAGGGCTTGATCCCTAGATTTCTAGGTTCTCCACAGTCCTTAATTGTACTTGTACATGGGGCTATTCTCTTTGTTTCAAGCCCCTATATTAGTTTTTTTCAAAATGAGTCAATGAATTTATTGATTTTTGTTTCAAGTTTTTATTGAAATTCTAGTTGGTTAATATATAATGTTGGTTTCAGGAGTAGAATTTAGTGGTTCATCACTTACATACAACACCCAGTGCTCATCACAGGTGCCCTCCTTAATTCCCATCACCCATTTAGCCCATCCCCCTGCACACCTCCCCTCTAGCAACCCTCAGTTTGTTCTCTGTAATTAAGAGTCTACTTTGTGTTTGCTTCTCTCTTTTCCCTATGTCCATCTGTTTGTTTCTTAAATTTCACATGGGAGTAAAATCTATGGTATTTGCATTGTCTGACTTGTTTCACTTAGCATAATACACTCTAGCTCCATCCAGGTGGTTGCAAATGGCAAGATATCATTCTTTTTTATTCAAGCCTGTATAATGGTTTACTCGGTTCATGGTATCCAATCCCAAAGCCCATGCCACATTTTCAGGTTTTGGTTTTGGCATCATCAACGTCTAGATGCCGATATCTTGATTTGCCAGCTTACTAAAAATCCACTCCAAACTTCAGTGACCTATAGTAACAATAAAAAATTATTCCCATATTTACAGGTCCCCACTTCTTTGTGAATCAGCTAACTGAGGCTAAGCTTAGCGAAGTAAATCTCCCATGTGGATCTGGATGGACTTAGCGCACCACTATTGACTGGACACAGGTAGGTCTCACAGGTATTCATTCTGAGGCTGAAGTTATTAAAAATGTTCTTAGCTACTTGATGGAAATCCTTTTCATGTGGACGGCAGCAATGATAGGGTCCTAGCCCATCAACTCAGGCACACCTGAGGAAAGCTCCTCTTGCATCACATCTGAAACATCCTTTTGGTGAAAACAGTTCATATGGTAAAGGATGTGGATGCATGAAAGCATGCATAATTGGGAAGCATAATGTAACCTGCAACTATAATACCTTTAAATTTATGGTAATTTTTTAATTGCTATAAGCTTATTTTATTTCACTAAGAAATTATAAACTGTTTTGGAAATAATAAAACTTAGTTAAAAATGCAAAGAAGACCTCAAACACACAAAAAAAATGTTGTAATCTATTTTTTAAAAGATTATTTATTTATTCATGAGAGACACAGAGAGAGAGAGAGGCAGAGACACAGGCAGAGGGAGAAGCAGGCTCCCTGCAGGGATCCCGACATGGGACTCGATCCCGGGTCTCCAGGATCATACCTTGGGCTGAAAGAAGGTGCTAAACCACTGAATCACCCAGGCTGCCCAAAACCTGTTATAATCTAACATCATAAATAACTTACCGACTTACTGGTGGGAATATTATATTCTCACTTACGCAAACTCTTTAACCTTTGAACACTAATTTTAACTCAATTCGTTCCTAATACATATGCACAAATAGAAGACTGCCAAGGTCAGTGCTTCCTTGCTTCAAGGAGATAAACACAGCACAGATTTTAAAACAGATTTACTCACAGTTATAAACCTTAGTTGAGAATCAGTTTCCCCCTTGGGCACTCTTTTGAGGAAGGTCAGTGAAGATATGGATTGTCTTATTTTTGCTAATAGTCTCTTTCCCATTCACTTTTTGGTAATTATTCTCTTACCCTTGTTTAATTGTCTCTTTCTCTTCTACTACTTACCTACAAAAATTCATTCCACTTTCCCTTGAAGGCAGAGTCATGGCAAATTTGTAACATCTTTATCTGCCTCCCTTCTCTAAGTTTTATAACTAATAAAAGACTGGTGTCCCTGTGACTACAGGACAGAGTGCAGACTATCTGAAAGAGATGTGACCTCAGGCTTCTGCAGTACTCTTCAGTTACAGCCTCTTGCTTTCCCAGGGACAGATGATAGAACTAATATGGGAGTAGTCATGGTAGATGACTATCTGTTTGGATCTTCTAGTTTGCACAGAAATAGAATGTTCAGTCATTTTCCCACCTACAAGTCAGAGAAAAACATTTCTGCTCACTCCATAAATTTACATGTTCCATGCTCCCCCACCTACCCCCCTCCCAACATCTACAGTTGACATAGCACTCACTCTGTTTAATGATGACGGCACTTGCCTTTTGTCTTCCATGGTAAGAACAAGCTGACAGCATTTTTGCAGTAACTCTCTATCAAGTCTGGCAATCTGAATGGTTTGACTAGTACAGATCTTAGTCGTAAGTGTAGTTAGTTGATTTTGTAGTCTTCCAGAACAAAAAGGCTGGGTCATAAACTAAGGCCTTGCTTGGACTATACAAGTGAAACATCATAATCATCAACAATAACAAAACAAAAATGATAACAAAAATGTTTTAATGTGACCAACAGAAGCTGAAGTGACCCACCTATAGTTATCGTCCCTGACTAATTTTCAGACTTGAGTCAGTTCAAAGAACTAGAGTCTCTTCATTGACGGGGAGGAAGATACTTTGAAGGAGACCTGTTATATGAAGTAGATAGTGTATATTTTCCTCTTTGTCTCCCCTAAGAAAGCTCATAGATGTTAAACAAAGTAATGATGCATCAGGGAACATAAAATGCCAAGTCATTTCTCAGATTAAGGGACACTGGTCTTGAGCTATCACAAATCCCCATTGAATAAAAATGCCAAAAGGAGAATAGTGCTTTATGGGGATCAGATGATAAATGGAGTTTTGGTTCAAGTCCATTTCATTGTAGGAGAGCGCGTCAACGTAAATGTAACTTGGTCCTTTGCCCAGTTGTTAAGAGATTAATTGGAATAGAACTAAGTGACAACTGCAGAATACCAACCTTGGCTACCAAATTACATTATGAGAGCTATTATTACAGGATGATCAAGTGTAAGACTATGGAATCTCACCCTCCCACATCCAAATTGCAAATTAAAACTGTACTGAAGACTTTGGTTTCTAAGTGGGCTCTAATAAGTAGTCGTAGGCCAATTCTTTCTGCTGAAAAAAACTAAGAAAATTTGTACAAATTACAAAATGTACATTTTCAAAGGCAAGAGATAGCTACAGAAGAAATAAAATCTAGGTAAGCAAAAATTCCATTCAGGGGATAATTTTTCCTTGGTGAGCTGATAAACTAGTCTTTTTTAGAGCCCTGTTGATACTTGCTAATTCTGGCCACAGGCTTTGGGTCAGACAGCTCAAGCAGACTCTGCTGGGAGAAGGAGAAACCCAGGAAATTATTAGTTGACATGCAGTTATAGAATAACAAAACAGAAAATGGAGGCACCTCAAACGCTTGACCAATTCTCTCCACAGGACATTTTCTGAGTTCTAGGACTATGTGGGAGTCTGGGTAGTTAAGATAAAAATTTCTGAAAGCTAGACTGAAACGTCCTGCAAACCAAAGTGCTTAAGAAACGAAGTCCTGCTGGGGGAAGCCGCAGGACCCAAGTGCATGGCTGGAATCCTTTCAAGATATTTGCCAAATTTTGAACCTTCATGAGAGAGAGACTATGAATGCTCGGCCGGTAAATTCTGAAGGCAGAGCTTGGTTTTAAAACAACAACAATAACAACAACTCAGTGTTATCACCTTTCTTTCATTGCAAATACATCATTTTAATATTTCTAATGATGATGGAAGTAGACTTTAAATACTTTTCAGATATTTCAGAATTGTGAATTCTGAAGCTCTGATGTGTAGAGATCATATGTATTGTGAAGCAGTCACCTTGCACCTAGCCTCGAGATTAGAAAAAGCACATGAGCCATAAACAGACAGGAATCTCCGTTTCACATGAAGACAGGGCTATTTACTTTGTCAGGTTCTCAGTGACTCCTATTCACTTGGCCTAGAGTACTTGTCTCCCTACTTGGATATGTCTCAGTTCTTCTCATTCTTAAGGTATTGGCCTGCTTATCACCTCCTCAAAAGCAACTGACCAGATCATCATCAAAGGTGGACATCCTCAAAGATAAGACAACTCCTCATTTTCTGCTCATCCTCATTTTTTATTTCTGTGTAATCACCTATAACAATTTAAAGGTGACATATATTCTGTATTTTAGATCATTTTTCTCTTGTAGTTTCCCTCTTAGAAAATCTGCTCCATGAAAGTAGAGACCATTTCTATGGTTTTCTTCTTTGCATGTGTCCATGGTCCTTGACATATGTGGTGTACATAGCAGTCACTGAATAAATATTGATTGGATTAAATGGAATAAATCAGCAAATATTATTGTAAAATACATATTATGGCAGCCCCTATGCTAATTTCCACTTTATTTTTGCCATATACAACTTGGATGATTCTTAAATTTGTCCAGGGTACAAGTTTTATTACTCTGTCCATGAGAGAAAACACATATTCACAAGCACCATATATTATACAACTTCTAATATGATACTCTGTTAAATAATGATTCTAGAAATAAATAGGCCTTTCTCTGAATGTAAGTGGTTATTGAACATAACATCATTTTTGTAGTCTTATCATATAAGAAAACATATTCCTTATGTATCATTTAAAATAATTTTAAGCTTAAAAATCTTATAATTATTTTCTTAATGTCCAATTTCACATCCTAAATGGGAAATAATAGTGCTTGGAATTCCAGTAGTGTTATTCATGACTAGATGTCTGTTTACAGCTATCCTTTTGATAAAACAGGTCAGTGTTAAGCTTCAGTAGGCTGAGAAATTTAATATGATTAGTTCTCATTAATGTCAGAGTTAAGCTTTTTCCTTATAATAAAGGCAGAACCATTCAAACAAGATTCTTGCAGAACCCAGATATCTGTCACATAGTGATTGTCCTTTCTTGCACCATTAATTTCAGAACAACTAACAGAATATTAAAGGAATAGTAGTACAAAAAATCAAGATCCTGAGGCTTAAAATTATATAAATTTAACATTTATGGAATAGATATATGTACAAAAACAATAATTCATCTATATGTATTTATTTATTTATTTTTAAAGATCTTATTTATTTATTCATGAGAAACACACACAGAGAGAGGCAGACATAGGCAGAGGAAGAAGCAGTCTCCCTATGGTGAGCCCAATGCGGGACTCGATCCAGGACCCCAGGATCACGACCTGAGCTGAAGGCAGATGTTCAACCACTGAGCCACCCAGGCACCTCGCATCTATATGTATTTAATAATACTTTTTAAATAGCATCATTTTGTTTCTTTCAATATTAGAAAACTGTATTCTGTTTTAAAAGATTGAGAAATATGTAAAAGAATATGTGCGAAATAATAATCACCAACAAACCTAAAATCCAGTGAAAATAATCATGATCATGTTGGTCTATTTCTTTCTTGACCTCACTACTGGCATGCCTGAGGATGAGCAAAACTAAATCACACCCTTGGGATTCTCATAAGCATTTGTTGAAGGAAAGCCTACAGGAAAGTAGGAGTTCTGTGAAAAGGCAGACTGGAGGCGTGGCATTGTGATTTTCACATAAAAAATACTGTGACTCACAGAAACTACTTTATAATTTATTTAAAATTTAATAAAAATACCATCTCCATATTTAACTGTGATAGATTTCAATATCTAATTTATGTTTACATTTTCAGCATTATAATAAAAGTGAAATAAGGATATTTGAATTCAAGTCTTCCTGGGAATATTTGCTTGTTTCTAAAGGGAAAAAGATGCCAATGAAAGAAGTATATATCAAGGCATAGAACAATGAAAATGTGATATTAATAAATTAGCTCCATGGAAGTTTTAATTTCACAATTAGGAATTTTGATGGGAAAATTGTAAAAGAATTTTTATCAGCACTGTGTGCCATTCTTCTTCAAAAGTTTTCCCTACTATGACCTAATTAAAATAGGAGGATTTGGTTTATATTAAATTTGGTAGCATTGATTTCAATTTATGTTAAATATGTTAATTAGTTTATCATCTTTGGTCACTTTGTTGTTATGTTGGCACTTTCCATTGGAATGAGGAGACTAGCTCCAGACACGAACCCTTTTGCACTAAATTAGACTACATTGCCTCCTTTTTTATTTTTATTTTTTTACTTATATTTTTATTTTTTTGCCTCCTTTTTTATAACAGATCACAAAATGACATGCAGTTCTGGTCTGTTTACAGCTAAAGCAAAATAATGGGCATTACTCTTTGAAACACAGACACAATGAAGTGAGGAGTAGGAATGCTAAATATGAGAAAATGTAGTCCCATTTCAATTAGCATTAAATTGGGAAAAAGAAGATAACTTCATATTTATTACAGACATAATTCAGTATGAATATCTAGCAACCTATATGCAATAAGTAATCTATTACTAATATATCAGATGCCTTTTAAGTCAGGAATATGTGACACAACATAATTGTGCGCATGTGTGTGTGTGTGAATGTCTGTGATATATATATATATATATATATATATATATATATCTCGCAATAACATACATCACATCATAGTCTATTTGATCTCACATGGCAAGAGAAAAGAGATTATCCTATGTAACAGGTTCATGGTATCCACATGAGGTTTAGCCACCAGTAGAAGTCAGAAACCAATCAATTTTATGGAGTTGAACATTGTTTTTGTTTGAGACATGTTGAGTGTTGTATATCTCTAAGACAACCAAAGAAGTTGAATACACAATTGAATACACAGGCCTGTATTACAGAAGAGAACTCTGGACTTTGAAAAATAGTTGAGAAGTAGAAAATGATTGAAACAATGGCTGTGCTTGAGATAACCAAAGGAAAATATATAAAGCACTGTTCTGAAACTGGTGAGTTTTCTTTGGCCAATGTAATGTTTAAAAAAATTGCTAGTAAATTAGGAAAACCTCCTATGTTTTACCTAAAAGACAAGTTCCATTTGTTCTTTCTCACCACAGTTCCTTTACTCTGTCACATTATCTGCTTATCTCTTGAAGTCACTTCAGTTCTCAAACTTTTTTATGATGAAAGAGAAAAGTTAGGCTTAGGATTCAGCATTGGGAAATTGCAATAGCATGCATTTGATTTGTGGGATGTAATGTGCTTTACAAAATTCTCCATCAAAATATGTGTGGTAAAAGACCAGGCCTAATTTTATGTGTGTGTGTGTGTGTGTGTGTGTGTATGAGTATATATGTGTGTGTATATATATATGAATATATATGTGTGTATATATACATATGTAAATATATAATACACATATATATGTGTTTAATGTACAATAACACATATGTGTATATATACACACAGAAATATATAATACAATACAATATAAATAAATGTGTATATAGCAAATGTGTGTACATATGTGTATATATATATTTTAAATGTTAACACATTAAGGAGTGACGCTTTTTTTTAAAGATTTTATTTATTTATTCATGAGAGACACAGAGACAGAGGCAGAGGCACAGGGAGAGGGAGAAGCAGGTTCCCTGTGGGAAGCCGGATGTGGAACTCGATCCCAGGATCAAGACTGGAGCCAAAGGCAGATGCTCAACCACTGAGCCACCCAGGCGTCCCAGGAGTGACACTTTTATAAATATATTAGTTTTCTAGGGCTGCTATAGCAAAGTACCACTAACTGAGTGACTTAAACCACAGAAATTTTTTGTCTCACAGTTCTGGAGGTTGAAAGTCTATCAAAGTTTTGACAGAGTTAGTTCCTTTAAAGAGCTGTGAGGGAGAATCTGTTCCATGCTTTTCCCCTAACTTCAGGTGGTGGCTGGCAACCTTTGTTCCTTGGTGTGTAGAAATACAGCTTGATGTCTGTCTTCTCCCTGACTTGGTGTTGTCCCAGTGTGTATGCCCCTCCGTCCAATTTTCCCCTTCTTCTATGATTACAGTTATATTGTACGGGGCCTACTGACCTCATCTTCACTTAAATAAATACATCTGCAAAGACTTTATTAAAAAAAAATCACAATCTGAGTTACTAGTGGTTAGAACTATAATTTATGAATTTTGGAGGCACATACTTCTTCAACCCATTAAAAATAAGTATAATAACAATGTCATAGTAACGTTAATTTGTTATAAAATTTCTAAATGTTTCCTCTATTTCCTATACTCATATTCTTGACCCATGGTGAACAATGTACACAAAACACACTTAGTATAGCACTACTTACAACAATGAGAGAGGAAAGAAAGAAAAGAAAGAAATAAGTCAAAACTTAAGAAAGATAAGTTACGGGATCCCTGGGTGGCGCAGCGGTTTAGCGCCTGCCTTTGGCCCAGGGCGTGATCCTGGAGACCCGGGATCGAATCCCACGTCGGGCTCCCGGTGCATGGAGCCTGCTTCTCCCTCTGCCTGTGTCTCTGCCTCTCTCTCTCTCTCTCACTGTGTGCCTATCATAAATAAAAAATTAAAAAAAAATTAAAAAAAAAAGAAAGAAAGATAAGTTACAATAAATATATTTAAAATAATTTTGGCTTTGAGATTTTCAGAATAGTTTTCTCATGACATGGATATCTTTCCTAAACAAGTGGTTGCCTCTAATTTTTGTCAGAGCAAGCATTGTACCCTGGTAATCTGGGGATTCTTCATTCCTTTTGGAACCATACTTCCAGACTTTTATTTTGTCTGCTCAACTAGCCCTAGAGAAATTCTGGCTGCATTAGTTTCCCACTTATTTCACTCTTTACCCCACATGGAAGTCATATACTGGGAAAACATTTTTGTATCTTTGCTTGCCTTCTTCTAATCTATTTCTGTATCTCTGTATAAGGAGATGTTAATGCAGCTTTTTCTGGATATACATCATTTTTTAGAAGTACTATTTTTCAAAATCAGATATATGAGTCATCCTGAAATACCTTTCAATCTGGTATAATCTCTAATCTCCATTCTAGCAAAAATTTATTTGTAATACATGCATTATACTCTACTTTCTTGTTTTCCTGTTAGTTTTTTTTCTGAGATTCTCTTTCCTATGAGACTTAGAAAAGAAAAAATAAATTAATATCTATGCTCATTTAGCTCTTAGAAAAGCAGATGATTAAAAAAATCAATCTTATAATCAATAATTTCTTCTTTAAAAATTCCTTTACAAAAATGTAATCTGTGTCTCAGAAAAAATATATATCTTTCACATAAGTATAGTCTTTTTAGTACAGTGATTCAAAAGTATTACTTTAAACCTTGGAAGAGCCATTGTAAAAATTATAAGAATATTTTGGTGCTAGAGAATAAAATATAATACACAAAATGTAATGACCTAGTATCAAAGACATACAATAGTATATCAGATCCATATTGAAATGACAAAATGAATAAAAGAGAATTACTTAAAATTATATCATGAAGTTATATGAGTAGATACAATGAGTATCTTCATTACAGAAGTATCGAGCAGTAGAAATACTATTTTATATAGTAAGGGTTAAAAAATATTTAAATATAGTTACAATATCATTAATAAAGTCACTGGGACCATGAAAGAATAAATCCTGTAACTTTGTGGAAAACAAAAACCACTTCATAGTACTAGATAAATTATTTAAAGAATATAAGTGAATGTACTTTTTATAATATATCCAACTGTGCTTTATACTGTCCCTTTGGCATTTCAGTTTGCAGTTTTGAAAATTATTGTTGAGTTATATGATGACATGATAAGATATAATGTGGGAATCCCTGGGTGGCTCAGTGGTTTAGCGCCTGCCTTTGGCCCAGGGTGTGATCCTGCTGTCCAGGGATCGAGTCCCTCATCGAGCTCCCTGCATGGAGCCTGCTTCTCCCTCTGCCTGTGTCTCTGCCTCTCTCTCTCTCTCTCTCTCTCTCTTTCTCTGTCTTTCGTGATAAATAATAAAATAAAAAAAGATATAATGCAACTTTATATTGTTTATAAATATTTTGAGAAATAAACTTTTTTTATAAGAATGTAAGATGCAAAATATTATAGAATCTGCTAAGAGTGTGAAATCTGAGGACAAGTTGCCTAACTTTCAAAGACTCTGTGATCTTAAGCAAATTATGGAATATCTCTTTATCTTAGTTTTCTCAATATAAGAATAAAATAATCATTATGAGAATTAATAAGTTAATACTTATAAATGAGTTATATTTGTATTCCTTGCATGTTCACTATCTAAAAGTATTCTCTAGGGACCCCTGGGTGGCTCAGCGGTTTGGCGCCTGCCTTCAGCCCAGGGCATGATCCTGGAGTCCCGGGATCGAGTCCCACGTTGGGCTCCCTGCATGGAGCCTGCTTCTCCCTCTGCCTGTGTCTCTTCCTCTCTCTCTCTGTGTCTCTCATGAATAAATGAATAAAATCTTTTAAAAGAAAGTATTTTCAGAGATTCATATTTTATAAAGCCCACTATATTTATAAATTTTAATAATGTATCATTTTACAAATTTTAATAATAAAAATTAAAAATAAATTTTTGATAATTTAAATACAATTTAATTTAATAAATATGAATTTTAATAAAGCCCCCTAACTTTATAAATTTCCCACTATTTATCAATTTTGAAAACTAGATTTTAATATTGACATGTTACAGGACTTCAATTAAATCATAATTTCAACTGTTGATGAAAAAAGGATGTATACCAAAACATAAATTATATCTGAATTCATCAGTTATCTCCAGCACCAAACAAGGTGTCAGATAGGTAATAGACAACTCTTTTTTTAAGTTAATTTGCAAGACTTTCCTGAAGATATATTAGCATAGAAAGTTGGAAACATGGGTTAAGAACAGATAAATGATAGGACATCCACTTCTCTGGAATCTCAGTATTCTTTCTTTCCTTCTACCCATTCTTATAACAGTAGCATCTTCTTCATTACGTGATGCAGGCTTCTCTTATAATCTAAAGATATTTGATTATCTTCCAACATGGATATTTTAAAATACAGTGTATCAGTAGAAAATTTTAGGTATAGTAGGATGAACATATGAGGAGATTATTGCCATTGCAAAGATAGTTTATTATTCATAGTTCTCAAGATGAAAGGGCATGCCATGCCTTAGGCATAGGGCCACAGGAGAAGCCCCTGGGTTGGTCATGAGGCAGATGGAATGGAGACACGGTAGCCAAGGGCCTTTATTGTGAGTTCTGTGGGAAGGAATGGGCAAGGCAGGGTTAACAGGCAGGCTTAGAATTAGCCAGTTTCAGGCTCTGAGGAATAAAGTCTGTCCTTAATTGTCAGGTACTTGGTCCTGGGTGATTAAAGCAAGTTTCAGTGATAGAGAGGATGAAAGCCCAATAAGGAAAGTAGTGTGGACTCTGGATTGGTTGGTGTGTGTTTGAAAAGTGCAACCCCAGGAGGAAGACTCCTCTTGACAAAGTGGGGTGGCACAAGGGAGTCCAACGGAGTCAGGAAAGGAGGCCAAGACACTGTGATACAGGCATATTATTAGGTTGTCCAAAACGAGGCCTCTTTAGCACAAGCAGGTAAGGCAGGTGTTAAAACATCAAGTTTATGGAAGCTTGAAACATGATTAATATATCTGGTTACACCAAAATCTTACCTCCTCATCCATTATATTCACATCCACACCTGGTTACTCTGTAAACTTAAACTAAGTTGCAAAAGTAGCTGTCAGGACTCCTAATGTAAAATATTAGGACAAGGGTGGAAGGTAAAAAGGAATAATGTGCTAATACAATTGGTCACAAGGGAATAGTTCAAATTATTGCTGCAGTCTTCCTTTACTCATTTTTTATCCTTTTTCATCGACCAAAATTTTTTATCGTCAGAGGTCTTTAGTTAGTCGGGAAACTCAAACCACATTCCGGAACACTTGATTCTCAATAGTTTTGCTATTATGGAGTTGGAGATATTTCATTAACTTTTGTGTCTGGACATGGATGTCCAGAGGATTACCCCAGAGAATTTTCTGAATTCTAAACATAGTTCTACCGAGCTTTGTGATTATTCATTGATATACCACAATGATAATTTATTTAATGGATACCAACAAAATATGGCATTGTACTTCTTAAATATAAGACGTTGCCATAAGAAAACTAGTTCCTCATACCGGAGTTGATTATAAATATATAAAACCATTTCTGACTAATAGAGAGACATAATGACAATCATTAAGAACCACAAAGCCCATAGGGAAAGAACCGGAACTTTAAACATAATTCAATATACACCAAAAGTATTCTCACATTTTAGAGAACAGCAAATGAATGAGGTCCTTTGGCTTTGAGGGATAGTCATGGTGTTCTAACTTTACTCATATTTGATCTTACTGACTCCAGAAAGGTAAGTAAGTCATAGGAGTGAAAACAATAACACAGACACACATTCAATACTTATAGATCTTCCTTATCTAGATTCACATATTCTACAGCAGAGTTTTCAATAAATATTTTATCAAGTCACAGAGGTATATAGCTATTCACAGAAATGAAGGAATCCGGTGATCAGGCTAGGTTCTAATGTCAAGTGTTTATGTCTTTGAAGGTTTTGAAGGGAGGAAACAGAGTAGAGGCTCCTCAATTCCCAATAGTAAGAAGGGACAGTATACACATTTTTTTCTTCAAACTGCCAGCAGAAGCAAATACCTTGACAACAAAGTTCTCTTCTAGCATATGGATATGTACAGATTTTGTAAGCTACATATATAGATTTTGTAAATTATTTTTTCTGAACTTTTTTTTTTTTTCAATTTTATCATCTACAGATCTGCCTCAGCAATTATCAGGATAAAGACTGATAGGGCAAGCTTAGAAATGACAATAATGGGGATCCCTGGGTGGCGCAGTGGTTTGGCGCCTGCCTTTGGCCCGGGGCGCGAGCCTGGAGACCCGGGATTGAATCCCACATCGGGCTCCCGGTGCATGGAGCCTGCTTCTCCCTCTGCCTATGTCTCTGCCTCTCTCTCTCTCTGTGACCATCATAAATAAATAAATAAATTAAAAAAAAAAAAAAGAAATGACAATAATAATAGAGAGTGCCCTTGGAGAACACCACTACAATTATTATTAAATGGTAGTAATTATATAATTTTTAAATAGCTACCAAACACTGAAATGGCATGGCAAGAACTAGGTATGCTTTTTACGTTGTTTAATCTTCATGATAATATTTCTAAAATATTAATAGGGACCTTTTCAACAAAGATCTATGGGAGGTGCTAAATTATAGTTCTAGAGAAAATATTAGCATTTTTATATGTTTTTAGATCCTTATGGTGGTTTCAGTACCTGTGAATTAGTGAAAAACATATTTCTGCCTCTGCATGTTAGTGTTGTGTGAATCCTAACTTTTTCGAGTACCATAGAAAAGCAGATAACTCAATCCTTCTACTCAGTGTTACCCAAGGTAGCCAAAATCAGTGCCAGCATCATGATAGTGACACTGGTTACACAATGGTATAAATTTAATACTGACTTCAGAGTCTTGAGTTTGTTCCATTGTAAACCTCTAAGAATAGGACAAAAGTTCCTCCCTAGCATTCTGTTAGATGTCCAGCATCAAACCCCTTGGGGCTTACACCTATCCTAAAGGTATAGGAAGGCAATGACTATCACAGTCAGCTGGGTACTAGACAGGGTTCTGGTGAACTGGGCTTCATCCCTCTTGCTGGGCAGTGAAAGGTATGACTTTTATGGAAAAGAACTGGAGGTGAGAAGGTGAGAACACCTTGAGGCAGGTGATGTGATAAACTGGCTGATAGCCAGGGCATGGGGTTGAGAGATAACAGTTACTACTCAGGTGTCCACCAGAGAGGACTCTACCCAATTTAAGTCCTGAGAACTCAAAATATTTAGTCACTTAGAGTGATACTTCTCTTGGCCTATGAAGCCAGAACTTTTCAGGAAGTCCCATAACTACTCTGCTCTTTGGCAACTCTGCTAGCCTCAAATCCCCAGATTCTTGAGTCCACCCATAAACCATCACACGTTGTTTCCCTCTCACTTTGCCACTTCTTTATTCATTTACAAAGACTTTCTGTTTTGTTTGTTTTGTTTTTCTGTAGGCTTTCAGACAGTAAATGAAACTGATAACAGTAATTGACAAGTCAACCAAACAACCAAACAAACTTCCTATCCCCCTCAAACACAAGGAGCAGTTTCCAACACATGTTGAAGGTAAGAAGGATACATGGAAGTGCTACCATGAAACTCTGAATCCTTCTAAAGCAGCAAGAAAATTTTTTAAAAAGCAAAAATGTTAACTTCCACATTAGAACAAAGATATCTGTTATAATTGCCTATAATGCACTGACTCAGTCATTCTAAGCCCAGTATTTTCACATGTGGCTTCTAGATTATTCTCAGGGAAGAAAAGAAATGGAAGTAAGAAAAGGAAGAGGAGAAGGAGGAGAGATGTGACAGGTATCTGATGTGACTCAGATGTGACTGAGTGAAAGAGAGTACGTTACATTACTCATGGGTAATTCTTGAGCCAACTCCAATGGCTCTTGAGGACTTCTTATTCCCAGAAACAATAGTATCCCATTGTTTATGCTTAACAGGCACATAAATGCAACAGTTAGGTGTTTATCATAGAGTAAGTCATGCTAAATTACTCCCTAAGTTATGTTTAACTTCAAATATTTCTCAGTACAGAATTCTATAACTTTTACGAGCCTAGTGCCTTGAACATGGTTAGTAAATGTAATGTTACAGGTAGCATAAAATTTGAAAGGAATAGTTTATACTATTTTATTTTTTCATATATTCCATTAAAATGCATCAATGATAGAATAATTTTTTTTAATTTTGTTTTTTTTTAATTTTTATTTATGATAGTCACACAGAGAGAGAGAGAGAGAGAGGCAGAGACATAGGCAGAGGGAGAAGCAGGCTCCATGCACCGGGAGCCCGATGTGGGATTTGATCCCGGGTCTCCAGGATCGCGCCCTGGGCCAAAGGCAGGCGCCAAACCGCTGCGCCACCCAGGGATCCCTGATAGAATAATTTCTATGTTACATGTGGTAGGCTGAAAAATGTCCTCACAAAAGACGACCATGTTCTGACTTTTAGAACCTATGAATGTTATCTTACATGGCTAATAATAATAATAATAATAATAATAATAATAAAAACTGTTTGTAGTTATAATTAAGTTAGGGCTGTTGAGATGGAGAGATTATCCTGCACTATCCCAGGGGACCCTAAATGCAATTTCATGTATCCCTATAAAAGGTTGTCAGGGGGAGGTTTAACATGCACAGAGAAAAAAGCAATGCTAACTAACATGGAGCAGAGAGGGTTTTAATAATATTGAACTTGAAGGTTAGAGTGATATGGCCACAACTGAAGGAATGACAAAAGCCACTGAAACCTTCAAAGAGATGGTGGTCTCACTGACTTTTGCCTTGATTCAAGCCCAATGATACTGACTTTGGATTTATAGCCTCTAGAACGGTAAGAAAATACATTCCTGTTGTTATAAGCCACCAGTTTGTAGTCATGTGTCATAGCAGCCACAGGATAGGAATATATCATGCAACTGCATATTTGGTAGATAAAAACACATTGAAATAGATTTATTCATTTAACCAGCTCTTATAATGAGCCTGATACCAGTCACTGGAATCGATTATGTCAGTAAGAATTAGTGAAAGCATGATTCAGGTTGTTAGGTGACTCACATCAAATAAGACAAAGTTCTAGTAGGGAGTAGGGATCAAGACCTGTAGGTGAAGAAATCTACTTAACAAAGAAGGAAAGATTATTTATTCAGACAAGAATAATAGGAAAAAGGGAAAGACAATTAAATAATTAAGAATGGAAAGAGGGGTTTTGGGAGTTACCCTGCCTGGATACAAATCCTGCTTCTACCATTAATCTACTTCTCTAAAAATATAAACATCAGTGTACAAAGTATGCCTATGTTAGAATTATTGATGTAATAACTTTATAGTAATAACATTAAATAATGTGCCTGGCTTATAGTAATTATTAAATGTTGGAAACTGTCATCATCAAGATTTTGAATAAAAGAAAGATCAATGTGATTATTAATATCAATAGGTATTTTTTTTCTATAGAATTGGGATTTTATTTTACCCAGTTTTACTTGATATCTGGATTTTTAAAATGTTTTTAAATTTTTAAATTTATATTTTAGGAAGTTAACATACAGTGCAATATTGCTTTCTGGAGTAAAATTGTGTGATTCCTTATTTACAAAGAACATCCAGTGCTCATCATAACAAGAACCCTCCTTAATCCCCATCACACACTTAGACTATCTTCCACCCAGGTCCCTCCATCACTCCTCAGTTTGTTCTCTCTAGTTAAGAGTCTTTTATGGTTTGTTTCCTCTCTCCTTTTTTCCTTTTCTCCTTTCCCATATGTTCATCTGTTTTCTTTCTTAAATTCTACATATAAGTGAGATCATATGGTGTTTCTCTTTTTCTGGCTGATTTATTTCACTTAGCATAATACACTCTAGCTTTATCCATGCCATTACAAATGGCAAGATTTCATTCTTTTTGATGGTTGATTTCATTCTTTTTGATATATTCCGTTGCATATATATACCACATCTTCTTTATCCATTCATCAGTTAATGGGCATTTGGATTCTCTCCATAGTTTGGCTATTGTTGATAATGCTGCTGTAAATATTGGGATGCATGTATCTCTTCAAATATGTATTTTTGTATCCTTTGGATCTATACTTATAATGCAATTGCTAGATCATAGGGTAGTTCTACTTTTCATGTTTTGAGGAAACTCTATACTGTTTGCCAGGGTGGCTGCATCAATTTGCATTCCTACCAACTGTGCAAGGGGTTTCCCCTTTCTCTTCATCCTCATCAACACCTGTTTTTTTCTTATTCAACAGATATTCTTAATAAAATAAGGAACTAAAGCCAAGTTTTTTTTGAGGATTAGAAACAAAGAAATTAAAGTTTAGTAAATGAGTGAAAGTATTTATTTGTGATGTGACAGTGGATACAAAATAAGTGGCATGGATATTTCTACAAATATCAGGGTTAATGCAATTATTGAAAATTAGAACGTCAGTCGCATATAAAGCATTATGAATTAAGCAAAGTATATAAATAAAATAAATTAATGAAATTAAGAAGGAAGGAGAAATATACCCTTTTCTTCCAATTTTTGATTAAGGAATTATGGCCAATCTATAGACACATAAAGCTCAGATAGTAAAGTATTGTAGGAATAATAGGTAATACATAGGAAAATGAGGATATGTATCTTCCAAAACCACTTTATAAAAACATGTTGGAGGGCTCCTGGGTGGTTTAGTCAGTTAAGTGTCCAACTCTTGATTTTGGCTCAGGTCATGATCTCAGGGTTGTGAGATTGAGCACTGTATTGGGCTCTACACTGACTGTGGAGCCTGCTTAGGATTCTCTCTTTCCATCTGCCCCTCTTCCCCTTCTCTCTCTCTCTCTCTTTCAATCTCTCTCTAAATATAAAATAAAATAAAAAGTAATAACAAAATAAGTAAAAAAAAAACAGCTGGAGAGCTGGATTTTTCATCCTCTGATCTAAATAATTATGTGGCTTTAGAAGACTTATAATCTTCAACTTGGAGATTTATAAAATATGGAAAATGACACCTTCCTTGTATGGGCATACCTTTCTTGATGACCGGGTCATGCATCAGAAACACCGGCACAAATTCAAAACCATTTTGGACTACTAAATCAGAAATTCCCAGGTGGTACTTGTAGTTCTGTTTTTCTAAAAGTCTTCATAGAGGTCCGATGCAGCCAGTCCAACATTATACTACCAGCTCATCGAAATGATAACTGTAAAATATTTATTATGGAGCCTAGCACAATATGAGCACTCAAAACTTAAGGCAAGCATATTTATACTGTGGAAAATAGACTAAAAAGCTACCAAGGAAAGCTCTGAAGAAAAAGTCCGCAGGATGGCCATATTAGGGGGCCAGAGGTGAGAGAAAACAAGAAATGATAGTCCCTTTTATTTTCATCAGGCCTGGAGAGTTAAAGAGCCAATTTAATGAATGTGCCCTGGGCATGTTTTAGCACAAGTTTAATAAGATTATCTTCTTTCTCTTTCTCTTTTGAGTATAGTGTCCCTCTCCAAGGAGCTTGGGGCATAATTCAGACATAGAAACTTTAGATTCATCAGGGAAATACAAATCAAAACTACAATGAGATACCACCTCACACCAGTGAGAATGGGGAAAATTAACAAGGCAGGAAACAACAAATGTTGGAGAGGATGCGGAGAAAAGGGAACCCTCCTACACTGTTGGTGGGAATGTGAACTGGTGCAGCCACTCTGGAAAACTGTGTGGAGGTTCCTCAAACAGTTAAAAATATACCTGCCCTACGACCCAGCAATTGCACTGTTGGGGATTTACCCCAAAGATACAAATGCAATGAAACGCCGGGACACCTGCACCCCGATGTTTCTAGCAGCAATGGCCACGATAGCCAAACTGTGGAAGGAGCCTCGGTGTCCAACGAAAGATGAATGGATAAAGAAGATGTGGTTTATGTATACAATGGAATATTACTCAGCTATTAGAAATGACAAATACCCACCATTTGCTTCAACGTGGATGGAACTGGAGGGTATTATGCTGAGTGAAGTAAGTCAGTCGGAGAAGGACAAACATTATATGTTCTCATTCATTTGGGGAATATAAATAATAGTGAAAGGGAAAACAAGGGAAGGGAGAAGAAATGTGTGGGAAATATCAGAAAGGGAGACAGAACGTAAAGACTGCTAACTCTGGGAAACGAACTAGGGGTGGTAGAAGGGGAGGAGGGCGGGGGGTGGGAGTGAATGGGTGACGGGCACTGGGTGTTATTCTGTATGTTAGTAAATTGAACACCAATAAAAAAAAAAAAAAAAAAAAAAAAAAAAAAAAAAAAGAAAAGTAAAAAAAAAAAAAAAAAAAAAAAAAAAAGAAACTTTAGATTCTCAGAATACATCTATTTTCTCATCTCACTGTATCTGGGTATATGGTTCTTTGTCTCTAAATTGTCTTTATTCCAATCATACATATTTATTTAGCAAAATTCTATATATTTCAAGACCTGAATCATTATTATCCTTGACAATGATCTCCTATCATGTCATGGTCAGTAGTTTATTATGGTGATTATCATACTATTAAAATTATGTATATCTATCTATCATCTATCTATCTACTATCTATCTATCATCTATCTATCTATCTATCTATCATCTATCTATCTATTATCTATCTATCTATCATCATCATCATCTATAATCTATCTATCATCTATCTATCTCCTTTGGAAAACTCTGGGAAACTTTGGAAAACTCTAAGGAGATCAAATACCATATTTTATTCATCTTGATATGCCCTGAATTTCACTAAGTACTTGGTGAAATTCAGTACTTCATACATACATAACTTCAGTTATGTCAACTATGTATACTTAGTTGACATAACATATAAGTTTGGAGATGAATGAAAACCTCATTTCATGGTAGAATAGGAACACATTCTGATACTGGGAGAGGTCATTATATAGATGATTCTAAAGCTAGGTACAAAAGTAAAGGTGAGAAGGTGATAAATACAACTATACAACTATAACACTTTGGTTACACTTACGCTTAAGTACATATTTCATGATGTTCAGGGAAGAGAAGGAGGGAAGAGATGGAAAACTATTAGAAGGAATATAAATGATGAAAATACATGAAACCATAATGGTCCTCCTCCACCACCCACCCTGAAGCTAAAGCAAATGGTTGGTATCAGTCTGTAGGAGGAATTACCACCAACACCTAAGTATTGGGTGGCCCTCATGAATAAATTTTAGCTGCACTCTGCCTTGGATACTGAAGATAAACTAGCTCACATGTTTGACTATTTCTTGCTTTGCGTGTCTATGCTAAGGTCATGATTTCTGAATCAATAAGGGTGAGGGTGAAGTATTGATGCTTGCTACAACATGAAATAACACATACTAATTGTTGCTACACACCCATAACACATACTAATTTAAAGATGCCTGTCACAGAGGGCCAAACATTGTATATAGACTGAAAGTGGAGTAGTGGTTGCTGGAAGAAGAGAGTGACAGAAGGTGTTCTAAAATTAGATAAAGGTGATAGGTGCATGGCTGTGGACATATAAGAAAACCACTGAATTGTTCGCTGTAAAGAGATGAATTGTGCAATAAATGAGTTATACCTCAAAAAAGCTGTCATAAAAGTTGGAGGAAAAGAGTTTGGTGCATGATTAGACAACAAAATAACCAATGAAAATTAAGAATCCTTTGTGAAATAGATGGCATGTAGCATCCAAAGTTCCTTATATTTGCTCAGTAGTTTAGCCCTCTACATTTTAAGGAAACTCTTAAAAAATAAATCATATTTCACGGAATAACATATTAAAAGATGTATGTTCCCATCACCATAATAATAATGAAAAAACTATTATCAATTTGTCCTATTTGATTCAATACTTTTCATATGTAAAAGAAATAAAATGTTTTGCATAAATGTAAATTCCCTTTCAGCCAATAGCCTGGATCTATATTCCTATTTTGTTGGAAGCCAGAATTTAAAAAAAAATTAAATGATATGCTTAAGTCACTTGATTCTCTAATTTATATTTTTCTAATGTCCTTGGGCCATAGAAAGTGCAAATCAGCCACCAATTATTTTTATGGTGAAATAATTTATATTTAGATTTATAGCCAGCTGGACTCAGTTTAGATGATCCCAATTTTGTTGGCAACATCCAAAGCATCATAGTCAGGAGCCAATTGAACATATGCTTTCTTTTGTCCATCAGGCCTGATCAAGGTGTTGACCTTGGCCACATCAATGTCACAGAGCTTCTTCACAGCCTATTTGATCTGGTGTTTGTTGGCCTTGACATCCACAGTGAACACACAGTGTCTTCTATTTTCTTCATGGCTGACTCAGTAGTCAGGGGAGTTTGATGATTGACATAGTGGTGAAGCTTGTTTCTCCTGAGGGTGCTCTTTTGAGGATATTTGGACTGCCATCGGAGATGCAGGGTCTTGGGTCATCAGAATGTAGGTGACATGCGGGTCTTCTTTTTTTTTTTTTTTTTTTTTTTTGTGACTGTGCACGCCTTTCAGCACCACTTTCTTAGCTTTCAAAGCTTTTGCTTTGGCTTTGGCTTTGGGAAGGGCAAGGGCTTCCTTCTTCACCTTCCGCGCCATCTTCGTGAGAGGGATTTCCAAGGCTCACTTCCACGGCCTTATAGAGTGGAGTTTCTCAGCCACCAATTATTAACATTAATATTTCAAACTCCCATTTAAGGCGCATGCATTGCAAAGTATAAAAATAAACTGCTCATTTTAAAAATGTGAAAATTAAATTAAGAAAAATACCGCTATCAATCTGTATTAGGAAAAGCAATGATAGCCCTAAAAAAAGTATCCTCTGTCAGTATAATTAGTTTAGAAAATGTTTAAATTCTTCAGTAATATGAATAGGGAGAAACTTAACAATACCGTTAGGAAGATAACAAATATTCAGTTTCCCTTTCATTCTCTTCCAGCTCTCTTAAAGTATTAGTTTGAAGAAGGAAAGCCTATAGGAAGAAAAAGAAGTAGAAGAATGAGTTAACTGAATGATATAAATCTAAATAAATAATAGTGTTTTATTTTGTTTTAATAGAACAATAGTTTTGAAATACAGGAGCAAGAACTGTAACTTAACTTTCTAAAACTCAAATTCATTTTAACTTTGAGCTTTCATCTTTCCAGACAGGTGAGCAGCATAACACAATCATTTGTAAATATCTCCTACTTTCTTTATAACCTACAGTCAATCAAAACATTGGGAGTTTAGTAGTACAGAATAAACTACCTCATATGGATCACGTGACTGCATGCAAAAACTATATTTTATAAAATGGAAATTAATGTGCATTTTAAACACTTCACTGCATGACCAAAGGTTCTCAGTGTTAGTGAACATGTTTGTGTCAAAGTTTAAAGAGACATTTCAAAGAGCTGAGTATGGGCAAATACCGTCTATTCAAGGATATTGTTTAAAACAGCATCATAGTTAACATAAATGCTCAGATTCATCACCTATCTGAGGCCTATGTTTCAACTGGTCACAAAGGAAATGTCACAAGACTATCTGTGGTTCTGTCTGGTTTTATAAAACATGTGTCTTTTCTCTTTGAACTCTGTGACTCAGTGGCATTGGGAAACTCCATCTCACCCAGATGACCAAAGGGAAGCATGCCTCAGTTTCTCACACTTTCTTTCCCTTTCCCTCTGTTTCGACATCCCTACTTGTTCCAAAGCTTCCTTGCCTTCCCCAAACCCAGACTAGGGGAACTGTTTACTAATCCAAGGTTGAACCTACACTTGCTATGCCAATTCACAGCAATATATAGATGACAGATTAGATTAGATTAGATTAGATTGATGGATATAGATAGATAGATGATAGATAGAGATCTAGGTATAGCTATCCTTTCCTTACTCAAATGCCTCTTCCTAGATACAGGTTTTGACTTTCAAGACAAAAAGGCAAGAAGCCACAAGTTCTTTTTGCTTTTTATCTTATCAACTAAATTCTTGAATTGGGAAAAGAAAAGTGTATATAATATATACAATAATGTAATATGATATGATACAGATAGAAATAGATTAATAACAGATAACATCTGAAAATATTGTCTGCAATAGGCTAAGGTATGTGAATGAAAACACTTTAGACATATAATAGGCATTCTCAATTTTTATAAATAATGAGCTTTTAAGAATATTTAAGAAAACAAATGCATAAGGAAGACACTTACATGCTTAATGGAAGATTTCAGTTTCTAAAGAACTAAAACTCTTTTAGTATCTATAAGAGGGTTTTACTTACTATCCAGGGTTCTTGGATTGTATTGTATGTAGTACCTGTGTAGTGTCTTACAAAATATTAAAATATAAGCATTAAAGAGAATTAAAATATTTTTTAAAACAATTTAAACTTTGTTCTTTCAATTAACATGAAATTTAATAGATTAAACACACACTTCAATGTTTGAGGGAAGCATATTTTGGTGATTTCGTAAAGGATTAATCAGAGAGACAAAAGACGTTTGCACGGAGATTGTTTTGATGATTTTGATGAGTTCTTAACATATTTCCTTAAATAAGTTGTCAAGACAAATTTAAAGACCAGATTTCTTTTCTTAAAAAAGATTCTGTTTGGTTTTAGCTCAGAGATTAGAGAGCTAGAAAAAGGATCATTCTCATCCATGCAACATTGATAAACCTGGTACACACTGCACATTACTTTTCTCGAACCCATCACATTTCAGTTGCAGTGCAATTAAGTAACCTAAAACCTTGGGGAAGAGAGCCACTAGCAGCAAGAAAACAAAACAAAACAACCAAAACCGGTCCCTCTCAATTGCTTACTTGGAATGGTTAAGAAACACAGGTTAGATTATTTTAACACATTGATTGCTAAAGACCAAGCTGGATTAACCTAGTTTGGGGAGTCCATTGGAGCAGCAAGATATGAGAAGTATACAAACTTTTTTAGACCTCTCCTTGAACCTGACCACATTACAAAAAAAATCAGAAAGATTCTAAGAAAACTCTTCTCCTGGCACTGGTTGAAGAAATAGATAAGCAACAACTCCCCAAATTTTGCCCAGATCCCACCTCCCCTATCTCCCATTCAGAATAAAATAAATCGTCTTCAGAGAGAAACAATAGAAACTGTTGCTTCAAGGCACTGGTGGAAATTCATTGCGGCTAATGGAAGGAAAGAAATTATAAACAATATCTTCCAAAAATAGAAGGGGAGTAAACAATCCTCAATTTACTCAAAGTCAACATTTCCTTAATAACCAATGCCAGATAGAACCATTTATAGAAAACTTCAGACTCATATAGTTTATAAAAATAAGAGCAAAAATCCTCACCAAAAAATTAACGTATTAAATTCAGCAATATATACAAGGAATAGTACATCACTATCAAGTAGGAGTCACCCCAGGAATGCAAAACTGGTTCAACATTCAGAAATCAAGATAATAGACTAAAGAAGAAAAGCCATAGGATCAGCTTAATTAAGACATAAAAGACATTTGAAAGAAATAAGTCATCCATAACAAATTTTCTTAGCAAACAATCAGTAAGAGGATGACCTTAACATAATAATGTAATCTTTCCTAAATTTAGGAAGAAGGCACGAATGTCTACTCTCACCATTGCTATTCAATATCATACTAGAAGCTAAAGGCAGTGCAATGAGGCAAAAAATAAAAGGCATTAAATATATACAGATTGTAAAGGAAAAAAATTAAAGTGAATCTATTCAAAGAATACCTCTTTTGCTATATAGAAAAACCCAAAGAATCAAACAAAGCTAATGCATTTAATGTATTTACTTAGGATATAAGATCCAGATACAAATCAATAATATAGCCATGTTCCTAAACAGACACTAATGACATGTTTTAATGTCTAGACTATCCAGTACCCCAGTACTGCCATGACTCTGGGTTTTTTGGTTTTCCTTTCTTTTTTTTTTTTTTTTTTTTAGAGATTTATTAAGTTATTTGTGTATCTTTATTTTCCCAGAAGAGTTTATTATTAATATTTGTTCCAGAAAATACAAAGAACAGCTTGTTGACAATTGTACTGGGGTTGCATTATGTATAAAATACGTTAATCAGTGAAGCATGAGATTTTTGCATATATATTTTCAAAGAAGTACATTAACCAGACATATGTTTACATCTTTATGATGTTGAGTAAACTTATCTATGAACAAGAGATGGCATTCTATTTGTTCAAAGATACTTATAAGTCTTTCAGTAGTGTGTTTTTTCTCATACAGTTGTTGCTCGTTAAAAAAAATTTATTCACTGGAGGCTTATATTTTTATTGCTCTTTTAAGTGGAGTTCCTGTTCCATGTAACTAGTTGTGTATATGAAGGAAGTAGAACTGGGTGGAAGTAGTAGCTCCAGTGTGATGCAGGCCTGACCACACCTCATCTTATCTAGTAGGGAGCTCTGCAACAAGGATGGCCTTGGATTACCCTCAAGAGAGGTAATCCTCTGCAACTGAGGCAGATTCTGGAGGTAATAAGAGGACAGCTGGGTTTTAAGCAGTGAAGCTCTCTACCACAGCTGGGAATTGTTACTTGAAGTTCAATGAAAAGGCTGAGTGAGAACAGGAGAGAGCTCATACAGGGGCCCAGAGGAACATTTAACCCAACAAGCAGAGGCAGGAGAGTCTGAAAAGTAGAGTGCGAAGATTAGAAATTCAGGTAAGTTTTGGAGCTTTGTGAAAAAGCTAAGGATTCATGCTAAAGACTGAAAAATGTTAATTTATTTGGTAAATGATTTATTTTGTGTTTTAGCCATGTTTTCAAGTTGTTTTCAAGTTTATTTTCAAGAAAATTGAGTATTTTATATGTTAGGAAAAGGGTCCAGAGGAAAGGAATGTTAAATATGTAAAGGAAAAGGGAGCTAATTGGTCCTAGGAAATCTTCAAAGGCCTCCAGGCTACATATGGAATAATTATTTTTTGAGAGGATTAGGGATATTTTAGCCAGTGTGACAGGACAGAAAAGAAATGATTGGTGTTTGTAATATTTGTGGCAATAGCTTATTAAAGTATTTGTGCTAAAATGTCCAAGTCATTTACTGAATGCGCAAAAGAAATTGGAGGTTAAGTTGAAAGAACTTGGGGAAGCTTGGCTCTGAGAATTTTGAAGATTGGGAGAAAAATCTAACAAGGCAAATATCAAGATTTCTGGGTGCATTGAAAACCCAGTTAGGTTGGAACCACAAAGCTGTAATAACATCAGACTAGAGCTGTGATGTTCAATATAGTAACCAGTAGCTCTATGTCTATTAAATTAAAACTTAAAACAATTAAAATTATAGTTCAGCTCCTTAGATTCACTAGTCATGGTTCTCCTATTCAGTTGGACGGCATAGGTATAGGAGATTTCCATCACTGAAGAAACATTCTGTTGAATAGTCTACACTAGAAAGTTGGGTAATTTGTTTGCAAATAGTGTTCAGCAGCCCAGTAACAACAGCTGAGAGTATATACATTTACATGGTCCCTGTTCTGTGGAGAGCAGGAGATGGATGCCAAAACAAAACAAAAACGTGTCTTATGAAGGCCAAACCACATATAAGAAAGATAAGAAGAATAGGAAAGGGCTGATACATAACCACTCTTAGAGATGTCAAGGACTTGGGTGTTTTGAAGAGACTGAGTCACAGAGTGGAAGAACTGGAGAGATTATACTTAGAGGGAGCTAACTTTAATATTTCACAAGTAGAATGGTCTTGAGACAAAGCTCAGGGTGTTAGGGAAGTAGAATGGGTTTGTAGATTCATTCATTGGGAGAGCCAGGAAAATACAGTGCTGAACAGATAACATAAGGTAGATGCTGAAGTCACATATAGATTATAAGTTCATAATGGGTAGGGAAACAATTTGTTAAATGACAGAAATGGAGAATAATAGGAGTGATAGAGTCAAGTAATAAATGACCCATAAAGAAATAGGAATAGAGGGACATAGGGGTTTAGAAACCAATTTGAGATTAGATTTTTGAACCAACCATCCTGGTTATATTTTAGTCCATCATTGTCATATTATTATTGTTTTTCCTACATATGAATGAGAAGGTAGCAAAACAAAATTAGAAGATCACGAATGTGGACTTAGATAAATCTGGCTTCTAGCCTCAGTTCTGTACCATTTACCTGATATTTAATTTGTGGTAACATTATATAACTTCACTAAGTTTCCTTTCTTCCTTTTTGAAATGGAAAATGTAAAGCTTATCTACACAAGCATTATATGGATTCAACAAAATGATGCATTGACCCACCTCCTACTTAGCCTTTTTTCTTTGCCCACTGTGTTCCAGCCACATGATATTCATTCTTTGAACACACCATATTCATTCTTCAAAGCATTTGCATTCCTGTATCAGCTAGGTGCCGTTAGAGAAACAGAATTCGTAGGGCTGTACCTATATAATCTGCTGGACAGGCGATCAGGAAGGGCAGGCTGGAAACTCTTTCACATGTTCTGAAGTTATAGTCTATAGGTGAAATTTCTTCTTCCTAGCAGGGGAAAAAAAAAAATCAGTTCTGCTCTTGAGTTCCTTCAATTACTTGGATTAGGTCACCTATATAATTGCAGATATTCTCCTTTCCATAAAGTCAGCAGATTATAAATGTTAATCATATCTAGCAGATGACTTCACAGCAAGACCTACATATGTGATTGATCAAATAACTAGTGTTTGATTGAATAATAGCCTAACCAAACTGATAACATAAAACACACTGTCACAGCTGTATAGTCCAATGTGAATACTTTCCCTTCTTCTTCATGTCCCTACAGATTACAGACCTAGGTAGATTTTTTTTTTTTTGACTGTCCTATATAATATACCTGTTCACTTATATTATGACCCAGAAATCATGTTTATTGATTTTATACTTGTGACACTTCTGTTTGTTTCATTTATTTCTTGCCTCCTACACTTGCCTTAAGGACAGGGATCATGCCTATTCATTTCACTGCTGTCTCACACTGAACTTCCCATATAGAAGCTCAATGAATGTTTATTGAATAAAATGTCTGGAAAAGAAAAAAACATTCAAATAATTAAAGTTTTCAATTGTCTCCAGGAGCTAGGATTCATTTTATAATTAATAAATTAGTTCTTTTCATATTTTTGCTTTTACAAAATTTTATTTGTAGATTTTCTTACATATTTACTGGCAAAATACACACACATTTACCAACCTCCCCTGCACACACACCAAGATATATGTATATGAAGGCAGTTTACTTGAACATTTAGACTTGTTGATTCTATATTGTGTTATAAAATTGACACGTTATGTTTTAAAATTTGGGATTGTTTATAAGTTGACTGTCCATTGTATCTGTATGTTTTAATATCCCATAAGTGTGACTAGGTTATGCCATTTTTTTATGTAACGTGTACTTTGTTCATTCTTCTTTTTTCCTTGTCTTTCCCCATTAGCCTCTCCTTTTTTCTTACTGATATTTACCACTCTATCCACTCCTGTTTATTCCTGAAATGTGTTCTCAATATATTTGTCCATACTTATGTAGGTATAATCAAACATATATAGGATCAGATCCTGTGCTCAAACTTGTTTTCATAGTAAGACCATAGAATTATGCCTTTTTGGTTATTAGATATGTCTCAGGAAAGATTGCAGTGTTAAATTTGTCTCCCTTGAAGAGTATCTTGAGTCCACATTGGCATGTATTGAAGTAAAGGTAGATTATTACATGATCTTCATAAACTTACTTTGTTTTTTTTTTGAAGACTTAAAAATTTAATTTACTTGTAAATCACACTGTGTTATGTTATATGGCAAAACATACTGTATACTATTTTAAAAATGTGGGTCATTTTGAAATCTACAATGCACATAGCCAAACAAGTATCGCATTTTTTTTTGTGTGTGAAATAGAAACATTTCTAAGATTGAGAGAGCCAAAATGAGAAAAAAGAAAAAATGGTCACAAAAGACAAAGTTTTCTGATTTCATTTCTACTTTCCCTGGAAGTATATATGAACTAATATTGAACTTTTTAGCGTTAGTGAATGTATATGTTTGTAGGAATAATAAATTATGTGAACACTTGTTTGTTTTAAATTACATGTGTTTAAAATTCTTTAAACACATAAACAAAGGATAACCATGTTTCTCAGTTCTGAATGTAACATTATGCATCAATGTCATTACGTGATATGAGACTTATAGCTGTGAGTTTCATTTATTTTCTACACTAAGTGCATTTCTCTTTTGAGTAAATTTTCAGAAAATATAATTAGGACATAGTAAAGTTGAAAGGTTATACCCAAGAACACATTTTGTTGTTAAATGAGACTACCTGTGTACTCTCTTCATTTAAAATACAAGATACATGCAAAATGTCAATGGTCTTATAATGCTGCTTCTTCGTATCATATTCTTTAAAACAAATTTTTTGAAATTTATTTACTGCACAAGAAGTGGGCTAGGAAACTTCAGGTCAGTTTATAATGTTGCATTTCACTTAGAAATTTCACATATATTTCAGCGACTTTTGTTGACAATAGCTGCAGTTGAGTTTCTTTTTTTTTTTTTTTTTTAAGCCAAGGCCCAAAGGCCCCTAGATTTTTTTTTTTTAAATTTTTTATTTATTTATGATAGTCACAGAGAGAGAGAGAGAGAGAGAAGCAGAGACATAGGCAGAGGGAGAAGCAGGCTCCATGCACCGGGAGCCTGACGTGGGATTCGATCCCAGGTCTCCAGGATCGTGCCCTGGGCCAAAGGCAGGCGCCAAACCGCTGCGCCACCCAGGGATCCCTGCAGTTGAGTTTCTAATTGTGTTTAGAAAGTGGCTTACGGTAAACATACAACATGTCTGAGTTTCTATATTTTACTTAACTCTCATCCCAGGGGTTACTAATTGATATGCATATTCACTATAGATTTTGGACAACTGGAATGAGCCAATAGAACACTGGTGGTAGAAGTGGATGTGAGATTTGGAGATAAAAATAAAGATTATAGAAAAAGAAAGGTTAGTTTTGCGATTGGCCCTTTCTGGGCTGGAATTCCCACAAACTGAAGATGACGTGATGACTAAATGAGGGCCACACAAGAATGCTAGGAAGGGTCTGGTTGCTGAAAATTGTATGTCATGAGTTATCTTATGTGGAAGAAATAATTTGCTCATCATTATTCTGGAGTAATGTGGGAAATTATGTTTGCTTGAGAGGTTTATTGTAACTAGAAGAATTTTAACAAACTTACCAATGTTAGAATTTTTTTCTTAAAAATGATTTGTAGGCTAAATTTTTTAAAATAATATTGTCAAGTGAAGTAAATGTAGTCTAAGAATTATTTTGCTAGTTTCAAGGATACAGAATGATTAAAGTATGACCTCTAGCCTCAATAAAAATGCAGAGTTTGTCAAAGGCTATTCAAAAGTTAAGTAAGGCCATCCATTGAGTAATAAGGTTTTAAAAAAAGGGAAAAAGGGGAGGGATTGCAACATTTATATTTCATATCAAAATACAAAATGTAAAAAAAGTTTTTCATAATACATATTTAATTTTCCATGATTCTAAAAGTCCACATTTTTTTTCTTTTTTCTTGTTTTTCCTATTGAGTATCCTCCCTAGCAAACACCTAATCCACATTTTATGCATAGAACCTTACTTATGGCAATAGTCCACATTCTGTCCTCTTTCTAGATTCCTTTTCTTTCTCATTAAATAATTCTTTTTATAATTTTCACTACCTCAATTTTTATACCCTGAAACTTGTGAATGTGAAATATCAATATATCTGAATGTGTGTTCCTAAGTAAATGTACTACATAGTCTTTCATTGAGAGAGTGCTTCAAAACAAAACCTTACATGGTTGTGAGAGTTTAGGGTCTAGGGTAGAAAGAAATATTTTAGAAAAATGTGTCTTTCAACCCTTTATGTATCACATTTTGCTTTTCTGGCAAGTTTTGAACATAGACAACTTGAAATATCACCGTATAGGCACACATTATGTGTCATGTATATTGGTAGGTTGTTGAAAAATTTCTGTGTTTATCTGGTTCACAATTCCTGTGGTGGATATCTAATGCATAAATTTGTATTGACCGCATATACTGTGTTTTCTGTGAGGGTGAGTAAAGAAAGACATATAATAAAGCATTTTTAGTGCTAAAATGCTACATCAGGCACCTTAATTTGCTGCAAATAAGACTAAATTAGAGTTTAAAATGAGAACATTGCTACCCTGTTCTTCTGGTAGCAATGCAGCATCCTAACAGCATGTAAGCCATCACAAGATTTAGAGCTCAACTCAATCAGTAGCAACAAAATTAGAAATAAATAGAGGAGGATCAATACAAAGTGTTGTCTGGAATAATGAAACAGCCCTTGGCTGGAAAAATCTATTTTATTTTTCTTCTTTTAGCTAGGTGTTCTGGAAATATCTGACCTAGCTCGATGGAAAGTGAGTCTACTTTGTTTATAAAGACAAAGAAGAGTCAATGATAAATACTATACATTTTATATAAACATAAACACATGTATAATATATGCATATATTATTTTTTTTCTAGATGAACTAGCAGAATAATAGGGCATGTAGGGAAGTTTTAATTATTAAAATTAATTTAAATTGATCAAACAGCTTTAAATATATCTATCATTTGAAATGTTATTAAGCAGTCTCATTATTTTTCCTTGAATGAATTCCTTCAAGTTTCAGAGTTTATGACTTTATTTTGGCAAAGCTACTTACATGAGGAACTTCTAAAACGCTTTAACATTGAGGTGTGTGATATACCTTGGGGAAACAAAAATAACAATCAGAAAATGATAACCAGTCATTGTGTTCTAAGATTCTTAAAGTTGCTTGATCCTGTGAGGATAAGGCGTTTTGAGCTACCCTATTAAGGAAGTACTGATTTCTCTTCTCATATGATTAGGAGCGAGGATACAACAGTAATGTACTTTGTTGGAAAATCAGTACCAGCTTCATTCTGATAGGTCAGCATTGGTGCTTCGTGGATGGACCAGCCCTTTCTCTGGCCATTATTAGGGAGATGGGGTTTCATCACTATGTTTGCAACTATATGATGGAGACTTTAAATGGTGGATTTTTTTCTTCTTTTTTTTTTAATATTGACAGTAACTTGACAGTAACATGTACTTTTTTTTTTTTAAGATTTTATTTATTTATTCATGAGAGAGAAACAGAGACACAGGCAGAGGGAAAAGCAGGCTCCATGCAGGGAGCCCGATGTGGGACTCGATCCTGAGTCTCCAGGATCAGGCCCTGGGCTGAAGGTGGCGCTAAACTGCTGAGCCACCCAGGCATCCCCTGGTGGATTTTTTTCTATAGCAGCCTTCATGTTTGGGGCAGAGTCACTTTCCCTTTGAAAATAGACGTGGGAGTATAGTCTTAGTGTCTAAGCCTTAGAATTGACCAGACTGAATTTTCTTAAACCATGAGCGGAAGCCAGTTTCCATTACATTTCAAAGACAAAGAATACATTTTTTTAGCAGGCCAGTCAGAAAATGATCAGTCCTGGGAAGTTATTTCTTCCTTTTCAATATCTTTGTTTGAAAATGATTTATAATACATTTGGCTCTTGAATATTAATAATACATCTGGCTCTTGAATATTAATTAAAATGGGAGCTACCTGAATTTTTACCTGTAAATTAGAGCTATGGATACATGAGACTCTTCCTTTAAAAATTCCCTTTGAAAGCTTGAGTTACAATATATCTACCATAACCACACATACCTTAAATACTATTGAGAATAAAAATCTTTTAAGTGAAGATTAAAATAAAAAAACAACATATGTGAAAAATCTTTTCAAGGAAAGGAAGAGTAGCATCACCAATTGATGTAAGTGTCCCTCAGCCTTTCAGGGAACATAAGTGCCCAGTAGGTATTTTAAGAAGTTACTTCTTTTCTCATGGGAATTGATACTGTAGACAAATAATATTTTAATCTTGTAGCTTTATTTCAATTCAGACACTTGTAATTATAATCTTTATTAATCATACAACAAACATGTTGCCTTTTAAAGTATATTATCCACACATGGAATGCAACCAAAACACTGCAAAAAATTAACCCTTATTGCTCAAAATGTTTAAGAGTAAATTTTTAAAGTATTTAGAGAATTTTAGAACTCTTTTTCATAGGTTTTGTTGAAAAGTTTGATTTTTTTAAAAATATTTTTTAATAATAAATTTATTTTTTATTGGTGTTCAATTTGCCAACATACAGAATAATACCCAGTACTCATCCCGTCAAGTGCCCCCCTCAGTGCCTGTCACCCATTCACCCCCACTCCCCGCCCTCCTCCCCTTCCACCACCCCTAGTTCATTTCCCAGAGTCTTTATATTTAAAAGCAAGATATAAGAAATATAATTCCTTTTCTTAATTTTTAGTACAATATACAGATTACACTGTAATATTTCACTTGCCTTTTCATTACTTTCTTACTAGAAATCCAATAAGAGTATATTTTTAATATGTAAAACTTCAGTACCTTTATCTAAATATCATTATATTCAGAGTGATGAATATTGGTGACTATTTTAATGCCAATTTAAATTGGCTTTCATTTACAGCATGTGATTTTTTGTGATATTTTTTTAAAGAAAGTGTTCATACAAAAATTAACTGTAAAATGTTTAAGGCTACAACAGTCTCCTCTATCAATAGTTCTAATTTATGCAGACAAATTCAAATGAGCTTATAATTTAGTTAATCTACCAAAAACAGATGTGTAATAAGTGACTTCAGAACATAAACACTTTCCCACTTTAATAGCTTGAAGTAATATAATCAACAAGCTTGAATCAATCCTCTCTATAGGCTGCAGTGTCTATGATAGAGGAAGAATGCACCATCTAATTACCACCTTAGACCTTTGAATGGTGAACGAGTATCACTGGCATACCTCAAATGTGGATGATAATGGAAAAACTGCTTCAATTCTGCTTCAATTTCTGCCCCTCTGAGATGACACCTGGGACATCACTTCTTTCTTAGCTATTCAGAATTAGGTCTCTGCTTGTTATCAGAATTCTTAAATACCATTTGCAGAGAATTCATCTTAACAAATAAAACAAAGTCTTTATGAATACTCTGAGAACATGTAAAATGAAACTCAAAAGTAGATTTTTTTTTTCCTAGCCAGAATGTTATAATCCAGATATACCTTTAAATTCTCACATAATTGGGTCCTAAGAGTCAGGAGAGGTTAAGTACTAAACAAAATTAAGGAGAAGGGAAAGGGTATTTTCTTGCTGATACCTTTAATTTTTTTTCCTTCACAGAACTGCTTATTTTCTTCTTTTTCTTTTTTTTAAAGATTTTATTTATTTATGAGAGAGAAAGGCAGAGACACAGGCAGAGAGAGAAGCAGGCTCCATGCAGGGAGCCTGATGTGGGACTCAATCCCAGGACTCCAGGATCACGCCCTGGGCCGAAGGCAGGTGCTCAACCACTGAGCCACCCAGGGATCCCCTCTTTTCTTTTTCTTTCCTTTCTTTTTTTGTAAAGGAAGGAATAGATACATATTTCTACCCTTGTTGCACATTTTTGGGTGACTGTAGCTGCAGTCCTGTAACTGCATTTTTCCCTTTCTAAATACACATCACTTTTCATCATACTAATGTATGTTTTTTCTGCTGTTTTTTCTTAAGATTTTATTTACTTATTCATGAGAGAGGCAGAGACCTAGACAGAGAGAGAAGCTGTCTCCCTGCAAGGAGCCCGATGTGGGACTCGATCCTGGACCCTGGGGATCACATCCTGAGCCAAAGGCAGACACTCTCAACCGCTGAACCACCCAGGCATCCCAATTCTGCTGGTTTTTGAACTAAAAAATCAGATCTAAGATGAGACCATTAAAGTTCCTTGAAATATACATAACAATCAGTAATTGCTATGTAATATGCTATGGGCATAATAGCAGAATGAATACAATGAATACATTGGAAATAATGAACTGGAAGACTGAACTGAGGATTTTTTACATAAAAATATGGTAAAATTCAGGACAGAGATGAAAGAGAAATTAAAATAGATGATACAAATGTAAGGAGAATAAAAGGGAAAAATGGCAAATTATAAAAGAAATAATAAAAAACAGTTTTCCACAAATGAAGAAAACTGTTTTAGAAAGAAAGTACCATCCAAGTACTGAACAGAATGAATATAGAAACATAGTATACAATGCTAAAATTTCTACAAAAAAAAAACTAAAAAAAATAAGCATATGTGTATGTGTACATACTTACACAATAGGTGGGGAACCTATAAAGACATAAGAATAAAAATATAGCTAACCCATACAGAGTGCTTGTAGAAAGATTCATAGGAGCAATGATGAAATTGTCACTCATTCATTCATCAACAAATTTACTATTTTTTCATAAAGATTCCAGTTGCTTGAAATATATCCATGAGAAAACCTAAAGGTGTTCCTACCTGCTCTCTATCATCAGTCATTTTGAATCTAAGTGCCAATGGCCAAATGAATATCCAAATGGAAGGCAAAATAATTATCTTTTTAATATTCAGAGATTCAAGAGATTTGTCAACCACTGGCTAAGTTGAAAGAATTATCAGAAAATATTACTCAGATAAATTAAAAGGTAACCACAAAAAAAGGGAAAGAGTAAGAAATTAACACACATTTAGAATATCTTCTTAATCATATATTTTTAAGAATAAAAGAATTAGCTGTTATTATGGGCAAATTATAGCAAATTCTGCATTCTTTTGCTGCAAAGGAAGTATAAATATGGTAGTAGGTAATATAAACATGTAATGCTTATCAAATTCATCAAGAGCTCTATTCGTCTAAAATACTTGCATACTGTATCCATAAAAAAGTAGTACAGAACAAACCCACTTATGAGTATTTATGTAGAAGCTTTAAATAAAGTATTATCAAACTAAAGACAACAACATCTTTAAAAATATTTTAAAGTGGGATTTATTTCATGGAAATCCATTATGTTTGTATAAAATCCAGTAATTTATCTACTACATAATATATTAATTTATATTGCTGCCCAACAAATTGTCAAAAAGCTTAGCATTCTAAAACAATATACATCTCTTATCTCACAGTTTTCATGGCTCAAGTTCAAGCCTTAGCTTACTGGTTCATCTGCTCATGGTCTCTTGAGGCTGCAATCAAAATGCCTCCTCTGAGGGCTGGAATTCTCTCTCAAGATCAATTGGCATTATTCGCTTCCTTGCATTGGTAGAGCTGAGGTTCTCCATATCAAGAAACCACCTGTCCCCATTTGCTGTTCACAACAAGATTCTTCATGGTCAGAAGGTGAATGTTTCTGCTGTTTCTAACTGACTTCTATTTCTGACAATTAGATCTGCTTTTAAGTGGCTAACCTGATTAGATCAGACCTACCTAATATAATCTCCCTTTTATATTAACTTAAAGTAAATTAAGGGCTTATATCATATTTGCAAAATCTTTTTAAAAATTCCATGTATTGTAATGCAATCACAAGTATAATTTCCCGTTACCTTTGCCATACTGTTGGTTAGAATAAAGTTACAGATCCTGTATAGACTCAAGTTGAAGGGATTGAATGAAGTCATTGTGGATAGTTCTAGAATTATTCCTACAATATAATAATGTTATATATTATAACAATATATAACATAACTATAAAATAAAAATCCATTAATATATCCACTGAGCCATTCATTTATCCATTATATTATACTATAAATACAAATAACACGATCATTTCTGTAGATTCTAAAAAGTTGTTTGACAAAATATGCTCTTTTTATTATTTACTTATTTTTTAAAGATTTTATTTATTCATGAGAGACACACAGAGAGAGAGAGGCAGAGATACAGGCAGAGGAGGAAACAGGCTCCATGCAGGGAACCCCATGTGGGACTCCATCCCTGGTCTCCAGGATCATGCCCTGGGCCAAAGGCAGAGGCTCAACTGCTGAGCTACCCAGGCATCCCAATATTGCTCTCTTTTTAAAATGACAATCAGTAGTTCAGGATCAATGGATGTACATTTAACATGTTAGAATTAATATACCTCAGCACCAGTGCCAGACACTTAATTGAGAAATGCTAAGTGGTTTTTTACTTAGAAATTAAAAAGAGGGGGGTATCTTTTATCTTCACTACTACTTAACATTGTGTTGGGAGAAAGTTTTCCATGGTCATTCTGCATATCTCAATTTTTGTTCTAGAATGCATCTCAATTGTGTCTGTATAAGTAACAGTTTTAGAGTCAGGACAAAATGGTTCCCAGCAGGCCCAGGTCAGACATGTTTACTAACCAGGACAGTTAATAAGTGCCTTTCTCTGGGGCAAGGTTTGAACAGATATACTTATTTCCTCTTTATATGATTTGGGGTATCCTAAGTTGGGAGTTCATCAGTTTTGATACAAATCCACTGTGTAAACAATATCTATCCAGGCTGTTCTATATCACCCCTGTGTAGAACTTGGAGGACAAGAAGAACCAATAAAAATATGAAACAGTCTACTTACTTAGCTGTAACAAAATTCTTTGTCTCCCATCTCTGTCAGCATCCCTAGAACTAACAGATTCTTCCAAGTTCATGACATAGTTTTAGGGATGTTAATTATTGCCACGAGGTGAAACAAAGCAGTAAATAGGATCAAAATTAGAAAAAAAATATCTCTACTTGCTTATAACTGGACTAGACATCTTGGAATCAACACATAGTTAATTACAAAATGAAAACAGATATTAAGACAATAAGTCAGACAAAGAAAGATAAATACCATATGATCTCACTTATGTAAGGAATCTAAACAAAGCCAGAAAAAAAAAAAAGATCACAGAGAACAGATTTGTGGTTCCTGGAAGCTGGTGGTAGAGGGTGAAAGAAATGGGTGAAAGATGTCAAGAGATATAAAACTTCTACTTATAAAATAGATATGTCATGGTGATGAAATGTACAGCATGGGGACTACAGTTAGTCATGTTGTATTGTATATTTGAAAGCTGGTAAGAGAGTAGATTTTAAAAGTTCTCATCACAAGAAAAAAATTATCCTATGTATGGTAATAGATATTAATTAGACTTTTTGGGATCATTTTACAATATATACAAATATCAGCTCATTATATTGTATACCTAAAACTAATGTTATATCAATTACACCTGTATTAAAAAATAATATATTAAATGCCTGTTTTTTTCAACCAGCATACTGAAAACAATCTTCATTGATATAAATAAGCAAAACAAAACAAAACAAAACAACAAAGGGGCCTGGGTGACTCAGGATTATGCATATGCCTTTGGTTCAGGTAGTGATCCCGGGGTCCTGGGATCAAGTTCCACATCTGGCTCCCAGGAGGGGGCCTTCTTCTTCTGCCTATGTCTCTGCCTCTCTCTGTGTCGCTCATGAATAAATAAATAAAATGAAAAAAAGAAATACTGAAAGAAGATATTTTGATAGTAAAGGTGAAATATTCCTAGGCATAAACTTAATACTAGAGAACCTATACAAATAACTGAAATACATATTTTAAAGGCACACGAATAGACTTAAAGATAGAAAAAAAAAAAACATCATTTACTTGGATAGGAAAAATCAAAACCAAAAGCCCTAAACTCAATTGTTCCCCAATTAATTTATGAATGTTTTAAAATTTCAATTAAAATGGTCAAGTCCCTGCTTCGAGCCCTGAGCTAGCCATATTGGTTAGAAAATTCACTTGGAAGAATAAATTAGTGAGATTATCCGGGAAACCCAAAACAAAGACAATAGAGAATGACTGGCATATCAACAATTTAAAGGCAACAGTACACTGTGTATTACACCCCACAGTGGCAAATGGAAGCTATTTTCTAGTATACTTACATTTGTACACATTCATTCTCTCTCCCTATCTCTCTCTCTGGAGGAGAATCAAATACTTGATGACATATATATTTGTTTTTATTTATTTTATTCCTTTTATGGCTACTTTTAAAGGTCATGGTCATACCTCTGAGATTTTTCTTGAATTCCATTTTTCTTTGACTTTAGTGAAACATATCTTATGTGTTTGTCTTCCTGAGATTTTTATTGTTGCTTTCCCATGTTTACGGTCCCCAAGTTGTTCTGTGGGAGTCTTTCATTTTTTACTAGTTTACTTATTTTAAAATGGCAGTACCATAGACCCTTGCTATTATTTTCACCTCAAATATCACAAAAACATTGTCAGAATAATCATTTTTATGGTGAGGTAGTATTTCAGCCTTTTATTTTCAAGTTGAACACATATTGATCTGCAATTTCTGGATTATAGAGGGAGATTAAAGAAAATAAAATGTGTTACTTAAACACTGCTAAACTTTTCTGACAGTTTGTTCAGAAAACATTAATTTATCATGAATTCATTTTTCAAAAAGTGATCTTTAATCTTTATTATATTTCCATACTGTCGATTCCTCCATCCTGTTTTTTAAACAGTATTAAATGTCTTCTTAGGAAAAAAAAAAAAAAGCAAAATTTCTTTAGTATCAGAAATGAAGTTGAGAGGCACCTGGGTGGCTCATTAAGGTAAGAATCTGCCTTAGGCTCAGGTCCTGATCTCAGGCTCCTAGGATAGAGCCCTGCATGGCATTGGGCCTCTTGTTCAGTAGGGAGTCTGCTTCTTCCTCTCTCCCTGCCTCTCCTCATTGCTCATGCTTTCTCTCTCTGTTTCTCTCTCAAATAAATAAAATCTTTAGAAAAAAAAAAAAAAGAAGTTAGGCTTATCTACTATTAACATTTTCTGAGCATTTGGAACATTCCAGACACCATGTCAACAAGTGGGTATAAGGAAGGGTTAAAAGTGCCTTTAATCAGTTTGACTTTGGATGGAAAAAATAGCATGCAAAATAATACACTTGGTATTCAGAGTGTCAAAATACACCAGATATAGTGAATTACTAAGAGATGGGGACTTCTCTTTTGGTACCTGCCAAAGGTAAGTAAATTTTATCTGGCAGCAATGGCTTTCCTTCTCTTGTCTTTTGCCCTTCGGTTTTGCTTTCTCTGACCTCGTCCTTTGGCAGTTGCTTGATGAAGTCCCTTTTGTGTCTTCAGAAGGCTTTTTTTGGTGGTCCGCTTATCTTCTATTCTCTCGTTCAGACTTGCATTATGTATCATGCTGTTTTAAATTCTCTTATGTTAATTTACAATGTCTTCATATTCTTTCTGATAGTTTGTTGACTGATAACACTAACTTAACCTCTGACTTTATTTAAAACTTATCTGTTTATTTTGACAGAGATTCACATTGCTTATTTTGACTTTTTTGGTGTCAGTTTACAACTATATCTTTACTCACTAAATGATATACCAATTCTCTCCTCATTTGACCATTTGGAGTAACTTGGTAGTTGGAGAGAAGCTATACTTTAGTTAGCCCTTATCTACTAATAAATGTAGTTTGTTCATTTGCCCATTATGTATATATTCAGCAATGCTATGCACATTATAGATTCTGTATTATTTGGGTAGAATTACCCATTGAACATGATAAAGTCATGATCCTCATAAGATTAAGCTCTCCTCTGTGGGGGACAATGACAATAAAGATAAAGAAAAAATAATATACAATAGTGATAAGCTCAATATTATAGTATAAGTCAGGATAAAGGGACAGAGAGTGATGGAAATGAGGACAAGCTAATCTTTTATAAAGAATAGACAGGTGATTCCTCTCCAAAGAGCAGCTTGCCCCAGATGAACAAAGGGCAACCATTTGAGCCAGGAGCTAAATCCAATTAGACTGAAGAGCATTGCAGCAGAAAGGAGAATAAGAATAAAAGTCCAGAGGTGGAAATCAGGGCAGTTGTTTGTAGTATAGAACGGCAAGCAGAAAGGGACTCAAAATGAGCTAAATATAATTTTTTTTAATTCCAATTTTAGAGATGTGAGTTTGTCTTTTAAAACATTACCTGAATATCACATACTTGTTTGTATTTGTTATTTCCCCTGGAATAGCATGTAATAATTTAAATACAACAATTAATATATATTATCTTATTTAGTCATTATAATATCTGTGAGTATATAAAAGCAAATGTGCCAGTAATTTTTACAGGTAAAAAATCTAAGGAATTATGACTTGTGTAACATAAACAGGTAAATTACATATTTGGAACTTGTTGGGATTCTTTGTACAATCACTTAGCTCTCTTAGTCACTGATTTCTACTAAATAGTAGAAATAAGAAACCATGTTCACAGAAGTATATAGGTGTCATCATTAACTTTATTACTGGTGACCCAATAACTTAAGAATGCTTATTCTTCATCAAATGTAAGACACAAAACAAATTTATGCTGATATCAAATGAGATTTTCCTACTGGGGGCCTCAAATTGAGACATCAAATCGTGGGGGGGGAATTTACTTCTTTATGTGGTCTCAGAGTTCATTTAACAAGATATCTTCATGGAGCATCTCAGTTTTGCTTTGCCAATTCCTTAGTTTCTAAAAAGACTGTGTGAGAAAGAATGGCCCATGAATCCCAAGAAGAAAGGTTCTGAGATCTGAGACTTCCCTAAAAGTGCAAACCACCCGGTAGCAGGGAGTAGAAAGAGACTTCTCTTCTAAATCATGATCCATCCATTCAGTGGCACAACTCAGAGTCAGAGACAGATTCCTGTTGCTGTAGTTAGTAACTCAAACACTGGTAATGTACTACAGGGATATTAGGCCCTCACCGGTTAAATCAAACACTCTCCCACTTCAGAGGAGATACACAAAGAGAAAGTCGCAAAGAGAAAGCAACTCAGAGTTATCCTTTTCATAATTCTTCCTTTCAAAGATAAAGTGACTTGAGGTTGGGTGGAATAATGATTCCCTTTAGAGCACAAAGAGTGTAATTTCTGAATGATACTCCTATGTTTTGTCCATTACATTTACACTTTGAAAATTGTGTGTCATGTATACTTAATAAAAAGTGTACTTCCAAAAAGAAAGTTGAGAATCATGAGCAGCTGAATGGCACATAGAAATTATGTGTAATTTAGTAATTTAAACTGTTGCAGAAGATTGTCTATTTCTGCATATCACATTACCTCAAAATTTAGTGTCATAAAACAGCACTATGTATTATTTCAGGTTCTGTTTTCAGGAATCTAGGCATGATTTATCTAGGTCCTATGGCTCAGGATCTCTCATGAGGCTTTAATTGAAATCTCAGCTGAGTCTCTAACTTGAATCTTCACTAGGGAAGGACTGAATCCCAAGACCACTCACCCGGTTGTTGACAGGACTCAGCTCAAGTGCTATCATAATAAGGGCCACAATTCTTTGCTGCTTATTGGCCAGAGATTGCCTTTCATTCCTTGTGAAGTGGGACTCTTCGGAAAGTAGCTCACAACATGCTGGTTTGCTTTATCAAAGCAAGCTAGGGATGAAGAGGAAAGGAAGAGATGTTCAAAATGCTTTTCAGCTTTCAAAGAACAAGGTTGTTTTTTTCATCTATTAAATGGTGTCATGACAATATCCTTGAAAACAACAACAACATCATGTAAAAAGTATGGCAGGTATGTATGTGAAAGCATGTTAAGAGTATCAGGTAACTCATGTAAAAAGCAAGCTTTTATTGCTATCAGTAATAATAATATAATTAAAAATATCTAATAATGGTAACTATTGAAGTAACATTGATAGGATGAAATTTGAATAAGGAGCTTGCAAAAGCAATGATTTGCACAGTAGCAGAAGCTAAAGATGAAACTCTTAATTTTTGGAAAATGTGGATTTTAAGGTAAAGTAGTAGAGTGAGAAAACATTCATGTCACAAATATTTTTTAGCATTTTTTAAAAGATTTTATTTATTTATTCATGAGAGACACACAGAGAGGGCAGAGACACAGGCAGAGGGAGAAGCAGGCTCCATGCAGAGGGAGAGGGCAGAGACACAGGCAGAGGGAGCACAACGTGGGACTGGATCCAGGGTCTCCAGGATCAGGCCCTGATCTGAAGGTGGCGCTAAACCACTGAGCAACCCTGGTTGCCCTATTTTTGAACATTTTTGCAGTGCTAATCAAACTAAATGTGGCTCAGTTATATATCTAAAGTGAGTTTAATTTTTTTATGTGTTAGAAATAGATTCAGGGCAGGGGGTTATGGATAAATGCCTCAAAGGGATAATAGACTTAGCCTTATTCAAACCTCCTGTTTTATAAATGTGGAGAAAAGCAGAGTTAAAAGTTTACCTAGATCAGACAGCATGGAAGCATCAGAGTCATCCCTAGAATCCTGGCCTCTGATATCTAAGCCAAAGTTTTGTTTTGTTTTGTTTTGTTTAAGAAACATAGTTGTTTTTATTCCTAGTTTTGTTTTCCTTTATCTCTTTTGAATCTTTTATTATTTTTGAGAAAAAGAAAACACTGAGTAGTTGTAAGCAGCAGATGAAATAGTGGGAATGAATATTTATTCTAACACCATAAACTCAAGCTGTTTTGTTTTTGTTTTGTTAGTGTGGTTCTATTTTTTTTAAAAAAGGATTTTTTTTGAGATTTAAAAAATGGGGATCCCTGGGTGGCTCATCGGTTTAGCGCCTGCCTTTGGCCCAGGGCATGATCCTGGAGTTCTGGGATGGAGTCCCAAATCAGGCTCCCTGCATGGAGTCTGCTTCTCTCCTTGCCTGTGTCTCTGCCTCTCTCTCTTTCTCTGTGTCTCTCATAAATAAATAAATAAATAAATAAATAAATAAATAAATAAATAAAATATTTTAAAAAAGAAACTGTATGCCAATATTTTTTCTACATGAATAAAAACATTGTAGTAAAGAGTGTTGGAAACTCTTGCCATTAAGGTAAGGCAGTATTTGTTATAGAAATTATAAGGGAAATATAGAGATTACTATAATTTTCACTTGCACAAAATTCCTTCCTGAGATCCAAGAGTAAAAATACTTATTATTTATACTTACTATTTATAGAAGGTTTTGGAGCACACATAAATGATTCCATGATGATAAGCATACATCAGGGTGGATATAAATATTGGGTTAAAACTGGTTCTCATTACTGGCTTCCAGGTCTAAACCAGGGGAGCTTTAAATGATACTGATCATGTCTTGGCATCATACCTGAGCAAACAAATCAGAAGCTCTGGAATTGAGAGTTATAATAAAGAGGAAGATGCAAATGTGAATTCCACATTTGGGTGCATACATTGACACTGCCTAGTCCGAACACTTTCCCCAAAAAGGGTGACATCTTCAGATATTCAACTGATATTTACAGTTACTTTCTCTTATGAAGTTCTTTTGAGCTAATATATTGGATAGCTTGTAAGGAGTTGCAACATCAAGTTATCAAATTAATGATGTGTCATCACCTGCTAACATGAAATAGGTGTTATGTTTCTAACAGCAAATGCTAGATTAATGTCATTTTAGTCACAAGTAGTTCAAAATCAATTTCAATGCTAATCAACAGTTGAAAGAATAGATTAGTGATGCAGTGAATGCCATTACCCTTTCAAGCATTTCTTTTATGCAATACTCCCTGCTGAAGTCAATAAGGTTGTGAGCCTATGATACCATAAAGCAAAGGTATCAGATTAAAAGTAAGAAAGGGAAAAGATCCTGGAGAAGAAAAAGTAAAGTAAAAAAAAGTCCTTATCAGATTTAGTTTTGCCTACAAGAAACTATCAGTAATAGAATATTTTAATATTTAAAATAAAAATATCTTCCAAATTAAAAAAAATGATATGTATGATTTTGAAGATTTTTGTTAAATCATTTTAACTTCAGTATAAATTTTTATCTCAAAATTGTTACTTTTATCTCTAGAGGATAATATTATTTTAGATTATTATTATATTTGCTCCACTCTATTATTAAGAATAGAAGGCAGTATCACAGTAATACTCCTAAGAGAAAAATAAGATCTTATTATTTTATTATTCTAATTCAGTGGTAATATGTAAAGGAACCAAGCACATTTTCTTTTATTATGGATCTCTTAATCATTTCTAGTATAGGTTTGAATGATATTCTATAATTTTAGTTACTTTGTACATACTAAAATATAACGTATGGAGAGAAATTCCGATCAACATGTGGTTCTCAGTTGAAGAAAGTAAAAGTTTGATTGAGGATGAAATCATTTTGCATGTCATTTCTCTACTGTAAGGAGGTTTAGCAGAAAAAATAAAAATATTTTTTAACTTTCTTATTTTGCTCAGAATTCTAGTATAAAGCCATGAGTTGTATATAATAAATTTAAATATAGATTAGAAATTGAACTGGAAAAAGAGTGATTTGTGTATTTTTTAACTTTCTCATTTTGCTCAGAATTCTAGTATAAAGTCATGAGTTGTATATAATAAATTTAAATATAGATTAGAAATTGAACTGGAAAAAGAGTGATTTGTATTTTTCAAAGTCAGAATATATTGAGGATATTAGCTGTGTAGATATGCATAGTAGATGAAGTGCAGCATAGTCCCTCATATCAGCAATATGTTCTTACCACATTAAATTGGGAATACCTTGCTAATATTGGGTTCTTGGCTCATTTCCTATAATGGGTATTCACTTTTGAGCAATGCATTCTTAATGTGATCATTGTGCAGATAAGAGCCAAATAAGATTATAATTGAAAGGAATTGTCAGGCAGTGTCAATCCATTTTCAGCTTGAAATATTGGATCATACGATTGCTGTGACCTTGTTTTAATCATTGTGGCAAGGCTAGATTTTTATTTCATGAATTTCTTGACTAAGAAGCTACAGTTTTTTCATTTAATTTTTGACCAAGTATCAGTTGTCTTTTCCATTTTACTGCCTAAATTTATTGACTCTCTCTATTCCTTTTTATTATTGGTTACAAAAAGGCCAATCCTTTGAGTTTCTCATAGAGTCTTGTCAAATACAACTAAGCAAGAAACACATGCTGCCAACAAGCTATTTTTAACATTCCATCATCCAGTACCCTGGGTTGTATTAGCTGTGTTAAGTGTGTTCTAACTTATTGCTGGTGTATGTCCTAAATACCTAATATTTTACCACTTTACTATTAATTATGCATACTGTCCCGTACTCTCATAACTGTTTTTCTCCCTCCAGCTGCCTGACCCCTAAAACAATGCCACAGATAATAAATTTTAATTTTTGAGGCAGCATTCCACTCATATGTACCAATTTATCCCTCAGACAGGATGGGCTAAATTATGCTGTTTTAAAAACACCATAAAAACTATTTTTTAAATTAATAGACATTGCTTTTTAGAGCAGTTTTAGATTTACAGAAATATTGAACAAAATATACAGCAAGTTCTCATATGTCCCCATTGCTCTCCCAGGATTTATCTTATCATTAACATCCTAATATTGTACATTTATTATATTTGATTAAGTAAGGGCAGCCCAGGTGGCTCAGGGGTTTAGCTGCCTTTAGCCCAGAGCGTATTCCTGGAGACCCGGGATCAAGTCCCACGTCAGGGTTCCTACATGGAGCCTGCTTCTCCCTCTGCCTGTGTCTCTGCCTCTCTCTCTCTCATGAATAAATAAATAAAATATTTAAAAAAACAATAATAATTGATTAAGTAATATTGACATATTAGCTAAAATCTATAGTTCACATTAGAATTCTAGTTTTAATTTTTGTGGTTCTCTGGGCTTTGAAAAATATATAATGTCATATATCTGCCACTATGGTATCATACAGAATACTTTCATACCCTAAAACCAACATATGTTCCATATATTCATCTTCCTGCCCTCCATTCAAGTTCCAGCAACCACAGACCTTTTAACTATCTCTATAGTTTTACCTTTTCAGAAGGTCACATCATTGGAATTATACAGAATGCAGCCTTTTTCTTTTTCTTTTTTTTTTTTTTTGAATGCAGCCTTTCCAAAGGTCTTCTTTCATGTAGCAATATGCATTTAAAGTTTCTCCAGGGTCTTTTTATGGGTCAATAGTTTATTTCATTTTAATTGTTGAATAATATTCCATTGTATTGATGTACCATGGTTTGACCATTCACCCTTTGAAGGATATCTTGGTTGCTTCCAAGTTTTGGCAGTTATGAATAAAGATATTTCAAACAATTTGGTATAGGCTTTTGTGTGGACACAAGTTTTTAAATCATTTGGGTAGATACGGAGTATGATTGCTGGATGACACAAGACCGTTTGCCTTTGTAAGAAACTGTTCAACTATCTTCCAAAGTGTCTGTATATTTTTGCCTTCCCACCAGCAATGCATGAAATTTCGTGTTGCTCCACATCCTGGCAGTACTTGATGTTGTTAATGTTTTGGATTTTAGCCATCCTAACCAGTGTGTGTTGGTATCATTACGGTTTTAATTTGCAAATCCTAATGTCATATGATGTTAAACTTCTTTTAATATGCTTATTTGACCTCTATATATCTTCTTGGGTGAGGTGTGCATTCTTATCTTCTGCCCATTATTATTTGCTTTCTTACCGTTGAGCTTTAAAAATTCTTGCGTATTTGGATGCAAGTCCTTTATCAAGTATGTTTTACAAATATTTTCTCCCAGTCTGCGGCTTTTCTGTGAATTCCCTTAACAGTGTATCTGCAGAGAAGAAGTTTTTACTCTTAATAAAGACCTACTTGTTAATTATTTCTTCCTTGTATAGTTCTTACGATTTTGTATATAAAAAGTTATCTCCAAACTCAAGATCACCTAGATTTTCTGTGTTCTTGGAATGTTAGAGATTGATAATTTTACAATTGAAAATTTAAGTCATTGAAAATTTAAGTCTATGATCCATTTTGTGTTAACTTTTGTAAAGTGCATAATGTCTGTGTCTATATATGTTTTCTTTGTTTTTGTCCAGTTGTTCTATTATCATTTTTCTTTTTAGACTCCTTTTTCCATTGGATTGTTTTTCTTCCTTCATCAACAATTATTTGACTATATTTGTTAGATCTATTCCTAGGCTCTCTATTATTTTCCATTGATCTGTTTGTCCATCCTTTCACCGATACTACAGTATCTTCATTATTATAGCCTTATACAAAGTCTCAGAGTTGGGTAGGTCAGTCTTCTGATTTGGTTCTTCTTCAATATTGTGTTGGTACTCTGGATTTTTGGCCTTTTTCTTTAGAATTACTTTTTTTTTTTTTTTAGAATTACTTTGTTGATAGCCACAAAATATCAGTTTGCTAGGATCTTGATTGCAATTGCATTGAATTTGTAGATCATGTTGGAAAGAACTGACATCTTAATGATGATTGAGTCTTTCTATCCATGAACATCAAATATCTCTATTTATTTAGACTTTCTTTGATTTCTTTCATCAGAATTTTGTATTCGCTGTATATTGAATGTTTGGATGATCCTATAACTCAACTATTGAAATTCTAACTTCCAAAAGTGATGGTATTAGTAGGTTGGATCTTTGGAAGGTGATCAGGCTAACAGAGTGGAGCTCTTATAAATGAGATTAGTGCTTTTACAAAAGAAATTCCAAAGAGCTCCTTGGCTGCTCCTTACACCCTATGAGGACAGGTCCATCATCAGGAAGACAGCCCTTACCTGACCATGCTGTACCTTGATCTCAGACTTCCAGCTTTCAGAACTGTAATACATTTCTGTTGTTTATAAGCTACCCAGTCTTTTCTTCATATTTTTATGGTACATATTTTGCGAGACGGATACCTAAGCATTTGAAATTTTGATATGAATGTAAATAGCATTATATTTTTAGTTTCAAGCTGTTATGTGGAAAGGCAATTAACCTTGTATCCTGCAAATTTGCTATCATCACTTATTAGTCCCAGTTCTTTGGGACTTTGGGATTTCCTACATAAACAGTCATATCATCTGTGAACAAAGATAGTTTTACCTCTTCTTTCCCAATCTGTAACCCTGTGTTTCTTTCTTTTCTTTTCTTTTCTTTTCTTTTCTTTTCTTTTCTTTTCTTTTCTTTCTTTTCTTTTCTTTTTTTTCTTTTCTTTCTTCTTTTCTTTTCTTTTTTCTTTTCTTCTTTTCTTTTCTTTTCTTTCTTTTTTTCTTTTCTTTTCTTTCTTTTCTTTCTTTTCTTCTCTCTTCTCTTTTCTTTTTCTTTGTTTCATTATATATAACTTCTAGTTCAATGTTGATAGAAGTGTTCAGATGATACATCCATGCTTTCTCCCAATCTCAGTGTGAAGGCATTCAGTTTCTCACCTTAAATATGATGCTGGCTGTAGGATTTTGGAGGTGTTTATTAAGTTGAGAAACTTTTCCTCCAGTTCTTGTCTGTTGAGAATTTTTATCATGGATCAGTGTTGGCTTTTGTCACATGCTTTTTGCACATCTATTGGTAGAGCGTGTCATTTTTCTTCATAGGCCGATTTAAAAAAAAATGTTTAACAGGAAAGAATTTTTATGACACACATATGCATTGTCTTCACAAGAAAATCAAGGCCTAAAGAAATGACCAAAGCAGGAAGTTTTTATACCTTTTAGATAAAGAAACAATAAATTGTTGAAAAATTGACCAAAGGAGTTTGGGCTAGGGGAGGTAAATGGTGAAAAAGTCATTAGGAAGATAAATGTTCATTTAACAAGTTTTATTTTTCCAGATTTATCTTCTTCCACCTATTGATATGATGGATTCCAATAATTAATTTTCAAATATTGAAAATTGTGTACCTGAGATAAATCCCTTTTCATTATATGTATAATACTTTTTATATACTGCTGGGATATTTTTCTAATATTTTTGAGGATTTTTGCATCACTTTATGAAAAATAGTGATCGGTAATACTCCTTTCTTATAATGTCTTTGTTTGGTATTCCTATTAGATTAATACTAGCTTCATAGTATGAATTAGAAAGTATCCCTTCTTCTGTTCTCTCAAAGTGACTATAGAAAATTGTGTCATTTCTTTTCTTTTTTTTTCTTTTTTCTTTTGTGTGTGTGTGTGTGTGTGTGTGTCATTTCTTCATTAGAGTTCACTAGTAAAGGCTTTAGAGCCTTGTGCTTTCTGTTTTAGCTTTTAATTATTGAATCAATTTCTCTAATAGATTTAGGTCTATTCAGATTATATGTTTCTTCTAGTATACTTTTGTAACTTGTATCTTTCAAGAAATTGTTTATTTTGTCAAATTTACCAATATTGTGGACATAGGGTAGCTTATAATATCCCTTTATTATTCTTTTAATATCTATGGGTTCAGTAGTGATAGACTGTCTTTAGTTTCTGATAACTTGTGTTTTTTCTGCTTCTCTCTTTTCTTTTCTTGGTTAGTCTGGTTAGGATTTATTAATTTTAGTATCAAAGAACCAGGTTTAAGTTTTGCCAGTTTCCTTCTATTGAATACCCATTTTTAATTTCATAGATTTCTGGTCTGTGTTATTTCTTTATATCTGGTTTACTTGGAATTTCATTTAACCTCTTTCTAGTTTTCTTTTTTAAGGTATAAACTTAAATTATTGGTATCAGATCTCTCTTTTCTAATATGCAATGAATGTTATAAATTTTTCTTCTAAGCATGTTTTCTTTGCATCTCACAAATTTTGATAAGATTTATTTTTATTTTCATTTAGTTTGAACTATTTTTAAATTTTTTAACCCCCAGTGTTATGGGAAAGAATTATTTAATCTACAAATATTTCAGTGTTTTCCAGTTATAGTTCTCTTACTGGTTTCTAGCTTAATTCTAATATGGTCTAGGAGCAAACTGTATTATTTCTATTCTTTTATATTTATTAAGGGGTATGGCTCCAAATTTGGTTTATCTTAGTGAATGGTACATGTGAGCTTGAGAATAATGTGTATTATGCTGTTTTTGAAAGAGGTAGTCTTCAATTAGATTTTGTTGATGATGGTACTGTCCAGTTGAAATATAACTTTACTGATTACTGCCTGCTGAATCTAGAATTACTGAGAGATTGGTATTGAAGTCACCAACTGTAAAAACACTGTACTGTTTCAAGGGTAGTGCAATTACTTTATAACTGTTATCTGAGTTTCTCTTCCCAGTCCCTTTAAAATTGCTGTCATTCATTTCACTTAATCCATAAACTGTAATCACCTAATACACCTCTGCTGTGATTATTTTGAGCAATCATGGTTATGAAGAAGTGAGAGACTATTGGGTATCTAAAGCTCATTTGAAGGTTCAAAGACATTGAGTAGCTTAACATTTGGTCTAGCAAGCAAATTTATTACTACAAATTAAACTTTTATAGACACTCTTATGTTGTCATAGTCCTCTCATCCCTCTATCCAGAAACATCAAACATCAAAAATCATCTCTATATTTGATGGACCATGTATAAATAGGATTTAAATTTTTAAAAAACTGCCCTCTTGGTATATCTGTAAGAGCACTAAAAAGCATACAAAGTTCCTTGTTTTATCTCAAATTATGACTTTAATTATTTCTTTTCAAAATAAAACATGACTTTTCATAAAATAGCAACATTTCTGATGAGAGTATAATAATACTGATTTTAGTCATATATAATAGAGTGGTGAATTTAAAATCAGTTATTAGCTTTAAAATTCAGTACCAGATGCTTGAAATGCATTTGAAATCAAAATTAAGTGTGATTTTTCAGGCATCTTTCTGATAACCTTTTTTTTTAACAATATGAACATATCAAAACCCAGAATATGGTCACAAATTAGGAACTGTTCATAGAATACCTTATGAAATAATCATTTTAGTATCCATTAATATTTTATCAGTACCTGATATGTTTGTCCTGAGATATGTTTAGAATCATTGGAAAACCTTTTCTTGGTTTGTATATAAACCTTAGAAATCTAGATAGAGAATTTTCAAGGAACTTTTGCTTTTTTTTTCAAAAATATATATGCTTTTCATATTTTGATTCAAGTGAAGTGCAATGCAATCTTACCATAAAATATACAAAAATGTTAAATAAAGCTCTTGGTAACCAAATCTCAACCTTAGAGAACTCTAACAACTGAGTGTTTATTTTTAATTTTTTACCTCTCTTCAGTAGTTGAGGAATCCACTTCAAAAATCTTTAAGTCTTCTACTTTTAAGTTCTAGTTTTCATTTGATTTATAGAGATGATACTCTACTTTTGTGCTAGGTCACTGTACAAATATTATTCAGGTAAACATCTCATAAATAATTTTTATAAATAATCCTAATAGTAGCTATTTATATAGTATAAGAGTGCACCTAGAAATTTTTAGCATGTCTTGGTTTCAAGATTTTATAAACCAGTAAATAAAATAATGGCAAAAAATATTGTCATACTTTTGATTACTGTAGTGATTATTAAACAAATAACCATGATGCAAGGCAACTACTGTGAGCCAAGAACATAATATGTCACCAGGGACAATTATGGTAAATTAATTATATAGTAGAATATAATTTTACAATGAAGAATAATTATTGTTTTATTCCTGTGGTCCATGACTCAATATTAGCTCACAAGGGGCTCTATTAAGTGTAAAATGATCTTTTCATTTCTTTAATAATAGAAATTCATTTTAGAGTAATATCTCATATAAACTAAATAAGATGTATGAAAATGCTTAACACAGTGATATCCATATTCATATTTTGTTATTATAATTGTTTAGTGATACTTTATTAGAACACTTCAACTTTTCATTGAAATATGTTTTTTCCCAGATTTTTGTCCATAGTAAAAGAAAATTTTATTTTTCTTTTGAAAGATAATTTGTTCATTGAAGAAATACCGAACTAATTTAGTAAAGAGGAAAAAAAAATATCCCACTATGAAATACTTTGTAGTACTCTGAATATTTAACACATTTTGAAATGTAGAAGAGGAAGCTCTCACAGTCTACCCTTTGAGACACTAATTTTGATTTCCTGAAATAAAGAAAGTTTAAGTGAATAGAGCACTTGTGGTTTATTAGTTACATTATTCTTGCCAAACACATCCAGTATTTGCAACAGCCCTGCTGCCTTGGAAATCCCAGAAAAATATAAGTCATATTTATGCATATGGTTTTGAGCTTTCTGCTTCTTTTGTTTAGTGTTCCTGACAAAAGAAAAACACGTTTTCTCCAAATACACTTTGTGTTTCTCCTGGGCACACAGAAGCATTATTTTCATCTCTACCTTTTCTTCTCATGGAGTTAGGTGGTGATCAATTTCATTTAGCAGAATGTGAGAAGAAAAGATGTGTACCACAACCAAATTTGGATTAAAAAAATAATAATAAAAAAATAAAAAAAAATCTTTTCATTTTCCTTCCCTCTCCCTCTCTCTACCCCCACGGCCACAGGCTGGTAATATTTTGTGGGCATATGTTAAGGAAGTCAGCTTCACAAGATAAAGGGACTGGGTATGGCTTCCTAATGGCAACTATACTGGATTTTGAGTTATAATGAAAATTGTGTTAATTTACTGATATTTTTTTTTTCTGAAACAAAGGTTTCATTATATACTCAAAGTCTATAAATTTTTAATTTACATAAGATTTTAGATGCAATGTAATAGGGTGTCATTCATTCAGTAGATGTGATTTAAATTTTACTTTAATATTATACATTGTAAGGAAAGTTTATGTGCAAAAACATGTAGTTTTTTGTTAATACATTTTATTTAATACATAACACAAAATATATGTTATCCTATAATTATTGTAGTACCTGTATTTGTTAAGCTATGCAAACACTATAATAATTCTCCATATATTTAACTCAAAGATAAACACAGATTGAATTTGCTCGTGTGCTTATATTTTAGGAAAGGTCATTTTAAGGATTATACAATAGTAAATATAAAACTACATCTTATTCTTATAATTTTAATAAATGGATTAAATCCTAATATATAGCCTCGGCAACACTTTCGATTTATATTCAAAGTTTAATGGCCTCAATAATGAAGAATTAGTTATTTATCTTTAATAAATTATTTAATGTATGGCATAGGGAATTATATGGGCTTTTGGTGTGAGAAATAAAAAACAGCATATTTTGTAGAAATAAATCAGAATAGGTAAAAACAATGGTTTCAGTGGCAGCAAAGCATTAGCTATTTCAGTAGGGATTTTCTTACCAGTAGAATTTTAAAAATGAATTTTATATTTAGTTTTTTTTAGAGAGATTGAAAGAGCAGGAGTGGGGTGGAGGCAGGCAGAAGGAGAGAGATAATCTTTTTTTTTTTTTAAGATTTTATTTATTTATTCATGAGAGACACAGAGAGAAGCAGAGACATAGGCAGAGGGAGAAGCAGGCTCCCTGCAAGGAGCCCGATGTGGACTTGATGTGGGACCCAGAATCATGCCCTGAGCTGAAGGCAGATGCTCAACTGCTGAACTACCTACGCATGCCCCAGAGAGAGAGAATCTTAAGCAGGCTCCATGCTCAGTGAGGAGTGCAAGGTGGGGCTTGGTCTCATGATCCTGAGATTATAACCTAACCTGAAATCAAGAATCAGACATTTAACTAAACCACTCAGACAGCCCTAAATATGAATTTTAGTCACAGTAATTCTGCATGGAGAGTTGTCATCAATGGAATAACATATATTTTCAGTTTCACAATACTTTGTTCATAGAGAAAATAACAATAAAGTTAGTTGTATATCTGTTTAGGCCATAACACTATGAATGTTTATAAGTGCAGTGTAATCTTGTCAGCCACGTATAGTCATACATGTAATAATATATGTCAACATATACTATCTTTTATAAATATCATATATAAAATTTTATATCTAAAAACTTATCAGGGGATCCCTGGGTGGCGCAGCGGTTTGGCACCTGCCTTTGGCCCAGGGCCCGATCCTGGAGACCTGGGATCGAATCCCACATCGGGCTCCCGGTGCATGGAGCCTGCTTCTCCCTCTGCCTGTGTCTCTGCCTCTCTCTCTCTCTCTCTTCTCTCTGTGACTATCATAAATAAATAAAAATTAAAAAAAAAAGCTTATCAGAAGTAACTAATTAATGGATGTATTTCCACAGCCAGTTCTATGGTGAGCAGGCCACATCATATTTGTCTCTCTCTCTCTCTTTTTTTTTTCTTCATATTTGTCTCTTAATCAGATAGAAAAAAGGGAGAGGATGTGCTCTGAATTTAAAAACAACACTCTCTATGGAATAAAAAAGGATCTCCCACCAAGCAATTGGGCATATTTCCAACACTGGAATGGCTCTAAAAATTGATCTCAGGCACTGGTAAAATGAAAACTCTTCAATATAAACTACAGCCAAAAAGCCTTTAGTTACAAATAACACAGAGAATGAAAGCTGTATAATGTCCATGTTTATTTTCCAAAAGTTACGTAGCTTTTTCAAGTGCAGAAACACCATGGAAAAAAGCTTGTTCTTTCACACTTTACCATGAGTATGAAGTCTAATTATAATATTGTCTCTTTTTCTATTTGAATGTGTCAGTTTTCATATTATGACTTTCACACCTGTACTAGCTAAGATTAAACAGCCATGTCATCTGAGACCACCCGGCAACTAAACTGTGAAAATTAATTTCAGTTTCACCTAAGCTCAACCCCATGCTGTTTTCCCATTATTCCCATACCAGGGTATCTGTGACTTTTGCCTACCAAATGGCTCACTTATTATTATAGACAATACTCTAAAGAGTTGTAGTGATGAACTCTATTTCATATTTCTGTATAACTTTAATAAACACATTTTATGTTTGATGGAAATATATTATGAAAGTATTATTCTTATTTCTTATTGACAAATATTTAACTGAAAATCTTCTAATGATAAATATTAAACCCTAAAAAGTATTTAGGTTAGCTAGCAATGTGTGATAATATTATTTAATAAACATATAAACGCCTTAAGTAGTATTTTAAGAAAGATTATATTTTTCAAGAAAGATTTGATTTTATTTTATTTTTTTAATTTATGATAGTCACACAGAGAGAGAGAGAGAGAGAGGCAGAAACATAGGCAGAGGGAGAAGCAGGCTCCATGCACCGGGAGCCCGATGCGGGATTCGATCCCGGGTCTCCAGGATCGGGCCCTGGGCCAAAGGCAGGCGCCAAACCGCTGCGCCACCCAGGGATCCCAAGAAAGATTTTACAACTAAATGAAGTAAAAACTGATAACACCAAAAGAGAAAGTGAAAAATCTACAATCACAGTTGGAGATGTAATGATTCTTCATTACACGATAGAACAAAACAAGGCAATAACATTACAAGGAAACTACAGTCCAATATGTATATACATGCATATTTTAAAGTATGTGTAGACTTGTATATTTTTTTAAATCTTAACACTCAATAAAAACACAACTAACTCAGTTATAAATAGGCAAATCTTTTAAACAGACACATGACAAAACTTTACTAGCTAATATGTTTATTTAAAAAAACCCAGTGTCTTTAGTCCTGTGTTTCTAGTCCTAGGTTAATGCAGATTAAAATTATAATGAAATAAAGCTAAAAACCTATTAGAATACCAAAATTTAAAAGAGATGGGCAATATCAAGGGTCAATGAGGATGTGAAGTAACTATAACCTTTGAAAATCATTTGGAAGTTTCTTTTATTATCAAGTATATACTTACCCTACAGCCTAGTTATTCTGCTAGATACTTATTCAGAACAGATGAAAGTGTATATCCATAAAAATGAGCATATACTAGATGAGTTCCTTAATATAAAGTAGGTGGTGGGGGGGTGACTAGTCTTAAAATGGACAAGAGGGAATTAATTGAGTTGATGGCATTCTTTATATGTTGATTTTGGTGGTGTAAACACCACCAATGTAAATTTGTCACAACTAACTGCATACATAAAATAATATGTTCATTTGACTCACTACAATATAAAATGTATGAGATACCAAAGTGAGATGAGACCTCAGAGAAGATTTTCAAGGGAACCAGTTTTACAATTTTTTTTTAATTTTTATTTATTTATGATAGTCACACACAGAGAGAGACAGAGGCAGAGACACAGGCAGAGGGAGAAGCAGGCTCCATGCACCGGGAGTCCGACGTGGGATTCGATCCCAGGTCTCCATGATCGCGCCCTGGGCCAAAGGCAGGCACTAAACCGCTGCACTACCCAGGGATCCCTACAATTTTTAAAAAGTAAAATTTACTGACACCAGAAGGGGAATAGGAAAGCTAAAAGAATGATTAGTAAGAGAAGGTTTTATTTGGAAGTGTAGGAGAAGAAAACTTTCTTCTTCCCTTCTAGGTTCTCTGGTCTAATAACTAAATTGATATAACAGATTAAAAGGAGAAAAACAAATTTTGTGCATACAGGAGCCCCATAAAAATATGAAACATTTTAGCAGTCAGGTAATTGAAGCTTAAATATCATTCTAAGCTAAGGAGAAGAGGGTAGGGATGTAGGGCTTCAAAGGGGAGGAAAACAATTCACAGGAAGATGTAAAGAGCAAATGTTTGGCAAACAAACATTTGCTCATCGTGCAAATAAATCTTTCCCATATAAAGAGTGATCTCTGGTAAGATTTATCTTCCTGGTCCAATCCCCTTATCTAAGTTATTTTAGGGGACTAAAGGGAGGTAAAAAGGACTTCTTGAGTCTGCTGGGCCTTGATTATCTTCAGCTTGAAATCATTCACATACCAAAGTGGCTTATTCTGAGGGGGCCTGCTCTGCTCGTACTTCAAATTATTTAAAGAAAATTATGCCCATACTGTAAGCCCCCCTCCTACCACCACATCTATACATTAAGGAGAAAATGGGCCAGATGAGTGCCCCTAAATTTAAAGAGAGAGGGATCATTTGGAGAGCTTAATTAGATGTTGTCTTGGGTTGAATAGAGCCTCCAAAAAGATACATTGAAATCTTATCCCCAGGTACTTTTGAGTGTGACTTTATTTGAAATGAGGGGTTTTGCAGGTGTAGTCAAATTAAGATGGGATCATTAAGGTGGACTCTAATTCACTGAGTGGTATCCTTATAGAAGAGCACATACAGACACAGGAGGGAAGACTGTCACGTGATGCTAGAGGTAGAGATTGAAATGCTGAGGCTGTGAGCTTGGGGATGCCAAGGATTACTGGCAAACTACCAGAAGGTAGGAAGAGGCAAGGGTAGATTCTCCTAAAAGATTACAGAGGGAACATGGCCATTCCAACACCCTGGTTTCAGAACTTGAGCCTCCAGAATAGCAAGACAATAAATGTCTGTTGTTCTAAGTCACCCAGTTTGCGGTGCTTTGTTCGTTAACACTAGGAAACTAATAAAGATGCTTTCATTAACTAAGATTGTGACTTTCAAAGAGGAAGATAGAGAGCAAGATATTTTGACTATCTTTTTCAGGGACGAGTTTCCTCCATGTTGAATGTAGCCTGTGCTGTCAGATTTACCAGGCCAAGTTGCTTCCTGTGGACCACATGAGAGATAACCAGGTCCCTTTGGGAGATAACCAGGATGGAATTAAGTCCTACTTTAGTCAGGAGTATTATTTTCACGGAAGACATAGAAATTGTGTAGAGTAGATTACTGGAAAGCCAGACTCTGGAAAAGGATTGGCAGCTGAAGGAACATCAAGGTCAACATCAGGTCAATAGAGTTTGAGTTGATGGGTCCAGAGTGGGTATGTGAGAGAAGGAGTAAGCTTTAAATATTTGCCAAGCACTAAATGTGCTAAGTTCTTTTTACAAGAGCAGCCACCAAGTTGAAAATTTTCAATACCCCTTTCTTTCTCAGTTTTGCTCTGATCCTGGCAGGTCAGAAATAGCAACAGAGTGGCAAATAAAGAGAGCAAGAAAGAATGAAGGCTCCAAGTATTTGCTCTTTTTAAGAGGCAGAGAACCTGTTTCTAACCTGCACTAGTTAGGGGAAGGAAAAAAAATAGAAGGCTTACTGCTCAATTTGGATTGAAGAGCTGAGTGATAATATCAAACTGTATATAAGACTATTTTTAAATCAAGGCTGTGTTTTTTTGGCATAATTGATAGGAAATTTTAAATTACTTAAGAGGATTCTGAAAGATCTTGAGATTTGCCCAAGAGTTTATCCAGGAGGAGAGGAGATACCTACAGAATATTTTTAAAGAAGGTAGTAGTATGAAAATAAAGGTTCTGCTATGATTACATCCCATAGGTCCTAATTGTTTGTAAACAAATCTTAGAGACAGAGATTAAAACTTGAATAAAATCAGGCATTCCTTGTCTGATATTATGATGAGATATCTTGTGAAAACAATGTATTTGAAGGTGATTTTCAACCCCATCAGACATGTTCTCTGGTGAAATTTAAATAAAAGAGACAAAGAAGGAACGTCAGTGCGGTGCTAAGTGAGACATAGGTAAAACAATGCAGGTGTCAAAAATTGCAGTTATTAGGAAGCAGAATCCTATGGAGTAGGAGAATTGGTAATAGGATTTAACATATCTGAAAACTGTGGAATGGTTCTGTCTAGATAGAATAAGTAGCAAAGATTTCTCTAAAGTCTTGAATGCCTGATTTCCTTTTGGGACATGGGAGTTGACATTGTATTCTGAATAACAAAGAACAATAATCACTGTCTGGAGACCCAGGGTTTGTTACCAAGGAGAAGCCGTGTGTGTGTGTGTGTGTGTGTGTGTGTGTGTGTGTGTGTGTTTGTGTTTTTACCGGTTGTTTTCTTAATATCAGTTCTCATCTTTAGAGATAATCTCTAGAGATGGTCCAGTTTTCTTACATTTTACATATAGAATTTAACCACTTACTACAGATAACCAATACATAACCATGCATTGTACATATAAATACATTTTACATTGGTTATTAAAATATTGTTTTCTAATCTTTCTCCATATACATACAGTTATATTTGTGAACACACATTTAGGGATGATGTTGAATGCATAATCTGCAATCATTTAATTACTAATTGTTTATGAACTTTTTTTTAGAAGGAGAGCTATGGGGAGGGGCAGTGAAAAAGGAGTGAGATAACCCTAAGTAGGGATCACACCCAGTGCAGAGCCCGATGAGGGGCTGGATCCCACAACACTGAGATCAAGACCAGAGTCAAAATCAAGAGTCAGATGCCCAACTGACTGAGCCACACAGTTGCCCCTGTTTTAATGGACATTGAAATTGTTTCTCATTCCTTTGTTATTATCAACAGTTGTTCACAGATACATATATATAAATATTTGTACCTGTTATTTTTTTTTTCTGAGATATATAGAAATTGTATTACCTCAACAAAGATTCTCACAGAAATTGTAAGCAAGTCCAAGGAGTTCACCACTTGGTATGAATCAAATTGAACACAACCCATGGAAGTTTTGAAAATAAAGAACTTTTTATTACTTGTAATAAGTAAGGAGACAGGGAGATAGCTCTTCAAGCACTGTCTCCCCATGGAATTAGTATATGCACTAATTATTACTAATTATATATGTACTAATGAATTATTCAGTGTACTAGCAGGTAGAGGCAGGGAGCTTGCCTAGGCACCTCAGTTCAATTGCATATGCCTAGCACATCAACATGCTGGTACATACATCTTCTGTTCAAGAAATGGCAGAAAGACATGACCTTTTAGGCCTGAAAATTCCAATTCAAACTATATTTGAGAAAATCGAATGTATTTGAGAAAATAAACTATAATTATGTAAAATTCTAAGTAACTTTTATATTTCAAAGTCATATTTTTTCAAAATATGTAAATAATTACCTTTAACATATATTTGATGGATATAATTTAAAAGTAATTATGTGGAGTCAGGAATTTGTACTCCTGAGTAATTTGAATGCTACTTCCCTTACTTTTTAGATAGAAGACCTAAAATTAGAAACTTTTGGTATTACATTATTTGAAAGAATATCCTTAAAAAGTGTGGTTTTAAAAAGAGTTGGACTGTAACATATACAGACACACAAATTGTGCAGAAAATAGTCACAAAAGCAAGGTAATACTTAAACACAAATCTTGATTGAGAGAGAGAGAAAGCATCAGTGGGAGGGAGAGGCAGAGGAAGAAGGAGAAGCTGATTCCCCACTGAGCCGGGAGCCCAATGTGGGGCACAATCCCAGGATCTAGAGATCATGACCTGAGTGAAGGTAGACGTATAACCATCTGAGCCACCCAGGCACCCCAGAATATTAGTTTTTGTCTAAAGAAAACAATTTAGAAGAGAAAAAATGTCAGAAGACTGATAGGGTATATCTTAAAGAAAAATATATTCCAATATGAATATTAGACACAGAAGCACATGTATGCATATGATCATCCTAAGGTAATCATTTTCGATATTTTAAAATTCTTTAAAGAGTTTTAAGGGAAATACATTTTTAAATGTATTTGTACATGTAAATACATGTATTTCCCTTAAATTTGTATTTAAATTTGTATAAATTTGTAAGCAAATCCAATACAAAATAAATTTGTATTTAAGGGAAATAGGAGTCTAAGTTGGGTTAAATTATTTAGAGTTAAGAAATTATTTATTTTCTAAGTGCCTCATTTTTATATATTGTAATAAGAACTAAATACAAAGAGGACTTGGTGGTAAACCAAAATGGGTGAAAAGTCTAATGTTTTTGGGTAACTGTAAATTTGATTTATTTTTAATTGATTTCTTGATTTTGATATAGAATCTTTGCCCAAAAGATCTAGACACCAGAAAAATATGAAAGACTTAAGAAGGGCTCATTCATATATAAACTAATTTTTCCTTTTGTAATGTTAATATTTCCTGAAATTCCACTAGGTTTTTCCTTCATTTCTTCTATCTTCCTTTCCCCTTTTTTCTTGCCAAGAAGAAAGGAAAATGTATTTTTTTAAAAGAGAACATGTAAAAGAGCATTGGTCTTGGAACAAAATATAACATTTGTTTAAATATGATTATACACTTTTTAGAAAAAAAAAGCCTTCTCAACAACAAAAAAAAGATAGCTACCAATTGAAGTTTTAAATCATTTTATTTTATTTTTTTTAAGAATTTATTTTTCATTTTTTATTTATTTATGATAGGCACACAGTGAGAGAGAGAGAGAGAGGCAGAGACACAGGCAGAGGGAGAGGCAGGCTCCAAGCACCGGGAGCCTGACGTGGGAATCATCCCGGGTCTCCAGGATCGCGCCCTGGGCCAAAGGCAGGCGCCAAACCACTGCGCCACCCAGGGATCCCTAAATCATTTTATTTTATTTTAAATTCCTTTGAACAAATGAGGTGAGATTCAGAATCCTCTCCCCTGACTTCCTTGAATTTCATGCTATTTTCTTTTTAATGAATTTATAAACTATTTCAATTTATGAGGAAATGTTCTACATTATACATTTTTTTTAATGTCAGAAAATTTGAGGGTAAGTCAGAGAAATATCAGTGTTTCTTTAACATACTCAAGACCCTTCCAGGCCAGTAAACTGCCATGTATAATGTCAGGTAGTTGCATGTTGTAAGGCCAGCTTGACAAAGAGGATTGTATTAACTGTCAGTGAAAACAATTAAATTTTCGTAGAGTGAGCCAATAAAATTAGAGTGATTGGTGCTATAGTAAACTGTGGAGAGAGAAAGGGGAAAAAGTATATGTACAATAATGAGATATTATTAGTGTAAACACCTTAATTTTTGTTTATTTTTATTTTTTTAATGATGACTACTATTTATTGAGATCTAGCATTTATTTTTTTTTATTTTTTTATTTTTTTATTTATTTATGATAGTCACAGAGAGAGAAAGAGAGGGAGGCAGAGACATAGGCAGAGGGAGAAGCAGGCTCCATGCACCGGAAGCCCGATGTGGGATTCGATCCCGGGTCTCCAGGATCGCGCCCTGGGCCAAAGGCAGGCGCCAAACCGCTGCGCCACCCAGGGATCCCGAGATCTAGCATTTAATCCTTAATCTAGCCCTATCAAATTGATGCTATTATCCCCATTTCAGAGGCAAGAAAACTAGAAATTGAGAGATTAAGTTACCTGCCTAAGATTACATACAGAGAAGAGCAAGAATTCCTATCACAGCAATATACCTTATTTATATATCTATCTACTTATTTATTTTTAAGAAAAGGGGAGAGTTAGAGAGAGAGAGAAAGAAAGAGAAAAAAAGAAAGAAGAAAAAGAAAGAAAGAGAAAGAAAGAAAGAAAGAGGAAAAAGGAAAGAAAGAAAGAAAGAAAGAAAGAAAGAAAGAAAGAAAGAAAGAAAAGAAAAAGGAAAGAAAGAAAGAAAGAAAGAAAGAAAGAGAAGAAAGAAAGAAAGAAAGAGAAGAAAGAAAGAAAGAAAGAAAGAAAGAGAAGAAAGAAAGAAAGAAAGAAAGAAAGAAAAGAAAGAAAAGAAAGAAAGAAAGAAAGAAAGAAAGAAAGAAAGAAAGAAAGAAAGAAAGAAAGAAAGAAAGGGAAAGACGGTGTGGGAGAGAGATAATCTCAAGCAGGCTCCAGGGCCAGTGTGGAGCCAGACACAAGGCTTGATCTCATGACCCTGAGATCATGACCTGAACCAAAATTAAGAGTCAGATACTTAATCAACTGAGCCACCCAGGTGCCCCTACCATAATTTTTAATTTTAATATATATAACATATATAATATCATTAAAATAAAAATCCAACATGGATCATAGTATGATGTGCAAGAATAAAATTATTGAACTTCTAAAAGAAAACAGGGCAAAATTTCTGTGACTTTGAGTTAGGCAAATATTGTCAAACAAGATACAAAAAATACCAGCCTGAAGCAAAAAAATAATAATAATAATAATTAAAAGATTTTAACCAAGATTAAAGACTTTCAGTCTTGAGGAATATATATAATTTTTGTACTAGATATAATTGATTTACATAGTTTTTTTATTTTAAATGTTTTTTTAAATTTTTTATTGAAGCAAAATTAGTATCTAACATTATATTGGTTTCAGGTGCACAAAGCAATAATTTGATTCTTGATTCTTGTATACATTACAAAGTGATCACCATAATAAATCTAGTTACTGTCTGTCACCCCTTCACCCATTTCTCCAATCCTCATCTCCCTCACCTCTGGTAATCACCAATCTATTTTGTGTGTCTGTGTGTTTTGTTTCCTTTGTTCATTTGTGTTTTTTAAATTCCACATATATGTGAAATGATATGATATATGTCTTTCTGTCTCTGACTTATTTCACTTGACATAATACCTTCAATTGAGGCCTGTCCTTGGGGTTGCAAACAGCAAGATTTCCTTTTGTGTGGCTAGGTAGTATTCCAGTGGTGTGTGTGTGTGTATGTGTGTGTGCACACGCACACACTCCATATATTCTTTATCCACTGAATCTATAATGAATGTTTAGGTTATTTCCATATTTTGACTACTGTAAATAATGCTGTAGTGAACATAGGGGTGCATATGTCTTTGAACTTGTGTCTTCTTTGGAGAAAGAACCAGAAGTGGGATAGCTAGATCATATGGTGGTTCTATTTTTAATTTTTTGAGGATCCTCCATACTGTTTTCCATACTGACTATACCAATTTATCTTTTTTACCAAGAGTGTGCAAGGGTTCACTTTTCTCCACACCCTCTCCAACGCTAATTATTTCTTGCCTTTGTAATAATAGCCCTTATACCAGCTGTGAAGTGATATCTCAATGAGGTTTTAATTTGCATTTACCTGATAATTGGTGACTTTAAACAGGTTTTCATGTGTGTCTTGGTCATCTGTATGTCTTCTTTGAGAAAAAAAAATTAGGTCCTCTGCCCATTTTTCAGATTGATTTTTGCCAAGATGTTTAAGTTCTTTATATATTTTAGATGCTGACCCCTTATCAGATATATGGTTTGCAAATATTTTCTCCCATTTGGTAGGTTGCTTTTTCATTTTATTTATGATTTCCTTTGCTGGGTAGAAGCTTTTTAGTTTAATGTAGTCTCATTTATTTGTTTTTGCTTTTGCTGCCTTTTGGAGTAAGGGAAAAAAAATTCAACACTAAGACTTCTATCAAGGAATTTCCCACCTATACTTTCTCCTAGGAGTTTTATGGATTCAAGTCTCAAATTTCAGTCTTTAATCTATTTTGCATTAATTTTTGTGAATGGCACAAGATAGAGGTCTAGTTTCATTCTTTTGCATGTGGTTGTCCAGATTTCCCAACATCATTTTTTGAAGAGATTGTCCTTTCCCCATTATATAATTTTGCCTCCTTAGTTGTAAATTAATTTGCCATATTTGTGTGGTTCTCTATTTCTGGGCTTCCTTTTTGTATTTCATTGGTATATGTGTCTGTTTTTATGCTAGTACATTACTGCTTTAATTATTATAGCTTTGTAGATTGAAATCACAAAGTATGATACCTCCAGGCTTGTTCTTCTGTTTCAAGATTGCTTTGACTATTCCAGGTTTTCTGTAGTTCCATTCAAATTTTAGAAGCATTTTTTCTAGTTCTGTGAAGGATGACATTGGAATTTTGATAAGGATTACATTGAATCTATAGATTGCTTTGGATAGTACAGATATTTTAATAATATCAATTCTTCTAATCCATGAACACAAGATATCTTTCCATTTATTTGTATCTTTTTCAATTTCTTTACCCAAAATATTATAGTTTTTGTTGTATAAGTCTTTCACTTTCTTGGTTAAATTTGTTCCAAGTATTTTATTCTTTTTGATGCAATTATAAATGGGATTATTTTCTTAATTTCTTTGCTAGTTCATTATTACTGTATAGAAAAGCAACAGGTTTCTGGGTATCTATTCTGGATCTTGCAATTTTACTGAAGTCATTTATTCTAATTTTTTTGGTGGAGTCTTTAGGATTTTCTGTATATAGTATCATGTCATCTGCAAGTAAAGAAAATTTTACTTTTTTCTTTTTCAACTCTGAAATCTTTTACTTATCTATCTTTCCTATTCGCTGTGACTGGATCTTGTAATATTGTGTTAAATGCAGAAATGGCACTTGCTAGTGCCTTTGACTCCAAAAATCCCACTGGTCATTGTCCCTCCAGCAGAAGCTTTAAGATACAGCAAGTGAAAAAAAAAAAAAAAAAGATACAGCAAGTGAATCTCCTTACTGTCACTTACCGTCCCTACCATCATATAATCCCGTCACTTCTCAAATTGCTAGTTAGGTGAATCTGCACATGAGCCCCATAAAAGGACTATCTCAGATCCACACACTCTCCCAGATGCTCTGTGCATAAGCCCCATGGATTCCCAAGGCCACACTCTTTTGGGGCCTTGACTCTCTGGTGCAGGTCCCAAGGGTTGGGGTGGCTAATGTGAAACACAGACCTCTCACTCTTCAGGAAGAGGCTCTGGACCCATGAGATTCCTCCCTGTTGAGGGGTACTGTCACTGGGGGTGTGAAGTATTTTACTGAGACCATTTATTCTGCCTCTCCTACTACCTATCTGGATTTGGCCTTTTTATCCCTTGTGGAGGGGCCTGTTCAACTACATTTTAGTTCCTTTTCAATAGGAATTATTCCATATGTAGTTGTAGATCTGGTCTATCTGTGGAGGGAGGTGAATTCTGGTCTTTCTGTGCTGCCATCTTGGACTACCTGAACATTTTATTGAATTCTTTTCTAAGCATTTCATCTCTTATTCTAATTGACTTCATTGTTTTATTTTCTTTTCTCATAGCTCATTTCCATTTTCGAAATAAAATATGTTTTTATATCTTAGCCTTGTAACCTCACAAACTTCTGAAATTTACTTATTAACTCCTATAGCCATCTTTAGTAAGATTCTCTTCTGACCTTAAGTATTTCCAACCTGCACATGATTCCCACTCCTTACTTCAAATTTGGTTAAATCTCTAAAAGTGACCTTTAGAAAGATTCTTGACCCCACCTAATACCAAGTTAATCATCCCCCTCTCTATGCTCCCACTGAACTTTTGTCATATTCTTTTTAGTACATTTTAAAATGTGTATGGCTTTGTAAATATGATATGAATCAGAAAGAACTGAATCTAATTTCTCCATTTGCAACTAATGCTAATACATAGAACTAATTGATGCCATTAAATTGTGAGAAGCAGCCTACTGGTGCAGACACACCAAGTTGAATGAAGCTTCATTTCCTAAGTGTTCCATAAACATTGGCCTTTGTTTTTTAGTCTGTTAAATGTACAGAGGTATTCTCCTATTCAAGCTGCTACTGTAGGGTTAGTCAAAAAGGGTGTTATTGTTATTATTACTATTATTTTTTTAAATTTTTTGAATTTATTTATTCATGAAAGACACAGAGAGAGAGAAAGAGGCAGAGACACAGGCAGAGGGAGAAGCAGGCCCCATGCGGGAGCCAGACATGGGACTCGATCCTGGGACTCCAGAACCATGCTCCAGGCTGAAGGCAGGCGCTAAACCACTGAGCCACCCAGGGATCCCCCTATTATTACTATTATTAAGTCAAAACTGTCCTTTTACCCAAAAGACATTTACATTTTAACTATGATTTTCAATGGCTTAACTCAAGTGAATTATCAAAAAGCACATGATTACTCATTTGATACCTTACTTTTAGACAGCACAATCTCCTCCTCTCTCTAATCTTGAATCTTAAATATTCTTGATTCTCCTAGATATGAGGCAACCTTTACTGTCACAAACAGTAAGCAAGTGGCAGCTAAGATGATTGTCAGCTACATAGGGAATGGGTATCAGTACAATAAAATTGTAAAAATGAAATATTGCTTGGTCTAAAATATAAGATTAATTTAATTTAGGGAGTTTTAAATTTTTTAAGAACTATTCAATCTCTGCTGACCTACAATACACACATACCTACTCCTTAGGGAGGAGTAGTGGTGAAAAGCTATAAAAAGTCTAATATCTGAAAGGTTAAATTAGATTTGGGAAAGCTACAGGATTCTCAAGTGTTTAAATGATGCAATTATTGTAGAAACAAACTTGATTGTACCTGATAACATAGAGATTTCTTTATATGATGTTTTTGCCATTGGAGATATTATATCACTCTAGAAATTTTTTCAAACCCATCCAAATAAATTATGTTAGAAAAGATTTAGTAGTTGTTTAATTTAACTCATAAAAAAACCATAAATAAGTATCAGCTTACTTATTGAGGATAAAACACCCATAACCAATAATAGCATTTAATGCTTTATGAAATGTAACCTCAGGAAAAATGCAGTGTAATTTAGTGACATGCTGCAGTTTAATTAGGGTTAATTAAATTGAACTATTGGCAAATTTTGCTTATTTGTGTTATTTTTAAAAAATACTATGATTTAAAGGTTAATTACATTATTTATAAGATAATAAAATTGCTTCTCCATTAACTTTTTGTCTCATATATAATGCAGATGGATAATTTTGTCACTCTGTTAATAAATTTGTGGATTTGTTATTTAATATTATGAATTGAACAGAACTTAAAAGAATGGACAAATTAAACTATATATACAACATTTTATTTGAAACTAATAATTGCTGTGTTGGTGCTTTAATTCAGAAGGATGATTCTTAAAGGTCAGGAGGATGGTCTTTTTTGTTTAAGAACCTTTCTTTTGAGGTTGTCTTATTGGTGACACTCATCTCACAAGAATATTTCACTTGTGTCTGTTTTTTTTTATTATACTTGTGTTCTTCATATGTTCCTCAATTTATTGATTTCTTTTATAACTCTTTATCCCACTTAACAAAGATCTCGCTCCAAATCCTCAACCTTCATCAAGCTTAGTAGTTACTATCTTAATTGCTTTATAGTTTTGCTGGTTTTCTAGAAGGAACTTCACAAACTGTCAGCTTTTTTTTTTTTTTTTCTAGAAGGAACTTCACAAACTGTCAGCTCTACTACATGCATCTGTCACCAGCATGATATAGCCTTTGTTAAGTCACCTGTTGTTTTCAAAAACTTCAGTAGTGATCCATTATATCTAGAGTATAGCATAATGGGGAAAATTGCAGACTTGCTCAGGATGTCTGAGTTTGAATTGTAGCTCTACCACTTACCACTTGTATTACATGGAAATATACTTAGCACCTCTAATCCTCAATTTGTTTAACTGTACAATGGGAGTAATAGTAATGATATTAATAGACTCAGTGAGTTGCCCCTGGGTGGTGCAGTTGGTTAAACATAGGACTCTTGGTCATGATCTTAGGGTGTGAGATCGGTTCCCTTGGGCTCCACACTAAGTGTGGAGTCTGTTTGGGATTCTCTTACCCTCTCTCCATGGCCCAGCTCATGCACTCTCTCTCTCTCTCTCTCTCTAAGATAAAAATAAATAAATGTTAAAAAAGACTCAATGAGATGATGTAACTTGTCCATGCCCTTATTCATAGAAGTCAATATTTGTGTTACTGACTTCTTCTACAGAGCTTCCCTGAAAATTCATGTCCATTATCATCCTTGTGAACCTGTCAAAAACATGTCAATAATTGAAAATTACCATAGTGATGTGACACCTCAGAATCTACGCTAGATAAATGTATTCATTAGAGTAGGAGAAAGATTTCTTTGCCCTGAAAGGCAAGTAAGATATTAATGCAATTATTATTTATACAGATGTATTTGCTTCTTTGCTTTCTCTATATGCTTCCTCCTAAGTTGTGACCACTTGATCCCATGCAGTTCCAGCTCAGGCAAATTGTCAGTTATGGATATAAGTACACACGATCAAAGGAATCAAAGGAATGGAAATCAGGTACTTCTGGCACTCAGAAACTGAATGTCTAAGCAGTGCTCTTCAACAAAGCTACAATGAAGCCAAGTGATTCTATTTGGGCAGACTCTAAGTAAACGGTTGTATTATAAGTGGCTTCTGGCCAGACAGGAGACTGCATAATTTAAGAAAATGTAGTTTAAGGAAATGGCTCCTTAGCCATTGAGAAGAGAAAACTGAAGTCTTAATTATAATTGCTCTTTTACATCTTTAATATAAATCAGATTGTAGGTGTTTATTATTTTTCTGCAAGGACAGTCATAACATTATACAATTCAAGCTCCTATTTTCATGTGTCACCTATAATTATGTGCCCCGAGAAGAAAATTTAATACTGAAAAGCACAAAGCCGAATGTTGCAATTCATTTTTCAATAATGATAAGACAAAATCTCATATTCTTTGTCCTGGGATTTTGTTTTATAGTTCTTATAAATTAGAGTGTTTTGAAAATTCATTGAGAAGACTTGCAGTGTGGAAAGATAATCATTTCATTTTGTATCATCTTTAATGATGTATTTAAAAATTCTAGCATCATGATATGATCTGTTCATATTTATATCAGTTGCTACTCTTTCACTCTATGCTTTACAGATATGAAAATACTATTGAAATAATCATAAACATGTGAAAGAGACTAAAATCTTTTAAAAACCACTTTCATTAGAATGTTCTAATGAAATACATCCTTCTCACTTAATAACTTTAGAAACTGAAATAAGTTGTATCTGTTTAATATTGTCACCAATACTAATTACATTTTTTGCCTGTGTTACTTCATTAGAAGATGTGAACAAATTAACAATGAAAAGCATACACAGGGGGATCCCTGGGTGGCTCAGCGGTTTAGCACCTGCCTTTGGCCCAGGGCGTGATCCTGGAGACCCGGGATTGAGTACCGCGTTGGGCTCCCGGCATGGAGCCTGCTTCTCCCTCTGCCTGTGTCTCTGCTTCTCTCTCTCTCTCTAGAGAGAGAGAGAAAAGCATACAATTGGTGATATTTGTAATATGATATCTCTCTTCTTTCTCATTTGGGAGAAGACATTATGATTTAGAACTTTCTCAGTGGCTTATACACCTGTATAATTTTCCTAATAACATTGTATTTTAATTTGTAGTCTTTTAAGTAGGTAGTAATATTTATCACTAAAACAGATACAAAATATTTATTTCATGGGTACTTATGTATGCATGTGCTTGGACTAATTGATTTAGAATGAGACAAGTGCATAAGAACATGAAAATATTTTGCAACTCATGTTTTAAATAATGCAAGTGTAGAAAATTATGACCTTCTTTCTAATGTACCATAGATATTTTCGTGCAGCTTCCAATTTTAGAGTAGCATGAAGTGATTAATATTCATCAAAAGGAAGTGGGAAGAGAAGCATCATTTTATTTTCAATTAATAGAAAACATGGCATTGTCTATTTTTAGTTTCCTAGCTATTTATCCATTCCCTATGGAAGTGAATGGGCGTCCACACTCCTTGTCTGCGTTTTTGCTAAAAGTGCTTGCCTGTGCTGCCAAGCTCACCACACAGTTTCTATCTGGCATTGAAGCACTATCTTTTTCAGCCATGCAAGTCTGTGTTTTGTGATAAAGTATAGTTATGGGCAGCCTTGCTGACTCCACTCTGCTTCAGAAAGAATTCTTCCTCGCTGCAGTATTCCATTTGAAAACCCTTCTGATGCTTGACTTTCTTCTGAAATTGTACTTGCAATCCTAATGGTTCTCTCTTTAATATTTGAACTCATTTTACTTGTTTAATATGAATTAGATATTTAATTCAAAATTGAACAGTGGAGAAGTTTCTGACTGATGCAGAAAGTACATTTTATAAGAGATCAACTACAATTTATATACTTGATTTAACGTGGCATATATCACTTAAAAGTGGAGATTGAGAGTTTCTGGGGACTGTGGAGGTAATCTGATTTGTGATATGTTGGTCTATTCATTTCAAATTCTACAAGATCTGCAGTGATTATTTCAGTCTACGTGATGGCACAGTGGCTATATTACTGCCAGTTAGTTCAGCATGAGAAATGAATACATCAACAATTTATTTAATATGTGTATAAGCATCACCTTGGATTTTCTATTTCTGGTGTTTACAGGCACACGCCACTGTCTGCTTCAAATGCACAGAAATGAAGGGTATATAGCAACTTGGTGTATCTACTCTTAACTAAAAAAGTTTCTTTAAACTTTCTTTACCTGCATTTATAAATCAGATAAATATTTTAGGCATCGCATAAGCATAACAGAAAACTCCCAACTCTAACAGGAAAATCTCTCCCAAAACTACTCAGAGAATTTTAATAAAATCAAACTTATAAATTGGTAAATTAAATTCCCTTAAAATTCTAATACTATTAAGCAGAAATCATTTTAGCTAAAAGTATCAAATATACCATGTTTCCCTAAATATCATCAGGACTTTAATTTAAAAAAGACATTGATATTATAAATTAACAATGAAGTATTAGTGATTGAGATTTGGCTCCCTTCATTATATCTTAACTTAATTATTTTTTAACTTACTAATGGGCATGCTGAGGTTACTTGGTGGAAAATTAAAAACCATTGTACTTTGCTATGCTAGGTTTGCTGTAATTATTGGTGTATTTGTTTATCATTCATAAATTTGAAATCATTTTATAAGAACCATATATATGCCCTGGATTCCTCCCAAGACACTGATTAGACAAGTGAGAACATTTTTAAAGCTGTCTGATTTGGTAGATAGTTTCCTACTCCCTTTAATTTATGACCTAATTGAAATCTATTTCTTCCCATGATCATCTCTGACTACAATTCTAAAGATTTCTAGTGCTGCCACAATTCTAAATTTGTTTTGATGTCATCCAAGGGGTTTCAGAATTCCTCACTGGTCTTTGTTTTCTGTAACTATAATTCTGATGTCAGGCTAATGACATTTTAGAAATGGAAGAAAATTTATGAGTAGCAGAAAAGAGAGGTATTTCTTTATTACAGATTTTTTTTCTTTTCAGCTCTGTATACTTATTATTTTAATAATAATTAAAATATCATTGGATACTGGATATCCAATATTCTCCTCTTATTGTATAATAGCAACTTTAACACTCTTATTCATATAGAAAAGGGCAGCTAGTCTGATACTTTAGGTAATATCAGTGTCTACTTTCAACTGGGACTCTAAAGTTACAAAGTAGGCTACTGGAAAGAACTTGGGTTTAATGTTAGACATGGGTACTAATCTGGCTTTATCAATCACCACCCATATGATGTTGAACATGTTACTTAATTTTTAATGTCAGTTTCCCTATCTTCATATCTGGGATAACTAAACAAACTGCAACAATTTGTTGTGAAAAAAAAATCAGTCTCTAATGTACATTTTAACATGCCTTACCCATAGATAATGCTTATTAAATTATAGTTGCAATTAGTTAATCTATCAAAATAATCTTCTATATGCTAGAGTGGAGTGATTCATTACTGATATTAAATGTAGCTTCTAAAATAGATTTTACTTTTAAGCTCACTAGGGCAAAGAATTTAATTTAAAATCTGCCATATTTTACACAGATGTCAAGATCTGTGAAGGAACTGAGGTTTGAGATTTTGCCCTATGCATAAGCTAATAAGTTACCCTTCCCAAAAGTTCGTGTACATTAGCAAAGATACAAGATGCCTGCATAAGACAAAGACAGTGTATGACTCACAACAACAGCACTGGTCAGCATTATATTCTTTACACTAGTTCTGGAAGCCCTAATTTCCACATGCCACATGGTGACATGACAAGGTCTGGGTGATGCCTGTACACACAGTGGGTTGTGTTAGAGGAAAAAACTGCTTTGCCCTGGAAAGAGACATTGTCATTATTAATGTGAACAGCAAACTAGTACGCCTTCTCTTCTGGAAGACATTCTAAATTCCGAGGCTGTTTGTTCTATGAGCAATCTTGAAAGATGATGTGGAACAAAAACTGTTAATACCTCTCCTCAGAAGACAGAGAAAAAGTAATAAACTCATGGAAAATTGTATCCCTGCAGTAAGATAACGGAAACGGGCCCTTCTAGTATAAAAATCAGGAAAAAATTTCATAAACACGATTCTTTTTTTTAAAGATTTTACTTTATTTGAGAGAGAGAGAGTACACATGAGCTGAGGGAGGAGAAAATACAGAGACAAGCCGACTGCCTGCTGAGCACAGAGCCCCATATGGGACTTAATCCCACGATACTGAGATCTGACCTGAGCCAAAATCAAGTTAGACAATTAACCAACTGAGCCAGCCAGGCACCCCCATAAACACAATTCTAATTCACAGTCATTCAAAGTGCTGAATTCCGCCAAAACAATTTGTTGATAGGCATGATAAAGGAGATTAATTACTTATGAATGTTTAATAGTGTTTCAGAGAAAGGACAGGAAAAATGGGATACCTATGAGATTTTTGGATATAGTTTAAGGCATGCATTTCGATGTGAGGTCTTAATTAGCACTGGTTCATGATATAGTAGTTGAGGTTTGGTGGACCAGGCAATGCTAAGGTTTTGAGAAAAAGTTCCGATGTGAGTGTTATGTATTGAAGGTTGGCAGATTGATGGTCATTTTTTTTTTTTGATGGTCATATTAATGAGCTTTTTAAAAGTGCTTGAAAGGAAAAATAATATTGCTTCCGTCTTTTTATTTTTCTGGGTTGGGTTTTCTGGAACAGCAAGAATACGTGTGAGATTAGTGATGTGATATTATAAGCCAAATGACCTTTATCCAAAGCCTGTCATTATTTGTATATGAACCTGGGCTTGTGATGGAGAAAGATCTACTAATTTTTAGTAGATTAATTTTACATCTTGAAGACAATGTTGGGAAAAGGGGTAAACCATAGAAAATACCAAATGGAGAAATTTTTTAAAAAATGACCATGGTGTAGGAAAATGACCAATTTAAGATGAAAAGATGTAGAGAAAAACAGGGAAAAAATGTTAAACACAGAAGAATTTGGTAGAACAGCAGGATCTGAGGAGGAGGGGCAAGAAGGGGGAAGAGTAGGGTCCCCAAATCACCTGTCTCCACCAAATTACCTAGAAAACCTTCAAATTATCCTGAAAATCTATGAATTCGGCCTGAGAATTAAAGAGAGAACACCTGGAATGCTACAGTGAGAAGAGTTCGCGCTTCTATCAAGGTAGGAAGACGGGGAAAAAGAAATAAAGAAACAAAAGGCCTCCGAGGGGGAGGGGCCCCGCGAGGAGCCGGGCTGAGGCCGGGGCGAGGGTCCCCAGGACAGGAGAGCCCCGTCCCGGAGACGCAGGAGCTGCACCGACCTTCCCGGGGGAAAGGGGCTCGCGGGGAGGTGGAGCAGGACCCAGGAGGGCGGGGATGCCCTCGGGCTCCCGGGGACACTAACAGGGACCTGCGCCCCGGGAGAGTGCGCCGAGCTCCCTAAGGGCTGCAGCGCCCGGCGGGACCCGGAGCAGCTCGGGGGGCTCGGGGGCGGCTCCGCGGAGGGGGCTGCGGGGCGGGAGCAGCTCAGGGGGGGCTCGGGGGCGGCTCAGCGGAGGGGGCTGCGGGGCGGGAGCAGCTCAGGGGGGGCTCGGGGGCGGCTCAGCGGAGGGGGCTGCGGGGCGGGAGCAGCTGGGGGGGCTCGGGGGCGGCTCCGCGGAGGGGGCTGCGGGGCGGGAGCAGCTCGGGGGGCTCGGGGGCGGCTCCGCGGAGGGGGGGCGGGGGGGAGCAGCTCGGGGGGCCTCGGGGGCGGCTCGGCGGAGGGGGCTGCGGGGCGGGAGCAGCTCGGGGGGCTCGGGGGCGGCTCGGCGGAGGGGGCTGCGGGGGGGGAGCAGCTCGGGGGGCTCGGGGGCGGCTCCGCGGAGGGGGCTGCGGGGGGGGAGCAGCTCGGGGGGGCTCGGGGGAGCTCCGCGGAGGGGGCTGCGGGGCGGGAGCAGCTCGGGGGGGGGGGCTCGGGGGCGGCTCCGCGGAGGGGGCTGCGGGGCGGGAGCGCGAATCCACCAGTGCAGGCTCCAGAGCACAGGGCGCCAGGACACAGCCCAGGATCCGGCCTCCCCTGGGACAGGCAGAGGCCGGGAGGGCCCAGGACAGCGAGGACGCTCCTGCCGGGAGCTGAGCAGATCAGCGGCCCCGCCCCGGAGCCTCCAGGCCCTGCAGACGGAGAGCTCCAGAGCTACCGCGGGGGCTGACTCCAGGGCTCCAGAGCTGCCCCGCCACTGGGGCTGTTGCTCCTGGGGCCTCACGGGGTAAACAACCCCCACTGAGCCCTGCACCAGGCAGGGGCACAGCAGCTCCCCCAACTGCTAACACCTGAAAATCAGCACAGCAGGCCTCTCCCCCAGAAGACCAGCTAGACTGACTGACAACTTCCAGGAGAAGCCAAGGGACTTAAAGTACACAGAATCAGAAGATACTCCCCCGTGGTTCTTTTTTCTTTTTTTTTTTTTCTTTCTTTTTTTTTTTTTTTTGTTTTGCTTTTTGATTTGTTTCCTTCCCCCACCCCCCTTTTTTCTCCTTTCTTTCTTTTTCTTTCTCTTTTTCTTCTTTTTTTTTTTTTGTTTTTTTTCTTCCTTTTTTTTTCTTTCTCTTTTCTTTCCTTCTTTCTCTCTTTTTCTCCTTTTCCCAGTACAACTTGCTTTTGGCCACTCTGCACTGAGCAAAATGACTAGAAGGAAAACCTCACCTCAAAAGACTGACTCAGAAACAGTCCTCTCTCCCACAGAGTTACAAAATCTGGATTACAATTCAATGTCAGAAAGCCAATTCAGAAGCACTATTATACAGCTACTGGTGGCTCTAGAAAAAAGCATAAAGGACTCAAGAGACTTCATGACTGCAGAATTTAGAGCTAATCAGGCAGAAATTAAAAATCAATTGAATGAGATGCAATCCAAACTAGAAGTCCTAACGACGAGGGTTAACGAGGTGGAAGAACCAGTGAGTGACATAGAAGACAAGTTGATAGCAAAGAGGGAAACTGAGGAAAAAAGAGACAAACAATTAAAAGACCATAAGATAGAATAAGGGAAATAAACGACAGCCTGAGGAAGAAAAACCTACGTTTAATTGGTGTTCCCGAGGGTGCCGAAAGGGACAGAGGGCCAGAATATCTATTCGAACAAATAATAGCTGAAAACTTGTCTAATCTGGGAAGGGAAACAGGCATTCAGATCCAGGAAATAGAGAGATCCCCCCTAAAATCAATAAAAACCGTTCAACACCTCGACATTTAATAGTGAAGCTTGCAAATTCCAAAGATAAAGAGAAGATCCTTAAAGCAGCAAGAGACAAGAAATCCCTTTTATGGGAAGGAGTATTAGGGTAACAGCAGACCTCTCCACAGAGACCTGGCAGGCCAGAAAGGGCTGGCAGGATATATTCAGGGTCCTAAATTAGAAGAACATGCAACCAAGAATACTTTATCCAGCGAGGCTCTCATTCAAAATGGAAGGAGAGATAAAGAGCTTCCAAGACAGGCAGCAACTAAAAGAATATGTGACCTCCAAACCAGCTCTGCAAGAAATTTTAAGGGGGACTCTTAAAATTCCCCTTTAAGAAGAAGTTCAGTGGAACATTCCACAAAAACAAGGACTGAATAGTTATCATGATGACACTAAATTCATATCTCTCAATAGTAACTCTGAACGTGAACGGGCTTAATGACCCCATCAAAAGGCGCAGGGTTTCAGACTGGATAAAAAAGCAGGACCCATCTATTTGCTGTCTACAAGAGACTCATTTTAGACAGAAGGACACCTACAGCCTGAAAATAAAAGGTTGGAGAACCATTTAACATTCGAATGGTCCTCAAAAGAAAGCAGGGGTAGCCATCCTTATATCAGATAAACTAAAATTTACCCAAAAGACTGTAGTGAGAGATGAAGAGGGACACTATATCATACTTAAAGGATCTATTCAACAAGAGGACTTAACAATCCTCAATATATATGCCCCGAATGTGGGAGCTGCCAAATATATAAATCAATTATTAACCAAAGTGAAGAAATACTTAGATAATAATACACTTATACTTGGTGACTTCAATCTAGCTCTTTCTATACTCGATAGGTCTTCTAAGCACAACATCTCCAAAGAAATGAGAGCTTTAAATGATACACTGGACCAGATGGATTTCACAGATATCTACAGAACTTTACATCCAAACTCAACTGAATACACGTTCTTCTCAAGTGCACATGAAACTTTCTCCAGAATAGACCACATACTGGGTCACAAATCGGGTCTGAACCGATACCAAAAGATTGGGATCGTCCCCTGCATATTCTCAGACCATAATGCCTTGAAATTAGAACTAAATCACAACAAGAAGTTTGGAAGGACCTCAAACACGGGGAGGTTAAGGACCATCCTGCTAAAAGATGAAAGGGTCAACCAGGAAATTAAGGAAGAATTAAAAACATTCATGGAAACTAATGAGAATGAAGATACAACCGTCCAAAATCTTTGGGATGCAGCAAAAGCAGTCCTAAGGGGGAAATACATCGCAATACAAACATCCATTCAAAAACTGGAAAGAACTCAAATACAAAAGCTAACCTTACACATAAAGGAGCTAGAGAAAAAACAGCAAATAGATCCTATACCCAAGAGAAGAAGGGTGTTAATAAATATTTGAGCAGAACTCAACGAAATCGAGACCAGAAGAACTGTGGAACAGATCAACAGAACCAGGAGTTGGTTCTTTGAAAGAATTAATAAGATAGATAAACCATTAGCCAGCCTTATTAAAAAGAAGAGAGAGAAGACTAATTAATAAAATCATGAATGAGAAAGGAGAGATCACTACCAACACCAAGGAAATACAAACGATTTTAAAAACATATTATGAACAGCTTTATGCCAATAAATTAGGCAATCTAGGAGAAATGGACGCATTCCTGGAAAGCCACAAACTACCAAAACTGGAACAGGAAGAAATAGAAAACCTTAACAGGCCAATAACCAGGGAGGAAATTGAAGCAGTCATCAAAAACCTCCCAAGACACAAGAGTCCAGGGCCAGATGGCTTCCCAGGGGAATTTTATCAAACGTTTAAAGAAGAAACCATACCTATTCTCCTAAAGCTGTTTGGAAAGATAGAAAGAGATGGAGTACTTCCAAATTCGTTCTATGAGGCCAGCATCACCTTAATTCCAAAACCAGACAAAGACCCCACCAAAAAGGAGAATTACAGACCAATATCCCTGATGAACATGGATGCAAAAGTTCTCAACAAGATACTGGCCAATAGGATCCAACTGTACATTAAGAAAATTATTCACCGTGACCAAGTAGGATTTATCCCTGGGACACAAGGCTGGTTCAACACCCGTAAAACAATCAATGTGATTCCTCGTATCAGCAAGAGAAAAACCAAGAACCATATGATCCTCTCATTAGATGGAGAAAGCATTTGACAAAGTACAGCATCCATTCCTGATCAAAACTCTTCAGAGTGTAGGGATAGAGGGAACATTCCTCGACATCTTAAAAGCCATCTATGAAAAGCCCACAGCAAATATCATTCTCAATGGGGAAGCACTGGGAGCCTTTCCCCTAAGATCAGGAACAAGACAGGGATGTCCACTCTCACCACTGCTGTTCAACATAGTACTGGAAGTCCTAGCCTCAGCAATCAGACAACAAAAAGACATTAAAGGCATTCAAATTGGCAAAGAAGAAGTCAAACTCTCCCTCTTCGCTGATGACATGATACTGTACATAGAAAACCCAAAAGTCTCCACCCCAAGATTGCTAGAACTCATACAGCAGTTCGGTAGCGTGGCAGGATACAAAATCAATCTCCAGAAATCAATGGCATTTCTATACACTAACAATGAGACTGAAGAAAGAGAAATTAAGGAGTCAATCCCATTTACAATTGCACCCAAAAGCATAAGATACCTAGGAATAAACCTAACCAAAGATGTAAAGGATCTATACCCTCAAAACTATAGAACACTTCTGAAAGAAATTGAGGAAGACACAAAGAGATGGAAAAATATTCCATGCTCATGGATTGGCAGAATTAATATTGTGAAAATGTCAATGTTACCCAGGGCAATTTACACGTTTAATGCAATCCCTATCAAAATACCATGGACTTTCTTCAGAGAGTTAGAACAAATTATTTTAAGATTTGTGTGGAATCAGAAAAGACCCCGAATAGCCAGGGGAATTTTAAAAAAGAAAACCATAGCTGGGGGCATCACAATGCCAGATTTCAGGTTGTACTACAAAGCTGTGGTCATCAAGACAGTGTGGTACTGGCACAAAAACAGACGCATAGATCAGTGGAACAGAATTGAGACTCCAGAAGTGGACCCTGAACTTTATGGTCAACTAATATTCGATAAAGGAGGAAAGACTATCCCCTGGAAGAAAGACAGTCTCTTCAATAAATGGTGCTGGGAAAATTGGACATCCACATGCAGAAGAATGAAACTAGACCACTCTCTTTCACCATACACAAAGATAAACTCAAAATGGATGAAAGATCTAAATGTGAGACAAGATTCCATCAAAATCCTAGAGAAGAACACAGGCAACACCCTTTTTGAACTCGGCCATAGTAACTTCTTGCAAGATACATCCATGAAGGCAAAAAAACAAAAGCAAAAATGAACTATTAAGACTTCATCAAGATAAGAAGCTTTTGCACAGCAAAGGATACAGTCAACAAAACTCAAAGACAACCTACAGAATGGGAGAAGATATTTGCAAATGACGTATCAGATAAAGGGCTAGTTTCCAAGATCTATAAAGAACTTATTAAACTCAACACCAAAGAAACAAACAATCCAATTATGAAATGGGCAAAAGACATGAACAGAAATCTCCCAGAGGAAGACATAGACACGGCCAACATGCACATGAGAAAATGCTCTGCATCACTTGCCATCAGGGAAATACAAATCAAAACCACAATGAGATACCACCTCACACCAGTGAGAATGGGGCAAATTAATAAGGCAGGAAACCACAAATGTTGGAGGGGATGCGGAGAAAAGGGAACCCTCTTACACTGTTGGTGGGAATGTGAACTGGTGCAGCCACTCTGGAAAACTGTGTGGAGGTTCCTCAAAGAGTTAAAAATAGACCTGCCCTACGACCCAGCAATTGCACTGCTGGGGATTTACCCCAAAGATACAGATGCAATGAAACGCCGGGACACCTGCACCCCGATGTTTATAGCAGCAATGGCCACGATAGCCAAACTGTGGAAGGAGCCTCGGTGTCCAACGAAAGATGAATGGATAAAGAAGATGTGGTTTATGTATACAATGGGATATTACTCAGCCATTAGAAATGACAAATACCCCCATTTGCTTCGAGGTGGATGGAACTGGAGGGTATTATGCTGAGTGAATTAAGTCAGTCGGAGAAGGACAAACATTATATGTCCTCATTTATTTGGGGAATATAAATAATAGTGAAAGGGAATATAGGGGAAGGGAGAAGAAATGTGTGGGAAATATCAGAAAGGGAGACAGAACGTAAAGACTGCTAACTCTGGGAAACGAACTAGGAGTGGTGGAAGGGGAGAAGGGCGGGGGGTGGGAGTGAATGGGTGAGGGGCACTGGGGGTTATTCTGTATGTTAGTAAATTGAACACCAATAAAAAATAAATTAAAAAAAAAACAGCAGGATCTGCTCTAAGAATGAGTATAAGGTTGGAGTCTCTTTAATATAAAAAAGGAATCTTCCTTGCATTTAGGACAATAGAGAAAAACGATTCCACTCACAATACCTGATCTAAATATATATTTATATTTAATCTTATTATGGAAAATACTTAATTGAACACAAATTTTAAGGGATGATTATAATGATTCACAGACTTGTAGCCAGCTGAGAGTTTTTCAAGGTATTATTTGTTCTTTTCGCATTTTCTCTTTTTTGTATAGATCTGATTTTTTCCAAAGTCAAAAGTTACATAAATCCCTGTAGACTAGTGGTGATTTATAAGCAAAGAGGGTCATCAAGATTAGGATGGAGTTCAAAAGAAGCAATAAGAGAGAAACCACCTGAGAAAACAAAAGTCATTTTATGTTCCAATAAGAATTCCCCAAGCCTATCATTCTCAAAGCAGGCTGTCCAGAAAATAAAGCATTTTCTTAAAAATAAACTTTCAGATTTGAAAAAATACTTTTTGTTGCATATGACAAAATTAAAGCTTTATGATCAATTAACTTCCATTTTTCAGGGATAATTATTAAAATATGAGAAAACAAGGAAGCAATACTAGCTGTAAATGTAGAACATTTCCTAAACAAAGAATTGACATCTGTTTGTGCAGTTTGGGGGGCTGCCTTTTTTTTTTTTTCTTTCTTTTTTTTTTTTTTTTGTACATTTTGGTTTATATCTCAGTTTTCCCTATTGAAGGATTTGCTCTGGTACATTAATAGAAAACCAATTAAAATTGGTTTAAAATTCATTAAAATTCACCAAAGCTGCATCCTCCCCATTCACCTATATCTGTAGTAAACATGATATTTCATCTGCATCATTTTGACTTTTTTGTCAATCAAGCTTGTTTCTGAATTTGATATGGTACAAAAGAATACAATAACGTCTAACAAAGGAAGACACAAGAAAAGAGAGAGCAAACTGGAATGACTCCTTCAGAGGGAGCTAAGACTTGCTAGAAAATTGGCTTATGACCTCTTACAGCAGCAGATTGAGAGGTGGTAACAACAGTAATTAAGGAACAACTATTTAAATATCATGACAGCTGTATTCAGTTGTCACAGAAAACTTGGACAGACTTTATGGTAGATGACTGGACAAATCAATGTAAAAACTTTAAACATTATAATGTGAGTTTCAAGATGAATAATTTTCCTGGATAGAGACACTGGTACCTCCTGTTTTTTTTTTCATGAAAAATGCCTAATAAACTAATACAGTTTGCCTCTAAGGCACAGATAGGATGACACATTAAATGTTCTTTAGTTCAAGGTCACCCTGAAAATGGAATCTGAGTCAATGTTTATTTAAGGTAAGTTCATTTTAGAATGTGATCCCAGGTAGGAGGTGGAATGCAAGGCAGTGAGAGTGAATGAAATAGGGAAGGAGGAACAGCCATTGTAATTATGTGTTACGGAGTTGGATATTCTCTGGGCAACTGTTACCCATTCCCACTGCAACCTTCTGAGGACATTACCAGATCCACCCAAAGAAAAACAAAATAGGGAAATATGTGTCCAATACTTTTTGTCCCTGTTGACATTAACTTCTTATACTCCTTATACTTCCAGATCACAGGTCTGTCTGACTAGATGATATTTCCCACATGGTTCATGAAAATTCCAGTGCAAGACTCACAGTGCAAGATCCCCATCTTGAAGTAATGCTCTGTCAGGTTGAACCTGTAAAAGCTCTCTAGAGCTGGCATGAATTTGGATGCTGCAACCAGAGGATATTCAAATAGTGTATATGTTGTGTCCAAGGATAGTCAGAACAATAATAGTATGTTGAGTCTAGGCTGGGGTTAGTCTGATGAATCACAGTTTGGGAGGAGATTTAATGATTTTAATGAGCCAAAAGGGAGTGCCATACTAGTGTATTTGATTCCCAGAGCTAATCTCTTTTTATTACTAATTTCCCTTATATGATTAAATTATTTTCAGAAATATTCATGAATTTAAATAAAGTAATAATAATGGTCAAGTAAAGCATACAATGAGTTTTTTCTTTTGTTAAATTCTGTACTTATAATAATAACAGTAAATTAAAATAAATATCAATGATATAAAATAAATATCACTATACAAAAAGAAAGACATTTAATGATTAAATCACTTTAATTTTCATGATCTATGTTTTTATAAAATCCTTAAAAACCCACAATTTATTTTATATCTACAGTACTGGTCTATCATGGAAATGAATGATTATTAAATTTTAGTTTTGAGCCATAAGTTCTGAAAACTTGCCAAAAGTTTTGTCAAGATCTATATTTTTAATTTACTGTTTAATAAATAGCATAGCCAAATTGTTCCATTTTTTCATTTATGATTGATAAAATATTTTTAATATATTTTTTTAATTTCAAAAGGTTGTTTCACTTGATATGACAATTATAAAAATATTCTTAAATATAATTAGTCGGGATTTATAAAAAATAAACTTTGAAATAAAATCCAGACATTCCATAATGTCTATGTGTATATTTCTTCAGAATTGATCCTAGCATATTTCCAGTATTTTGTAATCCAAAAAGATTTTCACCAAATAGTTTATCATACATTTCTGTTACATTTGATACAAGTATATTTAAGGCTTTCTTCTTCAGGGAAAATATCTCTAAATGTTAATTACATTGACTTTATCTACTGATTTAGAATAATTGTCCATTGTTAATAAAAACAACTGAGGCATTCAAATACTGTCTTTTTATTTTATTCTGATGATGTAACACCACTATCATTTATCATTTCTTTTGGCATTTGTCTTATAAATTCAGTTTTTTCCTCTGCAAATAGTCATTTCCTTACATTTTATTGTTGCAAAGATAATAAACTTCTCCATATTTTTCTGAGTCATTCTTCAAGGGTTAAATTAAAACTTGATGTTTCACTGTAAATGATTCAAATCTTATTCTGGCTTTTTGCAATATTTGTATCTTTTTTAATATTTATGTCTCAAATTTCATCTTCAAATGCAGTAACTCCAAGAATACGTATACAGTAGAAAACATCTGAGCTTATATTCATGTGTCCACGTTTTCCTTTGGATCACCCAGTACATTATAGGTTGAATTAACTGTCGAAATGTGTCTTTCCTACACAGCTTATAAAATCCTTAAAAACCCACAATTTAAGCTTCATAATGAGCACTACATCTTTTAAGAAAGTCCTTAGTGATTGTATCTACATTCTTTAGCACTTTTCGTTAAACAAGTGAACCTGGAAGGACAGATTTATGTTTCACAAATTCCAAAATACATTACACTGAGAAAATCCTTCTAAGAGTGAATTCTGCTAAACTTTGGAGAAAAATGTGCTCAAGTTAAAAATTAGAATTAAGGATTAATTTATTTGATGTTTTGCCATCATGTGTATTGGTCACAGTTACAGTGTTGTCATATTGTTGACCCTTGTGCAGTTGTTTTGGGAGGTTTCCTGAAAAATACAGTAAAAGCCCAAAATTAAGTCCTTTGTTTATCTTTATCAGTAGATAAAGTCAACATCTTCAAGATTGTTGCATTTGATCAACTTGTATAAATGACCAGAGCTGTAAAGCTTTGGGAATGTTGAGAATTTCAAAATACGTTACATTTTTAATGTCTGTAACTATCTGTTCTCTGAGGTAATTTTACAGAAGATGAATACAATTATTTGGATCAATGTCTCTTCAGACAAAACTAGTATAGTGATAATTACAAAATGTTCTTTCAACTTTGGGTCATAACTTGAGAGTAATTCTCGCAACTTCAATGCAATGTCTTTTATTTGCTAATGATATATAGTTTTTTGATCAGGAAAGGGTATTTTATTTGGCTTGAAAGCATAATTAAGTCTAAATAGGATGTAAAAAATTATTTTTATCTATCATTCTAGCTCTCTACACACATGTGCATATGTATGTGTATATATATTTATATATATATTTGCATATCCATTATAAAAATCTTACATTTTGTAGAATGATAGATATTGTTCAGAAGTCTTAAGACCAGGGATTTTAGGATATACTTTTTAGCAGGTCTTAAAGTGACTTATTAAACTGGACATGCCAGCTTTTGTCTTATTACCTATAAACTAATCAAGAGATAATTTTTCTGGATGGCTCAGTCGGTTAAACATTTGACTCTTGATTTTGGCTCAGGTCATGATCTCAGGGTGGTGAGATCAAGCCCCATGTCTCAAGCAGAGAATCTACTTGAGATTCTCTCCATCTCCCTGAGCCCCTCTCCCTGCTCATGTTCTCTCTCTCTCTCTCTCTCTCTCTCTCTTTCTCTCTCTCGCAAATAAATGAATACATCTTAAAAAAAATAAAAGAAATAATTTTTCAGTTTCTAAACGACTCATATAAACTCTCAACAATTTTCCACTATATAAAATGCATATAAGGACTATAAAAACCATAAAGTTGACAAGAGGTGACTTCCTCCCTTTGCATTTTTCTCATTCTCAAGTGCATGAAAATATTTATTATAATATGATTCATTTGTTTTAACTAGGTTAACTCTCAATCACCTGGAACAAATCTTGACCAAGTAGTGAAATCATAATACATTGAAATTTCATTTATTACAAGCAATCCGTGAGAAGACATAATGGTGGCATTCCCATTTTTCCTACATGTTATTAGCCAGTTTGTTTTTTTCTCTTGTGACTGAAGTACTTCAAATGATGATTACCATGTAGAATGCCTGGACCCTCTTAAGTATTCTGAAATGGTAGCCATCCATTCTATATTAATAGTAATTATGATTATTAACTTTCAACAAATTCTATATTAAGACATTCAGTTGATTTAATCAGCTTAAACTCTGATATTTTACCATCAACTTATTCTTGGCTGTATTTCTCTTTTTCTAGTGTGTTGATTAATTGAACAGAGGTATCTGATCAGATCTTTTTCTATTTCACCTTCTTCATTTGTTCAGTCTTCATTTAAATGCAGTGAAAGCCATGTTTGATATATGCCGAAGTGGACCCAGCACGTTTTTTACTCTCTTGGCTGAGTTTAAACAGCTCTCCTTGAAATTGGGTTGTTTTGTTGTTGTCATTGTTGTTGTTTGTTGAGTCTGTTCTTAACAACTGTACTGCTTCAAAGTCTTCCGACAATCTATGTGTCACTGCCATAGAGAATGAAAGTTAAACTATGAATTTGGGAATTTGACACCTTTACTTATGAGAAAGATTTCAAAGACCTATTGCTGGGAAGGAATCCTATAAAAAAGGTGTATTATTATACCTGCCATAAGGTTGTAGCTTCAAACTAGATGATATTTATAGATCAAAATAGTCAGAGGGTAAATGGGTACCTATTGCTTCATAATTATTGGTAATATATATTAAGCCAAGGAGTTTCTTTATTTACTATATTTGACTTATTCTGTACTCTTCCATTCTTTTTAGAATTTATTTCTGGATCCTAAGCCAAGAAAAGGAAAATATATGAAATTATCCATGATAAACTTATTCAGCTGTAGCATACTCCTTAATTGTATACACCTAGAAGAGAATTGTAATGTCTCTAGTAGCCTGGCATACAAGAGGAAGTTAAATTTTTAGGTAAGCTCACAGTGGAGGTTTTCCACACTAGATTTAATGAAACTTATTTTAGTTCCACACATGGACCATGCTCTTTCTTACTTCCAGACTTCAACCTTTGTGGTCTCTTCAATTCTACAGAACCTTCTTGCCCACTTTTAATCTTAAAATACATTAGATATTTACTTTCTCCTAAATGTCTTCCTGAACTTTTAGATTATTTTTCCCCTTATTTTATACTTCTGTTTCACAGTGTCCTTATCTGCTTGTTCATTATATATATATATATATATATATATATGTGTATATATATATATATATATATATATATATATATATATTTTGTTGTCCGTTTCACATCTGAGAAATTAAAGCACTGTGAAGCCTGAGGTCATGCATCTTATCAATATTTGTTGAACAGATATTTAAACGAATGAATAACAATGGAGCATACACATTGGGTGTATGACAAATGCAGTATGATGGGGTTCAGGCATGCTGCAGAAGAAAACAACATTTACAGATCTAATATTGGCAATGAGTAAGCCATGATTAGAAACAAAGTTTTCTCATTTTTAGTTCAATTCCTATTCTACCATAATACATTGCCCGAATTACTAATGAGCCTCTGATTATATAAGTTATGATAAAGAAAGAAAAAAGGAAAAGTGGTTTTAATAAGCCATTTCACAAAAATACATTTTGGGGTTAATATCTATATTCATTCTTACTGACTTTAGTAACTCAGGTGCATTAAACTTGCTCCAGAATTTGTAACTTATTTTTTCCTCATTTACACCTCTAAAGAGCAAGGATTCTATCAATGAATAATGAATCACAACAGCTGGACTTTTATTGCTGAGCAGATAAAAATATAGTGCTATAAATAAATCAATATTTTTATTTGTGTTCTATGGCCATAGTATTTTTTCTCAATTAAATTAAGCCTTAATGAATTTTGTAAGCTATCTTGGGCTTCAATAAAAAGTTCATCAGCAGACTACAAAGGTAGTCCCATTGTGAGGTATTAAAATAGAAAAATAGCAATGGTAGAGAACCTGCTTTGTAGAAGGAAAAACACCTAGATTTTAAAGACCCAATTTGATCTCAGTCTCTGATTATGCTTCCAGAAAATTTCTGAGGAAAAAAGTAGAATAGCCCATTGTTACGGAAGAGAGACATTAAAGGTGTAAGAGCAGTAGAGAAATAATGCAGCATCCCATCAGAGAAAGAAAGGGAAGCATCTTCACTTAGGTTGGGCACACTTATGCTAGCTAATAAGTGCTTTCTTTAAATCTCCAATGTTTCTCATAAAAAGGAAATAAAAATACTATAAATCAAGAGAAAAGGGGTCAGAAAGGGTATTTCTTTCTTTTTTTTTTTTTCTCTCCTAAGTTCTTCCTTGCAAAGGAAATATGTAAAAGAATTTCATTAATAATCTTCTTGGGACTCCTGGGTGGCTCAGCGGTTGAGCGTCTGACTTCTGCTCAGGACATGATCCCAGGGACCTGGGATCGAGTCCCACACCAGGCTTCTGCATGGGGCCTGCTTCTCCTCCCTCTGTGTATGTCTCTGCCTCTCTCTGTGTCTCTCATGAATAAATGAGAATATTCTCATCAATATTTTAAAAAATATTCTTCTTAAAAGCTATTTAGCACACTTTAAATATATTTCTTTCTGAAAGAATCACTAACAATTTTTCCCCATATTACACTCTAGTTGAAGTTTCTTTTGTATGTAGCACATGTTATTTTATATTACTAGAAAATCAAAAAAGTCACAATATGGGACGCTTCTGTACACTTAAATTTCCCTATCAGTCATTTGATTGCATACCTGTGCTATATTTATTTGATTACTATAAATCTCATATGTTTGTAGACAAAATAATGAAAACAGGATTAATATCTATATACAGTTCCTTTTTTTCTTTAAAAAAACAGAAAATTTTGTTAAGGGTTTCTAGGCGGAAAACATGTTATTTATAAGAGATCCAATATTAGCCTCATTTCATGCTTTTTCTCCTGCAACTATTTTAACAAAAGGCAGTGGCATAATTTCTACAGTTTGTGGGAAAATGATTGTTCCTTAATATTTATATGACTAGTTCTGCTTCATTTGAAGAATAAGATGGATTCACACTGGTAACAACCACAAAATTGATTAAATTCTGATTGAACACTATATATTTTTGACTTAATGGTGATTAGATTGTTATTGAATCATTCAATTTTTAAAAGAAAAACAATGAAAATTGATCTTTATAATCAAAGTGAACTAGCTATTTAAAATGATAAATTAACTTTTGGGAATGTTATATTTCAGAAAATTTCATTCTCTGTTTTTTAAATTTACCTTAACCATTGGAACAAATTAACAGCATGAATTCTGTTTCTTTCTAAAACTTGAATTGCTTTTTACTAGGACTCAAACTTTCAGTCTGAAAAAGTAATATGTGCCCTGTGTGTGTTAACCACATCCTCACAAGATAGGAAGAAATAGATACCTAAGTTAGTGTGGAAAAAAACTCTTGGTTATCCATAATGGCCAGTCTGTGGTGAAGGCAGATGAGGGTTGTGCTGGTGGTTTTGATCCTTTTGTCAATCACGTATGTCTGAAACATTATGAACTTCTGTCAAATTTTGATCATCTTGTCCACTTTACTGTCCTTTAATATCATCTTCTACAGGTGAATGGCAATATTAAACTGAATCTATTTCTTCAAAATGTTTGTGAATATCTACTCTATACCAGGCATATTGAAGTATTAATGAGAACTACTTTGCTCTTTCCTAGATAAACATATCAAATAAACAATTACATGTCACAACTGAATATTTCAATAAGAGCTAACCCATAAAGGAGACAAGAGGGGAATGGAATTTAAAATAGCAAGGTGAAAAGGGGAGATATAATCTATAGCTCTTATTAATTATGTAGTTGTATCAAAGTTTAGAGTGAAGTAGAGCAGAAAAGAAAAATAGGTCTAGCTAGTAGAAGAGTTTCCTAACAGGAAAATTGGGGAAAGCTATATTTCATTCAACATTTGTATCAGATTTTTTTTTAACATTCAAAAGAAAATGGCACCCAAATAAACCTGGCATTGGATTTAGCGTTATTTGACCTCCTGACCTCTTCTTATTATATAGGACTTTTATTACCCTGTGAGAATATCCCCCTTTTGCACTAAAGGCAAATAAGTCAGTTTTGCTGACTCATATTGTTCTGAGTTTGGGTCAGAGCTTAATGTACAAAAAAGAGGGATCCCTGGGTGGCGCAGCGGTTTGGCGCCTGCCTTTGGCCCAGGGCGCAATCCTGGAGTCCCGGGATCGAATCCCACGTCAGGCTCCCGGTGCATGGAGCCTGCTTCTCCCTCTGCCTGTGTCTCTGCCCCTCTCTCTCTCTCTGTGACTATCATAAATAAATAAAATCTTAAAAAAAATGTACAAAAAAGATTATTCATCGTATAACATATGTTGAATTTTGACCAAAATCATTTCAGAAGGACTTTCTAATATGACAAAACTGTAGTGAAACAAAAACAAAACAAACAAAAAACCTGCAGTGAGTGAAATTCCTTGAGGCAGCAACACTGTCCAGAAGTGTGTAATTTTCATTTGTGTTTTAAAGAGGTACAAAGTGGCTCAGTAGGTTAAGCATCTGACTCTTAATTTTGGCTAAGGTCGTGATCTCAAGGTCATGTGGTCAGGTTCCACATTGGGCTTTATGCTGGATATGGGGCCTGCTTAAGAGTCTTTCTCTCCCTCTCCCTCTGTCCCCAACACCTGGTCTTGAATGAATAAATGAATGATTAAATGAATAAAAACTCTGTACTATGTGGTAGACAGTTTGGTAATTGGATATTTTTTTCTTAAATACATATATATTTGGATTCTAATTGTGCATGCACACACACATACACACATACACTTGCCTCTTAAATGTTCTCTAACTCAGTTGAGATTATTTTGGTCATTTTGTTGGATTATTTATGAAGTTGTGGTTAGAATCACCAACTTGAATTTTCTTATTAGTTTCATCATTTTCATCACAATGTCACTATCTTCCAAACCAATATTTTGGAGTCAATTCATATAATGCCTTCTACTTCAGTCTCTGTTTGATTTAACTATTTTTAAACTTGGCTATATTATAGTATTAGTTTCACATGATTTTTAATGTTTTCCCACTTTTATTTTGAATTGATGACTTGAAAGTTTCTGGACCGAGATGTACAAATGCAAGTATGAAGTAAAGAATACCACTGCAAATTTGTATACATGGAAGCAGCTGTGTGGTGGAGTAGAGAAACCATGGGATTCATGATACCATTTTTGTTCCTAATTTTTTACTAACTTTATGACTCTGACAAGTCACGGTATATATTGATTTGCACAGTACTGTGGTGAAGAAAATATGATAATCAAGATTATGGTGAAGCATTAAGGGTTTTACAGTTCAAATGTTATAAAAATGGAAAAGTGATTTCTTTATTAAATACACACATCAAAGTTCCCAGAAAACACTTTTTTCTTACTTGGGAATAGATGAAAGTCACTGTTACTGCCATAATGATGGTCATTGGTTATAAGTTATCCTGACTTCCCTTTAAAGTATTTATTTTGAACATTGAGAATATAGGATATATTAGGCTCTCTTTTAAAAACCTAGTAATTGGTTCAGAGCCCATAGGTTATAATGGGTAATGGCTAAAACCCCGAAATCAGGCTGAGTAAGTATGCTACTTTACCAGTAATAAACTTTGTAATCTAGTCAAATTGCTGATATCTCAGAGAATAATCTATAAAAGGAGGATGTGAAATGTTTGATAATATATGTAGAGTTAAGCAGTATCTGTCATAGAGGAAGAGTCAATACACAGTAGCCATAATGTTTAGTGTTGTTTTTGTCATTGATGTTATTATTATTAAAGTTTTTCAAGGACAAAACTATCTAGATTTGAAAATGTCCTTGTTTAGAACTTTAGGAAGCCATATATCTTCTAGGCTTATCATTAATAAATTACATTAAAATTAATTAAATTCTTTCAAGTAACAACTGCTTATCTCCTTGAATTCCAAAGAGTAGCTTATAACTTAGTACTATACAACTAAATGTGAACATTTTCCAAGTTTCAAGTGGATAATAGAGAAAGAGAAGATATTTAGAATGTTTTATAGATCCTTGGGGATTTTATTTGAAGAAGTAATTAATTCAATATTCACTTAACTATGTCCAGAACTTAAAATACTTTGATCATTCTTTGATTTAATGAGGGCTCATTTTGCTGTACTATATTCAACCATATTATAAAATAAAATATCTTTAAATTTCCAATTAGACAATAGTGCATATAATTATCCCTTAAAAGCTTATATGAATACAGAATATGAATATTTGATTCTAACTCCTAAGTATTCAAATCAAATTTTATTATATGTAGAGTAGTCATTTATAAATAAATTAGACACAGCACTTTTTTCATATAAATGTTATATCTTTCCCAGTTGTTTATTGTGCTTGAAACTGCTTTCCTGAAATGAGAGTATATAACCTTATTTCCAAAGGAATGTTTTCCGAATGACATTTTTTTTTCCTTTGTGGAAAGTTCTATACATTTATTTCCTATGCTAGCAAAGATGATATTTGATAAGAGGGAGTTGAAAATGTTAAGCTCATATATAAAATGAAATTTGGATTTTTTTAAATTAAAATTTGAGATTTCTTTGTTTACAAGTAAGGACAAAAGAGCTAAGAGTATTTGTTAAGTAAAAAATTATTCTAGAAAGGTTTTTGTCCCTAAAACATTTTACTTTATACTAACTTCATAAAAACTGGTCTTAATAATTCCATATTTGTTAGCAAATATTAGTTGGTTTCTACTATGAACAGTCTAAGATTAAGAGAACAAGACTGAATATCATCACATCCACATTAAATCATCAAGCTCCAGTCGTACATAGCCTATATAAGACCAGAGTAAGAATAGGAGAATTAAAAATCCTACTCTGTCCTCAACAGTAATCAAGTACTAAGGATGAAACAAGAGCATGGGAATGGATGCCTCCATACAGGGACTGCTGAAAATAGGGCAGAAACACTGAAAAAATCCTAGAAACCCAACATAAAACATTAAGGAATTTGAAGGAATGCTGTAGGAATTTGAAGTCATGTGCACAGAAGAGCATTAATCAACCACAAAACTCAAATGCAATTGGACTATTGACTCAATACTCATAAGAAGTTCCCAAAGGCAAAGAGGCATGACTATCTTCAGGGATAAATCCTATTTATCTTATATGACACAATAGTATAGTAACATCTGGTGATAAGAATGGAAACATTAATAATCTTTATGGATAAAATTTTAAGGTTTTACAAAAATACTAAGGTAGGTATTCTTAAATCTAAAGATATTCCATTCAGTTAAATCAAAAAGCTTAATGGTAAAGCAGATTTTTAAAAAAATATTTTATTTATTTATTCATGAGAGACACAAAGGGAGAGAGGCAGGTAAAGCAGATTTTAATTATCCCTAAATTGATCTATAGATTCAAACACATTAAAATTACAAATATGTTTTGTAGTATTTGATATGGAATTTCTAAAATTTTAATACAAATGCAAATGTCCAAAAATAGCCAAGTGACACTGAAAAGAGTATTTTCATTGGTACTTGATAAGACAAAGATAGGCTGGACAGGGGAACAAGGATCATTTCTTTATTTCTTGTTTTTATTCCAAGTATCTGGTTATTGCATGGAGAAAAATGGAACTAGATCATTATCTTACAAAATGTGCATTTAAAATTCAAAGAAAATATGTAAATATGTAAGTATATTAAATGCTCAAAATAAAGCATAAGAAACCATATTCATGATATTTATAAGGATTTCATATACAGGATTAAAATAAACAATAAAATATTCACTAATTATCCAACATTATGAATTTATATTATTAAACAACTCTTTCAGGAAAGTGAAAAGAAATGCCATGAACTCTTTTTGAACACATTAACTATTGAAAGATTAGTTACCTTATAGAAAATAAATGAACATTTGTAAATCAACATGAAAAGAAAACAAATACTAGAAAAATAGTAAAAAAAAAAAAAAAGAATTTCAAAAAGAAAGTACAAATTGCCTATATATTTTGATTGGTAGGTAGATAAGTAGAGATAGATGGGTCGATAGATGGATAGAGATAGACATATCAAAAATCAGAGTGATATAGCAGAAAGCATTATTTTCTACTCACTAAATTAGCATCTTTTAGGAAACAGATGTTGGTAATGGTTAAATGTAGATCAATAAGCACTCAGTCACTGCAAGTAGAGTGTTAGTTGGAACAACTACTTTGGAAAACTGAACACACTTACCTTGAACCTAGGGATTCCATTTGTAGATATTTGACCCAGAGGACACCTATACCCCTATGAATATATGTATGAATGCAAATGTCAGCATTTGTATGTGTTCTAGCTCTAAATTTGAGTATCTTTCTTGACTTAAGTACCACCATATAGCTACTTTTATAAGGCTTTATTTTATCGCATTTCTTCTAACAGTACATAACATACTTTCATATATTCTTTATATGTTTACTACTTACAGTTTTAAAAAATTTTAATCACATGTGGTAATTCTTTTATATAATAATATATACTTGCTTATATATATTGCATAAATCTATACATTTACATAAATTATACTTGGTAAGTATGTATTAACATTTTAGCTCTAGATTAATATATCAAAATTTCAAGTAAATTTTCAAATATATACTTTAATATAAATATGATTTGTATAATACTTAAATATATACTTAGATATCAAATAAAATTAATATAAGTATATGAATTTATATAAACATTCTATTACTGTTAATTTATATTTATTGAGTTGTGTACTGAATCCAAGGATTATTGGTTTATATTGGTATATAGGCACATAGAGTTCAGTGTAAAATGCAGTTTCAATACAAAATACTTGCTTCAAAATATACGGGTTAAAAATATATATATACGGGTTAAAATATTTAAATATATTTAAGAGCATCTGAACCAAAGGCACTTCTAACACTAGTTATCATGAATTAGAGATCCATGTATCTGTTTTCTTTAAGACACAGAAATATGTCATTTTAATTTAAGAGGTCTTAGAGTTTTAATCATATACATTTAGTCCTTATAGCTTTCAAAATGTATGATTATTATTATTCGAATGTCATTTGTTATGAGTATCTAGTATAGAATCCTCTAGCACATTCATGTCTTTTTTTCTTTAGTGAAATAGTCTGGAAAATGTAGGTTTAGCTAAAAATGCTCTGGAAAATGAATAGATTTAGGGCTAGAAATCTGACATGGGTTGTAAAGGTATTACTAGAAATGGAAACAGGATAAATCAGATGGACTAACACATTGTTTGAGGAAACTGCTATGGGAACTCCCACAAAAAACATGTCATGTTGACTTTCATGAAAGAAGTAATCTGGGCTTTGTGGGTGACAGCTGTGGGGGTGGAGAGAGGAAACAATTTTCAAAATATTACGTGTTCTACCAATAAAATTGTTCTACAAGTGCTAAGGAATCCTTCTGGATATGGTAATGTGACTTGACTATAAAAAAAATATTGAGCATGAGAATGAATGCATACAAATACCCACAGTCCTTCTGTGTTATTTCCTTAGACTGATATATGGGTAATAATTGTTAGAAAACATACGTGCTATATGTCTGGAGTGCCGTATGAGAATACTTTGAAAATATAGAACTATATGTCATTTCATTAGTGGAGAAAATCAGGCTTTCACTTGATCCTAGCTTCCACCTGTGTGGCTCTCCCCTCACACAGCAGTAGCAGGATTGTGTCTCCAGTCAGCATGCATAGTATAGAAATAGGATTTGAGGGACTGAATTTAGCATTTTGGTATCATTGCCAATACTTTTTGGTTGTGACAATTTACCAAATTGCTATAAATGATGTTTAATAGGGAGTATTTGCATGGATACAGCTTGTTTAAAGAAGCTTTGAAACATAGCATATTTCTGCAACTCTGTGGATCCAATTTTGTAGCACCACACTTTGCACCTCATATTCTTCAATATTTCTCAAAGCTGTTAGAAGCCCTGCTAGCAAAAGCTAATCATTGCACCCTGTACATACCAGCCAAGTGAGGAAGAGCAATCTAGCTTTTTCTCATAAGTAAGAGGTAGAAAAATGTTTCAGAAATGCAGAATCAAGCACAAAAACAGTGTTTATTATGGTCTTTCCTGGTAACATATATTTTTAAGTGGTTTTAATTAAAGTATAGTTCAAGGGACAAAGTTTTATAATTTATAAACTGTGACAGTGTGGGATATAAGTATTTGATACACCTAAATATACTCTTTAAAGAAAAATCAATTAACCAGACTGTAAAAGAAATAATATCTTTTAGCAGCATAGGTATAGTAGGAAAAATAGACAAAATCACATACACACACACGCACAATAGTAACGACTAGTTTGAAATGAGAGTGATGATTTAAAATGTAACTTAAATTTACTATGAAAAACTAGTGTTAATAGCTTATGAAAAGTTCCCTTCAGAAACTTGAACTATAAATGATGAAAACAAAATTTGGTATTAATTTGGTATATGTGAGAGGGTTTTTTTTTTACCCACTTAGGTAAATATTATTTGTTTATAATTCCTTTTTTTTACATATAAACTAGGGAAGATCACTGAAGTCATAAGCCAAATTCAATATATCATATAGTACCTATGTATGTGTATATGAATGCACTACCCACATGTGAACATAGTTATTCTCTTTCACACAAGTAACATATAATTCTATATAATACAAGCTCTTTCTAAGTAGAATCTAGTACTTACCAGAAACATAATTATTTCTGGATAGTATTCTTAAAATCTTGAGGTAGTTTCAAAATCTTGTGACCTGTGAAAATCTTTTTATGCATGTCAGATTATAAGCATATAAAAGCAAGCTTGATGCACTCACATATATTTTATCAAAAATATTACATGCAATATATTGATTTTTTAATGGAAAAAATTTTTGAAGCAACACAATATCAAATTTGAAAGAGAACTCTGGGGACACCTGGGTGGCTCAGCGGTTGAGTGTCTGCCTTTGGTTCAGGGCATGATCCTGGGGTCCTGGGATCGAGTCCTGCATCAGGCTCCCTGCAGGGAACCTGCTTCTCCCTCTGCCTATGTTTCTGCCTATCTCTGTGTCTCTCAGGAATAGATGAATAAAATCTTAAAAAAAAAAAGAGAAAGAAAGAAAGAAAGAAAGAAAGAAAGAAAGAAAGAAAGAAAGAAAGAAAGAAAGAAAGAGAACTCTGGTGAAATTGTGAAAAAATATACATCTAAAATATTTTTATGTAAATCATGAAGATTATGCTTAATGGATTGTTATTAAAAATTAGGGCATTCAGAAAGTGATTTGAAAAGTGGTATGAGATATGAGATAAAAACCCTCTAATATTCAGCCATGAGTAGTGTGTTAATTAAACTGCATAATCAAGTAATGTCAAGGATTTAAAGATTATTATACAGCTGCTTCAGAATAAGTGTGGAAAATGAGTGAGGATTAGTTACTGTTTACTCCTTTTTAACTCCTTTAAACCTTATATATATTCAAGCTGGAGGTGACAAGCAGAAGCATAAGAAGGAATTACTGCAGGCTAGCCCATCTTCCCACTTGGAAACTTCACTTTCCACCTTAATCCAGTCTTCTCATTTCAGTCTATTTTTATTTGTTTTCTTTAGTGCAAATCCATTATTTCACTAAATTTTGTTGTTGGCAATTACTCCTTAGTTTCAAACTCCAAAAATATGGTGACTTTAGGACTCTAGGCTCCACATCCACTTGAGTCCTAACAAGCCACTAGCACAAAATTCCTTTACATACCTAGATTGCAACAAGATAAAAACAAAATGCATGTGATGCTATTTGAGTGAAGTCATCTATTTCCACTTGCTTTAAATGTTATAGGGAATCTGAAATGTAAAACATGTATTTAATGGTTGGAAATTTAAAGATGGCACAAAGAATTCCTGGTTTCAGCTCCAAGTTATAAAGAGCTTAAAAGTTGTCACTCCTATTCTTACAACAACAACAATAACAAAACTGAACAAAATGAAAATGAAGGAATTGTCTTGAATCCATCAGATAAATGAGGTTGCAGAGCAAACCACCACCCTGAAATCTGGAGAGAGAGTTAATGCCAAGAGTGACAGTCAAGATCTGTCTACTTGGAATAGACTCCACACTGGAACTCTTAAGTGTCAGGAACACAGTTGGTTATTTTGATGAACTGTTGAAGGCTAAGTAGAGACTAACTATCTTGAGAGTGAAAAACTCCTAGAACCACAGTCTTGGGAGCCAGATTTTGTGGGTTTTACCTTTAAGCATCCCACCAGTTTCTTATGGTACAAGTCAAGAAAGATCCTCTCATGGTTTTGGCAGGGTAGCGAAACATAAAACTTTATATTAAAAACCCAATTGCTGGATTCCAACAGACATAAACATCAGTGACCACAAAGCAGATGGTATGAAAATAATGCATATTAAATAATGCTAAAAATTGAGCAACAGATGTGTGAAAACAATAGATAGTTGTCCATTTGAATCATGGCTCCCTGGTTCCTGCCTCTAACTTCCTCTCTCTGATTGAGACATCCTGAGCTGGCTTCTAAAATGGCAGAGAGGTAGGGGGCCCTGAGACTTTCTTCATCCCTTGAACGCAGCTGGATTGAGGGTCGATCACTTGGAACACCCAGGAAATCAATTTGAGGATTCCAAGAAGGATTTCTACAGTTGGAAGAAGCAATGTGACAGGTGTAAGGTGTGTGGAAGTGAAATGGGGGAGAGAAAAGCCGCCATGCTATGGAGGAGTGGGAACCCTTTTTGTGGGGAGAAAAAAGGGAAAGAGAAGGAGAGAGGTTGAGAGAGTGCTGCATCGGGTTCACGTAAGAAACCTCTCAGATCACAGAATTGAGGGGGTGCTGAATGGCGCAGGTTCTTTGCATACAGTAAGTGTAGCTCAAACTCTGAGCTTTTGGAGGTGCATGACATTCGTGCGCACAAGAGAGTTGTAGCATGCTCCCACTCCCAGAAGAAAGACAGCCCTGGCCCAGGAGTCCACACAAAGTGGCATGGTGATCTCAGAGGTTGCACTGGGAAAGATCGTTCCCCTTCCTGGAGTTTGGAACAGGATATATACATTTGGAAGAGGGTATATGTCCTTGTCAAGACAAAAGCCCTGCAGGCTCCAGCAAATGGCCTTTCATCAGAAGTGAACAAACATGCATGCAGAAGCTGCTTAACCTACTCTCTGCTTTCCGTGTTGCCAAAGCACAAAAATTCATGCACAGCACAGGCAGGGGACTGTTTTTCTGGGACAAAGAGCATCAATAAGAGTGTGTGAGCCTCTAATCCAGAGAAGGAAGCATATCTGAGAGATGCTGGCTACTTTAAGATTTGGAGTTTTGAATCCTAGCCATGCCAGAGATAAACTCAAGATAGCTAGGTGCCAGGGCACTGACAACCCTTGCTTTTCTGAGGGCTTCCTGAAGATTGAGGAGTATGAGATCCTGTGCCCAGGATGAGAGAGTGGGGAATCACCATTTTACCCTAGCTACCAGTGGTTGGATGATAGCAATACAGAGGCCCCCAGTGAATGTGAAAGCCACTTAAATCAAACCCCACTTCCTGTGCTTGACAAGTACTTCTTTTTAAACTGGGGCAGGGTTGACTCAGCCAGTATTTGGGGCCTCTACCCCAGAGGAGCAACACAGGCAATCCACTGCATGCACCAACTCTACTGATCATACAGTGCCTCACAGCATCTCCTTCAGTTCCGAAGGTGGAAATAGGACTAAGCTGGATGTTTTTTCCTTTGGAATCAGACTTACAGTTTTTTGTTTGTTTGTTAGTTTGTTTTTTTCATTTCCTTTCTCTTTGTTGTTGTTTTTTTAAATCAGGTTTATTTTTTTTCATTTCTTTCCCCTCCTTTTTTTCTTTGTAATCAGGCTTATAGTTTCTTTGATCATCTGTTTGGGTTATTTTTTTCCTTTTCTCTTGTTTTTGGATCAGACTTCTTTTTTTTTTTTTTTTTTTTGCCTTTTCTTTTTCTCTCCCTTTTTCATTTTCTCTCTTTCTTTTCTTCTTTCTTTCTTTCTTTCTTTCTTTCTTTCTTTCTTTCTTTCTTTCTTCTTTATTTCTTCTTTTTTCAGACTTTTTTTCAACAAACAAATCAAAGCACACATAGATACAGATCCAAATATTCCTTACTGCAAACAAGGAGGAACTCTGCAGAGGATGAGACAGTGGGAAAGAACAGCCAAAGTGCAGCAGCAGAGTGCACACAGCATACACCAGAAACCCTTCCTGAAGTGTCCAGCCTTGGACAGTGTATAACTTATTTCTAATATGGCATTACTCTGAGGTGCAGGAAACAAGCTTTCATAACACAGGAAAGCTAGAAACTTATTCTAAATGACAAGAGGGAGGAAATTCTCCCCAAAAGAAAGGCCAGGAAGATATCATAGCCAGAGACTCACTCAAAACAGATATAAGCAATATATCTGAGCAAGAATTTAGATCAACAGCCATAAGATTACTAACTGGTCTTGAAAAAAGCTTACAAGACACCAGAGAAATCCTTGCTACAGAGATCAAAGACCTAAAAAGTAGTCAAGTTGCAATGAAAAATGCTGTAGTTGAGAAGCAAAACAGGCTAGATATAATCACTGAAAGAATTGAAGAAGCAGAGGAGAGGAAAGATGAAATAGAAGATAAAATTATGGAAAATAATGAAACCGAAAAGGAGAGGGAAAGAAAACTATTAGATAATGAAGGTAGACTTAGGGAAATTAGCAATTCCATGAAGCAAAATAACATCTGCATCATAGGAGTCCCAGAGAAAGAAGAGGGGGGGGGGGGGAAGCAGAAGGTTTATTTGAACAAAGAGTTGAAAATTTCCCTAATCTGAGGAAGGGAATGGGCATTCAAGTCCAATAGACACAGAGAACTCCCCTCAAAATCAACAGTAACAGGTCAATGCCACAAGATATTATAGTGAAATTTGAAAATTACAAGGATTAAGAGAAAATTCTGAAAGCAGTTGGGGACAAGAGTACACAAGTCTACAAGGGTAGACATATCAGGCTGGCAGCGTACCTGTCCACAGAGACCTGGCAGGCCCAAAAGGACTGGCATGATATATTCAACATGCTAAATGGGAAAAATATGCAGCCAAGAATATTTTATCCAGTAAGGCTGTCATTCAGAATAGAAGGAGAGACAAAGAGTTTCCAAGAAAAACAAAAACTAATTTGTGAACACTGAATCAGTCCTGCCAGAAATATATTTAAAGGGTATACTTGGAGTGGAAAGAGTCCAAAAGTAACAAAGACCAGAAAGGAACAGAGACAATTTACAGGAACAATGACTTTACAAATAATAAAATGGCACTAAATTCATATCTTTCAGTAATTACTCTGAATATAAATGGACTAAATGCTCCAATCAAAAGACATAGGGTATCAGAATGGATTAAAAAATAAAAAAAAAAGACTAGTCAATATTCTGTTTACTAGATACTTATTTTAGACACAAAGACACCTCTAGATTGAAAGTGAGGAGGTAGAGAATCATTTATCATGCTAATGGACATTAAAAAAAAGCTAGGGTAGCCATATATATATCAGAAAAACTAGATTTTAACCCAAAGATTATAATAAGAGATGAAGAAGCATACTATATCATAATAAAGGGGTCTATCCAACAAAGAGATCTAAATATAAATACTTATGCCCCTAACTTGGGAACAGCTAACATATGAATCAATTAATAACAAACCTAAACTCATTGACAATAATACAATAATAGTAGGGGACTTTAACACCTCACTCACAGCAATGGACAGGTCATTAAAGCAGAATATCCATAGGGAAGCAAGTGCTTTGAAGACACACTGGACTAGATGGCCTTAACATATATATTCAGAGCATTTCATCCTAAAGGAACAGAATACACTTTCTTTTGAAGTTCACATGGAACATTGTCCAGAATAGGTCACATACTAGGTCACAAATCAGGACTTAACTGGTACAAAAAGGTTGAGATCATACCACACATATTTTCAGACCATAATGGTATGAAACCTGAAATCAACCACAAGAAAGATTTGGAAGAACCACAAATACATGGAAGTTAAAGAACATCCCTCTAAACATCCCACTGATTTTCTTATCAACCAGGAAATTAAAGAAGAATTCTAAAAATACATGGCAGCAAATGAAAATGAAAACATGACAGTTCAAAACCTTTGGGATGAAAATAAATAAATAAATAAATAAATAAATAAATAAATAAATAAATATAAAAATAAAAAACCCTTGGGATGCAGCAAAGGTGGTCCTAAGAGGGAAGTATATAGTAATATAGGTCTTCCTCAAGAAGAAAGAAAAGTCTCAAATATACTACCTAACCTTACACCTAAAGGAGCTGGAAAAAATAAAATCAAATAATGCCTAAATCCAGCGGTTGAAGAGAAATAATAAAGATTAGAGCAGAAAACTATGATATAGGGAAAACAAACAAGCAAACCAACAGTAGAACAGATCAATGAAATTAGGAAACGGTTCTTTGAAAGAATTAACAAGATTGATAAACCCCTAGCCAGACTAATCAAAAAACAAAACAAAACAAAACAAACAAAACACACAAAAAACAGAGAAAGGACTCCAATAAAGAAAATCATGGACGAAAAGAGGAGAGATCCACATCCTCTCCAACATTTGCTGTTTCCTGTCTTGTTAATTTTCACCATTGTTAATTTCACCATCTCATTGTGGTTTTGTTTTGTATTTCCCTGACGGCCAGTGATGTGGAGCATTTTCTCATGTGCTTGTGGACCATGTCTATGTCTTCCTCTGTGAAATTTCTGTCCATGTCTTTTGCCCATTTCATGATTGGATTGTTTATTTGCTGTTGAGTTTAATAAGTTCTTTATAGATCTTGGATACTCACCCTCTATCTGATAGGTCATTTGCAAATATCTTCTCCCATTCTGTAGGTTGTCTTTTAGTTTTGTTGACTGTTTCTTTTTCTGTGCAGAAGCTTTTTATCTTAAGTCCCAATAGTTCATTTTTGCTTTTGTTTCCCGTGCCTTCATAGATATATCTTGCAAGAAGTTGCTGTGGCCAAGTTCAAAAAGGGTGTTCTCCTGTAGGATTGTGATGGATTCTTGTCTCACATTTAGATCTTTCATCCATTTTGAGTTTATCTTTGTGTATGGTGTAAGAGAATGGTCTAATTTCATTCTTCTGCACGTGGCTGTCCATTTATTGAAGAGACTGTCCATTGTCCAGTGGATAGTCTTTCCTGCTTTGTCAAATATTAGTTGACTATAGAGTTGTGGGCCCATTTCTGGGTTCTCTATTCTGTTCCATTGGCCTATGGGTCTGTTTTTGTGCCAGTCCCACACTGTCTTGATGATCACAGCTTTATAGTTCATTTGGCAGTTCCTAAATTATATTTTATAATAAACTGGTGATAGTATTAAAAAAAAAAAAGAAAGAAAGAAAGAGGAGAGATCACAACACCAAAGAGAAAACAAAAAATCCAGTCAAGAAACAGGCTAAAGACACGAACAGACATTTCTCCAAGAAGACATACAAACAGCTAACAAACACATGAGAAAATGCTCAACATCACTCATCCTCAGGGAAATATGAATCAAAACCACAATGAGACATCACCTCACACCATTCAGAATGGCTAAAGTTGACACCTCAGGAAACAATAGATGTTGGCAAGGATGCAGAGAAAGGGGAACCCACTTACATTGTTGGTAGGAATTCAAACTGATACAGCCACTCTGGAAAACAGTATTCAAGTTCCTGAAAAAGTTAAAAACAGAACTATTCTATGACCTAGCAATTGCTCTACTCGGTATTTATCCAAAGGATAAAAAAAATACTAATTTAAAGGGGTACATGCACCCCAATGTTTTGAGAAGCAATATCCAGTTACCAAAATATGGAAAGAGCCCAGATGTCCATCAATGGATAAATGGATAAAGATTCCATTTCTATATATCATATATACATAGTACAAATATATATAATATATCCATCCATATAGATATACATATATATGCATACATATATAAATATATACATATATAATGGACTATGACTCAACCATCAAAAAGAATGAAATCATGTCATTTGTAAATGATGTGGATAGAACTAGAGTATTGTGCAAAGTGAAATAAGTCAGTCAGAGAATGACAAATATGTGATTTTACTCATGTGGAATTTAAGAAACGGATGAACATAAGTAAACGGAAAGAAATATAAAATAAGATAAAAACAGAGAGAGGCAAACCATAAGACTCTTAACTGTAGGGAAAAAAACTGAGGATCATTAGAGGAAGTGGATGGGGGAATGAAAGGCATTAAGGAAGGCACTTGATATAATGAACATGGATGTTATATGCAACTGATGAAATCACTGAACTCTACCTGAAACTAATAATACACTATGTTAATTAACTTGAATTTAAATTAAATAATAAGCAAATAAAAATGAAAGCCTAATTGCTTTAGTTCCTATTACCCCATGTATCTGTTTTTTAGCAAAATATTACAAGGCATGCTAAAAATCAAGGAAAAAAGTAGTCTGAAGAGACAAAGGACATATAGAAGAAAGAACTACATGCACTTAGGTTTTTATTTTTTTAAATTTTTATTTATTTATGATAGTCACACACACACACACAGAGAAGCAGAGGGAGAAGTAGGTTCCATGCACCGGGAGCCCGATGTGGGATTCGATCCCGGGTCTCCAGGATCGCACCCTGGGCCAAAGGCAGGCGCTAAACCGCTGCGCCACCCAGGGATCCCATGCACCTAGGTTTTTAATGAGTTTTTATCTGTAGCACCAAAGTGTAATCCGTGGAAGGAAATTTGACAAGTTGTTCTTTATTAACATTAAAAAGTAAAACTATTAGCAAAAGCATAAGCTATATACTGGGAAAAATGTTTGCAAAACAAATATCTGATAAAGCACTTGTATCTGAAAATTGTAAAAAAACAAAACCAAAAATCTTTAAAATCAGTAATAAGAAAGCATACAGCTCAATTTAAAGATGGGCATAAGATTTGAACAGACGCTTCAGTAGAGAAGATATACAGGTGGTGATCAACCATATGGGAAGATGCTTAACATCATTTATTATTAAGGAATTGCAAATGTAAACAGCAATGAGGTACTACTACACACATATTTTAATGGCTAAAATCCAAAAAGATTACCATAGAAATTACTGGTGAAGATACAAGCTACAGAACTCTCATGCATTGCTGGTGGGAATGCAAACGATACAGATCATTTGGGAGACCATTCTACCGTTTCTCACAAAGCTAAACATAATCTTACTCTATGATCCAGCAATTAATTGTACTTACAGATATTTACTCAACTGATTTGAAAAATTATGTCTCCATGAAAAGCAACATATGAATCTTTATAGAAGTTTTATTTTATAATTTTATATATGCTTTGTAGAAGTTTTATTTTATAATTTTATACTTATTTTGTAATTAATACAAAATGGAAGCAACCAGTATGCCCCTTAAAGCTATTGAATGAGTAAGTAAACTATGGGTACATCCATATGGTGGAATAATATTCATGATAGAAGGGAATGAGCTGTCAAAATATGAAAAGACATGGGTGAATAATAAATGTGTATTGCTAAATGAAAGATGCCAATATGAAAAGGAGACATGTATGATTTTGGCAAAGGAAAATTATAAACTGTGGAAATATCCATGGTTTCTTGGGTTTTGGGGGAAGGAGAGTGAAGTGCGATTTTTTTTAGGACAATGAAACTATTATTTATAATTCTTTAATCATAAATTTGTGTCACTATACACTTGCTAAAACCTAGGAATATACAGTACATAGTGAGCCTTAATACATGCAAACATAATTTTTTGAGAGGTCAGACATTCCAGGCTGGAATGTAAAAGGGACAAACAATCTAACTCGATTGCAAATGCATAAAACAATCTCACTGAAAGAAGGGAGGAGAAAAAGATGCTGGCATAATTAACTTTGGAGATTAGAGTCTGTACATGAGCACTGTACTTTAGATGATGATTTTTTTCCATCGGGTGTACATATTAACAACTCTGATACCACTATGCATGTATAATGGATTTAAACAATTAAATCAATCGATGGCTGATGGTAAGTGTCAGAATTATCATGATTGGAGTTAGAATTGACAGATAAGCAGAGATTGGCTTACCTGGACCAGATGGGAAGGGGATAGAGTAAGCCATATGGTGATGGAGTATAGTAGAAGGAATCTGTATAAATTCATTGGTAGCTAAGTGTGGACACAGATTGTTACATTTAGACATATTTAAAGATATGTATATACACCTGGGTTAGAATACACAGGTATATTTCCTTGCTCTGTTAGATGAGAGGGCTAGGAAGCAAGAATATTTCAGTGACAATGAGCAACTTTAGCACCCAGATGTTGTTTTTTTAAATTCTGTTCTTCACCAGGAATCCTTGGGAAAATGGCTGATTGTGGGATAGAATAGGAAACATACAAATTAGTCTAGGGCATCTAATAGTCCTAAGAGATAAGGAAGTGTTTTTAAAAAATCCCACAATGATGGGAGTATGTCAAAAGTCAATTGAAAATGTTCCCACTGTCCAAAGCTAGACAATTAAACAAGAAAATAAATGTTGGGTTATAACCTGAAGTTTAAGTATTTATGAGGCCATATTGATGCAAATAATTAGCTAAAGATATAAATTGAGAAGAGAAGAAACTAGCAAGAAATTTCCAAATAACTATGCAGATACTCTACCCTCAAGAAGGTGAAAAGTAAGTGTAAGTTGTGCATAGTGAATTCATTTCAAAGAGTGCAGTATGACAACAAGTTTTTTAAAAAGGATAGAGATGCCTGGGTGGCTTAGTTAAGCACCTACCTTCAGCACAGGGTCCTGGGGTTGAGCTTCACATCGGGCTCACTGCTCAGTGGGGAATCTGCTTCTCCCTCTCCCTCTGCCTCTTGACGCTGTGCTCTCCTGCTCACGCACAAGCTCTCTCTCTCTCTCATAAATAAAATCTTAAAAAAAAAAAAAGGATAACTTTAAAGGAACCTAACAGTACTCCTGCCAGGTGATCAAGATTAATGTAGAGAGTAGTAAGTTTATCTTACGCACTCTTAATTATAAGGATTGAAAAGGCACATTACCTATGCCAATGCTAAATCATGAGAAAAATATTAGATGGACAGCAATTAAAGAACATTGTACAAAACACATGACCATTACTCCTCAAAACTATCAAGGTCATCAAGACAAAGAAAGTCTCGGAAACTGCCACAATCAAGGGAGCTTAGGGAGACAAGAATAACACATGTAATGTGCCATTCTAAATGAAATCCAAAAATTTAAAACAAGAAAAGAGCACTAGGGAAAAACTAAAGAAATCTGAATAAATTATAGAAGTGAGTTAATAATATGTCAATATTTGTTCCCTAATTGTGAGGAGTTTGCCATACTAAAGTAAGATTTTTTTTTTTTTTTTAAGATTTATTGATTTTAAAGAGAGAGTGTTTGCTTGCACATGAATGTAAGGGGGGTGGGGCAGAGGGAGAGGGAGAGAAAGAGTCTCTGATTCCTTGCTGAGTGCAGAGTCCAGTGTGTGGCTCCATCTCACAACCCTGAGATAATGAATTGAGCAAAAAATCAAGAGTTGAGTGCTTAACTGACTGAGGCACCCAGGCACCTCAGTAAGATTTTTTTTTTTTTTTTTACTTATTTATGATAGGCACACAGTGAGAGAGAGAGAGAGAGGCAGAGACACAGGCAGAGGGAGAAGCAGGCTCCATGCACCGGCAGCCCGACGTGGGATTCAATCCCGGATCTCCAGGATCGCGCCCTGGGCCAAAGGCAGGTGCCAAACCGCTGTGCCACCCAGGGATCCCAGTAAGATTTTATTAATAGATAAATTAGTTGAGTTGGTATATGGGAACTCTGTAAAATTGTTAGTTTTCTAAAAAATCTAAAAAACATATTTTAAAATAAAAAGTTCAGGTGTGTCTGGGTGGCTCAGTGGTTGAGCTTCTGCCTTTGGCTCAGGGCATGATTATGGGGTCCTAGGAGAAGTCCCGCATCTGGCTCCTTGCAGGGAACCTGCTTCTCTCTCTGCCTATGTCTCTGCCTCTCTTTCTGTGTCTTTCATGAATAAGTAAATAAAATCTTTTTAAAAAATCAAAGTTCATTTGAAAAAAAACAATCTCTCATCTCTTTAATCAAATTATGAAAACAATTTTGTTGTTGTAATACTATGGGTTTTTTTGCTCTTATTATTGACAAATTAAGCATATACCGAAGCTATAGATTTCTGGAAGGTGGCTTTGAATGTGACTTACCTTTCCAGTGTTCTTCTTATGGCTCTAATTGCTTGTCTATTTAATTATTTTTGGATCAAGTATTTATTCTTTGAGTATACATTATTAATTAGAATGTTTGAGAAATTTTCGACTAATGACAGGTTTGGTGTATTTGACCAGTAAAATTGAATTTGAAATGACTGGAATAAAAATTAAAACTCCCTAGAAGCTTATGCACACATTTAGAATGATGACATGAGAGTGTATTCATAGTTAAAATGTATACTACTGAAGGACTGGTGGTTCTTATACCCTAACCAAAGAATGTAAACTTCTTGTTTGAGAATCACTCTTTTTTTTTTAATTGACTTGGTATTAAAGTCAATTTAATTTTAGAATAAAATTGAGAATTACTCAATTTAAAGAGAGAATCACTCTTTTTTTTTAATTGACTTGGTATATTTTATTAAATCAACTGTGATTCATAGCAGACAACGTTCAAACTGCAAAAGGTTCTCTAGGGCTACTGGCATATCTACTTGGGCAGCTTCTTAGAGATTAGCTTTTTCACGTTTGGGAACTTCTGGATGATTTTCTAAAGGTCTTTTTATGTTGTTCATAGCCTGTTGAATTTGGGAAATATGCTAGAGAACTAGACGCATTTTAATAGTTTCCAAGTCCCTTGTGTGTTTTGCATGGCTATTTTCCAGAGATTGAATGAGACTTTTCCTAATATACAATGCTTCTTCACTCCACTGGTGAAGAATAGGTTTGACCTTACTCTTTTAAGTAGAATATAGCCTGCTGTCAATATGAAGTAATTTTATTTTCTTATCAAGTTTGCTGCTCCACAATATATTTAGTGACTACCAATCCCTGTTTTGCATTCTTAATTGCACTGTGTCCATAACTCTTTTATGTTATAGCATGTTTTTCTTTGCGTGCTATTTTTTTGTCTGTTTGATTGATTTTAAGCTTTCCTGTTGAATTCTTTCTAAGGTCTTTTAGGAATGGTTAGTATTTTTCTTCATTATTTTATCACCTGAGTGCCTCACACAGTGATTTAACATAATTATTAAAATTTTTGTGTGGCTGGATAATACTATGTAAAAGAATTGATATTTCTAGGCTTTTTCAATAGATGAAAGCATAGTATGGTTTGATGAAATGAATATACCCTAAAAATGTCAGTTGTGGACTTCCTGTTGACTCTGGGGGACTCTGGGGTTGAAGTACTGATTTATAAAGTTTTTTTTTCCCTCCACAAATTTAAATGTATATGATTTTAAAACACTCCCAAAAGAAATAGCACATGTAGTGTGTTTCACTGGAGCCAAAAGACATTTAAAAAAATAGAAAAGACTGTGAAATAGTTGTCCAGAAACTCTGCACTCAGTAATTTGATGATAGAGAAGAATATATTGTTTTCATGACAGTCACACTCAACTTTCTTACCAATCTAAGGGAAGATCCAATAAAGTTGGCTACTGGTGTATAATTTTAACATTTTTACCCTTGCTCTATATAATGAAATAAAACCTCTGCCTATTCCTAAGAATTCCTGCCCTGCGTAATAGCATGAACTTATTCCAAGGGTGTTTTTGGCCTTGAGCATGGCCTTGACATTCTTTTATTTGAAATTGCATTACTTTGTCCATATGGAGTACATAGTTTTTTTCTTACACACCTTTTTTTTTTTAACTTTGAAAATTGGCTCAAATATTTTTTGATCCGTGAAAAAACATACATTATAAAATATTACATTTTTAAGATTTACACTAGGATGTTTAGTGTTTGGACAACAAATTTGAAATCAGATTACTTGCCATAATTGTAACTTTAGAGTTAAAAATATTGTTTACGTTAATGCCTTTCAAACCTGACTTTAAAGCTTACATCTAACATAAGTCTGATTAATATATAAACTCTTTAAATTATTTTGTTTCTGGGCAGCCTGGGTGGCTCAGTGGTTTAGCACTGCCTTCAGCCCAGGGAGTGATTCTGGAGACCTGGAATCGAGTCCTGCATCAGGCTGCCTGCATGGAGACTGCTTCTCTCTCTGTCTGTGTCTCTCATAAATAAATAAATAAATAATAAATAAATAAATAAATAAATAAATAAATAAATAAATAATAATCTTTAAAAAATAAAATAAACTATTTTATTTCTATCCAGAAATGTAGCAAAATGTTAATAGATGATACACAGAGCAGATAGCAATTCTGAAAGCCAGAAGCAATTCAGATCATTTGGATTGGAAATTTGTTGTATCTAGATATATCTAGATATATCTAGAAAGATTTATAAACATATATTTTTAATTTATCTATAATTATTTCAGTTGAGGAAGTATATTATTTTTTAAGCAGTGTTTTAATCAGTTTGTGTATCTGTAAAAGGAGTATTATTCCGACAATGGAGTTCAAGTGATCTCTTAAATCATGTTTATCTAATTCATAAATTATTAACATAAGTTATAAAAAGCTTTCAAGTGGTTTAAGAATTTTTAAAATAATACTTTCTGGCAAAACAGTTTATTATTTATAATGCAATCAAACTCTTGAATCAAAGATGTCAGTGCTAAGGATTAGTATTAAATTTTTCTGAAGTCATTTATAAATACTCTATTTTCATGGAAATCAATAAATTCCTAATTCCTAATTCATAAATAAGTAACTGGGCTGAGGCTTTTATCTGTAGTGTTTGACTATAAAGAATAAATAAGAAACTCATTTGATTTTGGAAAAACAAAAAAGTTTGCTAATCCTATTGAATTGTTTTCAAAGTCAGGGTTCCAATGTTTAAAGAAATTTAAGAGTTTCCATGTATTATACCTTAATCTGCTTGTGAGTGAGGTGTCTATAATTGGATCTATTGATGGTGTCTTTTGAGTATTAATATTTCAGCTTTTTTTGAATATACTTGTATTTCTGCTCTTTAGTCAAAGGTGCATTGTATAACATGAAATGATGTACATTTTTATTGTAATTATCAGGAATATTTTACCTTGAGTAGAGCAGACAAAAACAGTAACATTTTTTATTTGGTAAAATAACTGAATTTATGAATAAGCAATTATAAGCAATTGAAAAATTTATTTTAAGAAAATAACTGAATGAAATTTCTTTTGTATAGATTTTTATTTATAATGTTAATATGGATTCTAAGGCTTAGCATAGTCTATTTTTTTATTTATATTTTTAAAAATTTGTTTATTTGAGAGAGAGAGTGAGCAAGAGAGAGAGCAGGAGCAGAGGGAGAGGGAGAAGCAGACTCCTCTGCTGAGCAGGGAGCCTGAAATGGGGCTTGATCCCAGGACCCTGAGATCATGACCCGAGCTAAAGACAAACACTTGACTGAGCCATCCAGGTACCCCTCAGGACACTTTTCAAAAATACATTCTTACAATATATATTTTTTTGCAATGATTTTTGAAACTCACCTTCCATCAAAAGCATTTTTAAAAACAATTTATTGTACAATTGTGATAAAATACATATAATGTAAAATTGTCATCTTAATCATTTTTAGTGCACAATTAAAATAGTGTTGAATACATTTATATTGTTCAATTGATCTCCAGAACTTTCTCATATTGCAAAACTATTGTTTTTCTTTCTTTCTTTTTTTTTTTTTTGTTTTTTTGTTTTTCTTTCTATATGTGTGTGTACACATGTATAAGTACATATACTATACATAAACACATACACATATCCTCTTCATATACATCAGGGAATTGTATATATATTTAGAGATTTTATATAAAATCCTGATATGTATATGTGTATTTTATATATGTGTGTATATGTGTGTATATATACATGTTACAAAGAGTGAGACTGGAGGGAAGGATATATCCTTAAGGTGTTAACAGTGATGGAATTTATGCATTTTACTCTTTTTAACCTTTGCATTCAGATTTTTCCACATGAATGTATAAACTTTTTGTTAAAAGGAGCAATAAAACTTAGTTTGTATTTAGATATCTACATTCTTAACCAAAGAAGCAATGTTTTTATTCCATTATTTCATGAGGAAATGGTAATAAATAAAAGGATCAGGTATCTTGTAATTCAAAAACAAGACGCATGGTTTTTCAGATCATGTACTATGTCATGCAGAAAATAGCATATACGTTTGATGCTTTGATTTTAAAAACAACCTACCTTACACTTGAGAAATGTTTAAAATTTTTCACCTCTGATTTTTGTCATCAGATGTCAGTAATGATTTAATATTTACTTTTGGACGTGTTTTTTTTTTTTACTGTGGTGAAACTAAATTTTACCAAAAAATTTATCATTTTAACCATTTTTAAGTGTAATAGTTCAGCAGTACTGTGCAATCATCAGCACTGTTCATGTCTACAGCTTTTTTTATCTTCCCAAACTGAAACTCTATACCCATTAAAAAATAGCTCCTCGTTCTTTTTTTTTCCCCAGTCCCTGACAATCACCACTCTATTTTCTTTCTCTATGAATTTGACTAATTTAAGTACCTCATATAAGTACAATCATACAGAAATTGTCCTTTTGTGTCTGGCTTATTTTCAGCATAATGTCTTTAAGATTCATCCACATTGTAGTATGTATCAGAATTTCCTTCCCTGTAGAACTGAATAATATCTCATTGCATATATATTCCACATTTTGTTTTTACAGTCATTCTTAGATGGGCACTTGGGTTGCTTCCACCTTCAAACTATTGTGAATAATGCTGCTATGAACATGGATCCATGCATATCTGTTTGAGTCCCTTTCAGATTTTTTGGATATGTACCCAGAAGTGAAATTGTTATATCATATAATAATTCTATTTTTAATTTTTTGAGGATATGCCATATTGTTTTTCATAGCAGCTTCAGCATTTTATGTTCCTACTAATAGAGTACTGGAGTTTGAATTTCTCTACATCCTTGTTATTTTCTGTTTTTCTGATGATAGCTATCCTAATGAGGGGTATCTCATTGTGATTTTGATTTGCATTTCTCTAATGATTAGTGATATTGAACATCTTTTCAAATGCTTATGCACAATTTGTATATCCTTTAGAGAAATGTTTATTTAAGATCTTTGCCTATTTTAATTGTGTTGATCTTTTTTTGGTGTTGAGTTTCAGGAGTTCCTTAAATATTTTAAATATTAACCCCTTATCTGATATATGATTTTCAGATATTTTCTACCATTCTGTGAATTGCCTTTTCATTCTCTGGATTATCTTTGCTCAGAATTTTTAAATTTGATGTAGTTTAGTAGTTCCAGATGACATATCCAAGAAACCATTACCTAATGCAATGTCGTGAGGCTTCCCTCTATGTTCTTAGAGTTTTACAGTTGTATGTTTTACATTTAAGTCTTTGATCCATTTTGAGTGAATTCCTATATATGGTGTAACTTCATTCTTTTGCATGGACATGTCGTTCTCCCAGCATCATCAGTTAAAAAGATTGTCATTTCCTTCCCTGAATGATCTTGCTACCATTGTCAAAAATCATTTTACCATATGGGGGCACCTGGGTGGCACAGACAGTTAAGCACCCCACTCTTGATTTCAGGTTCAGGTTCTGACCATAGACCCCTGATCTCAGGGTTGTGAGACCAGCCCCACATCAGGCTCTGGACTCAGTGTGGTCTGATCAGGATTCTCTCTCTCCCTCTACCCCTCTGGCTCATGCTCACTTTCTCTCTTTCCAAAATAAACAAACAAATCTTGAGAAAAAAAAATCATTTAGCCATATATGTAATTGTTAGACATTTGTGCAATCTTTTATTCTCTGTACTCTTCTGTTCTGCGTCTGTTTTTATGTTAGCACCGTACTGTTTTAATGACTGTGACTTTGTGGTAAGTTTTAAAATCAGGAAGATGAGATCTCCCATTTTGATTTCTGTTTTAAGAGTGTTTTGGCTATTCAAGGTCCTTTGAGTTTCAATATAAATTTTAGAATGGATTTTGTTATTTCTGCCAAAAATGCCTTTGGGATTTTGATAGGGATTGCACTGAATCTGTAGATAACATTGGGTAGTATTGACATTTTAACAATATTAAGTATTCTAATCCATGTACACAGGATGTCTTCCCATTGATTTGAGTCCTCTTTAATTATTTTTGGTAATGTTTTATAGGCTTTAGTGTGCAAGTCTTTCATTCCATTGGCTAAGTTTATTCCTAAATTAAAAATTTATTATATGTTATTATTGCGAATCTGTATTCTCTTCAATGCTTCAATTTTAGAAGGATGTTCTATATAAGTTGCTTTTTATTAAACTTCTCATAAATATTTCCTATCTTCTAGCCTTATGTCTCTTTTATTTATAAGCAAGATGCTATGTCTATGTTTATTTTATTCTTCATCATGTTGCAACTATCTCCCATGTTGTAAAGTTGGTCACCCTAATAACATCTTAAGGGTAAATAAGTTATGAAAATTTAAAAATGTGTAATTGTTGAGCTGATTTTTTTAATAAAATAAGCCACATTTTTGGACTGCTATAGCTAACATCAAACTAAGAGAAAATAAATTATTTTATAAATCATACATAGTGACAAAGTAAGTAAATATCCATTCTGATTAATGCTATTAAAATAAATTTCGAATAACATTAATTTTGCTATACATTCAGATTTTTAATATTTTAACTGAAATTGTAACTTGGGAAAAACAGTATTTTATAATAAAGCTTGCAGAGAACCACAAGTTTAACAACAAATAATTAAAAAGCCAATTTCTGTGTAGACCTATATCATAATTATGTAATGGAAATCAAATGCTACCCTTTCCCACAACTTAGTTTTTGCCTTGTTAGTTGAAAAGAATAAGAAAATGAGAATGTCCGTCAGTTGGAGAATTTTTTAGTATATTTCTCCAAGTAATATAGTAAGATGGTTTCAAGGTCTGTCTGTCTCTCTCTCTCTCTCTCTCTCTCTTAAGATAGTAAGGGATTTGTAACTACAGAGAATAAAATAATGGTTACCAGAGGGGAGGGGGCGAGGGGGTTGGGTGTAATAGGTGATGGGGATTAAGGAGCACATTTGTGATGAGCATTAGGTTGTATGGAAGTGTTGAATCACTATTGTAGACCTGAAATTGATATCATACTGTATGTTAGCTACCTGGAATCTAAATAAAAACTTTAAAAAAAAGATAGGGATTAGAAAGGAGGAAGATGGGCAGAGATGAAGCAAGCAATAGGTCAGAAAGAATCAAGAGAAATAGAACAATATAGAAGAATGCATTAAAAGGGGAAGAAAAATAGAAAGAAAAGCAGTAAAAGATAAGTGGAAAATATATAAATGAAAATATCAGGAAAAAAATAGATGACAAGAGAATTGAGATATACAGTATCCACCACAAACTCAAAATATATAAATCTACACAAATGTATGGAAGTGGAAAGCAAATATAATTTGTTAAGGAAGAAAGAGAGGGAGGGAGTAAGAAAGGGAGATAGTTTAGGAAAGGAGAGGTAAGGGGAAGAGGAGGGAGAGGGAGAGGAGTTTCCAAAAGGTAATAAATATTTTACATGAGAATTGACTCTACTGAGATGGCCACCAAACCATTACATAGGAGACAAACATTAGTTCAAAGAACAAAATTGACTATATGAAGGAATCAGGATGGCTTCAAAGAGAAAATAATGTTTAACAACATATTCCATATTTAGGAAACTCATATGAAAGAGATTTAGATAGTTCTAGTAGAAAAAAAAACAAACCAACCAACCTCTGGGTAAAAGGGGCAGCATGTGTAGAGGTTTTAGAACAAAATCCAACAGTGTGGATAGTCTTTTTTGTCCTTAAGGTTGCAGTCTGGTCAGGGTAGGTGTCACCTGAAAAAGCACTGCAGTCAGATCTTGTTAGAGGAGGTCATCAAAAGGATGTGACCTCTGACCCATGAGTGAACCGGAGCAGTGGGAGGCTCCTCACACCCTCTTCTGTGCTTAGAATATATGTTTTGACATCATTACTATAGTGGGAGCTGTTTTCAAGGACGCAGCCTTGAGGGACTGCTCAACCTAGTTAAAACCTCTTTATTAGGGATTCCCGGGTGGCTCAGCAGTTTAGCACCTGCCTTCGGCCCAGGGCGTGATCCTGGAGTCCTGGGATCAAGTCCCACATTGGGCTCCCTGCATGGAGCCTGCCTCTGTCTCTCTGTCTCTCTGTCTCTGTCTCTCTCTCTCTCTCTCTTTCTCTCTTGAATAAATAAATAAAATCTTTTTTAAAAAAAACCCTCTATATTAACCTGTAATCTTAGGACTCATCTTGCAGCCACCCAAGACAAGCTTCCTATATAAGTTCACTTGCGTATTAAACTTGTCACTTACCCATCTGGAATGGCCTGCTTCTTCTGTCTCTCCCTGTCCTTTGCATATGGGGGCCAGTTTCAGGCTTTATCCTGGATGTTCCCAAGGGTTCAAAGTAACACTTGCAGATCATGTTAAAGATTTGGGTGTTATTCTTCAGGTGTTGATGAGTAAATAAACTGTCGTAAGCAGGAGAATGATACAACTATGCATGATTTAGGTAGAATTGGCAGCTGTAGAAGAGGTTTTGATGTAGTAAATTACTTGACACAGAGAAATGAAACATAAGGTTCTTGTTATGCAGGTTAGAAATGCTGAAAGCTAGAAACAATGCCATGATAGCTAGAAATAAAAGATTTTAAAGAAGTTAGAATCAATAGATAATGATCAGGATATTAGAAGTAAAGGAAGAAGGTTATACTATTTATAATCACTAAGTGTCTGGCTTGGCAAACTAGGTATGTGGTGATGCTTTTGTGAAAAGCATACCTGACTAGTATGACGTGAAGAGTGATCTTTCTAAAATGCAAATGTGATTATTTTTCACCTCAATTTAAGGGCCCTCTATGATTCTCTATTCAAAGATGAAGTCCAAACTCCTTTATATAGCGTAAATGACTCATTATCTATCCAGACACATGGTTTCTTTATGCCCTTCATACCTCACTCTACACTTCTACTATACTGAATTACTCTCACTTATCCAAATGTATGAGGCATATTTCCCCTGGGGCTTTGTTCCCAGTGCCTGGAAATATTCCTTATCCTTTTAATCAGGCTTTATTTAGCCTTTTCTTAACCATTACTTCCTATAAGAACCAAGTTCTAATACCCTAAGATTAGTTTAGGTATCACTCATATATAGTTGTATATGGTCCTGATTTTATCACTGCAATATATTGTTAGTAAAATTGGCAATTTCTAAGTGGAGATATACATCTGAAATTCTTAAAATATGAGCTTGTTCACTACCGTAATTATTTATTAACTGAGAGGCTCAAAGCACATTTGTGCAATGCAGTTGGATAATCAGTTGTCATTTGCTTCATGTCTCTTCGGCCACCATGGTCATTATAAAAACAGCAACTGAGGGGTGCCTGGGTGGTTCAGTTGGTTAAGCCTCTGCCTTCAGGTTGTGGTCCCAGGGACCTGGATGGGGCCCTGATTAGGGCTCCTTGCCCAGCAGGAGCCTGCTTCTTCTCCCTTTCCCTCTGCACCTCCTCCTGCTTGTGCTCTCTTGCTCTCTCTGTCAAATAAATAAAATCTTAAAAAAAAAAAAAAAACAGCAATTGAGAGTGATAAATAGCTTTCCTCCTTCCCTTCTTTTCTTCCTTTCTTTTCCTTTCATGTTCTTTGAAAATCTGCTAGATAATTATAATTCCCAACTGGGATACTGAAGCTCTTCCTTTGGGCTCTTGTGTTTTTTTTTTCCTCAATGACAGCTACAGCGTTTGCCACTTCTGAAAAGGGAAAGAGCCTGGAGCATTTGCTCCAGTCTTTCTTTTTGTCTCTGCTATTTCTTCTCCCCTCCACCCCCCTGAATAAAATGATCAGCTGCAGGATAAATGGAGGAAAAGTGGAAAATTTGATTTACTTTTTCTTTTGGCTCTCCAGTCATTACATCATATCATCTTTGTTTCCCTTATAATGTATACACCTTTGTATACTTTGTGTATAGATTTTTGTCTTGGAAGCCACAATTTGTTTGTTAATAAATCGTTAACCAGATACAGAGCATTACAGAATGTCATGAGGAAAGTTATGGAAGGATAAGGTTGGGATTTTTTTTAGCAGCATTAATAAAAGATACATTAAAGTATGTATACTTGGATTATGTATGCATCTTGAATTATGATGCTCTTAATTGTCCTTTCTGATAATGTAAACATTGTTTTATATAGAAAACTTAAGAAAAAAAATGAAAATTTCTACAACCCCCTATGTTTTGTGTATTGCCAACACACCAAGTAAAGTGTACTAAGTCTTAAATCCAGAATATTATTAAAATTCTAAAATAACTATCTAATTCAGCAGAAAAAAGATATTATATCACAACATATCATTCAACTGAAATAAACAGAATTCAAAAATGGCTTGTTTTTATTTAGAAGCAGAATGATTATGAACCACGATTTAATTTGGAACATCTTATTTTCTTAAGGAGGATATTCAAAGAGTCAAGATTTACTTCTGTGGTCACATATTAGGATTTACTTCTGTGGTCACATATTAGGATTCTGTATTCCCTTTTCTATTTGTATATAATTTCTGAATTTTAACTTATGTTGAAAATGACGCATTTCTTTGTGGAACTGCATTAAAAGAAGTTGATTGTTAATAAAAAAGAAACAAGTATTCATATTAAGGTACTGGAATTTAAAGCAAGGCCTTCCACATACTATACAATGAAGTAAAATGGCTTTAGGACCTAAAGAAGACATGTTCTATACATATATGTTCTTTAAAACTGCAAAAGATATGATTTAATATGTTAGCTGAAAACTTTGAATGTTTCTCTCAGATAGAAATGTATATAGCATGATAGTATGGATTCTAGACTGTAGTTTCAAAGAAAGCAATAGTGAAAATGAATTTCATGCCAGTAGACACTTTAAAAACTAGATTTAGCAGCAGTCACATTAGCTTAGATAATGGGAGAATTTTTCTTCATTGAAAATGCTCTGTGTCGCTTAAGAAGAACTTACTGAGGCAGCCTGCCATCTAGCTTTTTCACAGAAAAACAGGCTTACAGACTGCAGATGAGAGAGTCTGGAGCAGAGACAATTTTAACTTAGCCATTCCTAATTTATCTCAAGCATTTTCAATTCATCTTCACTGCTCTATGCACACAGGAACACCAGATTGCCATCCCTGGGGAACAGAATGCAACCAGGGATCTGGAGAGCTGTCACATTCCAAGAAATATTTAAATTGTGCTGATTTTCTTCTGGAGAACTGAGCCCAGGGAATGAAACTCTCCATCAAGTCATAGCTTTGCGGGCAATAGATCAGAGGATATTGCCAGTTTTCTAATGGATTATTGTTATCGGGCAGGTTTTCTCTGAAGGTACGTATTTTCTCAATTCATTACCCTCTCCTATTTATCAGGTAATGATCTAATGAGCTGGAGATCCAAACCGGTAAAAAAGAGAAAGATGTTAAGTAGTCAGTATTGACTAAAGAATGACACTTTATTGCTGCATGTTTATAGGTGAATAATCTGACTCCGTTAGTAAAGATTAGTAGGGTACAGTTTGAATTGCATTGTCAGCAAAAACAGGCAAAACCAAAACAAAACCGTGCTGCAGACTGCATTATCATAAGTTCATATTAATTCTCTTGAGGATTTTTTGTAGCTGCAGCGTATAATGAAGGGAAATACATACTTTGGAAACTCAGCTAACCTTATACATTTTAAAAATATTTTTACATGATCATGATGTTTCCTCCGTATATTCTCAAATACAAACTTTGTCTCAGATGCTGCTGTTAATTTTGGTGCCATTGGTATTTATGGTATATAAATATATGAATGATAAAAGTATTTAATTTAAAGAAACTCCAGTGGGAGTCTTCATGAGACTATTATATGGGTGTACTTTTCTGGCTTTATAGGTCTTTATTTTTAAGTTTGAAAGAATCTTCCTAAAATTAATTGCTACATTTTTAGTAAAATATGCATACCATAAAAATTTGTTATTCAACTTTGTTCTGTGAAGTGAAAAGCCTCAATACATTTATGAAGTACACAAAACTACTTAGCAAAGTAAAATGTGAAAAGCTGGCAAACTTCTGAATATTAACTGAATCAATAAAAATGGAGAAAGCCCTATTCTACACTGAAATTCAGCTTATTATACCTAAGATATATTAGAACAGGTGACTACTGTGCCTGTTTCCTAGAAGTTAAAGGTATGTGTGTGTGTGGGGGGGTGTTTTGTGTCAGAAAGTGGATGGAGCTGTAGGACAGAAAGCAAGCACATAGTCATCACGGTGAGTTTATGAAAACTGAAGAAATATTTTAAAAGATGATATTAGGGCTTCTGATGTTTTTAGGTGTTTTATTATTGTGTGAATAAGCTCAGTGAAACCTACCATGGGGTTGATATTCTTCTATGTTAAACATAACTATTAGAATGGCTAGAATGGCAGGTGTATTTGACCTGGGGTGTGGTATATTTGCTTCTGTATGTGGACTGGAACACAGAGTTTGTGGAACCATCAGTGGGTTAATCACAGGCTCGGGAGAGGAAATGGTGGCTCAGCTTCACAAGAGCACTTGTTAAGTGTGTTCTCATTTCTTTGGAGCATTTGAGAGACTATTAGAAGAATAAAGGAGAACGAGGAGGAGGATTGAGTCACCCAAATAGTTACTTGGAGTTTGTTTTCTCTTATCCTCAGAGGGTTTGTAAAAGGCAAAAAAAAAAAAAAAAAAAGATGAAGGAGAATTGAATCCTCAAAGAGTTCTTTTAAGTGCTTCTTTTTTTCATGAATCTTACAAGAATTGCGGAATAGGGGCTTAAATTAAGGTTTCCCTATGGATTCCTCCATTTGGCAGGCTTTCTCTCCTTTATGGAATATTTTCCCTCCACTCACTTAAGAAAAAAAAAAAATGAGCTTGCTCCCAGTATGATTTCTTCCCCAGTAACTCGAAGCTCTAATTTAAATCTACAGAAGTATGCTCTCGGAAACTGCATACACTCCTGAGTATCTCAGAGTTTTATAATTCACTGTCTTATGAATGTCAAAGCTAAAGTGATTTAACATCATTTATTTATTTATTTGAGCGTTGGGAAGTTATGACAATAGCTTGGAAATATATCCTTTAATTTATATTTTGGGTGTCAGATGAATAGATCAAATATGAAAATCAAGAGGGGCAGTTTTAGTTGTCAAACTGCAATAAAAATTTTTATTGCTCTGACCTCTTATTAACCTTTTCTACCATATCATGCTAGTGTCTCTTGCCTCCCTATAGGGTTCATTCACTTACCCAGCTATCTAAATCTTCTCAGCTTCCAGGTCAGGTGCTAAAACTTGTTTTACTTCATCTAATGGTGAGTTCATTGCGAAAATATATTACTATAATTTCATTTTATTAGTTGCTGTTAAATATTTAATATTTATTGAGTGCTCACGATCTGTTTGGTGTTTCACAGCAATATGTAGGAAGAAAGTATGTAATGGCATTTTTCTCCTAAATCAGCCAGTTTATTAATATTTCAGGACTCCTAATTGGTGCCCACAGAGAAAGGCAATTAAGGCTGGCTCTTTAGTGGCTGCTTATGTGCATGTAAGATGTGAAATGTCCTGTATTCAGTCAATGATTTGCATCCAACTTTACCATGGATCCCAGAATTCTCATCTAATTGTATTCAAATATTCTCTTAACTCTACTCCCTATACCAAAGTGTCATCATGGGTAGAACATTGGATTGAGGGTAAGAAAAACTAGGTTTAAATGTGTTAAGCAAGTTTGTGTAAGTTAGTTTGTCTCCTACCTACCTCTCTCCTATTGAGTATATAATAGAGATATACTAGAGATAATATAATAGAGACAATGGCATCTACTTTTTAGATTCTTGTGGGTAGTAGAGATCACACACATTAACTAATAAACACATAGTGTGTGTACAACATATGTTCGATAAACAGTACTTATGTCTGAATGCATTTTATCATAGAGTTTCACATACAGAATGTACCAATTGAAATTACCTTGACTCATCTTTCTTCAGTGATGCATATGTGTGTAGGGATGTGTGTGATGTGTATATTTGTATTATCATAGGTCCATTGTTCAACAGTTTTAAAACTGATTTATTTATTTATTTATTTATTTATATTTTTTTATAAATTTTTATTTATTTATGATAGTCACACAGAGAGAGAGAGAGGCAGAGACACAGGCAGAGGGAGAAGCAGGCTCCATGCACCGGGAGCCCGACATGGGATTCGATCCTGGGTCTCCAGGATCGTGCCCTGGGCCAAAGGCAGGCGCCAAACCACTGCGCCACCCAGGGATCCCTTAAAACTGATTTAAAAAATAATGTATTGATCATGTAGTTATTGCTCAGCACTAAAATACTCTATAGAAGTATAGATAAAATTAGAAATTAAGATTAGCTTGAGACATAGGTTGCTATATTCTCTATGGCTACAAACAGCTAAATTTTCAACCATAACTTACCAGAGAAAGCAGATAGAACTATATCTCATGTTCCCATTTTTTCCCCTCTCCCAAAAGATATGGAAATAGAAGACAAGCCAGTAAATCCTCTTGCTCATTATGCTGTGCCCTTTGCCCCTTTTGTTTGCATTTTATTTTGCTACAGTGGCTTGTCTAGTGAGATGGCCTTGAATTCTAACGGCACAGAATAGTTTAAGGATATGAACCACCCCCTCAAGGAACAAAGCAAACACATGAATACTTTTATTAAAACAAAAGACAGCTTTTGCTTTGAAAAAATGCTAAACATTTTTTTAATGAGAGTGAAACTGTTAAATGTGAATGTTCAATACAGCCAGATGTTGACCTTAACTGTGAATTTGAAGCTTTATAAAAATAGTATGCAAATCCAAGCTAGAAACTGCTTTCTTTAGGTCATAAGACTGCTGAAAAATTCTAAGTCTGAATTTCTCAGATACTTTTCATATTGAGTTAAGCATATACAGAAAACCTACTTTAATATTCTGAGTTATATGGGGAGATAAATTAAGCATCATGCATGTCTTTTTTATATCTTTTATTGGAATTTGGAAACAGATGTACAAATGTCCTCTTTATAAATGGGAACCACCAAGTAATTATTTTGAAAATGCATTATAGGAAATTATCTTGTACATTATGACTAGATCAAAATGTGGATGCAAAAGCAAGTACCTGCTGAAAAGCTATTCTTCTCTTTTCTTTTTTCTTTTCTTTTTTTCTTTTCTTTTCTTTTCTTTTCTTTTCTTTTCTTTTCTTTTCTTTTCTTTTCTTTCTTTCTTTTCTTTTTGAGTCAATATCTGTTGTCAGTGCCAATCCTGTCTTAATATCAATGAATCGACCTACTCACCAATAAAATGAAAGTTTAGGCATCTGGCTTCATTCTCTATAAGACCCTTGAATTTCTTGTTCTATTGCTGTTTGATTCCAAACTTTGGATATTTTGACTCTGTGCTTAAGGAGATTAGAACCTGTGTTTTAATTCCAACTCAATTTTCCAATCTGTAAATGTGTGTGGGAGGGTTATAATAATATTCATATTGTGTGGAATGAATAACAAAATATCAAATAGTATTGCAGGGGCTTGTTGATGTAAGTACTAAAAAATGGTACTAAGTATTGGTGTACTATCAGGGCATCACCATCTTCAGGCCGACTCTTGATACTGGGCTTCCTGTTATTCAGTATGATTATGGGACTTCCTTTGGGGGACCTAGGTATGTGTTCACCTACAGTCTTCCTCTGCCTATGGCTTCCTCTAAGTAAATATTTTCATTAAATCAGCCTTGCCCCTTTGACTTAACCTTAAATAGGTTAGCTGCCAATTCTTTGAGGTGTTCTTCCCTCAGCATATTCTTAATGGGAAAACAGATATCTCTGAGCTTAGTGATTCTCTTCTTGTGTCTCAATTTGTATCGACAAATACATATTAAAGAAGACACAAAGATACTGGTTCACATGTCGGGTATAATATCTTCAGGCTTCTAGAACACAGGCTAGTAAACTTTTTCTGTAAAAGGCCAACTAATAAAAGTTAGGGGCTGGATTGTCTCTCCATAAAATTCATATGCTTAAGTTCTAACTCCTAGTACTTTACAATGTGAGTGTATTTGGAAACAGAATTTTTTAAAGAAGTTATTAAATTAAAAAAGGTCATTAAGATAAGTCCTAACCCGGTATGACTGATCTTAACCCAGTATGACTGATGTCCTTGTAAGAAGAGACATAGACACAGACATGCATGGAGAAACCATGTAAAGACACCAGGAAAAGGCAGCTCTCTATAAGCCATGAAATAAGCCTCAGAAGAAACCAATTCTCCTGACACTTTGATCTCAACATCTAGCCTCCAAAATTGTGAGAAAAATATTCTGTTGTTTAAGCCACCCAGTCTGTGGTGCTTTGTTCCAACAGCTCTGGAAAACTAACAAAGTGTAAACATTTTAGATTTTTGTGGGCCCTGTAGGCTTCCTGTCACATTTTCCTCCTCCTCCTTCCCTCTTTATCCTTATTCACCCCTTTAAAAATATATACCAAAAAACAAAAACAACAAACAAACAAACAAAAAAAAAAACAGGAAAACAAATGCTTTTAGGGGCCATATTTGGCCATGAGCATAGTTGGCCAACCCGTGTTCTAGAACAGAAAGATCCTCCAAAATTTGGGCAAAAGATAGCCCTAAACTTCCATGTTCAAGATAGTCAAGTCTACTTTGCAGATAACCACTGATTTTTAGCCTAAAAATATAACATTATCCTTTTCTTCTGCCAAAATCCTTCCAAATACCTTAATTTGATATGGATATCTATAGAGCACATTGCCTTCACTCCTAATGGACCCTTTAAAGCCCTAAAATTAGAATGACATCCAAACAATATTAATCATATCATTTTGCATTTGTTGAGTACATCCTGTGGGCTGCAGACTATTCTAAGCACAGCATATATTTTCTCATATTAATCCTACCAACAGCCTTGCAAGGTAGTGTTATAACCATTTTCCTGATGTGGAAATCGAGACACTGAATGATGAAGCAATTGCCTGTGGCTGCTTAGCATAATTAGCTTAGTGGTTTGGATAGAGAATCTTAGGCTCAGAGTCTGGCATTTAACCATTATACTATAATGGTTTCAGATCAAGGCAGAGTTTTATGTTTACCATAAGAACAGCTGTGAAAATATTGAAAAATACATAACAAACAGCAATTCAGGTGAAAGAGAAGGGAAGTGATGCAGTGCTTATTTCAATCCCATATTTTTATGTGAGTGTAGTAGGCATGATAATTTTCTAGTTAATTATGTAATTTCTATTTCTCTTTTTTTATGGAGAACATGAATTATGTTTTAGGACTTTTTTTGTCTTCAAAATATCATAGTGAATGAGTACGGTTAAAGAGGTTAGGTTTATCAAAGAGAAACTAAAGAACAAGATGGTATAATTTTAAAGCTCACAGAGTTTCACATTTAATTTTGCATGTAAGAAAGTTAATGCTCAATTTAATAATTTCTATTATATGGGGAAACAATGAATAACCAAATTGACTACTGGGTATATATAATGTATTATTTCTAGTTATTTTCATGGAATCAACAGGTACTTGGTTTGAATGTGTTCAAAGAACGACCTGTTCAAATGAAAACTTTGCCAGGTGGCAATTCTGCTTTAATTCTAGGAAGCATATGTTGTGTGTTGTGTGAATTCCTGGATTGTCCTTTTTAATTTCATCAATACACCTGATATGCCTTCAGTATTTCTGTAGAACTGAGTCATATTTTCTAGCCATATCTGAATTTGATAGAACATCTTTGAAAAGAAAAATAGGCCACTGCTACTATCCATTGTAAGTACAGTTAACCTACTTCATAAATTATTCTTCTGTCACTATATTAACACACAAAAAAAATTCTTGTGATATTGTCAGATGTCCACATTGAATATAAAGAATTTAATCATCATAAAGTAGAAGGTTGTCTGTCACCTGCCAAAATCTATCAAAGTAAATAAGAACTTTTAATAGTTTCAGCCATGAATTATAATGTCTCATAATTAAAATATATGCATGTGTATATGTAGAACCTTAACAAAGCACTACTATTGTTTAGAAAATTATTGTAGGGGGTCTTGTTATTCTAGGCTCTATTAGGTCTCTGGACATTGTAGAGCAAAACCAAAGTAAACTTTCTTTGGTTATATTTATTGGGATAGGTAGATGACTATGGACATTCTATTGTTCTGGAATTATTTATCCTTAATAGGAATTTATGTTTACTCTCTCTAAAATTTTGGTATTTAAGAAGTAAGTGAGCAGTCATGTGTATGTGTCTGTATCTGAAGGCATTTGTAATGCATGTCTGTGTCACGTGTGTTTGTGATTTTTTCCAAGAATTACCCATGGGACATTTGAAAAGCAGATCTTAAGTTCACAGGCAGTATATTGAGATTCATCCCAACTTACCAGCAAGGAGACCTTGCAATATTTGGAATTAAAACCTTAAATACCATCCTGGGTTATCTTGCAATTCTCTCTCCCCTTCCTTTTACTGCATTCCTCACAAAATACCCTAAGCTTTAGAAAATGTTCTACCAAGAATGCTTTCTCCTTTGGATTATTCTTGTGGGGTAAAATGTGGGAATATTTTAGGAAAGGGAAAATCTTTATGAGAATTGGCAGAATTTACATGAAGGGATGAAGGTTTGCATTGCAAAAGAAGACAATTATTTTTAGGTTGTCAACTGGGGTGGGAGTAGGCTGAATCTTGAGAATAATGCTGAGAACTGGGATATTCCCATTAAAACAATTCTCTGAAGTGTTTAAGTTCTTATATATTCTCCTTTAACTCTGAGAACAGTTGTATTTGGCTTTAGTTACAACTCTTGTTTTCATTTTGAAACTCCTTCTAGCTCTCTCCAAACATTTGGTCAACACCCACATAGATCATAGGGTAGAGTATAGGCTAAATCTAGACTAAAGGAAAGATTTTAATCTGCACATAGAATCATAGACAGGCATGCATCTGCACAACCAATATATACAGCCCGACAGATATGCAAACAGGAACAGGCTGACAAGTAAGTGTGTAGAAGGATTGACAGATAGGAGCTGACAATGGGACAGGGATGGATGGACCAATATACAGGAACAGGCAAACTGACAACCAGCCAGAAACATACTACGGAGAGATGTGGATGACTAGGCAGGCAGATAAGCACACACAAGCAGATACAGACAGCAGAGAAATTGATGAAGAGACAAGGAAGACAGAGACCCATGCTTCTAACATGGCAGGCAGTTCTGGCCACTAATTGGCAGCCCAACATAGATACAAACATGGATGGGAATGTGCCCATACACTATATCCAGAATTTTACCTTATACATTCATGAGACAAGTTCCAGTAATAAACCATTTTTATTGCTTTTTAAAGGATTATTTCTAAGGTACCTTCATCTATGCATTTTTGCTTTTCCCTACATGGATGCAGTAAAAAGAATCATGGATATGTATGAAAAACATGTTTTGTCATACTTTTTAGTTTTATCTAGTACTTCTGTCTTTGGATAAGAGAAATCAAAATAGTGAAGTTATTGTGAGCATGCTGTTGAAATGTTACCTTAAGGTCTTTTTAAGCCCTGTAATATAAGAGTCAAGTCAGAATTCAGACAAGAGAATGATCAATTTTCTTTCTCCAGGAGAAGCAACAACAATTATAAAACAAACAAACAAAAGAACAAAACACTTGTGCCTTGGAAGCATTGTTAATGCCAAAACAATCATTGCCACCTTTAGTGTTTTGCTGTGGGTCACAGAGACCTCTTCTAAGTTGTAAAGGCACTTGATATTTTTTGTTGCAATAAAATGAGAAAAGCAGGGGGAAGTATGATGCTCCTTTGGTTGAATGCAATTTTAATAGCTTGAATGGACATATATGAAACTTTTAAAGCCTTAAAGAAAGTTTTGAATATTGCATTATATGTAACTATTGATTTGAAATAGTTCTTCAAAATGTTGTATAATTATAAGAACTATAGGATTAAAGGATGTCAAAATTTAGTAGTTATTCAAGAGTTGCATTTTAGAGACTTGGAAGAGTATATAGACTATATAATTAAATACATGTTAAATTATCACTTGATAAATATTTTGCACGTGGTATCTTGCCAGTACTTGTAATCATTCTTCATTTTCACAGGTGGGAGGGCATACACAACCTGCTCTGAACTTTAAATAATCTTTCATACTAGTTTAAAACTACTCTTGTGCCTCACATCTAGTGCTTTTACAAATTAACACCAACTGAATAATGTGATTTTTGTTTTCCTATGAGGTTACTTTTTGGGGGAGGGTATTTTCCTTTTTATTTTAGCCTCTGGAAAGGATACATGCTTATATAATGAACTCCACCTTTTAATCAGCTTTATTAGGATATAATTTACATACCATAAAATTCATCAGCTTTAAGTATATGTTGTTCAATGACTTTTACCACATTTGCTGTTTGTGCAACTCTCCCTGCAAGTGAATTTTAGAACCTTTCCATCACCACAAAGAGAAATCTTGTGTCTATTTAGAATCGTACTCATTTCTCATCCTGACTCAAGTCAACCACTAATCTACTTTCTGTCTCTCTATATTTGCCTGTTCTGGACATTTCATATAAATGGAATCATACAGTACGTAGTCTTATATGTCTGGATTCTTTCACATAGCATACTGTTGTTGAGATTTATCCATGTTGTAGTACCTTTTTCATTGCCAGATAGTATCTCATTCTTTGGACCTCCCACATTTTATTCATCAATTAACTAGTTAATGTATGTATGAATTATTTCTGAGTTTGCTTTTTGTAGTTGTTCTCTCTTAAAGAGTGAAGATTGTGTTTATTTTTTCTAGCCTCTCTCTATTCACAGAATGAATGTATGCTTGGAAACTCATGTTCAAATTAATTTACTATTGAGGTTTGCAAGTCCACTTTTGTAAAAGTAAGAATGAAGCAAAGCTAACTAATCAAAAAAGTTTTTTTATGGTAGTCTATTAAGGTGATGCATAATGATATTTTCTATCCTGATAAGCTTTAAGGTTACTTATAAAAAATGTAATACAAATATATTAAATATAAATAATATTAAATATAAATCATCTTACTCAACTCACATATAAATATATACTAAGTAGAAATAAAAATAAACTAGTTAGTTTTTTGATTCCTAGGTTTAAAATAAAAATAAAAAGTTCTTGAAAAGTTTTGATGTTCTCTGATTCAATCAACTGTTACAGAAATACAAAAACTGCAGATAATTAGCTTTATTGTGTCTTTTTTTTTTTTTTTTGGTAACAGATTTTTCACTTAAAATGCATTTTTTTATTTCTAGAAATTTTCAATGCCTAATCCTACTTGCTTCCATGAATTACCATATGAAAACTGTTTTAAGTTTTGATATTTAGGGTTGGCTAACTTACTGAAGACAGTGTAGGTATTAATTTTCAAATCATATGGATGACTGAGGCTACCTATGAGTGAGCCCTTTTATCTCTATGGTTCCTATCTTTCTCTAAATTGACTGATATCCCAGACAGCTTGTAAACCTTTTTATGAGGTTTATCCTTGATGATGATCTTTCTCCTTCATTTATTTGTGATAAATTGACATGGAACCGTGATTTCATTCATATTCTTATTTTGAAATAGGTAATTTGGATGTGAAACAAAATCTGATTTTCTGATACATGTGTGTGGCAGAAAAAAAAATCCACTTAAAAGTAAACAGAATTTGATGCAACACTTTCTCTTAGTTTAAGCATGACAAATACACATCTTTCCAAGATACTTTTCTTTTGTGCATCTTTTCAGGATACATTATTTTTATTATTTGTCCTTTTTTCCTTATTTTTACTCAGCCTGGGTAGTTTCATCCACTGCTACATCTTAAGCTTCATTTAGGTCAACAACTCTAGTCATGACTTCATTCCTTTGATACTGATCTGGTAGCTTCAAGTTCAATATGCAATAGAAACTGTGTTTATAAAAAATAAAAAAAATAAAAAATAAAAAAAAAGAAACTGTGTTTATTAAAATAAAGCAAAAACAAAAACAAAACACTTATTCAAACACATATTCAAGAAAATACAAAGGAGAAAATAGTGCCTATATTTTTAAAATGAATTCAGATGGTTTTCCATTCTATAATGCACACTCTTGCACCAGGAATACAGAGAATTTTGGATCTATTAAATGCTCTGTTTCCATCACTATTCTACAGGTGCTATGAAACAAATCTAGTCCATTTTTGCTGCAAATATGGCCCAGTGTTGGTTCAATTGAGATTATTTTAGGAAAGAGTGCCATACTCAAGCAGCTTTCCTATAAAGAAAATAAATGTGTCATATTTTCAAATTTGTTACAATGATACCATTAAAATTTGCCGTGTCTATTATAATCTGAACTTCTTTTATAAAAAATTAAGTAGCATATTCTGTTATTTTAGAAAAACAGAGGATTAGTAACCTAATTAAAGAAGTCCTTTATTTGACTTTAGCATCTTTCTTTTTGAAATAGAATAGTAATTTTATTATGCTTTATATTTTAGAGAAAAACAGACATTGGCTAAAATTATAAAACCACAATGTTAACATTTTTCTTGAAGTTTGGCAGAACATCCACTATTCCCACTCTGTTTCAATTTAACTCAGTCGCTGATTCCCAGAAGCAATCTAGAAATGTTGTAATACATCAGCCTAAAGAAAAACCACACATACTCTCATGAACTGTCCCATTCTGACACATGTCCACCACCCACAAAACACTATATCGGTTGGGTTCTCTTCATTATGATTCTTACATCTCCATGGATTAAAAATGTGATGAACTGTTTTGGGTAAAAAAAAAAAAATGTTTTCTCTTAGCTTTTGCTACGTAGACACCATTTAAACAGATTGTGATGGCATCATTGAGGGCATGGACATATCAAGAAAATTTTGGGTATAGTTTTTAAATTGAACTTGAGTAAATATCTTAAATTACTACATGCAAAAATGGGACTGATACTTACAGTAGTCTTCTGGAGCTCCTCAATTTCAGCCAATTTTTTTTAAATTACCTGATCCTGCCCTGCATCCCACCAGATTAGTGTGGGATAACTATGACCTCATGACCTAAACGGTAGTAATTAGATTCCCTTTCCCTGGAATCCGGACGAGAGTTATAGGAACTCCAATCAGTCTTAATTTGGTATCTAAACTGGGTAGTCAAGTAGGGCAGGAATTTGGCAGTCATTACTGGGCTATGTGCAAATGGGACAGAGCAAGGCGGTCTGCAGAGAACAATACAGTAGAATGAAGCTCAGGGAAGGGGGGTGGTGGTGAGGCACTCCACAGTTGCAGAGCTGGGAGGCAGACATAGTCATAGCCTGAGTAGCTTTTCTGGGTCCTGGCTGCCCTCACTTTCTGTTCTTGGGTTCTGGGAATCATCCAGTACCCTGTATCACTCCAATTGACCTGAAATAGGCTCTTTGCACTACTGCTAATCACACTAACCTACTCATTACTGCAGTCTATTGCTCTTTGAGAAAATTATTTCAGCAGTTGTGGGTTTATTTTCCCCTTAAACAGCCCTCATTTTCACTTGTTTCTTGTTTTAATCAGAAGAAAAATTTCCATCTCCTCTTCAAATATATAAATATATATTTATCTGCTTCAGCCTAGAGGTACTCTAGAATCAAAATGTAGGCTGCTGGTCAAGAGAGTAGTCTCTGGAGCTAGTGGTAATGGGTTTGATGCTCAAATCTATCATGTATTATAACTGTATATATTTTATTTCTTTAAGCGTTCTGTGTCTCCTTGATTTAAGGGTCCAGAAAGGTGAAATTAAATATCTTCTACTAATGAGTTTCTTTTTATCCTTGTATTTCCTATAGATTTGTTAATGCATGTTGAAACTATTATTTGAATTGCTGATATTCATAACTCTTTTATCTGCTATATTATTTGTACCATTTAATATTAAAAGAGCCCTGATTTGTCACTATGAATGCTATTTGGCCTGAATTCACTCTCGTTTGTTATTTATATAGTGAATTTTTCTTTTTTTTTTTAAATGTTTGACTTGCCTTTGTCTCTGTACATTTTTAAAAATCTTTTTGAATAACTCTGCTTTAGGCTTATCTCCTATATACAACAAAGCATTAGGATCCTTTTGAAATCCATTGTGGAAAACTTTCTTTTTTAAAAAATTTAGTTTAGGTAATTTAAATATACTTATTTGAGAAATATTTATGAGTTCTATCTTTTTGATGTTAGCTATTATCAGAAAGGTGAGGAATCGGCATACCTCCTGCTTTCATTCTCTTTTCTCTATGCTTATGGCATTTCTACATTAAGGCATACAACAGATAGTTTCTGTTCCTCCTTCCAAACCTCATGTTTGTTTTACTCTTACATGTACAGATAAACATTATAAAGTGTTTCCACAGAGCCCTCCTCCACTCCCTTCCCAGAGGTCTTTATAATAGTCTTTTGGTCAGCTGGGTTCATTGTTTAGCACTTATATAAAAAACAGTTCATAGAAATATTTTTTGTACATCCAAAATATTATTTTTATTTGTGAAAGATTATTTGACTGATTATAAACTCCTTGTATCCTAGTTCCTTCCACTGAGCATTTTTAATTTTTCATTTTATTTTCACAATTAAAGCTCTTCAAAAGAATTCTAAGATTAGCCTTTTTTCCTCTTAATCTTAATGTAAAGGTTTTTTTTTCTTTTTTTTTTTTTTTTTTTTTTGCCTGACTCTGAGTATAGCATCTTTTAAAGGATATTGTGTTTGATATCAAGTAAATTTACTAGATTATACTTCAGTGGTAGTTTGGGGTGATTTTCCCCTGGATATGATACCTTTTTTAATATGCAATTCAAGCCCTTTGCATTATGAAATATTAGCTTTGCTTCAGTATTTTGGGAATACATTAACACAATATTGGTTCCTTTTATGTGTCTTTCACATCTACTTTTTTTTTTTTCCATAATCCTTTTTCAGCTTTCAAAAATTTAACATTTCTTTTGTCCATTTTCTATTCTGTATATTCCTTTTGACTGTTTTCTCCTTATCCTTTATTTCTATCACTTTCTTTGTAATCCTTTTTAACTACCTTTTTAAAAACTTGTATTTATTTTTGCCTATTTTCTCTCCTACATATCTTTTTCATAGGTTTACCATTTTATCCCACTCGTTTTCTAAGCCTTAAGAGATCACATTACATCTCCTTCCATTGTCTTACCATTTGTTCCTTAAGATGGTAAAAATACTAGTTCGTGCCTATACTCCATTGATATATTTGCCTGTTAATTTTTATAATTCATGGAAAAAGTAGAATTAGGTACCCTGAAGCAGTAATTTCATAGAGTAGTTTATCCGTCATATTTTTTCTTGTTCTCTTCCTTTAAGTTCCTTTTTTTTTAAAGATTGATTGATTGATTGATTTTAGAAAGAAAGAGAGCACAAGCAGGAAGGGCAGAGGGAGATAGAACCTGAAGGAGACTCTACACTGAGCGTAGAGCACCATGCAGGGCTCAATCTCATGATTCTGAGATCACAACCTGAGCCAAAACTGAGAGATAGAAGCTTAGCCAACTGTACCACCCAGGTGCCCTTAAAATTATTATTTTTTTGTAGGTTATGTGTTTGTTGAGTTCTGTTTACTTATTTTTATAAAGCTTAATTACCCTGAACCATTAATTGGCAGAAAGTCATAAGGATGAGTGGCTAGGGCTGTATTTCAGGATGGGTGGATATTTACTTATACCCAGGATTTTGAGTGTGAGTATATTTAGTCTTTACTCCTCTTGGGTCATTAGGAATAAGAGAAAAATTGTGAAGACTGCTCTTTGCAAATATGAGTTTTCAACATGATTTCTTATCTAGAAAAACTTCTTTTGCTTCTTAGAATCTTGCTGATTCCCGAGTATCATCCACCTCCCATTCCTTCTCGGGCAAGCATAAGATAGGTTTTGACAGCTGAGTGTTTGCACTTGTGTTTGAGATGTGACTTTACTGGCTCTTAATGAAATTTCTGGTCTTGCAGGGGTTTTTTTGCCTTCTGCTTCAGATGCTGGCTTTTATAGGCACTATATTTCAGAAGGACTTCTACTATTTTGTAGTTTGAAGAGTTAGCTATTGCCTAGTTTCACCAAAAATGGAAATATTTTTCTGATTTTTTTGTCTCCTTTGTTGCTTTTGGACAATTTTTTTATGGGAAAAGATAAGGGTAAAATATGCCAATTCCATTCCTCTGTATCCAAACTGAAATTTTCTTAACTCATATTTTAGAATTATGGATTAGATCATGAACCACTCCTCAAAATTTTCTAGTAATTTCCTGTAACCCTTATCAAAAATGTCAAGTTGTTAAAATGGTCCACAAAATCATGTAATAACGTGGTCTCAGGCCCCCTGTCTACTTTCACCTTCTGTCTTCCTTCCCTCCCCACCATGCTGGTCTAGTCATGCTGGCCTTCTTGCTATCACCTAATTATGCCAATCTCATTTTTTACTTTTCTCATTCCAGACATTTGCACTTTCTGTTCCTTGTGTCTGCAATATATCAAAATATTTGCACAGATAGTGCTCTCATTTCATTTAGGCCCCTGCTTAAAAATCTCTTCCTTAGAGATTCATTACAGACTTCATTATTAATATTATCTCATTAGTCTATTACATTTTTTCCCATATTACTTACAACTGATACTACAGTGTTTATTTTCATCTTGCATTTTACTGTCCCCCTTACTCCAATATAAGCTCTATGAGTACAGTATTTTTTTTTATTCTTGTTACTGTTTGATCTCCACATCTAGAACAGTGTCTGACATATACAGATACGCTGTACATATGTTGGAATTAAGAGTGTTGCTAAACTTTGCCTTAATGTTTTCTGTTGATTAAAATGGAATTCCTTCTGACATAATAAATACTAGCAATTTATACTACTTGCTAAGTAGTCCTCCAAGAGAGTTAAGGGTATTTATTTAATTTTCGAACAACCCTTGGGTTAAATACTATAATTATGTTTATTTTACAGATGAATAAATTGGGGACAGAGAGGTTAAGTATTGCGTATAAGTGATGGAGAATGATATAATTCAGTGCTGTGAGTCTTAACCAGTTTGATATATAACTATATTTCTCTCTCTGTGTTTACTTATTTAAACATAACTTGCCCTTTTAAAACTTTTACCTTTTTGCTCAGAGTGTTGTACCTATGTATATAGGTTGTATTGTTGTTGTTTTTAACTCACATCTCCGCAAAGATCCTACTATTTTAAAATGCAAGTCAGTGATATCTTTTCAATAAGGCATGTCAGGTTCTTTTCTATCACAAAATTCTCTTTTCCTCTGATGCCAATATTGCCTCTTTACTTCATTTATTTTAGCTGATTTTCTAAACTGTATTACAAAAACTGTATCATGGTGTCCTAGGTTTTTAGCAATCAGCTCTAGGCCTGTCCAAGAGTCCATTATTTCTTGACGTAAATGGGATTTCAACTGCTTGATGTTTTTGAAATTTGTCCTACATTTTCCCAATTAAGTTGGTTTGTCTATGCAAAATCATTGTTTTAGATGCCCTTCTATCTATCTTACTGAAATTATATGCATACTTCAAGACTCTTGTCAAATGTGACAGTTTTCATCAGAATTACACAAATGTTTCTTTACTGCATAAAACCTTATTAAGGCTGAGCTATCCCTCTTTTAAAATAGTATCACATTTTTCGTACTCCTCTTCTGATACTTATGTGTTATTTCATTTTGTGTTATAGTAATGCTATTCATCTTATTATCTTCATCAGATAGATCTCCTTTGATTTATCAATTTATGTCAGATCCAATCTATCCATTATACTTTTTCTTCATCACACTTTTTACAATTTATAATTATGCATTGTTTTTGTAACTAAGTCTGTCTTCCCATTAAATTATCAGGTCTAGCTGGCTGGGGAGTATGTTTAGTATAGGGCCTATACATTACTAAAAGATCAATAAACATCTTTATTGGTTGAATGAAAGAAATGTATTACTTTTAACTTACTGTATTTAAATATCTTTATTTTAGGCAGGCATTTCTTTATAGATACCTCTTTAACTCTTATAGTATCTGGCATACATTGGTTATCTATAAATATTTATGAAATTAAAAATTATAGGAAAATGCCAAGAAAGAATCAAATATATTACCAAACTTCTCTTGAAATAATGATTTCATATCCTGGGTACTGATTTTTTTAAAGATTTTGTTTATTTATTCATGAGAGACACAGAGAGAAAAGCAGAGACACAGGCAGAGGGAAAAGCAGGCTCCCTCTGGGGGAGCCTGGTGTGGGACTCAATCCCGGGACCCTGGAATCACGACCTGAGCCAAAGGCAGACACTCAGCCACCGAGCCACCCAGGTGTCCCTGATTTTTATTAAAAAGTATAACATTGTGTCAGTTTAAGGTGTACAACATGTTGCTTTGATATACTTACATATTACAGTGTGATTACCCCCATAGTGTAACTGACACCTCTGTCACATCACAGAATTGTGATTTATTTTTTGTGGCGGGAACATTTAAGACCTTATTTCTTAGCAACTTGCAAGTCTGTAATACATTATTGTTAACAGTAATCACAATTATGTGCATTAGCTCCCCAGAACTTACTCATCTTTTAACTGCAAAATTGTATTCTTTTACCTACACCTTTTCAGTTCTTTCACACCTTAGTCCCCAGTAGCCTGTTTCCATGAATTCCTCTTTTTTAGATTCCCGATGGAATTTACATCAGACAGTATTTGTCTTTCCCTGTCTGACTTATTTCTTTTAGCATACTGCACTCAAAGTCCATCCATGTTTTCACAAATGTCAGAGTTTCCTTCTTTCTCATGGCTGAATAATATTTTATATAAATATAATCTGAGTATAATATTTTATATAATTCATATATATGAAATTAGCATACCCTACATATGTATATATGTAATATTCAGTATTCATATGTATGAATATATGTGTGTGATTTATATGCCTATGTATACACATGTGTGCATGTGTGTGTATGTGTATCACATCTCCTTTATCCCATTCATCTCTTGACATTTAGGGTGTTTTCATATCTTGGCTTTCATGACTAATGCTGCAATACACATGTGAGTACAGATATTTTTTCGAAATCCTATTTACATTTCCTTTGTGTATATACCCAAAGGTGAGATTGTTGGATCATATGGTAGTTCTATTTTTAACTTTTTTAACTTTTTAAGAAACCTCCATTCCTTTTTGCATAGTGGCTATACCGATTTACATTGCTCCCAACAGTGCACCAAAGTTCCCTTCTCTCCACATCCCCAAAAGTAAACAATGCAATTAAAAAATAGAGAAACTCAATAGATATTCTTCTAAAGAAGACATGGCAAATGATCAACAGGTACATTAATGGTGTTCAACATTAGTAACCAACAGAAAATGCAAGTCAAAATCACAATGAAATATCACCTTAAACCTGTTAGATTGGCTATCATTAAAAAGACAACAGATAACAAATGTTGGTATGGTTGTGTAGGAAAGGGAACCCTGGATACCTAGTCTCATTTATAATTATTAAACAGATATCCAGATATACATTTCATCAGCTTAGGTACCATGATCAGTGAAGAGGTTCGTCTCAGTACTCCTATCTTCCTTAGCTTCTTAGGCGGTATAGGCTACCATAACAAAGTACCATAAACTGGATGTCTTAAACAACAGAACACCATTTCTCTCAGTTCTGGAGGCTGGAAATCCAAGACCAGAATGCCAGCATGGTGGGGTTCTAGTGAGAACTTTCTTCAAAGTTTGGACGTGGTTGCTTTCTCATTCTGTCCTCAAAAGGGAGATGAAGAGGGAGAAGAGTAGGTGGGAAACAGAAGGAAAGAGTGAAAACAGATTTCTCTGTGGTGTGTCTTCTTTCTTATAAAGGAACTAATCCCAGGAGGGCCCCAATTCCTATGACCACATCTATATTTAATTACCTTGAAGCCCCCTCTTCAAATAACATTACCTTCTGGGGGTTAGGGCTTCAACATATGAATTCTGTGGAGACACAATTCAGTCCATAGTACCTAGCTTTGACCCACATACAACAGGATCAAAGGATCAAAAACTCTTACAAATGTATTTTAAGAGATTCAGCTGTATCTGTGTTTCTGTAAGTAGAGTAGAATTCCATACTAGGAATTATATAGAGAGGAACTCTGTCCATAGTAATCTGTGAACATTTATATTATTGATATAAATTATGCTACTGATTTATTTATGTCTTTATATCTTTTACAACAGTCAAAATCTCTCTAGTGTGAGATAGCTTCATCTCAGGTGTATCCCAGAGAATCTTTGGAGCCTTACAGTATCTCACAACCATTCTACTACCCAAGTGTATTCGTAGTGATTCTAATATTTATGTATCTAAGCTATTTCTTTATATTCTACCCACAACGATTATTCAAATTAGCAAATATTTATTGAATACTAAGTATTGAGGATATAAAATTTTTATAGCCCCTGCCCTTCTGGAAGTCTATATATATAGCCATAGGCACAGTTGGTGCATGTAGTAGAGACAAATAACTCAGCCTGTGAGAATTAATTAGGGGAAGTTTCTTTATATAAATGATGGCTGAACTTAGGCTAGCCTCCTTTGAAATAGCAACTCCATTTCTAAGATTTATCCTGGGAAGTTATCATCAAATATGGAGAGACAATCCAGGTAGCATCATTGCTATAGTTTAACCAAAACTTTGGAATCAACCTAAAAGTTTATTAGCATAATGGATGTTAAATTAATTATGTACTTACCACATTTTGAATAACATTAAGTCATTAAAAGTGGTATTAAGGAGGGCAGTTGTGATGAGCTCTGGGTGTTGTATGTAAGTGATGAATCACTAACTTCTATTCCTTAAACTAGTATTAACCAGAATTTAAATAAAAACTTGAATAAAAATAAAGGTGTGTGGGGAAACGGGGTATTGGTAAAGAGTATTAAGAGTACACTTATCTTGATAAGCACTGAGAAATGTATAGAATTATTGGACCATTATATTCAACACCTGAAACTAATAATACTGTACGTTAATTATCCTTGAATCAAAAGTTTAAAAAGTGAAATCACACAATAAAAAGAAAATGATATTATAAATCTTTATTAGTGAAAGGTAATAATTTTTAGGGTATGTTTGGTGGAGAAAAAGCAGATCACAGAATTCACATGAGTTGCTGTTTATGTGAAATGAAAATAACCATAAAATGCTGTATTATGTGTAATAAGGTATTTGATTATTTTTTCTTTTTGTACTTACATTGTTCATTATGTGTAATAATGTTTTTGATTATTTTTTTTCTTTTTGTACTTACATTGTTCAGATTTTAGTCATTTTCCCAAATGCAAAATGGTTATTTGAAATGTGTAAGAATAACAGATCCCTTTAGGAAGACATCTATAATATTATCTAATTCTCATTGTAGTAACTAAAAGCAGGATTTTATAGACTTTTAAAATCCTTGCTGATTCTGATATGTAAATTCAAGATGAAAAATCTTTACTTTTAGAATTTTAATTAATATTTGTTAATAGTTTATACATGAAAAATAATTATATTCCTGATTCTTTACAGAATTTCACTGCCAACTACTAGAATAGGAATTAAGTTTGCCAAAATGATCTAAAACTCCCAGTATTTAAAGAATTAAAAGTCAAATTCTAATATTTTTATTATGAATAAGCATTTTTATTTTCTTGTGTTTTTAAATTTCTTCTCAATTCTTAAAATAAGAATATATCTTTATTTTATCAGCATCATTTTGCAGATGTGACACTTTCTGCAAGCAATTTGAATTAATTTTTTTATCAAAAAACATTTAAGGCAAATATAAATTTAAAATGCAGCTATGGTATGATGCAATGAGCACTGGGTATTGTATAAGACTGATGAATCACTGAACTGTATCTCTGTAGCCAGTAATACATTACATGTTAATCGATTTAAATAAAATAAAAATAAATTTTAAAATTTTAAACAATGTAGCTGTGTTCAAAGCATTGAATGTTTCTGTGAGTTAAGAATCATTATTAAATTTGAAATAGAATATTCCTTTTATGCTAAAAAATATCTAATTTTATGATTTTTAAAAGCTTCATGTTTGGCTCACATAAACTGTATTATCCTCACTTTGCAAGTAGAAAACAAGATGTAAAAAATGATCATCTAGTTCTTTGGTTCTTTAATTAAGGAAAGATTATTTGTTCCTATTGTGCTAGATTTGGAGCTGTGGAATAAAAAAATCAAGACTCAGTTCCTCTTCTCAAGAAACTCACAAAATATTCTCTTTTTCTTTAGTCACTTTGTACCTTCTGCTCTACCTCACGGTGGCCTAATTTTTCTTTTTTTCTTTCTTCTTCTTCTTCTTCTTCTTCTTCTTCTTCTTCTTCTTCTTCTTCTTCTTCTTCTTTTTTTTTTTTTTTTTGAGAGGGGCTGTGGGAGGGCAGATGTGGGGCAGAGGGAGAGGGAGAGAATCTTAAGCAGGTTCCATGCCCATGAAGCAGGCCTTCATCTCACGACCCTGAAATCATGTTATGAGCAGAAATCAAGAGTTGGTGACTTAACCAACTGAGCCACCCAGGCATCCCTGACCTGCCTAATTTCTAATTCAGTCTCCTACTCTCAGCTCCAGCATCACCTTTTGTTTAAAGTGTTTGTTGATGCTTCTGCTTCACTCCACATGTCAGAGTGAGTTAGAAAACACTTGGTACACCAAACATCATGGGCTCCCATCTTCTATAATAATAGTTTTTCTTCAATTCACGTGTAACACATGGACTTACTTTACTCTCCTTACCCGCTTGACATCTGCAATACCAAAAAGACTGTTTGGTATAATATTAATTTGATGTTTCCTAAGTTGTATTCTCATTATTCATTCAAAAAGGGTTGCATGTTCTTACAAATTCTAAGGGTGTACATTTCTACTTCTGGTGCCTTTAATTCTCTAACTTCCCATTATTCCTTTTTTTGCCATCTCTTTTACTTAAGATGGAAGCCAATCTTTCACAAGTCAAATCTTCCTTGAGTCCTTAGCTAGATGAGGGAGATTATCAAGTAATCACAGTAACTATCCCTCTTTTCTCTCATCTGCTTTATTTTGGAAATTTTGAAAAATACAAAAATGGTAAAAATAAAAACCAAGAACTCCTATTCCTATTTTTCAGAATTATTCATTGTTTTTTTTTAAGTTGGCATATTTGTTTCCTGTCTCTTTACTGTGTTTGCATCTATATTGCATCAATGGAATATGAATGTTGTTTTCCTTTAAACAGTACACTATGAAACAAGAAGATGAATTATGTCATGTCATAAAACAGATTCCTTCCCCCAAATCCAGATATAATGACTTTTATAGGTGTGATATATAGACTTCTAGTCTATTCTTTGTCATTTATATAACAGTGACAATAGATCTTATTTACTATTACTTTGTGGGGTTTGTATTTTTATTTTCTTATTTTTTTAATTTTTTATTTATTTATGATAGTCACAGAGAGAGAGAGAGAGAGAGAGAGAGAGGCAGAGACACAGGCAGAGGGAGAAGCAGGCTCCATGCACCAGGAACCCGACGTGGGATTCGATCCCGGGTCCCCAGGATCGCGCCCCAGGCCAAAGGCAGGCACCAAACCACTGCGCCACCCAGGGTTCCCTCTTATTTTTTTTTCATTTTTACCTAAGTGGTATTATGCACCATGAACTATATTAGATTTCTTTTTTTTCCACTTAGTAATTTTCCAGAGGTTCTTCAATATTACTATATATATACATATATATAGGGTTCCTTTAATTGCTATATAGTATTTCAGTCAATAGATGTTGTGTATATTTGTTATCTCTTGCTCTATTTATGCATGGTTAGTGTGGGCCCTGTTTTTCACTATTATAAACAAGGCTTTAGTAAAGTTTCTTTTAACATTTTGACATGTCTCAGCTTGCAGAAAAGTTATTGAGCAGGATACCTGGAATTATAATAGTGAACATAGAACTATGCTTTTTCAACTTAGTATTTACTCCAAAGTTGTATCCGTTTATATTAATTATATTTATATTGATTTATATTAATATATTATTAATATATTAAGTTTATATTAACATTCCTTAGTGCTTGATCTCTTCAGCTCTTTGTTGACCTTTTTACTCTTTATCTCCTGAAATAATTCATAAACTGCAGTTGAAAGCTTGTTTTTTCTTCCCTGATAGTGGTTTCTATCAAATTGTAGTGCTCTGTAGTTAAAAAAAGGATAAATAAGACCTTATGAGAAAGGTTTTATAGGGAAGAAAATACCACAGGGTTTATAATAAATCTCAAAGACTACATATGGGAAATTGCAGGACGTATAGGGTTTGTCCGGCAAAATGTGAGTTTACAGACAGACTGCTCTACACATTATTTTAATAAATACTTATTCAACAAGTATCTTTCTTTGTCTACTCTAAACAGAGTGTTAGGCTGTGTGAGTAGGAAAGAACAGAAGGGTATGAGAAGACAGGAGGGAGATAGGTTTTGTTCATCGGGAGTTTACACTATCTCACAACTAATTCTGTTACTAGCACTACATAACAAATACCTCGACAGAGAGGTCTGTCTCTTGTAGCACCACATATCGAGGCTAATACCTCGCTCTCTCTTTGCAGCTTAATTTGATCCTAGCACAAATGTCTTGTCTTCTCAGGCCCTTTAGCATCTTTCCTAAAGTTTGTCAAGCCTTAAACATAGCATTGACTGAGCCAGGGGCTTCCCGGTGGAAAATAACATATAGATAATTCAATGAGGTTTATGAATTTCAAAGCCATTTTCATTTTTTTTATTGCTTTCCTCTGCATGCACTATCAAAAATAATGAGGACTTTTTCAGTAGCATTTATAGTAATTCTATTTGCCTCTCTTATCTAGGGATAATCTATACTGTTTCTGCTGTTTATGTTTCTATATGACAGCTAAAGTGAGTGAGCAATGAGTAGATAAGATAATTGCAAGCGTGGATCAGTTGTCTTCATTATATTTTAAAACCAAAGGCAGCAATTTAGAACTTTTTTTTCATGGTTTGTAACATTCCTTAAGATGTTGATTATGCACCAGTAGACTAAATGCCCAGTAACTCTAAACCCTCGCTACTATTGCAGCTTCTCACAAAGGCTGCAAGCAGGGAGATAGCAGTAACCTATAATAAACTCTTCCTTGCTGTGTTTAAAAAGTTTATTTCATTTTGTTCTCCATGATTTACCCATTCTTCATTGATTCATCAGTGCAGCCTACATACATTTGCAAAATGCCTGGCCCAGCAGTTTTATACTTGTTAGGTACATCACTGCATCAGAACACATTTCAAATTCTCTGAGACCTGATATTCTGTTAAGATTTTTCCTACCATGTAAAATTCCTCTTCATACATTACATTCATACTTATTTTTAATGACTCCATTAAATAATACTTTTCTTGAAGGTCTTATTTTGTCATGTTAACTTTATTTAAGATTTGCTAAAGAGGATATATGACTTAAATAAAGGTTTCACATATGGGCTGAGAATTGTTTTTGTTTCTTGTCTCCTATAAAGTTCTAATATAATTGAGGATTTCCACCATTGGATAATTTCAACATTTTTATTCATTCAATTCAGTCAAACTTGGTGGAGCTCTATCTAATGTTCCATGCATAGAAAATGGTGAATTATTTATAATGATTATTTAAAAGTGGTCACCAGAAGTACCTGGGTGGATCAGTCTGTTAAGCATCTGCCTTCAGCTCAGGTCATGATCCCAGGGTCCTGGGATTGAGCCCCACATGGGCTCCCCACTCAGTGAGGAGCCTAATGCCTCTCCCTCTGCCACTCCCCATGCTTGTTCACACACACTCTCTCCCTGTCAAATAAATAAATAAAATCTTTAAAAAAATTAAAAAAATGAAAGTGGTCACCAAAAGAATTCCACCATGACCTAATATTAAATTTTCAATGCTGTTTATCTATTTTCCTGAATATATCTTTCACTTTCAAATCAAAAACCAACCTTATTAAATTTGAGATATTATATCTCTGTGTGTCCTTTCATAAATCAACCTCTGGTAGAACTTTTGAAAAATACTTACATTTTATTATTAAGTTTTTGGAAACATTGGAAATAACATTTTAAAATTTTACAGTTTAAAAAGCTGTTGATCATGGTCATTAAGACTGTTCAAATATATTGTGGTTTTCCTTCTTCCAGGTGAATGATTAAATTGCAATTTCCTGCTGCTTAAAGAGTCACAGGGTCCCTAGATTTGCTTCTGTCAATGAAATCAGACCTAGTCTCATATATCAATTGAGGGTGGAAGGGATTGATTGATGGTGTCAGATTTCAACCTTTCCATTTCTTTCCTTGCTAAAGACATTCTGTATGTGTGGAGATTAAGCCTTTGTTATCTTGAATCCCTGAAAGTCCATTATAAATTGGGCGCTCCTGCCACCCCCCATTAGACAGATCATAAGCAAGAAATAACCCTTGAAATATTGAGCCAAATGTTGTGCTCTTTGTTTTGGAACTATGTCCTTGGCCATTTAGTTTGGTTGTTTGCTTCAAGTTTTTATTTAAATTCCAGTTAGTTAACATATAGTATAATGTTAGTTTCAGGAGTAGAATTTAGTGATTCATCACCTACATACAATAGTGCTCATCGCAAGTGCCCTCCTTAATACCCATTACCCATTTAAACCTACCTTCCCTGTCTCCCCACCGGCAACCCTCAGTTTATTCTTCATAGTTTTAGAGTCCGTTTTATGGTTTACCCCCTCTCTCTTTTTTTTCCATATGTTCATCTATTTCACTTCTTAAATTCCACATATGAATGAAACATATAGTATTTGTCTTTCTCTGATAGAATTATATCCTTGGCCATTTATAATACAATAGAAGAAATGATAATTTTTTAATTTGTTTTTCTTCTTTTTTTTTTTTTTTAAGATTTTATCTATTCATTCATGGGAGACACACAGAGACAGAAAGAGAGAAAGAGGCAGAGAGAAAAGCAGGCTCCATGCAGGAAGCCCGATGTGGGACTCCATCCCGGGACTCCAGGATCAGGATCAGGCCCTGGGTGGGAGGCAGGCGCTACACCACTGAGCCACCCAGGGATCCCCGATAATTTTTTATATTGAATTAGAGACAGTTCAAAGTTTCTTTCAGTTTAGGTTTATTCCTAAAATCTTGCTAGATGAAGCTCTAATTAAATTTCTAGCAATTGTTTTTATAAATAGTAAACAAAAATGAAAAGGAAGGAACGAAAAAGAAATCTTTCCTTGGTTGGATCCCATAGCATGTGCCCAAATAGCCCAGCACAGTCTCATCTTCACAGCACAAAGGTGATACTCAAATAATGTTTTGTGTTTGTGTGTGTGTGTGTTTAAAACAAAACTTTGTAGAAAGTTTTAATATTATATTTGTTAAACAATCACTGTTATTAAGCACTAGTTTTCATACTGGATAATTAGAAACATTTTTGGTATTTATTAAATAACTTTTTAAATCCAAAGCTTTCACAGTGCAAATTTGATTTTCATTATGATTATATTTTATAGCAAAACATGGAAGATATAAATTAGCTCTGCAGGGTAGTTGATGAAAACTGTATTTTTTTAAGTTATTCATTTAAGAGAGAGACAGAGACCAAGAGTACAGAGGAAGGGGAAGTGTCCGAGGGAAAGGAAGAAACAGACTCACCACTGAACAGGGAGCCCTGTGTTGGGCTAGATCCCAGGACTCTGAGACCATGACATTAGCAGAAGACAGATGGTTAACCCACTAAGCCACTCAAGTGCCCCTATTCTTTGTCTTAAAATACGAATAATGTTATTATATGTTGATTTAGTAGGGTACATTAGCTGGCACAAGAAAGGTTTGAAAATCTTGCTGTAAGGAAATATATTTTATGTTGTTCATCTTGGCTTCTCCCAAATATATTTGATCACAATACCCCCTTTCATGAAACATATTTTTTGTTGTTTGAAATCTTCTTTTCTTTTTCTTTTTGCTTTATGTCTAGATATAGATTTATTGCACTCAGGAGCATTTGTGCTTCTTGATCTTGAATAGGTGAGATTTTTATCAATTCTTGCATATCTGCAAATATTTTCTACATTACTTACTCCTTTTTTCTAATTCTTAAGGTATCGGGTTTGCTGATTCTAGCTTCCACGCCTCTTAACCACTCATTTAGATGTTTATTTTTTATTCTTCTGTTTTTTTCGTAATTATTTAGTTATCTTTCCAACTGTGCTAAACTGTGGCTTTACCTATAAGAAACTACACATATGATAAAATCTTATAAAATGAAATATATGCACATACACAAGTATAAGTAAAACTGGAACTCACTGAATAAAAGCTGTGAATTGCATTAATGTCAGTATTTGGGTGGTGATATTGTGCCATAGTTTTGTAAAATAATACCATTGTGAGAAACTGGGTAAAGAGTACACAGGAGATCTCTGTGTTATTTCTTACAACTTCATGTAAAGCTATAATTATCTCAATACTAATTCCAATTAATCACAGAATATATAAAGAAATATGCCATCCACAATCTAGGAAAAGATATTTGCAGGCCATATAAGGATAATATATGTATGAGATAATATATTCATATGAGAGAATATGTACAATATACACAAAAGTCCTCAAGTAAACTTCCATTCCAGTGAGTGCAATTCACGGCTTCCTCAGTGATGAAGGGGACTAATATGAAAACCTGCCAGCAGGTGAAAGAAAGTCTCATGGCCATGGGGGATGCTGCCACAGTGGGTGCTCAGCACTAGTTTTTACCATTCATAAATTAGATACTATAGAGTCTAGTCAGATTAGCTTGAGGACAAGTCCGTGTTTAGTTCACAAGAACAGAACATACTCAGATTCTGTGCCCACTCTTGAAGGTCCTTCCACATACCTGTTCTTCAGACTTCCTCATAACCAATTTCTGGTTTTGATCTTTATAAATTCCTGAACTCCTAACCTTGAACCAGCATAGATCTATGCCTCAGGCCATTTCTCCTTCCCCCTAAGAGGACAATAAGATATAATGCCTGGCGAATGCCAACTAGGATTATTTCTTTTTAACATAATCCTTAAAAGATACTACTTAATGAGGATGCAAAACAGTGGCAATGCTCTTCCTGCTATTGCTACCATGGATTCCTTCTTCCATCAAAAGTGAGATTACCCTATGAGGCTATGGGTACAAGCTAGGAAAGGATGGGAATAGAGCCGAAAATGATATTATGGCATGCATGTATCAGATTATGCCTTTGAACTTTATGTTAGCAAGATTTTATAACATCCTGTTGGGAAATGCACTGTTGTGTATATAGCCTTTCAGCCCCTCCTTGGCCACATAAGAATAAAGTTTTGGGGCTTCCAGTACTTCCTTACCCCCATAAAGAGTCCTCATTGCCTGTGCTGAGTTTATCAAAGCTTGTCTGGGAATATCTTTCCTGTTCTAGACTCCGTTCTAGGAGTATCTGTCATATGACCGCTGGCTAGCCCCACTACTCTATCTGTACCATATGGGGAGAAGATGGGATTCTTTATTCTGTGGCTCAAAATAAGTATGTGCATGCTCTGTTTCAACTGCCAAGAGGGCCCACTGGCAAGGGGGGAAGTTGATTTTGCTCTATCTCTTCTGGGTGTGAGTAAGGTGAGTAAGGTGTTGTTCTATCCAACACTTGACTGTGCTGTGCTTATCCTTGGTGATTCAGATACTAAGATGCAGTGGGCACAAGTGTTGGATTTCTGCTCCCAGTGATAGGCAACCGATATCTTTTCCCCTACATATACCATTTCCGTTTGATAATATATTGCTGATACTATGCCAACCCTTATGTTTTAGTGGATCATGTTATACCTGGTGCATGTCAGGGTTCTGATTGTAGAGTCACTGCCCCATGGTGAAGTGTTTTGTCTCTACTCTATCCCATAGCAAGCCAAGAGCTGCTTTTTTTAATACAAACTTTGTTTTATTTCCTTCTCTTCTACTTTCTTGTCCTTCACTTCCTTCCAGTTATAAAGTTCTATTTTACGTCCCTCAAATATATCAAGTATGATCTTATCTCATTCTTTGTAATTGTTATCTCTAACACTTTTCCTTCAGTAGCTACATGACTTATTAGCTCCCATTCTTTGAGTCTCTACCTCCACAATGCCTTTGCAGAGATGCCTTTCCTGACCACCTAGTTAAAATAGCAATACCCACCCATCCTCATAATTCATTTCCTTATTTTACCTACAGCATTTATTATTTCAGGTATTATATAGTTTACCTATTGTTTTCATTATCTATGTCCCTCACTGCCTTTATGAGGCAGCCTAAATTTTTTTGTTTCTTTCACTGTTCTTGTTTTTGTATTTTTCTTCCCTTTGCCACTAATGTAACTTTTACTAGTTGTTCAGTAAATATCCACTTAATAAATAGTTCACTTTCCCTTTCTAATCTTGCTTCTAATATTGGCTGAGTTTCCCTTCTTTGTATGCCATAGAAAGAATAGTAATTAACTGCATATAATCATTGTATCATGTAAATTATCTGCATTAAAATTTGAATATAACATTGGCACAACTGGGGAAATGTCTGTTATGTTTGATATAATCTTTTAAAAAGATTGCTTTGTTGATTCTCTACTATATGAGATATTTAAAATGGAAGAGATCATGCTGGCAATTTAAATATAGTAATATAAGAATAAAAAGAAACTGTGGAATTTAACCTTATGGGACATATTTACTTTCAATCTGATATGAAAGCATGCACCAAATATAAATGAAATATAATAAAGTTCAGTAAGTAAATAAGACTTATAAAGATGAGAGCACTCTCGTTCCTCCAGATTCTCATACTGAAAACTTTTTTGAACAATAATAACAAAAATTCTTGAGATTCACATAATGTTTAAAACCTCAGTCTTAGAGGTGCCTGGGTGGTTCTGTCATTGCCTCAGTCTTTTAAACATCTGCCTTTGGCTCAGGATCCTGGGGTCAAGCTCCATGTCTGACTCCTGTTCAGCAAGGAGAATGCCTCCTCCTCTGCCCTTTCCTCTACTCATGTTCTCTCTCTCATATAAGTAAATACATTAAAAAATAAATAAAACCTCAGTCTTAAAAAGAATATGCTCTAAAATGCATTTTCTATGTGCATATTGCAGAGATGATAGCTGAAAATGCTTGCCATCTCACAGCTGCTCTTTATCATGCTGTCAGTTTTATTTTAAACCATTATTTATGGTGCAGATAGCTTTAATAATTACAAAAAGAGTATCTCAGAAGAGAGAACAATACTAGAAGCTACTTAAGAGTAAAGCATGTATCATATTTTGACCTAAGTGATCTTTCCTATGGCTTTTCAATTTTGCCCATAATATGGACACATGGGTTAAGGATGTTACAAAATTTACTATATTGAATTAACCACCATCTCTTTTGCTTTAGACTATCTCATATTGTGGTGACCCCACAAAGCAATCTTCATAAAAGTTTGTATCAAACAACACAACAGACATTTCCCAAATTGTTGTTAATGTTCTATTCAAATCTGAATTCAGATAACCTACAAGATGGAATGATTATATGCAAATTATAACAATTCAAAAGCATTAGAAAAACATGTAAATGAGCAAGAGTCATGGTGATTGTGCTGGTGAGGGCAAAAGAAAGTTAAGGAGGTGTCAGGAGTGGTACATTTACAAAACCTAAATCCTTTTGTCCCTATTGATTTTCATATTCTAAAATTTATCTTACTATAATTCAGATTTTGTTAATTAATTTTGTCACTGGTTATTTTAATTGGGCAAAATCTGCTAGGCAAAATGAATTATTTAAGCAAAGGTCCCTCCTATAAGGTGACTCTGGTGTAGAACCTTGTGATATTCCTAATGAAACTTGTTTTCAAGCTGTAGCAACACTTAGATCACTTGGTTTGTATATATTAAAAACCAAACGAAACCAAACATTCCCATATTAAAAACTAAGTCAAACATTCCCATATTTAAGTTAATAAAATAATTTGACTTTTACAAAACATTTCATTTAATTTACCTTTGTATTTCTTTGAGGCTTTGCATATAAGTTAACCAATTGATAACATGACTGGTTGAAGTAGAAATAATGAATACATTTTTAAATGCCAAAGAATAGCAAGTTTCTAAGCTTCACCACTCAGCCTTTATCACAATGATATATTTCATTAATCTTTTCACTTTCTCTAAAGCAAAGCAAAGCTAAGTTTGCCTGCTTTTCTACACCTGTTGCTTAGATTTAAGAGCCCTGTATGTATTGAGTATCTGTAAAATGCTATGCAGAGAAAAACCAGAGATTAAAAAATATTAAATCATTAATCCCCAAAGGAGTTCAGAATATATTAGGAAAGACTCTCATAAAACTGAGTTTTAGGGTGCCTGGGTGGCTCAGGTGGTTAAACGTCTGACTTTTGATTTCAGTTCAGGTCATGATCTCACAGTTGTGAGATGGAGCCCTTTGCTGGGTGTGGAGTCTGCTTAAGATTCTCTATGTCCTCTCCTTCTGCCCCTGTCCCTTCTCTGCCTCATCTCCCTAAAAAAATAAATAAATAAAATTTAGAATTGAATAAAAATGCTCATAATTAAGCCTGGGGGAATATCTAGGTTTATTAACTTGTTGTATGTGTGAACGGTAGGAAGATGGAATGGTTCCCTAGACGATAACACCTACCCAGATACTAATCTAGAATATTAAGTAGGAAGTATGCTCAGCGAGGAAGGTGGGAAGAACATTGCTGGTAGAGAAAATTTGTGTTTAATCCTAACATGTTAGGGCCAGCTTCATGAGCATGCAGCCTTTGATGGTTGTAAATTTCTTGGAAAGGGTCTAGTTAGTTATTCTGACAGAGGACGACACTAAATTGTTGTTGTATAAGAAAAGGATATTACTATGGTCTTCATGTTTGTATCCCCTCAAAATTCAATGTCAGAGTCATAATGATCAATGTAGTAGTATAGGTGTCTTTGGGAGGTGCTGAGGTCATAAGAGTGGAGCTTTCCTGAATGGGATTAGTGTTCTTAGACCCACATGGATCTCTTCCCTACTTCTGTCACATGAAGATAGAGGTCTGAGATAGACACACAAAAAGTGTGCTCACTTGGCCATACTGGCATCCCAATCAGATACTATGGAATCAATATTGGATCATGTATATTTTTGAAGGAAGATTCACAGCAACATGCAGAGCACTGTTTCTTTTTTTATTTTTTTTTAAATATTTCCAATTTTCACAGTGGTATTGGCTTCTATGTCACCAAAATAGCTATAATCACAGCAATGAAACTTGATGAATTTGATGATACATTTTATCATATCAAACCAAAGAGAATCTTTGATTTTGGTACTCAGGTTTGCCTTAATTTATCAGCTTATCTTAATTTATTCAGGTTAATTTATTAGACTTCAGACAATGAAAGATTTCAGAGTTCCCTTAGAAGGTTCTTTTAAGCACGCACTTAAGAGGCAGATTTCATTTAAGAACATGAATGGTCTTTGTGCTACTTTCTATTAAGAATAAATTTCAGTTATGATTTTTTTTTAAAGATTTTATTTATTTATTCCTGAGGGACACACAGAGAGAGGCAGAGGCACAGGCAGAGGGAGAAGCAGGCTCCCTGCAGGGAGCCCAATGTAGTACTTGATCCCAGGACCCCAGGATCACACCCTGAGCCAAAGGCAGATGCTCAACCACTGAGCCACCCAGGTGTCCCTTCTGTCATGATTTTAAAAAATAGTATTTTAAAGGAGAATCAGAATTATCAGTGTTGTAGCAATGTATTTTAGGGTCAAGTTCCAATTTTTGGAAGATGGATTATAATTGAACAATGATATAAGTTGTAGAAAGAAATTAAGCACATTCACTTTTTCAGAAAAAAATATTTCTAAAACCTAATTTTATTAAAATTTCTGATAAGTGAATATATAAAATAATTTCTAGTTTGTTTGTGATAGATTTTAAAATATCAGTGTCAAGTTCTATATAAAATGTCAAAAAGAGGGGATCCCTGGGTGGCTCAGCGGTTTAGCGCCTGCCTTTGGCCCAGGGCGCGATCCTGGAGTCCCGGGATCGAATCCCACGTCAGGCTCCCGGTGCATGGAGCCTGCTTCTCCCTCTGCCTGTGTCTCTGCCTCTCTCTCTCTCTCTCTGTCTATCATAAATAAATAAATCTTAAAAAAAAAAAGTCAAAAAGAACATTTAGTCATATTCAAAGTAAATAGTTGAAAGATTGTTGATATCTTAATATCAAAATTCTATTATAACTCTAAGTAATCAAATAAAAATTTGTTCTGTTGCAAATATATTTATTATGTAAATATGCATTATTTACTATAACACTGTCTTGGCACATCTATATTTACTTATCTGTGTAAGTATATATGCATTCTTTAATATGTGTTTGAATTTAGGTGCTCCATGTATATGGAAACATAAACCCAAACATTCATACATCTCTTACTTCCTCACCAAATTCTTGGCCTATTGATTTAATTTTCCCATTGTTTTTTATTAGTGAAAAGTGGAAGAATTTCCCAACTTTTTTGCAAGATTTGACGTATCTATGTTCTAGTTTTCAGTTCAACTTAATCTATAAAAAAGTAATTGGCACCAACTAAGTTGCAGATAGAAGAAGATTCAATAATTATTTACATTATTCACAATTTAATAGAGATAAATTGAATTAATGAAATTGTGAGAATTTTTATGTGATGTATCAAAACAAATTTACTATTATACATTTATAAAAAATATTGCCAGGTATATAAATGTGTACTCAGAAATGTTTTTTAACTGAAAGTAAATGAGTGTGTGTGTAATTTTAAATCATTTTATTCATAGTTTTGAAATCACCCTAGCTTTTCTGGCACTATGCTTAATTTCAGTAAAAATGCCCATATTCATTTTTGGTACCTTTTACTTTTTCCTAGAAAACAAGCATAAAATTAAAATGAAATAGAAAATTCCATTAAAACCCAACAGTATTAAAGGTACTAATAGTGACAATATAAATAGTACTTTACTATTGAAAAAGAGTACCTAGCTTTGATCAAGTTGGTGTTTACTTAGAATTTGCACTGAGTTGGTGTAGATTTAGTTTGCCTTAATTACTCAATAAATCACTTCCCTTCTGAGTAATGATACACTCTTCTGAACAGCAGTAGCATCTTTAGATAACACAGAGCAAAATTACACTAAAAAATGGACTCTGCATAATCGTCTTTAAAACGAGTGTTAACCAAAAAAACAAAAAATACAAGTGTTAATCAAATTCAAAATTCAGTAGCCAGTAAAGTAAGGGCAGATTCCAAAGTTTGAAGACAAATTATTATTTTCTATTAGATAAACGATAGGCTGTTGTTAGCCTGCAGTCACTTCAAAGTTGGAGAAATGAGAGGTCCTTCCTGTTTAGACTTTCCAGGCAATTAAATTTTACCCTAAAAAAAATGTTTATTTTCTTAATTTTTCTAAAATACACAGACTTGCAGTATTTTGTCTGAGTCTATTTATTTGTTCAAGATTTCTTTCTTTCTTTTTCTTTCTTTCTTTCTTTCTTTCTTTCTTTCTTTCTTTCTTTCTTCTTTTTTTAATTAGGAGATTTGTAGTCTGTCAATGACTTGAATTCTAGATACAGATTTATCAGGGACAATATATGTTTATGTGGATACACCAGAAGATTTCCTCTTTTCATATGAAATCTCTGATAGCAGCCCATGACCTAGTAAAATCTGATGTGCATTGGTTTATCTTTCCGTGCAAGTGTCTTCTTATTCCTCTCTTTCAAAATTTTACTCAAGGATTCATTTTATTATGTATTTACTTTTTCTTAACAATTAATGGTTATTAAGGATCTTAGGGAATGTTTGTAAACTTAGTCCATCAATTTAAAGTTATGTTTTATGTAGCAGGTATGAATAGTACCTCAATGTTCAATAAACAAGACCTTCATTTCTTTAAATTGATCCCACTTTCTTTCTTTCTTTTTTTTAAGAATTTATTCATTTGAGAGAGAGCAAGCAAAAGAGAAAGTGCAAGCAGGGGCAGAGAAGGAGAAGCAGACTCTCCACTGAGCAGGGAACCCATGGGGAGAGGGGGCAGGAGGGCTCCATCTCAGGACCATGAGATCATGACCTGAGCCAAAGGCAGCCATTTAACCAACTGAGCCACCCAAGTGCTCCAAATTGATTTCATTTTAATATATATATATTTAATTTTTATTTATTTATGATAGTCACACAGAGAGAGAGAGAGAGGCAGAGACACAGGCAGAGGGAGAAGCAGGCTCCATGCACCGGGAGCCTGACGTGGGATTCAATCCTGGGTCTCCAGGATCGCGCCCTGGGCCAAAGGCAGGCGCCAAACCGATGCACCACTCAGGATTCCCTTGATTTCATTTTAAATGGGCTCTTGATCCTACCGGTCTAGAAGAAAGTACTGCCTTGGTTGTTTGGGAGATCTTTTCTTTTTTTTTATTTATTTTTTGTTTTATTTATTTATTTATTTATTTTTTTTTGGAGACCTTCTTTAGGCCTGGAGGCTTTATTCAATTTCCCTGTCAACTGTGAACATAAAAAAGAATCTTTGTCAAACACTGATAAGCCCAAATTGCTATGGTCCAGTTTCTCTGTAAACACCATCCACCAATTCCACTTGGGTGTTTTGGTCCCTCTCCACTGTGCTAATGACCTTTGAAACATGTGTCCCTTGCTTCTATACTTATTCCATGCTCTTTTCCCCTGCCAGGAGATTGGATTCCTCTCCAGGAACTAGTAAATTCTCTTCCTCTTGATGTTTCCTTCAAAGGTGTTTCTCTGTCTTTATAGTTTCTTAGAAGCACTTTGTAAAATTCCCTCAGTGAGTTGAGACTTCTGGAAATAGTAACTAAGACAGGGCTGTTTAGTTGGAACTTTGCTTTCCTTCCAGTCACAAACCTATCTATAGACAAGGAAGCATAGAAATTGCTAACTGCTCCAATGGAAGAAGAAAAAGTGAAAAATGTACAGACAATAAAAAGGAATCTCTAATCCTCAAAGCATTAACATTTAAATGTGCACAGGAAAATAAATATTTTAATTATCTGTAATATATATGATTCCTTTTCTCTCAGACCCACACCCTGATCTTAACTTTCATATTCACCTGATGTGTAAGAGAAAACCAACCAAACAAAAGTTACTATAAATTTAAGTACCACTGTTTTTTAAAGTTAAAAAAAATATTTCTTTAAAATGTCAAATACTCAACTTTTTAATGACTCTGTTCCTTTCGAGATGATGTTAGGTCTCAGATGCATATGATATTGTTGGATATTTGTCGTGGAGAGGCTCCTCTGCTTTTGACCTGGGGAAGTGACTTGTATTCTCTGGCTTCTCAGAGAGATATTTTTTTTGGTATCTGTTGCTGGGTCTAAGGTTTTGGACATTTTCCTTATTAATAAAACCTGCCAATAAAACCCCCTCTTAATCCTACCCCTAGCCCTTGATTTATCCTTTGGCCTTCTCGGATCCTACTTGTATCCTAACAAAAGCACACAGGAACTTCTGGATCCTTTATAGATTGTGTTTAAAGTGAGCTGGAAAACTTTCCTCAGGCTTCATCTCCATGGGAAATTCCCAGTAGCCCAAGAATGCTATTGCCTATATGATGTGGGGATTGGTTATGTAGTATCTTTTTCCCCTAGAGCAGTCTTTCTCAACACTAACTGAACATTCAAAAATACTTGGTAACTATTTAAAAAATATGGAAAACCAGGCTCCATTACCAGAGATTAAATTTTTAAGTCTATAGTAGCTTTGGTATTGATAAAGTCTTGGGCTTACCATCACCCCTTTCCCTGTGGCAAAGGTTTCTCTACATCATATGTGATGTTTTTCTTACTGTGAATCAGTATTAATAGTGTCAGGGAAATCCCTTCAAAATTATGGGACAAAATCTATGAGTTAGTCTACAAGAATTGGCTTTAAATACATTAATGGAATCTAATGAAACTTAAACTCCATATCTTTTATTTGACAGAGTCTGCATTTCAAGGTCATTGCTTTGGTATACATGTAAAAAAGAAGCAGGATCAAACCCAAAACTGCCCATTAAAACCTAAACCTAGCCATGACTGCTTTGTTCCAGGCAGCACTGGCCCTCCTTCTTCTCCCTAGGTTGAGAGATTTATAATAGGTTTTGGACTACCAGGAGCATAATTAATAGGAGAAATGAAAATTCATTAAGGTAATACACTTTAAATGTTAATTCGAGCTACATTATCTGTCCACAGATATATTCAATAACAGTCATCACATGTATTCACATATTCTAATAATTAGGACTTTGAGCTCTGCCCTCAGACAGACCTAGTTTGAATTCTAGCTCAACCATTCACTGGCTAATTGCTTTAGAGTAGCTATTTAATTTCTTTGTGCTTCCATTTCCTTATCTTCTGGGAAATAACACCTCACATTTTCTGTTGCACCATTCTACTATTTTTAGCACACGCAGTTTGTAAAGAAATGTTCTTATTATATTCTCAAAGAATGAATGACACTACAGTAGAACGGATACTTCGTAGACTTTAGAGCCAGACAAATTCTAATCAAATTCCAGCTCTTCCCCCTTGACATCTATGTGAATGTTGTCAGTCAGTTAACCACACTGAGCCTCAATTTTCTCATCAATGTAATGTGAATAGTAATAGCACATTATGTATTACAGTTATTGTGAAAATCTGTAAATTAATCTAGTCCAAGTCATTAGAATTCGAAAGTAAATACAATAGATGGTCACTGCTATTATGATTATAATGTTTATTATTACTATTCTCACAGCCTTTTTGTTACAGCCCATGCAAGTCCATCAGCACAAGTCATCCTGATTGTGTCAGAAATGAGTACCATTCAATTTAGACAGAATCAAACCAAAATGTTGTTTGAATGGATGACTTCAACATGTTGAAGGATAAGAAATTTCTTTCCTCTAGAGAAAGAGAGTTAGTAATGTGATCAGTTGGACTTATGTAGCCATCCTGTGATCATGACGGGTTAGATAATGACAACTAATGAAAAAGAGGAGATTCAGAGTAAGAAGCTGAAAGTGTAGATATTGTTTATAGATTTTAAGCCCTTTAAGACAACTCTCTTCCAGAAAATTTTGTGTGAGCCAAAAAATATCCTATTTGCTTAAACAAATTTGGATCGGGTTTTGTGTTTCATTGTGACCAAAGAGCCTTTAATGTTTACAAAGCCTGTCCTAGAAGTGTCTTGTGAAGCTTAAATGAAATAGTTCTACACAGTTGCCAAGATATCTGCCATTTAATTCTAAACACTTTTTAGCTGTTATTAATAGCAAAAGTTTAGTGTTAGCAAGAGGTTTGATGAATACCTGACATACAAATCAGGTGGCATTTTAAATTATGCTTTATATTGTTTTTATCCTGAATCTGTCCTGCTTTGTTTACTCTTAATTTTTTAGCTTTTTTACACAGAAATTACTTTAACATAAATGCATTTCTTATCAACTACACCTTTTCAATTCATTGAAAACATCTTTAAGCTTTCCAAGAATAATCCTTGTTTTCTCAATATAAAATATTGATTTTATGGACTTGTTACAAAAGCATGAGAAACCTATTCTTTTCAAAAACACCTTTTAAGTCACAGTTTTGTGTACATTGATTTATGATTTCCTTCAAAAGGTAGCACAACATTTTCTACATAATGATGTGTTGGAATAATACCTGTACTACAGTGACTCTTTCACCCGACAGATCTTTTGATTTTTTATTCTTTCTTTGGAAACTACATATATGAAACAAAATATTATTTTATTCTGACTTCTACTGTCCATATGAAAATTTTATATAATGTAGTTCTGTGGTTTCTGAGTAAGAGTACTTTGGTCTTAAGGAACCAAAATCAACTCTACTCTACTTAGAGGAAACAAAAGGATGTTATTGAAAGGATGGCAATTCATAAGCCAAAATGAGAACAAAACAACCAGCTCTTGTAAAGGGACAGGACATGGGAAAGTTGACAGAAGAAGGAAATCTCTCCGTGACATTGCAATTGGTGTGCTTCATCTCCTCCCATTTTCTTTCCTGTGTCAAATTGAATGTCAATTCAAATTCCTCCCATTTTCTCTCCTCTGTCAATTTGAATATCAATTCAAATTCCTGGGAGTGAGGGTCAGAGTGGCCCTTAGTGAAAAAGGGTAATTCCAAAAGATAATTCAGGATGTTTTTACAGAAAATAAAACAATAATGAAATAAAAGTAGGTAAGAGATGTAGGGTAACCAAAAACAAGATACCCATTCTAAACTCTTTAGCTGGATATTCAAATTTCCCTCCTTCATGACCCTGGTTTTTCTTTTAAGCCTTATTTCATTTCATTTATCTATCCATGACATATTCTCCAGCCAAATTGCATACCTTTCCTTGTTTTCTAAACACCTTCCTAACTTCAATGGATTTTATAGAATTTCAAATTTTCCTCTCCCTTGAATGAGCCACTTGATCTTTTGAAATTCTTCCTGGCAAGTTCCAACTCTAGTTCCTTCTTCAAAATTCTTTCTCCATCCATATTACAACATAAACCTCTTGAGGGCAGGATCCATATTCACATGAAATTTTTAACCACAAGTAATGGTGTTACCTAGAGCAAATACAGTATTGAATGTATTGAATTTTTGCCACACCCTGACAATTCTTTTTTTATAACTCCTTCTATATCTGTCTCCTCTCATATCTCAGTCTTATCAGTTCAGGTTCTGTTATTATTTCCCTATTAGTTAATAATTTCCTCTTAGTCTCCAAGCTCATAAATTCTCCCCATTCCAGCCTTTACTGAACACATCAATATTCTACTTGTAACTATTTATTTGTTTATTTGGGGGGAGGTAGAAGGATAGGGAGAGAATCTCAAGCAGACTCCCTGCTGAATACGGAGCCCAATATGACCATGTGATGATGACCTGAGCCTAAATCAAGAGTTGGATGCCTAACCGACTGAGCCACGCAGGAGCCCCACTACTTTAATTTTGTTGCCTTTCTCTTGCTTATTGATTGAGGAATTGATTTTAATCACACAAATTTCTAGAGTCCCCTATTTTGATTACAGCCTGAATTTCTTGTCCTTTTACCCATTGACTAGGGAACTTTAAGAAAGTATTCATTCATAAATTCTTTCCCTCATTACTTACCTATTTTATTTTATTAAGCTTGCATTCCCCATAGCAGAATTAATTTCACCTATTAAAAATAATGTTTTCCTACATTTCCAATCTTATTTTGTTTCTTGTGTCTAGAAAAGCTTTCAAATCAGCATGTTCAAATCATATCCATGTATTTCAAGGTCTTTCTTGAAATTATAATTTATTCACTTTTAAAGTCGAAGTTTAAGCATCACTACAAACTAACTTTTAAAGATGCAAAAATGAATAACCTATGTTCAGTTTAGGTCTAAAGTTTAAGATGACTTACTGCTTATGAAAAAAGAAATGCAATAAATGCAACAAGTATTTATAAATTATCTATGGATATCATTATAGATAATATTTTTTAAATATTCAGAGAAAATTTCCTGTTACAATATGTACTGACTTTTAGAGAGATAAGATAGGGAAGAAGCTAAGCATTATGTGAGCAGTGCTTAATAAAAGTAACCCAGAGGACTACTTTTTAGAAATTCAGAGATGGAGAGGGAAATGGAGCTAAAACTAAAAAAAAAAAAAAAAAAAAAAAAAAAAAAAAAAAAAAAAAATCTTGAAAGGGGCACTAGACCAACATATATTTCTCTCCAGGGATCCCCGGGTGGCGCAGCGGTTTGGCGCCTGCCTTTGGCCCAGGGCGCGATCCTGGAGACCCGGGATCGAATCCCACGTCGGGCTCCCGGTGCATGGAGCCTGTTTCTCTCTCTGCCTGTGTCTCTGCCTCTCTCTCTCTCTCTCTCTGTGTGACTATCATAAATAAATAAAAAAATTAAAAAAAAAAGTTTTATATTTCTCTCCATTGTGATCTGGATTTGGTATAGATGTTTTTTAAGAAAAAATGATATTTCAGAAAAGAATAAACATTTATGCAAAGGATTGGAGGTAAAAGAAAACCTAATGTATTTGTAGAGAAATGAAACCCCTAACCAATTGGAACATTTATTATAACCACACCAGTATAGTTCCCCGGTATCTTTGCCTTGTTCCTGCTTTTTTTCCTGAAACTAATAATGAATGAATGAATGAATGAATGAATGAATACTTAATAACAAAGCCCAATTCAAAGTGTTTCTTTTGTTAGAAGCCGTTCTTAACAATATAGTGTATTCCCTGCAAATTTGGTCACTCCCTTATCTGTGGTCTCATAGCACTTTATATGTAAATTTTCATAGTATTTGCCACATTGACTTTAGTCAGCTGTTTGACTGCCAGTCTTTACCTAATGCTTTTCTGAATTTGTAGAATGCAAGATAATGTTCTATTCATTTTTGTTCTCCATTACATGTAGCATTTGATTACCATAAAGCAGGTGTGAAAGTTGGGTGGTTATAGATCTTAAATGGCTCTTTGAGGCAATTTCAGTGCTATAGACAAAGAAAACAGAAGAACAAAGTTGTGTCACATGTTGGAGATCTTTGGTTAAATGATTTGAGAGGGCTGAAAAAATAAGAATTTAAGTTGTGTATTTGTTCCTTACTTAAGCGTTAATAGTCCTCAATCACTTTGTAATGTACTTTTAATGACCAGAGAAAAGAGGCAAATTTAGAGTACTTCAAATATTGTAAGCTTTTTTCAGTGCTATATTATATCATGGTAATATATAATTAAATTATAAATTTCTTGCATAAGTAGATACTTTAGTACTGAAAAACTAGATTAATACTTTAATATTGTGATAGTAAAATTATATTTTAGTTTATACTACCTCTGGCACTTTTTATTGAATATCAGATTTTATTTCCACTAAAAGCATAAAAATACATTATCTTAATGGATTTTACATTTGATACTCCATATTCCAGAAAGCTATGTTTGTGTGACTTATCTAACCTATGTATGATTTTCATAACATATACACATAACTTCATGAATTTGTTTTTTCCTCAATATTGAATTAATTATTAAAACTATTTATTTAATTTTCATTTATGAAATTTCCAGACATTTGTTATATATACTGTAAATATTATCTCAATCAGCTCAAGCTGTTATAACAAATATATTCCACAGATTGAATGGCTTAAATAATAAACGTTTCTCACAAGGTGCTGGTAGATCCAGTGCCTAATGAGGACCCTCCCTCTTCCCAGTTTACTGAAGAACATCTCATTGTATCCTCACCTAGCAGAAAGAGAGAGGGAACAGGTTCTTTTCTGCCTCTTGTTACAAGGGTACTAATCCTATCATGAGGGCTCCAACTTTATGACCTAACTTTCCCAAACGCTCCATCTCCAAATGCCATCATATTAATGATTAGGATTTCAACATATGAATTTTAGATACAAACAGTTTGTAACAATTGTATTCATATTTTCCATAGATTTGACTTTTTGAAGTACTGCAATGCTTCTCATTCAACTTAGTAGTTATTTAGTAATAGAGAAAATATACAAAAATAAGGAATAGCTATTTTAATATCAGAGCAAGGGAATATTGATGTTTATTATCTTCTAATCAATATACTGCATTCATTTTTTTTGAGCAAATAGAGACAGACATTTATGATAGCTTAGTATTCTCATATTTTAATGATAAATAGTGCATGAAATAGCTGTATAATTTAAGCACTATATTTATAAAGTTATTCCTGGCAGCTAATGCTACCTTCCATGTAAAGAAGAAAGGTATGAAGAAGAATTATTTTAGCCATTGACAAATATTCATTCTTCCAAATTTATATCATACTTCGAGTAGAAGACCCAGATCTGTCTAATTTCAATATCTTAATAACTGTTTTCCCATATCCATCTAAGGCTTCCTATAATCATTTATTTTTCTCTCTACAAAGTGGCATGAGTTATCTTTTAAAAACACAAATTTTATATTTTCCCTTATTTAACCTTATACTTCAAGTGTGTGGGCACAGACACTGTCTTCCAATGTCTTTCCTTTTTTAGAATGTTAAAATTAGCAAAGTCCTACAGATAGAATCAATCTCTACTTCCTCATGCAGCATCCTATAGGAACACTCTCTGTCTCCTTTGAGTTTCTTTTACCACTGTAACATTCATCCATTCATTCATTGACTCACCCATTTTACTCATTCATTTATTTAATGAAAGTTTTTTCTCATGCTGTTGCCTCTGTCATACTCTTTGCCATGCTTACAGTTTCACTTATAGTTAAAAGTATATGATCAGTTTTCAACTTCCAGGTTAGAGTGAACTTCATGAAATTGTTCATAGCGTCTCTTCTGCTTGCCAATTTTGTATTCTCTCTGCTAAGCCCAATTATCAATCTACAGAAAATACTTAATATATGTTTTCAAGAATAATGAATGGGAAGATGGAGGTGGAGTAGGAGGACCCTAGGCTCATCTCATCCTATGAACACAACTAGATAACTATCAAATCATCCTAAATACCCCAGAAGTCAACCTGCAGACTAGCAGAACAAACTCTACAACTAAAGAATGTGAAGAAGCCACATCAAAGAAAGTAGAAAGTATGTTTAAGGGAGAAACAGACTGTGGGTGTTGTGGGCAGGAGGGAGCTGCCATCATGGAGGAGGGCAAGAGAGAGAAGAGTACACAGGGGAATGCACAAGGAGAACATTTTCCCAAGGTCTTTGCCTTGGAACCTGAGAAAGGCTGAATTATGTGCATTGCTGCAACCAGTGGGACTGAAAGCCTGGAGTATTAAAGGTCAATGGGTTTGGCTGGCATAGAGCATAGAATGCACTGCACTGCTCCTAGAGAGAAAGCAAGCAAACAACCCAGAGGCAGACAGCATGGAAAGAGTCATCTGAAGAACACCTGGGGCGCACAGTGGGGATACTATTCACTCTTCTTGGAGCTCTTCCCTTAGAGAAAGTTCACAGAGACATCTATTTAGGAACAAAGGAGCTGGCTGGCACCATTTTCTGCCCTGCTTCTCAGCATAAACACAAAGCCTGCTGTGGGAAGCAGTGCATTATCGACATTGACTGTGTAACTTGCTTACACCAAGCTCCACCCTCCTGTACCCCACCCCCCAGCTCTGGAGGGACCACCTTTCTCAGTGAAGCTTGCCTCAGTACTAAGGGGTGGACCCCATCCCTAGAAGACCAGCAAAGACCCTGCCCACAGCACATCTCCTGATCAGAGAATTCTTCAGTTCCTCAGTTGTAGTGGAATTGGGATCAAGTCTCCTTTCACAAGGAGATCAGAGCACATTTAGTTAAAACTTACTACATACAGTCCAGGGACCAAACACTGCCAACAGCAGGCAAGGAGAGCCTTCTGAAGATAATGGGCCTGAAGAATAAAGCAACCAAAATACAACAACAGAGTGCATGCAGGACATAAGAGAGACACTCCCCAAAGTGCCAGGCTGGACACTACATGACCTCTTTTTTGTAAAGCCATTGCTTTCAGAAGCAGGAAACATGACTGGTTTTTCCAACACAGAGAAGAAGGCAGAAACTTATACAAAATGCCAAGGTATCCCAAATGAAAGAACAAGATAAGGCCATGGCCAGAGATTTAAGTGAAACAGATATAAGTAACATGCCTGACGGAGAACTTAAAGCAACATTCATAAGGATACTCATTGGGCTTGAGAGAAGAAGAGAGACATCAGTGAGACTCTTACCATAGAGAGAAAAGAGTTAAAAAGAATCAGAGAATAAAGAGTACAATAAATGAGATTGGAAACAGGCTTAATGCAATGAACAGCAGGCTGGAAGAAGCAGAGAAATGAATTAGTGAACGAGAAGACAAAATAATGAAAATAATGAGGATGAACAAAAGAAAGAAGAGTATGCAACACAAGAATAGATTTAGGGAACTCTGTGACTCCATCAAACTTAGAGACATTTGCATTATAGAAGTCTCAGAAGAAAAGGAGAGAGGAAAGGGGCAGAAAAATTATTTAAAAAACAATAGCAGAAAATTTTCTTAACTGGGGAAGGAAACAGACATCCAGATGCAGGAGGCACAATAAACTCTCATCAGAATCCACAAAGCAGGCCAAACCAAGACATATTGCAATTGAGTTTGCAAAATATAATGATTAAGAAAAACATCTTAAAAGCAGCAAGAAAAAAGTCCGTAACTTGAAGGGAAAATCCATAAGGCTAGTTGGAGATTATAAAAGAAACTTAACATGTGAGAAGAAAGTGGCATTATATATTCAAAATGCTAAATGGGAAAAATCTGCAGCTAAGAATATTCTATCCAGCAAGGCTGTCATCCAGAATAGAAGGAGAGATAAAGAGTTTCTCAAACAAACAAAAACCAAAGAAGCTCATGACCACTAAATCAGTCCTGTAAGAAATATTAAAAGGAACTCTCTGAATGCAAAGGAGAGTCCAAGAGTGACAAAGGCAAGAAAGGATCAGAGAAAATCTCCAGGAACAATGACAAAACAAGTAATAAAATGACAATAAATACTGATTTATCAATAATTACTCTGAATGTAAATGGACTAAATGCTCCAATCAAAAGACATAGGGTATCAGAATGAATAGAAAACAAACAAAAAACAGAAAAACAAAACCAAGATCCATCTATATGCTGTCTATAAGAGACTCATATTAGACCTAAGGATACCTGCAGATTGAAAGTGAGAGGTTGAAGAAACATTTATCACACAAATGGCTGTCAAATGGAAGCCAACATAGGAATACCTACATCACACAAACTAGACTTTAAAATAAAGACTGTAAAAAAAAAAGGGGTATTACATAATCATAAATGGGACAATCCAAAAAGAAGAGAGAACAATTATATATATTTACACATTTAACATAGAAGCACCTAAATATATAAAGCAATTAATAAAAAACATAAAGGAACTAATTGATAATAACACAATAATAATAGGGGACTTTAACACCCCACCAAATGTACTTAATAGATATATTTAGAACATTCCATCCTAAAACAGCAGAATACACATTCTTTTCAAGTGTACATGTAACATTCTCCAGAATAGATCATAAATAGGTTGCAAAACAGGACTCAAAAAATACAAAAGGATTGAAATGTTACATACACCTTTTTGACCACAACACTATGAAACTAGAAGTCTACCACAAGAAAATATTTGGAAAAAACACAAATAAATGGTGGTTAAATATCATGCTACTAAAAAAATGAATAGGTCAAAGAAGAGATTAAGAAAAAATTTTAAACAAAATGTGGAAACAAGTGAAAATGAAAACACAATGGAGCAAAAACCTTTGGGATGCAGCAAAAACAGTCCTAAGAGGGAAGTATATAGTAATGCAGGCCTACTTCAAGAAGGAAGAAAAAAAATCTCAAATAAATAACTTCACCTTATACCTAAAGGAGCTAAAAAGAACAACAGATAGAGCCTAAATCTGAAAGAAAGGAAATAATAAAGATTAGAGCAGAACTAAATGATAAAAAAAACTATATATAACATACACACAGAGGCACAGATCAATGAAACCAGGAGATGATTCTTTAAAAAAAAAAATCAATGAAATTGGTAAACCTCTTGCCAGATTTATCAAAAAGTAGAAAGGAAGAACCCAAATGAATAAAATCACATACGAGAGATGAGAAATAACAACCAAATCACAGAAATACAAACAATTATAACAAAATATTGCAAAAACTATATGCCAACAAAATGGATGACCTAGAAGAATAGGTAAATTCCTAGAAACATAAACTACCGAAACTGAAACAGGAAGACATGGAAAACTTGAACAGACTGATAACCAGCAAAGAAATTAAATCAGTAATCAAAAAAAATCCCAACAAACTAAAGTCCAAGGCCAGATGACTTCCTAGGGGAAGTCTACCAAACATTTAAAGAAGAGTTAATACCTATTTTTCTCAAACTATTCCAAAAAATAGAAAGGAGGGAAGAATTCCAAATTCATTCAATGAGTCCAGCATTACAGTGATACCAAAAAACAGATAAAAACTCCACTTAGAAAGAGAACTACTGGCCAATATTCCTGATGAACATGGATTCAAAAATTTTCAGTAAAATATTAGCAAACCAAAATCAATAACATCAAAAAAATCATTCACCATGATCAAATGGGATTTATTACTGTCTTGCAAAGGAGCTTCAATATTTGCAAATCAATCAGTGTAATACACCACATTAGTAAAAAAGGATACCAGACACTTTATCATTTTAATAGATTCACAAAAAGCATTTGACAAAGTAAGCATTTATTCATGATAAAAACTCTCAACAAAGTAAGTTTAGAGGGAAGATACCTCAGCGTAATAAAGGACATGTATAAAAACCCACAACTAATATCATCCTCAATGGGAGAAGACTAAAAGCTTTCCCTCTACGGTCAGGAACAAGATAGGGGTGTCCACACTCACCACTTTTATTCAACATAGCACTGGAAGTCTTAGCCATAGTGATTAGACAACAAAAAGGAGATAAAAGCATCCAAGTCAGCAAGGAAGGAGTTAAAATTTCACTATATGTAGATGACAGTACTGTAAATAGAAAACCCCAAGAACTCCACCAAAAAATGTCTAGAACTAATAAAGGAATTCAGTAGAGTCATAGGATGGAAAGTCAACATACAGAAATCTGTTGCATTTTTATACACCAATAATGAAGCAACAGAAAGAGAAATTAAAGAATTGACCTCATTTAGAATTGCACCCAAAACAATTGGATACCTAGGAATAAACCTAACCAATGAGGTAAAAGATCTGTACTCTGCAAACTATAAAACACTGATGACAAAAATTGAAGATGACATAAAGAAATGGAAAGATAGTCCATGCTCTTGGATTGGAAGAACAAATATTGTTAAAATGTCTATATTACCACAAGCAATCTACAGATTGAATGCAATCTCTATCAAAATACCAACAATATCTTTCACAGAATGGGACAAACAATCCTAAAATTTATATGGAACTTCAAAGAACCCTGAAAGCTAAAGCAGCCTTGGGGGAAAAAAAAAGAGGCACTCTCTGGTTAATATAAATGCATTCTAAATTATTGATATATTATCATTCTTAAGTTTCAAGTGATGTCTTAACAAGAAACACTGAATTTCTTCCTATTTCACATCTAAAGTAGGTAAGATATGAAATCAACACAAAAGCACAGTCCTTAACCAGTCTGTTTTATATTGTATTAGTCTTCTTAGGCCAGAAACTAGGTGACTTAAACCACAAAAATATATCTTCTACAGGTCTGGAAGCTGGAAATCCAAGATCAAGAGGCTGTTTTCCAGTGAGACCCCTCTCTTCTGACTTTCAGACAGCCACCTTTCCTCTGTGTTTTCATAAAAACTTCCCTTTGTTTGCACAGGAGGAAAGTGATATCTCTGGTACCTCTTCCTCTTCTAATGACAAAAGTCCCAGCAGATCAGGGTCCTGCCTTTATGTCATTGGGCCTTAATGACCTCCCTAAATGCCCTGTCTCTGAATATAATCACATTTAAGGTCAATGCTTCAACATATGAATTTGGGAATACACAATTCAGTCTATAGCATAAACCTTGCATTATTTTGAAAAATAAAACAAATTTATACCACCAATAACATATAGTATTTTTATTAATCCTGTTTCAAACAAATCCTAACTTGAAAATTATCATGTCATTGAACTTCAATACATGAATTTATTTAAATAACATAAATAGAGAAATCTGTTTTAACTTTAACATAACAAATTTTAATGAAAGCCAGGATAGCAATCAAATGATTCTACATAAATATAAACAATTGTATGTAAAAGCATTACTAATATATAAATTATAAGGTGAAATTACCAAACTTCAAAAAGTAATTTTGAAATATTTTGTGTCCAACTCTAGATTTGTTATCTCATAGGAAGAAAGTAGTTAGAATGGGAAGCTAGAATGGGAAATATTGAATATTGAGAAGATTAATTTCCAAAATAATATGAGAATGTGATTTTTTATGAGGAGAGGGATATTGTTTTTCTTCTTTGCTTCTATATCCTCACAGCCTAGAACAGTGTCTTGCTCAAAATAAGTGCTCTAAAAATATTGGTCAAATAGATAAATAGCACATCATTTGGTAAACCTAACTTAATTTCCTATAGCATTTTACAGTTCTCCTGAATCCTTACCATAATGCCATAAAATGGTTAAAGAAGGATATGGTTTTGAAAATCTATATAGTTTTGGGGACAGAAGCTTTCGTACTGTCTTCTTGTTCTCTCTAACATAAAAGTGCTGTGTTATCATCTCAATACTCTATATCTACTTTTTAAAATTTTTACTCTTGTCTCAAGATCCAAAATCCATACCTTCTTACTTACAGAAGTGTGATTAAGGTTAATATATCCTAACTTCAACTTTAAAGTTAATATTCATTCTTAGGAAACAAAGGTGAATAGACTATGATTTTACAAGCATTCATTTAAATTTTGAGACCGTATATAACTATGTAATCACAAAACAAATGGGGAATTAGTATATGTATTATTTATTTGCTTTGTAAGAAAACTCTATTGCTCTACTTTGGGCAAATAATCAAAAAGAGATTACCATTTATCAAAGGTATATTTTCTTATGTTGATGATCTGTATGGACAGATGTTAATTACTATTAGTTTTCACAAGACACCCAAGGGAACTGAAGAATATTTCATTTCTTATTTTTTACTTTGCCTTTTGTCATTTTATAATCTGTCTTTTCAGTCAAGTAATCAGAATGCAGACAAATGTAGGGAAAAGAGTTCTGGTTTTAGAATTAAGTATAACATCATAATCCCTGATGGCTAAACTGCATACTAGCTGTGTGTTCTTTGGAAATTTATGTATCTTTTGTTTCCTCCTCTAGAATATGACAAATTTTTAAATGAAACATCAGACATAATAAAGATGGCTCTGATTCTATTCTTTTATAAATAAAATATTTGTATTATGCTAAATCAATTCAGATTTTCTTCATGGGAAACCTAGAAGGCTTCGTGTAGGTCTGTAGTACAAGTAATACAAATAGCTGATATCTATGCAGGAGAATTTTAAAGATTTTTAAAACATAAAAAATAGAAGTATATCTTTGGTAGAAAAGCCAACTCCTAGAGATTCTTCCCTTGACATTAGCAAATGCTTCAAAACGGGGCTGATTCCAATCACATAAGGCTGTGACCTTTCCCTTGTTATTTGTCACTAACAAGCTTGGCAGCAGTAAGGATGTTGGTGACAAATGTAAGAAAATAGGTCATTTTTGCTCATTTTGAATATAGCAGCTACCCCTTTTCTTATGTGGTTGTTAAATTGACCCTGGGGATATTTTTCAGGTTGCCAGATCTACTACGTTAAATTATCTATGTGTAGATGTTTGGCTTTATTTTGATGCCACCAAAATTAGCACTAGAATAGAACAAACTTTTTTTCTTAAATTCTTCCACCAGTTTTCATCCTTCAATTAAATTTCAGAAAGGAGAAATTTCTCAAAGAGCGTATCTGTGTTTTTTGGTGTCTTTTGTAAAATACACATAAATGGGTTTTCTAAAATAGCACAACTACTCTGTCTTTATGTAGCTTATCCTCTTTTTTACTGTCCCAGTCTGTTTCTCTCTTCCTCTCTCTCTCTATCTCTCTCACACACACACCCACTCACACACACACACACACACACACACACACACACACCTTCCTGGTGAAGATGGAAAATTGCAAACACTCTCCAACATTAAGACCTTGGACATTGACCTTGATGCTTTACATACATTATCTCTATGCTTCTACTCTCCTTTGAGGATAGCATTAGTTTCATTTTCATGTGATAGAAAGATGCTTGGAGGGAGAAAGGGGCTTGATGAAGGACACACAATTAGTAAGCAACGGAGCTGAGATTTGAATCAGTTCACCTGGATCAGTAGGCTGCACTCAACTCACTCACCTCCCTTTCTCTAGAGGGAAAAGAGTAAGAAAAAAAATGTCATGAGATGATTTCTTTTAAAATAATTTTTTATTACTATACAGACTACTTGATAAGTATTATTCAAAGTCCAAAATTTTAGTTCCACATAGAGAATTGATTTAAAAATACATGGAAAGGGCTGCCTCGGAGGCTTGGTCAGTTAAGTGTCTGCCTTCATCTCAGGTTATGATCCCAGAGTCCTGGGATCAAGCTAGTCAGGCTCCTTGCTCAGTAGGGGGTCTGCTTCTCCCTCTCCCATTACCTACCCCTGCTCTTGTCCTTTCTCTCTCTCAAATAAATAAATAAAATATTTTAAAAATAAAAATAAATAATAAAACTATATGGAAGAATAACATTAAATGTATAGCTATTTTTCCTAATTTTATCAGTTTTTATTTTATGACTTAAGACAGCCTTCCGATTACAAATATACAGAAAGCACTTGAAAATATATTTCAAAGAATCTCTAGAGGGGACCATTCATAGGGAGTCAACACAAATTCTTGTATTTTATCCTACACTGAAAGGCACAAGCTTCCTTTGCTATATATTTCACTTCTCATGTTCCTCAATCCCAGCTCTCCAGCTTTCCAAAACTAACACTCTGGAATAAGAAGAAATCTGTGCCAAAGACTATTTGGAAATTTTCCAACCACAAGATTTCATAGGCACTGGCTGCCTCTAATTCATTATCTCCTACATATCCATCAATGATTCAAGCCAAACACCAGCCAAGCCAGGACACCTTCTGATCTGCCAAAGCAACTTGAGAAAGAGGTAAACCAGTCCAATTCTGATAAATTATCTATGAGCAAATTAGATAGTCTTCTAGCAAGTAAGTGTCAATACTGTAACCAAGCAGAGATGACAGCATTCATAAGCTGTTTCATCATTGGAATGTATCAGAGAGAATGTTTTTGTAACTATGGCAAGTGTACTAAACCATCTTTCCAGCATTATATTAAGCTTATAGTTGGATTTAATAAGAATGATGGAGCCACATCACTCCACACAATGCAACAATGTGATATGGCAATTTGCCATTGAATTTCTTACAATAATCTTACCAAACTAGACAAGTTAGTACTGTAAAATTATTTGTGAGGACTTACGTATATTCTAGACCCAGAGTGATTGATTGATTGATTGATTGATTGATTTTAAATATGTATTTATTTATTCATGAGAGACACAGAAAGAGAGGGACAGACACAGGCAGAGGGAGAAGCAGGGTCCCTGCTGAAGCCCAGTGTGGGACTCAATCCTGGACCATAGAATCACACCCTGAGCGAAAGGCAGAGGCTCAACCACTGAGCCACCCAGGAGTCCCACTAGGCCCAGTTTAAATTGTCTGTTTCTTAGTCAAGTAGGCAATTTTAAATTTATTTTATTTTTTATTATTTTTTTTATTTTATTCCAGTCTCATTAACATGCAATGTTCTATCAGTTTCAGGTGTAGAATATACCTGAATTCAACAATTGTATACATTACTTAGTGGTCATTATGATCGTGGTCATTTGATAGTGGTCATTATGATAGTGGTCATTATGATAAGCGTACTCTTTAATCCCCATCACCTATTTCACACATCCCTCTACCCACCTCTCCTCTGGTAGCATCAGTTTGTTCTCTATAGTCAAGTCTGTTTTTTGGTTGTAATTTTTTTTTAACTTTGCTTGTTTGTTTTGTTTCTTAAGTTCCACATATAAGTGAAATAATATTGTATTTGTCTTTCTTTGACTTATTTCACTTAGCATTACTCTCTCTAGCTCCATCCATGTTGTTGCAACTGGCAAGGATTCATTCTTTTATATGGCTAAATAATATGCATACACATACACACATACATACCACATCTTCTTTGTCCATTCACCTATCAATGGACACTTCAGGTATTTCCATAATTTGGCTATTAAGTAAGTATGCAATAAACATAGGAGTGCATGTATACATTTGAATTAGTGTTTTTGTGTTTTGGATCTAAACACCTAGTTGTATGATTCCTTGATCCTAAGGTGGTTCTATTTTTAACTTTTTGAGGAACCTCCATACTGTTTTCCACAGTGGCTGCACCAGTTTGCATTCCTACCACAGTGTGTGAGGGATCTTTTTTTCACATCCTCAAATTGTTGCTTATTGTGTTTTCTATTTTAGCCATTCTGACAGATGTGAGGTAATATCTCACAATATCTTGTAGTTTTGATTTACATTTCCCTGATGATTAGTGATGTTGAGCAACTTCATGTGTCTGTTGGCTACCTGGATATCTTTTTTTTTGAGAAAGAGTTCTTCTTATTTTCTGCCCATTTTTGAATTGGACTATTTGGGGGAGGGGTTCAGTTGTATCAGTTCTTCATATATTTTGGATACTAACTTTTCATTGGTTATATAATTTGCAAATATCCTCTCTCATTCAAGAGTTGCCTTTTAGTTTTTTTTTTATATATATAGCTTCCTCCAGTGTGTAGAAGCTTTTTATTTTTATATAGTCCCACTAGTTTATTTTTGCTTTTTCCCTTACCTCAGGAGACATATTTAGAAAAATGTTGTCATGGCCAGTGTCAGAAATTACTGCCTGTGCTCTCTTCTAGGATTTTTTTTTAAGTTCCTTTCTTTCTTTCTTTTTTTTTAGTTTTTTTTTAAGATATATTTATTATATTTATTTATTTATGATAGACATAGAGAGAAAGAGAGGCAGAGACACAGGAGGAGGAAGAAGCAGGCTCCATGCAGGGAGCTCCAGGTGGGACTCGATCCGGGAGTCCAGGATCCCGCCCTGGGCCAAAGACAGATGCTAAACCACTGAGCCACCCAGGGATCCCCTCTTTTAGGATTTTTATGGTTTCATGTTTCACACTTAGATCTTTAATCCATTTTCAGTTCATTATTGTGTGTGGTGTAAGAAAGAGGTCAAGTTTCATTTTTTTGCATGGAGGTGTCAAGTTTCACAACACCATTTGTTGAAGAGACTGTCTTTTTCCCATTGTATATCCTTCCCCCTTTGTCTAGGATTAATTGATCAAATAGTTATGGGTTTATTTCTGGGTTTTCTATTCTGTTTCATCGATGTGTTTGTCTATTTTTGTGCCAATACCATATTGTTTATATTACTACAGTTTTGTAATGTAATTTGAAGTTTGGAATTGTGATACCTCCAGTTTTGTTTTTCTTTTTCAAGATTGCTTTGGCTATTCAAGGTCTTTTGTGGTTCCATGCAAATTTTAGGATTGTTTGTTTTAGTTCTATGAAAGTGCTGTTGGTACTTTGATGAGATTGCATTAATTTTGTAGATTACTTTGGTTAGGTAGTATAGACATTTTAACAGTATTTGTTCTTCCAATCCACGAACATAGACTATCTTTCCATTTCTTTGTGTCATCTTCAATTTTTGTCATCAATGTTTTATAGTTTTCAGAGTACAGGTCTTTTACCTTTTTGGTTAAGTTTATCCTAGATATTTTGTTATTCTGGTGCAATTATAATTTTTTTTTAATTTCACTTTCTACTGCTTCCTTATTAGTATATAGGAATGCAACATATAGATATGTTGATTTTGTATCCTGAAACTTTACTGAATTCCTTTATCAGTTCTAGCAGTTTTTTGGTGAAGTCTTTGTGATTTTTATATATAATATCACATCATTTCCAAATAGTGAAAGCTTGACTTCTTTCTTACTGATTTGGATGCCTTTTATTTCTTTAGTTGTCTAAGTGCTATGGCTAAGACTTCCCATACTATGATGAATAAAAGAGGTGAGAGTGGACATCAAGTAGTCAATTTTTAAGTATAATTTTTGTATTATGTGGTTAATGGCAAGTCAGAAAAAAATTGAATCTTTTCATAATTTATGTTCTTGGCTGTGTCTTAGCAGTCATACTTTAAAATATGATATTTATGGGTCATACTTGATTTAGACATATAAGAGAAGTGGGGAGGAAGAAATACAAGTATAAAGTGTTATATGAGGTAGTTCCATATATTTTCACTAATTATTCCTTAAAGCAACTCTGGAATTTAATCATTATTCATATTTCATAAATGGCAATACTGTCTTATAAATATACAAGATCACAAATTTGCAAATGAATATTATTCTCCTCAGTACTTTGAATTCTCTACTAGCCTATATAAGGCTGTATTAATGATATCAGATTAAATGACATTTGAGAAAAAAATACTTAGTTTTTTTAATTAGTTTTACCTCCCATGTTAATCTATAAACCATTTCAGGGGTTAGATGGTATCTTAAATAAATATATTCTTTATATCAACTAATGAAGGATCTCATACCTGATAATAGTTATCTATCTATCTATCTAATATCTAATATCTATCTAATATTATCTAAATTTAGGCTAAAAATAAAAATAAATTATTTAAATATTCTTATACATCCATAACTTTTAGTGACATTTAATTAGTACAAGGTTTTAAGAATGGCCAATTTAATGCAGTAAATTTAAAGTTGGTATTTTTTTCTTCTCTATCTCTACCCTCTGAAACTTATTCTTTTGCAATATTTCCTATTATGGTAACTATTTCCATTGAATACTTGCTATGTATATATATATATATATATATATATATATATATATATATATATCTTTCAACTCCTATATCTAGTCAGTCATCAAGTTGTAAAAATTCTCTTTTTTTAATGTCTTCCAAATCTGTCTCATTCTCACTCTAAATGCCTTGGGCCAAATTTTATCAACACACAATAGTTTTTAAAGGTCTTCTAAATTTAAAGCATCATAGTTAACAATATAGTCAGTCAAATTCTTAATGGATTTTTCTCTTATTTTTTTTAATTTAAATTCAATTAGCCAACATACAGTATATCATTAGTTTCAGATGTAGTTTTTACTTATTCATCAATTGCATATAACACCCAGTACTTGTTCCATCACATGCCTCCTTATTTTGTATACAGGAATCTATTGTGCAATATGAGAGGGCGAAAAACCATCATGTTTAATAAGATAGTAAGTGACTCAGGGACTTGCAATTTTATATAAGTTACAGGGTAAAAAAGGAAACACTTAAAACTCCAGAAAGTTGAAAAATAACTGATGATTTAGAAATAGTAAATCACATGATCTAGCAAAAAGATTGTATGTTTCTGTAACTCAGATGTCACCCTGCCCTTTTTCTTTCAAAGGTTATTGTCCACATATTTAGTACATCAGTGACACTGAAATCTTTTTAAACCCCCTCAAAAAGGTTAGCTTTTCCTTCTTTCCTGTAGCACTTTCATATACCTCTGTGATAGAGAATGTCAGTTTTAGTCTATTTGACTATATGTGTGGAATTTCCATAAGACTTTCACCTTTTTAGGAGCTGGAATGATATTTTTTCTTATCAGTATTTGGAATAAACACTCAACAAATATTTTTAATTGTTAAATATATGTACTAATTTATGAATGTATATTGAATTAATTTTACTATTTATATTATACATATTTATATTACTTATATAATAGGCAAGTTATTTTTGTGTTAATTATAAATATGAGTAAAAAATGAATGGATGTATTTATCTTTATCCACATGGTTTTGTGTTATGCTATTGTGTTATGCACTGTGCTCAGTAGGAGGGTAAATTTACATTCCCCAATTGAAAAAACAGGTGATTGGCCAGTTTTCTAATCCACAGGATGAGAGTTTATATCTATGCCTATGGGAAAAGCATTTTGGAAAGTCATTTACAAAATCTATTTAATTATTCTTTTTACTAAATAAAAATCCACTTACTAAAGGCATATTACCATTTATAATAAAATATATGGGTTTTTAAGAGAAAAAAATTATAATTTATAAAAATTAATCACTAAATTATTTTTTCATAAGTATACTTCACATACAAATAATCCATTATACTTATTCTATTCTCATTAATAGTTCTCTCTTTTTCCCCAGAATTAGTTGTCTTTGGGGATGTTACTTTATTACATAATAAAGTACTCATGAGACCTCATTATAGAACCAACTCCATTTTCAATCATTAAATTAGTGTTCTTATTAGATGAAGTACAAAGCTCTTTAGATAGCTGCTTTCTTGAAAATGCTGCTTAAAAGATTTAAAGTCCTTTAGAATAGTGAAGGAACTTTTTTGTAGTAATAAGAAATGGTATTTTTAGGCTAAGAAAAGCTAATTGGAATTAAATTGATATATGTAGTGAATTATTTTACATAAAAACTGAATTGATGCAAACATGATTTCTTTTCAAAGGCTAAAAAAAATATGAGAATAGCATAATTATAATCAATTGATGATATAGCCACTCCCAAATGTGAGGCAAATAACTTCAAAAAATTGTATACCAACAGCATCCTTATGCATTTAGCCCTTTTCCTTTCACTTATGTTTAATTGCATGGATGAGAGTAAAAAATAGCAACTTAAAGGTTACTTTTTTTAAAAAAAAGATTTTATTTATTCGAGTGAGAGAGAGAATGAGTGATGAGGAGAGGGAGAGAGAGAGAGAGAGTAAGAAGCAGACTCCCTGCTGAGCAGGAAGCCGGTTGCGGGGCTTCATCTAAGGACCCAGAGATCATGACCTGAGCCAAAGGCAGACAGACACTTAATTAATTTAATTGAGCCACCCAGGCACCCCTAAAAGTTACTTTTACTTAACTGAGCCCTGTTAAACTGATATATTTTGGCTAAGTAGAATTAACAATATAATTTAACTTAAGTAATCCATATTAATTAATTATTTTATTCAAAGTTGTTAAATACAAGTTTGCACTGAATTACATATACATCAATATAAATAAAAGTTTATAATATCTTTCACCTGAAGGAGCTTAAAATTAGTAATATAAGGAACTATATGGATATGGATATACCTGTGTATGTATATGTACATACACACATATATATCATTTGCTTTTTAAATAAGCTATTAAGAGATATGAATAAAATTATTTTATTTAATATACAGTAGTACCATAAGACTTGTAATGACTTAAATGATAAAATTTTACATTTATTTTCCTACTTAACAATTGGAAAAATTTTAAGTGTTTTAATGAGTTGTCTTCTCTGTCAGTTTGCTTGTGCTTCTACAACAAAGAATCACAGACTAAGTGGATTAAACAACAGAAATTTACTTTCTCTTAGTTCAAGATGTTATGAATCTCAGGTCATATTGTGACCTGGGTTAGTTGCTTCTAACAGGCATAAGGGAAGGCACTATTCCAGGCCTCTCTCCTTCTCCTTGACTTATAGATGGTTGTCTTTTCCCCATGCCTTCACATCTGATCTCTTCACATGTCGGTGTCCAAATTTCCACTTTATTCAAGGACATCAGTTATACTAGATTAGGGCTTACCACAGATTCATTTTAACTCAATTACCTCTGTAAAGTAATCCTCAGTGTGATGATATCTTAGATAGTAGGGGTTAGGACTTTAACATATGAATTTTGAAGGGAGAGCGTTAAGCCAGCAATACTCCAACCTTGGCCTCCAAAAATCCATGTCCTTCTCATATGCAAAACATGTTCACCAGATTATTCCAGCAACAAATTTAAATTCCAACCACCTCTAAGAATCCCATCAGGTATGGGTGAGACTTGAGTCATTAGTTAATTAAAGAACGAGCGTGTGAGTGGAGAAGGGGCAGAGGGAGATGGATAGAGAAACTCTTAAACAGGCTGTGTGCTCAGGGTAGAGCCCCTATGTGGGGCTCAATCTCACAACTCTTGAGCTGAAATCAAGAATCGGATGCTTAACCAACTGAACCACCCAGGTAACCTGAAGTATGGGAAAAATTCCTTCCAGACCTTTTCTAGGTTTGTTATAACAAGCTACCACAGACTAGGTGACTTAAATAACAGAAATTTATTTCCTTATAGTTTTGGATGGTAGAAGTCCAAGGATTAAGTTGTTGGCAGGTTTGTTCCTTCTGAGTGCCAAAAGGAATAGGTCTGTTCAGGGTCTTTCTCGTTGGCTTATAGATGGCTGTCCCTGTGCCCCCTATGTTTCTTTACATCATTTTCCCTCTGTACACATCTATATCCAATTTCCACCATTTATATTGGACTACGGCCACCCTAATATCCTAATTTTAATTACGCCTGTAAAAACCCTATCTTCAAAAATGGCCACATTCTGATGTACTATGGTTAGAATTTCAATATATATACACATTTGGGAGAGGATACAATTCAATTCATAGTACTTCCTTCAAACTAATGCCATATTTATAATATTATATCTTCCAACTAAAAATTTCTAGAGAAACCACTCAAAATTTTTCTCTTAATTCCAAAACAGTTTTTTTTTTCCTAATTTAAGACATAAATTTCTAATGGTGCATGTTAAAGTCATTAACTGCTTCTAAGACTGAATCTTTGGTCTTAATATTGAAAGCATTCATGCATAAGTTGATGCCTCAAATGTTAAATATATATTACTGAATTACCTGGAATTTATTTCCACATTCTATGACAAGTATGTTATCTATGTAAAAAATCTGACAATTACTTTTTTAAGGTGTTTTTTAACTGTCTTCTGCAATCCCACTTCTATGTATCATGTGCAAATTTTAATGTAGTTTTGAGAGGCCTCAAAACATATATAAAGCAAAAATCATAAGTAACCATTATAGACTGTTTCTTTAATAACTTTGATTAGTCAACAAAATAACAAAACAATTTTAATTATATATAAACATATAATATATATTGTTTTCCAGAATTGTATTAATATTGGGAATGTAAAGGATTATTATAAACTATACATATTTCCTCAGAGCTTAAAGTCTGTAATGATAACATTTTGGTGTAGTATAAAAAAACAGTTAACTTAATTTCTACACTATTATTATTATAATTGATACTAAACTTGGTTTTTTTCAATACCTGCTTATGAAAGAGCAATGGTCTTGAAGAACTTGCTCTATTCCTGAATATAGGTTAAAGCACTCTCACTAGATCATAAACATTAACATCAAATGCTAAACTTTAAGTCACCGAATTTCTAATAGGATGGAGCCTACAGTGCCATTATTCTTAACTATGCCCTAGATATAGAAAGTTCAACTAAATCTTAGGTGAGTTGATTTATAAGTGTAATTATGGTTACCAGCTACAGAACAGCTACTATATGTATCAGGCTTTTTGCAGATACACCATAGACAACAGGCACACATATTTATGGGTATTAATGAGTACACGTTGATATGTTTGTCTCTTTATCAATGATAATATATGCTTAGATTACAAAATGCTTAAATTTGGTGAAATACTAAAATCAGATTTATTAAAATTATCTAAAGAATCAGTATTATTTTTGGTAATAATTAAAGCATATATATGAACACCAGTGAAAAAAGAAATGTGTTGCTAGTTCATACTAAACTTTCCCATGTAATGTGTATATGAAATATTAATAAAAATCCAGTAGGGTATATTAATAGGATATCAGATAAGCACTATATTCAATCAGTAATTAGGTATGGCTGTGACAAAGTGAAAAAACATACTGAATATGAACACACCTCCAAAAGGAGTAGACTACAGAGTTATTGCCCTACCTCGCTTCCAATAAACCTTTGTAAAGGCAAAAGTTAATTAGGAATGGTAAAATAGATTCCTAATTTTGTTTAGAAGCTAAATACATCTCACTTTTTTTCCTCCCTTGTCATTTATATACAAACTTGTGTTTTGAATCATGTTTTATGGTTTTCTCTTGATAATTTCACTTTGTGGTCTCACTAACATAAAACATGAACACAAAGGTGTACTTCATTATGCTCTTTTTAAACCAATGACAAAAACCCTAAAATATGCTTATTTTATTTTCATTCTTCTTAAAGTATCAGAAAATTCAGTAAGTACATTTTGTAATAAAATGTCTTAAAGAAGCATAAATTCCATGGAGAGTGAAAACATATGTCGCAACTCAGTATCTGATTTATATTGAACACCTGCAGACTGGAATTTTTTCCATTTGCTTTCCATTTGAAAAATGGCAAAAAGGAGCACTGAGCATCATCAACGTGACTCTTTTATTTGTCTGCTTTGAACCTGCTACTGCTTTATGATGACATGTTTTTCTACTTTGGAAATATGTTCATTGTTTGTTAGTACATGGTAGGCGGTGCCTTCAAAACAGGATAAAATATATTGAAATGTCAAAAGTACTTACAAAAAGGCTTCTGCCTTTTCCTAAAATACATGACAAAAATACTCAACGGGTTTCTCCTAACCTGCTTAACTGGGGGAAAATGCTGACTAACACAGAACTAAGGTTATGTAAGACACAAATCATCATAACAATATACATTTTTGTTTGAAAAAGTGCCGCATGACCTGAGAGTCATGTGACTAGATCCTGAGGTTGGCTTCTAGCTGCTGATACTGCTTCCCTTAGCTGGCAGCCAGTAAGAAAGTCTACAATCTCAAGCCTGCCAACAACAGGGATGACGTTAGAAAAGGAACTTTAGGGATCCCTGGGTGGCGCAGCCGTTTGGTGCCTGCCTTTGGCCCGGGGCGCGATCCTGGAGACCCGGGATCGAATCCCACGTCGGGCTCCCGGTGCATGGAGCCTGCTTCTCCCTCTGCCTATGTCTCTGCCTCTCTCTCTCTCTCTCTGTGACTATCATAAATAAAAAAAATAATAATAATAAAAATAAAAAAATAAAAAATTTAAAAAAATTAAAAAAAAAAAAAAGAAAAGGAACTTTAGCCTCATAGGACTGCACAACCTCACCATTACCACGATTTCAGCCTCTTGAGACCTGAGCACCAGATGCACCAGCTAATCCACTGTGGCAGGCTGAAGAACTGCTTCCCAAAGATATCCATGTCCTCATCCCCAGAACCTATGAATGTGACCATAAAAAGCAAAGAGACTTTGTAGAGGTCATTGAGTTAAGGATGTTAAGAGGGGACATTAGCCTGCATTACCTGGGTGGACACTGGATGCAATCACAGAGTTCCTTATAAGAGAGAGCAAGAAAGTCAAGAGAGAAGAAAGCAATGTCAAAATGGAAGCAGAGATTGGAGGGATCACTTTGTAGTTGGAAGAGGAGGACACAAGTCAACAGGTGGCCACTGGAAGCTCTAAAAGGGCAAGGTAATTGAACCCAGAAGAAAATGGCCTTCCCAAAACCTTACAGCTCAGCATTGCTTTAGTGAAATTGATTTCAGATTTCTAACCTCCAGAAATATAGCAGAATAAATTTGTGTTATGTTAAGCAACTAAGTTTGTGGTAATTTATTTCAGCAGTAATAGGAAACTAATACACTCATGCTGACCCTTGATCCATGGAGACTGTGAAATAATAAATTCGCATTATTTTAAGCTACTGGATTTGTAGTAATTGTTATGCAGCAATAGAAAAAAAAATATAATGTCTTTGTAGATAATTGTAGCTATCCCACAACAGTATTTAATCTCAAACTACCTCTGTTCTTTCTCATATGACCCAAATTAACTAATATTCAAGCCAAACTAATCAAGTTACAGAACTCTAAAAACAATATAGTGCTGCTGTACTTGCACCATTCATCAAACAGAGCACAGTCTTTCCTTTTATTTTCTTTTATTAAATGCTATCATTCCATAAAGACTGTCTTAATAGATTCAGACTGTTATAACAAATTCCCATAAACTGGGTAGATTAATTTATTTCTTCTCATTCTGGAAGCTGGAGGTGCAAGATCACAATGACAGTGTGGTCGGATCTCAGTGAAGGCCCTCTTCCTGGTTTATCAAAGTCCATCTTCTGGTCGTATCCTCATATGGAGGAGGGGAAAGGCTAGCTCTCCTTCTCTTGTTATAAGGATATGAATCCCATCATGAAAATTCACCCTTATGAATTACTTCCCAAAGGCCCTACCTCTTAATATCAACCTATAAGTTAGTGACCTATGCATTTTGAACCGACACAATTATGATATTCACAACAAAGACCAATTCTAAAGCCCAGCTTTCCTAAACATTGTGCTCACACCACACAATTTATAACTTTGAGGTATAATTGAATACAACAAAATTATGTATATTTCAAGTATACAGTGTGGTAAGTTGTGGCATATTTATACACCTGTGAATATATAGCCCAAATTAAGATGTTGAATATAACTATCTCGCCCAAAAGTTGCCTCATGCCCTTGGGTAATCCTTCTCTACACATCTGTGTCCTGAACCTCCCCCAGGTAACCACTGATCTGCTGTCAATATAAGTATGCATTTTCTAGAGTGTTCTGTAAGTGGAAGTATTTACAATTTTTTTTGTATGCCTTCTTTTGCTCCACATGATTATTTTGAGATTTATTTATGTTATATTGCAATTCTCTCCCTAAGCTAAGAATACTTTCAGTAAAATGTCCCCAATATAGGGACTGCATTTGAATTCCCCTTTGATATGGCCTGGACATATGCTAAGTAAGCAGAGACACTATGAGACTCAGCATTTTGTTTCTTATTACGTTTTTTTAAGATTTTTATTTATTCATGAGAGACACAGAGAGAGGCAGAAATATAGGCAGAGGGAGAAGCAGGCAAGGAGCCTGATGTGGGACTCGATCCTGTGACTCCAGCATCACACCCTGTGCTAAAGGCAGGCATTAAGCCACTGAGCCATCCAGGCATCCCTACTTTTTTTTGTATAGTTGATACAATGTCAATATTAGTTTCACATGTAGTTTCTTATTTCTCAGGGATCCCTGTCCTTCCTTGCTTGACCTAGTTAGCATCTTTGAAACTGTGCATAAATATATATATATTTTTCTTTTTATACTTTTTCTTTTGGTTATTTAAGGTAAGATAATCCTTTTTACTCCATTTTGGATACAAGTGGAAGCTGCAAACAGCTCTGAATTCTCATCAAATTTATTAGTCGAATCATTCGCTTTATATTTGTCATTTGCTATTTTGAAAAGATGCTTACCTTTTCATCTACAAGCTAAGAAATATGAATAGATTCTTATATTTCATTCTAAATCTGTCAGCAGCATAGTGCTCTGTTCATTTTTGTGTTCAGGTAATGTTGGGCCATGGTATCAGAACCATAAAGTCAGTGCAAAGAAAGTGAGCTCTTGGGGAAGTTTATGATGTGATCCTCAGAGTTATGGATTTTGCCTAATAAAATATCTACAGTCCATGGATTTGAGTATGATTCAACCCATTTGTACTCAAGTCATTACATTTATTTGAATTTGAAAATTTTAGTACTATGTAAATAGGATTACATGTGGAAATCTCCAGAACCAGAGTGCTTGTTTGAATTTTGATTTTGTCACTTACCATCTGAATGAGTTGTGGAAATTAACTGAGTTTCTCTGTGCCTCAGTTTTCTTATCTATAAAAGGGAAGGAAAAAGTTAATAAATGTATTAATCTCAAAAAGCTGTCAATAAGTTAATAAAAAGAGTAATAGCCAATGTATCAAAGAACTGTGCTAAGTAAAAGTTATTTTTAAAGCACTTAGAAATAGTAATAATAAAAGAAAAAACAGTGTACTGCTTTTGTTTTCTAAGGTTTGTGACTTATCAAAATCCTTTTGATTCATCTTTATCCAAATATGTGTTTCTGTGATAACCTGCCAACTTGGTCTAGCAAAATTTTTAGTGGTATATGATTGCAAAGCTTTATAGCAATTTATTTTTGTGACACCCATGTAAGAACCAAAGGAACCTTGGGTAATTGAAATGCGATTTGTTGAATTTCAGTAGAAGCTCATGATGTAAGATCTCAATCAACAGCTCTGCCACCTATCATAAGAAAAATGTAAAGTGTCCCATAAATTGTGCTTGATATAAAATGTTCTTTGGACACTTTTGAAAAGAAGCTGTTAGAAAAAAGCATTTTCTCACTTACTTTTCAGTTCACCCTGGGGATACTATACGTGATATCCATTAGTTCCATAGTAACTGAATTTAAGAGGTTTTAAAAGTGACCAGATATGACCCATAGAGGACATAAGAATTTCAGCTGTTAAAATTGAGGTGAAGCTACGGTTTTAGCTGAATTGGAAACTGAATTACTACTTACTGTTAGACAGAATGGTTATTTTTAGGGCCTTAAGGTTAAAGTCAGTGGGAAGGCAGGAATCAGGGTTATATTATATTGTAGGGAGCTGTCTCTATTGTGGCAGGTATACGGTTCCATTTGTGACTATCTTCACATTTCTAAGCAAAAATATATATTCTAAGAAGAGCAATAATCCGGATATAAAAATATTAAACTGTACATGTGTATCACCTGAAACTAGCATTTTCAAATGATTCTAGTAGCATGAAGGCACAGAGGGTTCCCATGGTGTGCCTTGGAGAGAAGGGGATGGAGTAGATGCATATCTAGATCTCTGCACCTAGACATATATGCACCACTTAAAGACACCCTCGTCAATACGTTTAATCTACTATATTTCATCTCAAGTATTTAATTAAAAAAGAATTTTCTTGTTTAAAAGAGGTTTTAGGGATCCCTGGGTGGCGCAGCGGTTTAGCGCCTGCCTTTGGCCCAGGGCGCGATCCTGGAGACCCGGGATCGAATCCCACGTCGGGCTCCCGGTGCATGGAGCCTGCTTCTCCCTCTGCCTATGTCTCTGCCTCTCTCTCTCTCTCTCTGTATGACTATCATAAATAAATAAAAATTAAAAAAAATAAAGTGAAAAAAAAAAAGAGGTTTTAAACCTGTTTCTCAGCACTTGTTCCCCTCAGCTGGGGAAAAAATACATTAGTACAATACACAAAATACATTTTTAGGCAACTTTTGCATATCTTTCACACAGAGTTTCTGGGAACTGTTTGATCATAACTTTTAGATAAATTAATCAACAACAGCACTTTTAAAATAATTTAATTCAACTCGGCAAGGGCCTGTTAGGATTACTATAAAACCAAAGCGAGGCTAACACTTTGGTTTGCTGGAAACCTAATTCCTACTTAGTTTTTAGAACAGTTATCTTTCCGCCTTTGAGGCAAGTCCGTAGAACTGCCAGAACCAAAGAATTTTTATTGCAGCTGTCCCTATACTCTGTATTCCATACTAACATATAGCTCTTTCTTTTTTGGGTCTGAAGATATTTTGAAACAGTGTTTATAACAAAATAATAATGTTCTAAAATGTAAGGAAATAGTTCTTGTTTCTGCTGACAATATTTGATGCTGAGCAAGTCATTTGGCTTTTTTAGCTTTAGAGAGTTTTTTTTTTTTTTTTTTATTCTCTATCTTTCTATGAAAAATAGTGATAGTGTGCTACTCAGTCTACTTGATATTGTGGCTCTTCAAGTCAACTGGAACAAAATATGTGATAATGTTGACAGGGATATCAAACTCCAAGGAAAATAAGTAAGTCATTAGTGTGATTTGGAGAACATTTAATATTGGGATGACCTGACTTGTGTCCCTCTCAATATTCAAATATTGAAATTCTAACCCCCAGTGTGATGGTATTTAGAATGGAGGATTTGGAAGGTAATTAGATTTAGATGAGGTCATGAGGGTGGGGCCCTCATGATGGGATTAGTGTCCTTAAAGATGATACACCAAAAGGCTTGCTCTGTTCTTTACCTGGTTGCATGTATCAAGGAAAGGCCATATGAACACATAGCAAGAAAGTGACCCTCAATCTCAGGACCCCCAGGATCACAGGATCACAACCTAGGTGAAGGCAGATGCCTCACCAACCACCTGAGCCACCCAGGTGCCCCAGATAATGTTGCAGTCTTGAGGCAGAGTTCCTTCTCTTGGAAACCTCAGTTTTCTCTTTTAAGGTCTTCCAGTAGTTGGACAAAGCCCATCCACATTACCAACGGTAATCTTTACTTAAACCAATTTAAAGTCAACTGCTATGTAGTTGTTGTCAAATACATCTGCAAAATACCTTCACAGCTACATGTAGATACTTTTTGATTAAATAACTGTGTACTATAGCTGACTAGGTTAAATCATATAACTAACCATCATAGTGTTGTTGAAAATCTCTTTAAGGAGACATGCCATAAGTGAAGGACTAGATGAAGTCTAATTGGATATATTAACATAGCTTAGGAAAACAAATGTGCCTATTGCTACTCAGACTAATGTGGAAGCAAGGACGCTGAGTCACTGGAGAAAATAATTGACAGTACTGTCTAAGGGAAAGGAGTTTGAGCAGAAGACCACTAATTTTTAAATTCTCCTTATGAAAATCCACCCTAAAGTAGAAATGGATACATCGGGCTCCTATGGCTCAATTTCATTAAACATGAAGTAATTTGTCTCTCCTTGTTCTAAGTTCTTATTCACCAACAGATATAGCAATTTGGCTAGGTAGATTGTTTATGGAGAGAGGATATTTGCTTCTCAGTCTCCAATTTTTATGACAAATTTATTTTCCTTTTGCCTTTCATTTGCCAGTCTGATTGTGTGTTCATCTTTTAAACTATTTTATTGGAGTACAACTGACATAAAATAAATGATGCATATTTGATAACTTTTGCCATGTGTATACACCTATGAAACTAACATCACAAATCATGATAATGGATATGTATCTCACTCGCAAGTTTCCTCAGGTCCCTTTGTAGTTCTTTCCCCCCATCTCTTCTGTCCCTGGCAATCAGTGATCCACTATTTGTCTGAAGATATTTGCCTTTTCTGTAGTTTTATATAAATTGTACAGTATGTTCTATTTTAGTCTATCTTCTTTTACGCAGCACAGTTAGTTTGAGGTTCATTCATGTTGTTACATGTAGCAAGAATCTATTTGTTTTTATTACTGAGTCATATTGTACTCCAAGAAAATACTACAATCTCTTTATCCATTGATCTGTTGAGAACCATGTTGGAATTCAAAACTATTCTATCTTGAGATGCTCAAAATTATTCTCTCTTGGGCTGGGATAGAGTTGGTGTAGTATGCAGGAAGAGCTAAGTTTCAGTAGTTTCCAGCTTTTCCTAGTCTTTTTTTTTTTTTTTTTTGATCTAATTTTACATCTCCCTACAATATTGGCTCTCTTTCACAATGACCTCTACACATTAACTCAATACTTCTTAAAAGTAGAGCGTTGCCACAACAAATTAAGAAAAATAATAGATTACAGGGAAAATCCTATGTGGTTTGTAGGTCTGGGGGAGTTTGGTTTGATTTGATGTATTGGAACTGGAATATTACAACAACCAAATTTCTACAATGATCTTCCAGTTATCAAGCATCTCTCACTCAAATGCGTTTGGGGGGGCAGTCAAAAATGTAAAACAGTAAATTAGATCTAATTAAAAATGATTGAGAATAAGGGGGAGGGAGCATAGATCCTGCCTAATAATACTCAGATTCACTACTTTTTTTAAGACTATTTCATTTATTTATTTGAAAGAGAGAAGCGAGAGAGTAAGCAGCGGGGAGGGGCAGAGGGAGAGGGAAATAGAGATGCAGACTCTCTGCTGAGCAGGGAGCAGATATGGGGCTTGATCCCAGTACCCTAGGATCATGACCTGAGCTGATGGCAGGTGCTTAACCAACTGAGCCACCCACATGTTTCTTCAGATTTACTTCTAAAGCAATGTATGGTACACACAAAAATATGTCTTTGGGCCATATCAGCATCCTTGAGAATGGGACCTCTGTGATAAAAGTGATTCACAGTGACAGCTTTTTCAGCTGAGCTATTACCTTCTTGGGGAATACGTTCTTATCCTATGAGGCTATAAATCAGCTCTTATATAAGGACCGACTGTATTTGTATAGAGTTACTAGAACACTGTGTAAACCTCATTATTCTTTCTATCTCTCAACAGACCTTTCTCAAAGAGGCTACTTCTCATTTGTCAAATTTTGAAAATGTACGCTCCATTTCAATTTACTCATCTGAGAAACGAGATAAAATCAACAACCCCAAAAATATGTTGACTCCTACCATGCTCTAATTGTATGTGAGGTATTCTTTGGGGTTCAAAATAAACAAAGTTGTTTCTATAACTGAACTGAATAAACTTTGATCATTACCCTTCAACCTGGGTGAATTTATATTCTCAGTGGCTCTTAAGGTATATGTGATATGATGGTACTGACTTCAATCTCTGCTTCAGCTAAGTGAAACTCTACGTATTGAAGGAGAATATTTCCTCAAACAAGTAGATATCTTTAGATTTTATTCGGGGAGAGTCATGGGTTTTGAGTTTCATACTGTGTAATATCCAAAAGTGACATGATTTTTTTTTTTTTTTTTTGCCATGCAACAGCATTTTTCCAGCCTAATTACCCAAGATATATGGTATAGAAACCATGCTTGTTTAAAAATATCTAAGCCAGCCAGTTTCTTAAAGTCAAGAAACATTTTAAAAATCTGATACATTGCACTATTTTTTTTTTAATTTTCTGTTGTTACCTATTTTTTGATCCTTCCAGGATAATGGTTTTTCTCTGAAAAGGAAAAATCACATCAGAGGAAAAGCTAGTACTTTGCATTCATTGACAGCTACTATTTCTGTATAAAATAATTGAATGAAGACATAGGTTTCACATTAGAAATCTTACCAAAGTGAAAGTTTCTATATATTATATGCAAACTAATACAATTTAAAAATTAACATGACAAAATACTGATCATTGGTGAAGTACTCCAGAGGTTGTACATTGGTGGAGGTTATTTCTATTTAATGTTATACAGAAAATAGAATAAAATACGAAAAGGATAAATCTATTATTTAGAAGAGTGGAATGTAAGAAGTATCTGAGTATTGAGAAAATCTGCCATTCAAAGATATCTGATTGCCTTTAATACTACTCTATGTTTTCAGCCACTGTTGCTGACTAGATCATCTAAATTGAGAGAAGAGAGTTAGAGCAGGTTTAGGATGTATAAGCCAGACTGGATGAATACCAGAATGAGTGGGTGAAAGGAAAAGAAAGCAGTAAGTGTCAGCTACTTTTAAAAGAAATTTGGTTGTAATCAAAGGAAAAAAAGTTGAAGAAAAGTATATTTCGTTCAACTTAAAATTTATAATTACATGCTCAACATTTTTAATCGCTAATAAACATTTATATGAACAACTGAACAATTCCTTTGGCTGAATTTCCTACTGATAGCTTCAAAAATTTTAATTTTCTACATTTCCTGATCATTTTCTAAGATATGGCTTTGTAAATGCTAAGAAAAATATTCTGACTCAACTAACACATTAAAATTCACATCTTATACCCCTTGAAGTCTCTATAAATACTCAATGGTGATTACCATTGCCTTTGGTATTCTCCTTTGGTTTACATGAAATTATCCTCTATATTTCTGACCCTGACTATTCCTTCTCCTACCCTGACTTCCAAAGACAGGCATTCCCTTCAGTTCTGCTCTCAGGACTCCTCTCTATACGCTACTCCATATTACTCTCATTCAGTCATTGCCTCATCTAGTGTCTTCAGTCATATGATTTCCCATATAATGGGAAAGCAATTATACTTGAAGAGATTGTCATGCGAGGTATGTGAACCCAAAACCCCACTGATTCAACTTTCTTTTTTTAAAAAAAGATTTTATTTATTTACTCATGAGAGATGCAGAGAGGAGAGAGAGAGAGAGAGAGAGAGAGAGACAGGCAGAGACACAGGCAGAGGGAGAAGCAGGGTCCCTGCAAGAAGCCCAGGGATCCTGGACCACAGGATCATACCTTGAGCCAAAGACACGCTCAATCACTGAGTCACCCAGGCGTCTGTGATTCAACTTTCATTGAGGAACATAGCCCTAGAAATAAAATGTTAAATTCCTGGCTCTTCATCATCCTCCCAATTTCTATAATGATAAATATCTGATATTATTCAGAGACCATGGCCCATGTCTAGTGTTTGTAACGTTTCTGATTGCCTATATCATCTGAAAGTGAGCTGATCACAGCTTCTAGATAAGTATGCCTGATAGTCATCCATTTAGTATCAGTGTTTAGTATATTAATAGATCAAAGTTAAACACTCTCTTAGGACCTACAGAATGCTTGATCAAAAGAATTTTGAATATATTTAGACCTCCTTTACCAAATATCCACCGATATATTGATAAATGAAAGAGCAGTGAGTAGTACAGGGTTTGGGTTTGGTTTGTTTTTTAAATCTCCACAACAATTGATGCTAATCAAATCAAAAATTTTGGCCGTAATTGTGCTGGATAACTAAGCTGTTACAGAGCTTGTTATTAAAGACTTCAAAATGCTCAATTCATTGTGTTTCTTCTGCATTTGGCATTGTATTTTGTGCTATCCTTTCCCCATGTGTGTGACCCAGGTCTGTGATATTTCAAATTGAACATATCAACCATTTATTACCAGCTCTATTTTAATTTCCTTTCTAGCTACCACTGGAAGTACAAGACTGCAGGCAGTTTTTAATTTCACTTTAGACAGCAAAAGACATATCTGCATGATTAAAATGCCAGATATCCATATAACTGTTATCAATTATATTAATTAAGAGAAAATTGTAGCAAAATTTGCTCGGAGGGAGGGGAAAAAAATATTGCCCTGAAACCTTTATTAACACATGGATGGCCGCAAGGTATTATGTTTCTCATAGTTTACTTATGATTTGTCCTGTTTTAACACAAAAATTGTTGAGAACTTGGGAAAAATGTAGTTTTAAGGAGAAGTAATTGTGAAATTGGTACCTGGGAACATCACGAGTAGTTACTTTGATGCAAATTACAACAACCTCCACACAAGTACAAGTGATGAAATAGCTGTATTGACTAATTGTTTTTAAATATATGCCTAGCTGGACAGCCATTTAACATTCCCTAACAAGCTACACAGTTCAGAAAGTTTTTAAGCCACTTACGAAAATGAACCTTATGGCTCAACAGCATTTCTACTAATATCTAGGAATTTATGGTTTGAATTTAAAATGATTATAGCTGTAAATCAGTATTTAAAGAGATTTTACATACATTACCCCATTTAATCCTCATTGCAATCCTGCAAGATAGGGAGCATCAGAGGATGCTGTGAATTTATTAGCCACTTGACTATGATCCCACAAATGGTATTGGAGTGCAGATTCAAAGTCAGGTGATATAATTCCAAGTTTAGTGCCACCCCTATCCACTCATTTACATGCAAGTACCTCATCTGTGTCAGTACCTGGTGGGAATTTCATAGATTGGGAATGGACAGTACAATTCTGAAGAGGCTGATATTTTTGCCTCTAAGTACCTTTGAGTACAGCAGGTGAGACAACACATAATTAGCCCATTGATATTTTTAAAGTATTATATCCAGAGTAAGTGTAAGGTGTCTTGATAGGACCTAGGAAGGAGATGTAATTTATTTTTTGGAGAGGGCAGAGACAAAATATCTAAAATGCTATTTGCTAGTCCTTCTGTAATTAGTTACATCTGGATATGAAGTACTGTTTCAGAAGAGGGGCACATAGATTTATCTATGGTGAGAAAAAGTATTGCTTACTAAGTGAATTGTGAGTAATTCACTGTTAATTGAAGTTTACTATTTCAGTAAGAAATAGTCTACACTGAGGAGGTTCTCTAGTCTTCCTGTGAACATTTGGAAATCTCTAGAGATGTTTTCCTATGCCATAATGGTTGAGGAGCGCCATGACCAAGATCAAGCAGGTAAGGGGCAAAATTTCACTGCAGAGGCTTTTAGCACAGTGGGTGATTTTCTCACCCTAAAATGGTAATTGTGCTCTCCTGAGAAACACAGACAACAGATCAACAGCCTTATAGGATACACTGAGATATTTGGGCTCTCTTTGGAGTTCTGGGCCATAAAGGGTTTTAAACAAAGGGTAGACATGGTAAGATTTCTTCTTTAAAAAGATCCCTCTAGGTGACTTGTGGAAAGTGAGTTAGAGGGCATGCGAATAGATAGGAACACCACAAGGTCATGATTTCCCTTACAGTAGGCCAGTCTGAGATAGCAGGAACGATTTGGCCAGCCCTGAGAGAATTTCTGTGCACTGACTCTTCCTACTGGAAAATGTGGATGTTAGCTCCCTTGAGCAGACTGAGTGAGAGAGGGCGAAGGTGTGCTAGAAGAAGAAATCCCAATCGTAGTCCCTATAGAGGGCTAGAGCAAAAGCCATTCATTCCAAAGAACAATGGCATTCTCTTTGCTAAGGAAAAGACAGCTCAACCATTCTGCTGCAGTAAATTTTTTTTCTAAAGATACATCAATCAAATCCTTATTTAGCTTAACTTCCTGAAGTTGGATTTCTGTTTCTGCAACTGAAAGAAATCCTCATAGATTCAGATGGGGATATTCAGTCATGACATATCTTGCTTCTGATGCATTACCAGAGACAATGGCTCTGTTTATATTTTAGTACTTTTATGAAAAAGGAGACACTTATTATTAAGATGCTTAAAGAAGATGCTTACTAAGATGGCTTATTCATTCATTTATTCAACTATCCATGTATGCATCCATCCATCCATTTAGTTATCATTATTCAAGAAATATGTATTGAAGGCATTCGTTAAACACTGGAGAGAAAAAAAGTGTTGCTTAGAGTTTGGTCTGATAGACGAATATCTCTGGAATTTACCTATTTTTCTCCATACTTCCAGGAATAACTGTATCATTTTGTTCATACTTTTTTTTGAAACTCATCAGTATTGTAAGAACCTATGCCTATTGTGTTACGAAGTTTGGACTTTAAAATAGAAATAGAAATGCAAAGCATAAATTATATTCATAGTAGTATGTGAATATCTTTTGAAACTGGTACTTTATACCAAATATCTCTGTAGTTCTTCAAGATACTTTGATTACACTGAAAAGGGAAATTTCTTCATTCTCCAGATGCAAACTGCCTCATTTACATGCCCATTTAGAATCTGAATATATATGCCTTTCTTTGTACAATTTAGTTATTCTAGAAATCTTAAAAGATGGGATGTCTTCAGTAGGTGATTAAAAGCCTTTTAAAAACATTTTTATTTTACACAGGTGTAACAGGTGGTACGCCCTTTCCTCTCTGCCCCATAGGGTGTAGCTCTAACTACCCTCTAGGGAAGAGAAGGTTGGGTGAACAGCCTTACTATTTCTCCAGCTCAGTAATTACCTGCAGGAACATTCTCTTCACTGCTCAGGAGTTCTTAAGAGAAGTGCAGGCTGATGCATACAGAATGGCCTTGCATCATGATTCTTCTACGTGTCACTTCACCTCTTCCCCAAACCTTATACACTTGTGTGGCTGATTGCATTTCACTTTTTTTCCCTCTCTCTTAATTGAAGGATTCAAGTCTCTGTCATGAAATTGTGTATACTCTGATGGAACCGAACGACCTCAGATATGGTGCCCTGACATAGCTACTTTGTTCTTAGTGACACATGTGGAGGATAGTTTTTAACTAATAGAATCTCAGGGGATTCCTACAAAGACACACCATCATCCATGCTTAGATTAGTAACACTGGTTTTACTGTACTCAGAATACCCTTAGTTTCACAATAAAGTTAATGTAAAAAATAAATGACAGAAGCAGAATTCCTCCATTTGTGAGTTAGATGAACTAAAATGTCTTTTCAGTCTGGATGGGGTAAAGGGGAAGGAGAGATTTAGAGTCTCTTGCTTCTGCTTTGAAACCCTGGATACGTGTGTTAGATACACTGTTTACCCTTCCAGATCTACCTTTCACCTTTTTCCACCCTGCTCTAGCACCACAAGCCCAACCTTTACTAACTTCATCAATGGCCTTTCCTTCCCCCTAGCTTCTTGTTGAGTTTGGTTAACAGAAGCAAAGCCATAATGGGAAGAGATGTGGCAGGGGGAGATTGAAGTTGTGGTATTTACTTCTGTGATTGTCTCCCTGCTTAGGGATAGATTGCCCTTTTCTGAGTTTCTCTATCAAAGTCCATAGATACTATTGAGCAGTGTTGTTTTGTAGCTACAGCACTAGCTTCGGCCCTCTCTACATCTCATAAATGCTCTCACCCTCACCTCTTTAAGCCAAATGATTGTTGATGACTTCCTCTGGTTGCTAAACTCAGGGAGATTCAACATGCCTTGATTGCTTACCTTAAACCTGCTCTCGTATTTACTAAATGTCCCTGCATGACAGTCTCTTAAATTACTGCATATGTGTGCCCTTTTTTTCTGTTGTGATCTTTGCTGATGCTAATTATTCATACTACTTAGATACTAATAGAGTAGAAAAATAATAATAAGAGGAGCACACTTAGCTGGAAAAAGTAGAAGTAGAATCTAATTTTAGACCTGTCAAATTTCAGATGTCTGACTAATACCCTGTAAGTCAGATGTCTGACTAATGTTCCTATAGAGATGGAAGTTAACAGAGGTACCTAGGATGAATATTTGATCTGGAGATCTAATGAAGTTTATGAATTTGGCAAAATCTGGGCTTCATTTAACAATCTATAAAATTAAAGAAATACATTGATTATTTTTTTCTGTGCCTCCATCCTGTGAGCCTTTATTTTTTGTAGAGAGTTGAATAGAAAAGCTGGAACTTAAGAGACCTAGAAATCTATCATAGCCACAAAACTTAGCAGAACCTGCAGTATCTCCTTTTGTGGGCAGTAATTCCCAACCATTACATCAAATGTAAAATAATTTCTTCAAGGGAAGGCTCATCTTCCTCTGAAACATATTTACTTTTCAAACATAGAATGCATTCACAACACAAATTACTAAATCACTGATATCTGTGTTACTATTCTAGGCAGGATATACTTGAATTTATTTTCTTTGTATAAAATAGACCTCTAATATTAAAATTTTAAGTTTTATAATATGGCTATTTTTCTGCTTGTTTATGAAGAAATACTTCTTGTATTAACTCTATATTGTACTTATGGTATCTGAATGGAAGCCAGAAAGTGTCTGAGAATTACACCTATTTACATGAAATATTATATGATATTAATACATTGTATTAATCAAATAATTATTTTATATATTATTTATTATAATTATAATATTTAGTATAATTGAGCTCTTCCCTTAGTTGGTAATCTATGTATTTATAGGTAAGGTGTTACACTTTTTAGTCTCTGAGACATTTTTAAAATACCTTTAATGTTTCATAGCCATGAATTTAAGAATAATTCATCACCTGTGAACACCATTTACTCAGGATGGAAGATTTAAGATATGATGCTGTTTTTACTATTAAAAACCTTCTAAAGTGTTTACTATCTTTCTGTATCCCTTATAGTCTTACTTTTACTTAAGACTCTGAATAAATGCTAGTTTTCTATGCTAGGGAGTATTACTTTTCTGCTATGCTAATGTTGCATAACAACCTCCGCAGAACCTCAGTGGCTTAAAATAATTATTTATTTAAACCTCAGTGGTCTGCAGATCATAAATCTCAGCCAGGTTATTTTGAGCTAAATTTAAGACCACAGGTTTTTGGTCATGTGTTTTCATTCTGGTAATCTGGCTGAAGCAACAGTGGATAACCGTGGTACGGCATTTTCAAGAAACAAGGTGGAAACAGAAACACATAATGCCATTCTGTTAAGGCTACAATCAGAAATGACATCCTGTCACTTTTCCTCTGGTTAAATTAAGTTTGCATGACTATATTTAACGTTAATTCTTTACAGAAGTATACTCTATAAATACCAAGCCTTGGAAGACACTTGGAGGAAAGGAAAAATTTATTGATAAATACTGTAATCTGCCACTAGAACTTGCCAAGAGATTTATGTTGCCAGTTGGTTTTAATCAACCAGTATTTATTATTCTTTTGTAGGATTCAGAAAATTCATACAAATGAGTGTATAGTATGAGGTAAATAATATGTGAATCCTTAATAACTTTAAGCCTAGAAGGAGACCCAGTAACACAACATGGATAAGAATAAACTCAGGATAAGTGAGAACCCAGATTAACTGTATATGTTAACTATCAATGCCTAAATAAATGGATAAACCTTACAAAATAAAAAATATATGTATTCAAATAAATGAAGATCATTTTATTACAATGGGCTACAGGAAAGATTTTAATGGTAGCTCTTATACTAGCTAACTTTTAAATATATAGTTGGAAAACTCTGAATGAATGAAGTCAACCCTCTTGTTCATAGTTGGTTCCCTATTATATTTTGTAATCTGGATTACGTTTTATTGAAGTGCAGACTCTCCGGATTGGAAGAGCCCTTAAATGATGTGGGAACCTCAGCAAGTTGTATAGGAAGAAAATTAAAATGAATCATTGTACACAGTCACAGCCATTCTTGTGTTTATTAAATTTCTGAAATTTTCCTGTATACTTACTATGCATGAGTTCAAGGACTGTTCCTGGATGATCATTTTGTATCCTGAGTTAAAAGAAAGTTTTATTTTGCCTCTAGCCTATTATATAGCACAATCTTCAAGTGCGGTTTACTCTTTGGGTATTTTAAATGGTACCAATAAAACACACTGGTTTGCTAGTTTTTAACTTAACATTTCTAAAACATAACCTAAGAACAAGACAGAGCAATTTGACAGTTACATTTTTGAGAAACTCATTGCAAAAGGTTTTTTTTTTTTTTCAATTTATCCAAGATTTGTTTTCTTTAGCTACTGTTTTGCAAAAAGTATGCAATATGTTTTTATCATGAAAAGAAATATATTCTAAGTATGATACTGTTTTAAGTATCATGTATATTAAATGGTTCTGGAGGCAATAATCTTGACTGAGAAACTATGTAGATCCAAATAACCAGTCCCAAATTTATGTGTCAAAATTACTTATTTCTCCTTAAGGTAATTAAGAATAAAACCAGATTGATATGTCCTTTTGAAGGATAATTATTCTGTAGAAGACCATCAAGACTGAAATTTTTATGAAAACTTCTAAAAGCAAGAAGCCTAATATAGGAATGTTAATAAAACATGCATTGGCTTTACATTGTATAGGCAAAATAAGAGATTCTCTGTGCAGGTATACTCATGCACATAAACTGGGGAATTACAGGAGAAAGTATTAAAATTTCAAAATATACATTTAAAAATTTTAATACTATTTGAATACATTATTTTGTTTCTGGTTAATAAAAGCTTATATTTGGTCTTTCCATTTTTTTTTTCAGTTAAAAAGTCATTTTACAGAATCTTTTTCAATTCTAGTTTAAATTTTTCTAATAAAAGTCTCTATTATCAATCCCATTTTTCCACTTTTTCCACAATGCCTATTAGCAACCAGCACTCTGTTGCCATTCTCTGTTTCTATGAGTTAGAATAGTTTTCAATATTGTCTGAAGTAATTTGGAAAGGGATTGAAATAATGAAGGGCTCTTAATAAAATGAAATTAAATATTTTGCATCAAATATCTCTGTTATTTCAAAAATATTTTTTGTGAATCAGTTAACAGTTTTGAAATTGGAGGTAAAAACTGATGCTTCTTATAGTCTATAGAGAAGTCTTTCAGCTATGGATAGTTCATAAGGAATGGCCACTTTCAATTTAGAGAATATATTATTAATTTAAATTTTATTAAAAGCATAAATGTTTTGAATTTCCATATCTAAAAAAAATAATGATTGATTTTTAACTTTCTTTTCTTTCTTTCATTTTTTCCTTTTCCTTACTTTTCTTTTTTTCTTTTTCTTTCTTTCTATTGAAGTTAGTTGACACAGTATTGCATTAGTTTCAGGTGTACAACATAGTGATTTAACAAGTCTGCATGTTATGCTATGACCACCACAAGTGTAACTACCGTGATCACCATACAATGCTATTACAATACTACTGACTAAATTTAAAGTTGGGTTTAAAAATATGTATTTAATTTTGAAAGTTACTCTTTAACCATGGATAAAATATATACTTGTTATTGTACTATTATATTCTAGAAAAGAGTACAACAATTTGCAAATGTTTGCTTTGCACTTAAGTTTATACCATTCACAGGTTATTTGTTTTCCAAAAGATTTTTGCCTCAATCACAAGATTTATTTTATTTTACATGGGGAGTATAGTTGAATTAAAAATCTTTATTGCTTTTTTTAATCCATTTTTAAGGAGATTAACAGAACTACCATGATGACAATAACTGACATTTGTTTATGCCTACTTTTGTTTAATACAAAATTGAACATAATTTCTTAATTTTCTCTTTTCCCTCTCTGCTTTAGATGTGGATAGACATTTAATAAAATTGTGTAATGAAAGAGTTTCCATAATCCTTTGTCTTAACCTCTTCATTTTTAGAAGTGAGAATTCTAAGGATTAACTAATTTTGTGGCAGGCTAGCAATTCAACCTGAAAAACCTAATGAATAAGTTCAGTCTTGTTCTATTAATTTGTTTTACAGTTGAGATCCACAAAAGTAGGTGTCATATTCTTTTTTTTTTTTTTAATTTATTTATGATAGTCACAGAGAGAGAGAGAGAGAGAGGCAGAGACACAGGCAGAGGAAGAAGCAGGCTCCATGCACCGGGAGCCCGACGTGGGATTCGATCCTATGTTTCCAGGATCGCGCCCTGGGCCAAAGGCAGGCGCTAAACCGCTGCGCCACCCAGGGTTCCCAGGTGTCATATTCTTAACACTAGTTCTGTTAGTAATCAAATCTGAAATTTTATTGGTATAGAACCTGACTTTCAAAAGCAGTAACATAATTGAAAAATAATAACACACTTCTTGTAGAAGTTTGATTAATGTCTACTGAATTTCATACTTGACACTGATTATAAAATAGAATAAGTGACATTACTCATTTACTCAACAAATATTTACTGAGCATATGTTATGTGTCCAGGCTCTATGATCTATCAGTAAACAAAACAGGCAAAAATCCCTGCCATCATGAAGACATTTATTCTAGTGGGGAAACAAAAATAAACGTGAAACAGTGTAAACTATTTCTTACATTAAGCAGTGGTAAAGAAAAAGAAAAAGTGCTAAAGGAAAAGAAAAGGACAAGGTAGGGAGATATTAAGTGTAGGAGATAGGATAACAGTTGTAGTTAAAGTAGGCTGAAATGTCTCACTGAAAATCTGATTTTTAAAAATAATGATCTGAAGGAAATGCAGATGTATGTGGGAAGAGCATCCAGGCAAAGGGAACAGAAAGGGCAAAAACCTTAATGTGGGTATGTAGCTGGCAGATTTGAAGATTATGGAGGAGGAGTTGGGGTTGACTAAAGGAAGTGTTGATGTATATGAGGTCCATGAAGGAGCAAGGAATCAGGTTATAAATGGTCTTACAGATCAAGTTGAAGATTCTAACTTTCATGTTGAGAGGGAAAACAATGATCAGTTGAAAATTTTTCAGTAAAGTCATTTAGGGAATCAATAGAATGATATAGTTCAAAGACTGAATCTTAGGGTTCTTACTATTTAGTTGTTAGATATTTTAAAAACAAAACAAGACAAAAAAGTAGACTAAGGAAAGATAGCCAGAAGACTGGAATAAAACCAAGCATGTGTTTGATTAGAAAAGAGGCCAAGTGAAGAAAGTATTTCAAGCTAGAATGATCTAGGGTGCCACCTGCTTCTGATACATCAAAAAAGGTGAGAAAATTGACCATTGGACTTAGCAGTATGGAGATCAATAGTGACAGCGAAATGAGCAGTTTTGTTGGAGTTTTGGCAATTAATACATGATGTAGTGAATTTGAGAGAAAAATAGGAAGAAAGACGTTCAAAGAATAAAGAAAGGCAGCTATTTCAGGGAGTTTTACTTTATACTTAGAATGAGGTGATAGCTGCTAGGAGAAGTGGTGTCAATATAGTTTCTCTTTATTAATTGAACAACATAACTGCATGTTATTTTGATGTTGATGAGTATGCTCCAGTTGATTAGGAGTATTTGATAATTAAAAAAAAAAAAGACAAAAGGGAAACTGCTACAGCAATGTCTTTGAGGAAAAAAAGGGAGATGAGATTCTGTATGCAATGGAAAACTTATATTTTAGTTGGAGTACAGTCCATCCTGATGATAGAAGTGAAATTAGAGTATTCAAGTACAAATGCAGGAAAACAGATGTGAAGGAAGAGGTGGTAGGTGGAATTTCTCTTCAATTTCTATATTTTCTTCAATGAAATAGGAAGAATGGTCAAAGCTGAGAGCAGGAGAAAATTTGAGGCAAAGGGAACTAGTACAACAAAATCTTAGAGTAAAAGAGTGAATGGACTATAAAAATACAATATGAGTTAATGCTCATAAGTTTAAAGCTAGTCCAGCTGGTTTGGGGTTTCTTTCAGGCTGGTACAATGGTGCAGTTTTAGATGTGCAGCTGGTGGAGATTTGGATTAAACTGTAATTGTGGCTTAGCTAAGAGAATAAACAGAAATGTGATAGAAAACAAAGGATAAAAAAAAGAAAACAAAGGATGTTGCATTTATTTAAGTGAGATATTTTACAATAGCAATTAAATTTAAGCTTGATGGTAAGAGAAGTCTGGGTGTTGGATCAAAGGTGAGAGATAAGGAAATATACTAAGGTCTCACTGGCTTCAAACCATTGTTGGAGTTGGGCTTTTAGAGGGATTGAGCTGGAAAGATAGAACATTTTGGTAAGATACACTTGAAATTGAGGTTGTGGAAGAGCAGCAGTGATTAGTAACAACAGTCATGGATATGATCACAGAAGTGATTTTGAAATTAGAGTGGGAACCAAGATGCTCCAGAAGAATGGAAAGGTCTAGGACCTTGAGTTTACTGCTGAAGAAGTAGTGTTGGAGATAGTTGCAGTGAGCCAGGAGCTAATATCCTCAAAGAACAAAGGGAGGCAACATGGGAGACAACAGCCAAGGAAGTGTTTTATAGAGGAAAGACATTCATTTGTCTGGAATAGGATGATGAATACAAAAAGGCTACTTATCACACTTTGAGCCCCAGCCTTATTAAGTCTACAGAAGAAGCAGTATCATCAGGAAAGAACCAGATTTTAGTTAGAACAAGACAGTGGGAGAGACATTCAAGGGAGAGACTGAGGACACAATTTTGCTAGTGATTAAACTTGAGAGAAAAAGAAAATGTGGATGGTGAATGGATAAAGAGGATTCAGAAGAGATCTTGGAGTAGGAAGAGACTTCACAGATAAGATAATATTTTATATCTTGAAGGCTCTTCATAATATAACTAATACCCAGTCTTTTTGAGTATTTTCTGACTGGCTTGTTCAAGGAAGCCCATTCCAAAAAGGAGATATTTTCTACGTTCAAAGCTACTTCCATTTGCCTGAAAATTAAATAAAATCCATACAACACAGGCTCCTTATGATTAGGACTTTCCATTATTTCCTGTCTCTGCTCCCTGTTTTGATTATGAGATTCAGTCTCTCTGGTTTACCTACTGTCTTCCCTCTTCCTTTTCCGAGACTGGACATTTATAGATCTCCTAGTTACTTGATTCAAATAACTGATCATTTTATCAGCTGACCACCCTAACAGCTACCACCATTTCAAGTAACTTTGGTGAGGAGGTAGCCAATTCATTGATCCCCAATTGTCTCACTGCCTTCTACTTTCACATTATTCCTCCATAGAAGGAATAATAATCCACCTTCTCTTTCTGGCCATTTCATATTACTCCTTTAAAAAATATTCTTGACTTCTTTGCACTAATCTCACACCACTGAAAGAGTGCAACGATGGACAAACCCCTCTCTGTGCCTATATCCCAAGAGCTAAGCATCAAACAGTAGATTGGAGGTACTATAGTTTCACTCTCACTGCACTTAAGTGGGCTTTCCGCAATGCATTCAAGAAACTGTTTCTCCAGAAAGTTTACTTTGCTTTTTCACACAATAAAATCACATTTTAGCCACTCTACTTAAATCTTTTATTACTTCTTTTTTCTCTTTATTAATCTCAGTTTATGGCTTCAATCCCTACCAAGAATGCATCAGATAGTAACCCCATAATATTTTTGCTACCATATCTAAAAATTAACCTGCTGCCCTCCCTTCTCACGACCATGAGGAAAGTGCTGCTCCAAGTCAAATCCATTCCCTTCATGTGTGCTTCTTTGCTCCTACCGCACTTCTGGATCTTCTGTGTCCTGCATCTCAGCATCTTGATTTCTACCACACACTGTCTCTGCTCAGTCAGACATGATCTAATACCTGTAATCTTAAGCAAGACAAGCCTTGACTTGACCTCATATATCCCTTTAGCTATGACTTTTAACTGTCTGTTGTTTCCTATATCCTTTCATAACCAGCTTTTCAAGAGAATTTGTGTGTGTGTGTGTGTGTGTGTGTGTGTGTTTCGTTTGTTGTTTTACTTATACTATTTCAACTTTCTCACCCTCCATTTGATTTGCCACGCTTACCATTCTAGAGTTCTGCTTGCAGGGTTATCAATTAATAACATGTTTCTATCCTAATTTAGCTGTCAACTATTTTACATAATTGAGCACTGTTTTCTTCCTGTGGAGATCAAGGGGATGTTTTGTGGTTATATATTCTCAGGCTCTAAAATTCAAGTGATGACAAAATGTAATTATTTTAATTTCTTTCTTCTTATAACCACAATTAGCTTTTGAGTTCCGGTTCTGCTTGGTAGCAGAACAAAAAAACAAAGATAACTGAATCAATTCTAAGTAAATTCATCTGCTTGAAAGTATTCTCAGGCTTAGGTTTTCAGTCAGATCAAAACTGCCTTTCTCCCTCCTCTTTCTTTTCTTCCTGGATGGGTTTAGTTTCTGAAAAGTTTATAAAATGCAATAATATCAGATGGTGAGGCATCTGGACTTCATCCTTCCTTTGTCCTAGATTGACATCTGTTGCAATGTACAAGCATGTCCCATGTCCCCACCACGATGGCATCTGTTGAGGTTTCTGTATTCCCACATGGTTTCTTGACACACATCCTTACACTGCTCTTTGTTATAATTTCCTCTCATCATGACCATGGATCTCTTCAACATCTGCCTGCTTTCTCTCTCTCAGCCAGGTGTCTTTGCCTTATCAGAGGCAAAGAGAAATCCTGTTGCTTTCTTGTGTTACCCAGGGACCACATGAGACTTGCTGTGGCTGCCTTGTCTTTTCCCTCTTCAGCAGCAAAGAGACCTCTCAGCCCTTGCTTCAGTTTTATCTGGGGTACTAGGGAATCCTAAAAGGATATTTTTTCACATTGTCCCAGAAAGGATTAGGGTAAATGCATCCTTCATTCATGGGTCCCCAAACTCTTTAGTAATTTCTGTAAATACTGATTAAACTTCTGTTTTAATTTTTACTGATTTATGAGCAGAAAAGACAGTGCATAAAACCCCTTAGGTCCCACCAGGGTCTAAAGGATTCTCTCCAACACATTGTTCAACTCTTTTCTCCTACCAAAAGGAGTAATTATACTTATTATTTGAATGAGGGGGAAGAGCAATTTAATGTTTCCATTCTTCCCACTCTTTGTTATATCAGTAACATACCTTTCATTAAAATAATAATCAAAGACTTAGCATCTCTGCTTTTAGGTCTCTTGTTTTCACTCATCTCAGCTAGCGGGTCTAGGGAAAAAAAGGACCACATGTTAAAGGTGAAGATACTTGGTGAAGATTAGAGGGAGAGATTTGCATTTCTGCAGGAGGGCAGAGTAAGTGATCTGCCCATCTCTTTAGGGAAAGATTATAAATGCTGACTAGATTAACACATTTAAATTTGTTGATGAGCAGAATAGAAAGTAAGGAATACTCTGAGGCAAAACTAAATGAAAGGAGAAAATGAAAAGTCATAAGCAATATGCTGATCCTAGCTTCCATCTTGAGAGCAATTGCAAATTCTAGTGAACCTGAGTTTTAGTTTTCATAGATTTGCAGAGCATAGAAAATAGAGAGATAAATTAAGTACTTTTTTAAATTAGGAAGGCTAAAAGACTATAATCCCATCATAAAGCTGGGTCCACCAAATTAGCTAGTCCCTGGATGTAAGTGTAAAAAATATGTAAATGTACATTTACTGAGGGTTATATAAGAAGATACTCTTATCTTAAATCCTAGTGCTGAATAAGAGGGAAAAATAATCCTAGCTAAAAACCAACCCTTATATTGGATTATAGCCTGAATTTACCTTATTTAATGTAATGTGAAAGACTGTAATGCAACACTACAGTTGAAAGAGGTCCTAGTTTGGTATAGTCCCCTAGTCACCTGGCAGAAATAATTGTGAATTTTCTCTGCAAGGAACTCTCTTTAGTCCAAGCCACAAATAATTCCCATGAGTTAAATTTTAAGAAATACAAATTTATAATAAAAAATCACAAACACCCAATGAAATAAGATACTGTAGCCAGAGTCTCCAAAAATGAGTCAGAATATCAAAACTGAATCTACAAAATAAATATGCTTCATGGGTTGGATAAATAAATCAAAGTACTAAGAAGAAGATAGGGCACCAGGGTGGCTCAGTTGGTTGAACATCTTCCTCTGGCTCAGGACATGATCCTGGGGTCTTGGGATCTATCCCCACATGGGCTCACTGCTCTTTGAGGAGTCTGCTTCTCCCTCTCCCTCTGGCCCTCTGCCTCCCCCTGCCTGTGCTCTCTCACTCCATCTCTCTCTGAAATAAATAAATAAATAAATAAACAAACAAATAAATAAATAATAAAATCTTTTAAAACTAAAAAAAAAAAAAAAAAAAAAACGTACTGAGAAGAGGAAAATAGCAAGAGATTATTAAAGAGACCAAAAAGATTTAGCTAAAGATTCAGAAGATTGGTTTGATATTGAAACTATTATTTTAAGTCAGAGTCTCTGGAAGCAGACTCTGAGAAACACATGTACATGCAGGAGGTTTATTTGAGTGTGTTCTTGGGAGAAAAAAAACAAAAAACAATAACACCTTCTACAGGGCGGTAAGAGAAGCCTGATTAAGTGATGCAGTTGATCAGGAGCCTCAGCTGATCTTATCATAAACTCTGGACCTACTCACTCCTAAAATTACTACTCAAAGCCAGACGCATTTTTAGTGTTTCTATTATAGAGAACAGCAGCCATCCCACAGATGGAACATAAGGTTATAAGGGGAAAATGAAATCAGAGGCATGAAAATTTCTTAGAAATTCTGAAAGTTCTGCACGCATGGTTATCATGACCATCTATCCAGGAATCAAAAGTATAGCCACTGGAGTCAGATAATTTCAATTCACTCCTGACTCTGACACTCACTAGCTACAAGACCAAAAGCAAATTATTGTCTCTCTCTTTTCCTCAGTTTTCCCATATCTAAGGTGAAATGGATAAAACCTACCTCTAGGATTGTTGTGGAGGAGAGGACGTAACTGAAGAACAAGCATAACACTTATGCAATAATAGTTTATTAAATATTATCTGATACAATAAAAATACTTTTAAAAGGGGAGAGGAGGATCATAATCATGATCCCTAATTTAGCTTCTGCCTAAATTTTTTCTATATTTACTTTGATGTACTATTTTAATTCCCTGCCCCTAAGACATTTCCTGACCATAGCATATACAGAACCTAATTCTCGCTCCAAAAGCAAAACAATATTTTATTGAAGTTTCCTTTTATTGAAATATATGCATTCTGAAACATCAGGAGTACTCTTTCTCTGATGATTTTTTCTAAACTTTTAAGAATAAAATCACCCATCTTACCTTTGTTATTGCAGCATATCACATATTTGCATTGTGATACTGTTTCATGGACTAAGCATTTTAGAATAGGGTGATTCCTTTTACCTTGTTCCTACATTGACAAAACAAGTGTAGATTATAGCATTGAGATTTTTATTGGCAGAAGCACTATTAAATAACTTTGAAAAATATATTTTTTATCTGTGCCCTGAAAAGACTATATATGATTTTCTTCTTGCATTTGTTTTCCTTCCCTTCGCACAACTGAGGTACAATTGTTTTTACTAAAATAAAGTCCCTTTATTCTGGCCCTTTGAAAAGAGCAAAATTACTGCTAATCTTTATGTTGAAATTTCCAACCTTTCCAGTAGAATTGGAATAAATCTTAAATGGAAGCTGATCCACAGCAGATTTCTTTATAGCAATAAACAAGTACTTCATTTTATTCTTTATGTTTGACCAGATTTATCCTGTTCTTCTTTAAAGAAAATCTGGGGCAAGTTGGCTCCTACAATAAGCTGTCAAGATGAAAAATCCACACTGTAATGTCAATTTGCAATGCTTGTGGTTCAAAGGATATTTATGGCACATGTGATTTATTTTTCAATCACCTAAGATTTAACAAAGAAACTATATCATGATTAATCTCAAAAAAATTGAGAGGTAATTTATTTTTACAAATTCTGGTTGAACAGCAAAAGCATGTCATTTCTAAAGGTGCTATTAGGAACAACAATAGATACCAGTTATTGAAGTATGTATAGACTGAATATTTTAAATTGCAAAGAAAACAAAAGGCAACACCTGAGGAAAAACTAATATAGATACTCTACTGTCATTTGGGGGAATGCTTTCATGGATATTAGATAGGTAAAAGTGATGTATAACATCTTTTTAGGGCTTTAAAAGCCCTAAATTAATCTCATAACATGAGATTAATCTTTTATTTTTCAAATGCATGCCATCCTCCTGAGTCTAACATGGTAATTTTAAAACCAATTTTGGCTTTCTTTTTTTTTTTTTAAGATTTCATTTATTTATTTGAGAGACAGAGAGAGAGACCACAAGCAAGGGGAGTGGCGGAGGAAGAGGGAGAAGTGAGCTGCCTAAGCAGGACACCAACACCTGGGTATTCCAATCCTGGGATCCTGGATCATGACCTGAGCCAAAGGCAGACGCTTAACCTGCTGATCATGCAGGCAAGAAAACTCAGGTTTTCTTAATAATAAAATTGACAAAAATAAATTAATTGAGATGAAAATTCAACAGTGTTGGGATAGCTCCTATGTTTCAAATGCTCCGATTCTTGATTTTGGCAAATGACTTCTTGCACTTCTTAGCATTAATTTAGGACAATCTACTTTAGAATTAATCCCCTAACATTCACTTTTCAGCTGTATTCTATTCAGGATTAAACCTTATAAACCTGCCTTCTGCTGAGTAAGTTCTTGGCTTCCTTACTTATACAATTTTATTTTCTTAATGATAACATCTATCATTGCAAATTGCACCTGACATAAATTCTCCTTACGGTCTTTCTCCTTGCTTTCCTGCAAAACTGTTTTAGTCTTGTTTTAACTATAAAAACTAATAGTTGACAGTTTTTGCTAAAGTGCATTATTCTATGACTGAAGATTATATAAACTACTAATTGTTGTTCTTTTATCACAAGTATGTAAACAGTATGTTTGGATGTGTTTGAATAGATATTGAAATATCTAAGATACAGTGTTAAAAAAGTTAGTTTGAAAATAGTGTGCTTGTGACTATAGTTGTCTGTATAAATATATTTGTTCTTTAAATAACAATGTTAAAACATGTTGGTATGTGCATAGAAAAAAATCTTGTATGACTTGCAGCAAATTCAGCATTCATTTATTAAGTGGGATCATGGTGAATATCCATTCCCTATACCCAATGTGTTATAATTGGCAAGAGTTTTGTTTTGGTTTGGCTTAGTTTAAAATTAAAATATTGCATTTATTTCAACACAGCTGAATTTAGTGTGGAAAGGGTTTTTGTTTGGTTGGTTTGGTTTGGCTTTGCACTCTGTTTTGGTAATGAAACATGGGAAAAGCCCACATTTTAACAATGACTAATTCTAGGAGGTAGAATTATAGGCAATCTTAATTTCCTTGCTTCTTGACTATATTTAAAACATGTGTTCATAAAAAAGAATTATCAATTTAGGCAGTGCAAGGTAGAATCATGAGAATGGCCTAACATTCAAAAACTTCTTCATTTATGACACCTGTAAAAACATCTCATTTCTCATACACTTTGTTTTGGAAATATGCTTTTATTATTATGGTTAACTCTTGATGAAATGTATTTGTCAATAAAGTACCTTAATTGTGTGAGCATTGTTAAATCAGCAAACCAAATATAGTACATCATAGCTAAGTTATTGCTTGACTTTCTCAAAAACGTCAGTCAATTGCTTTTGAGGGGAATGATAAGTGAGATTTTTCTTTAGCATTTTTTTTCTTGGTGGTTATGTCAGCTTTTTGTTTCTTGTTTTTTATTAGAGTCACAGGTAATGACAGGAGAAAAATAAGATACCTTCTTTCATATATATCAGGGAAAATAGATTGGGAAGATTAGTTTCTATTTGTAAAAACAATTTTTTTAAATAAAATAAAAATAGTACTAAGTAAGCCATTAAGATAAGCTATTTCTTTCCTTTCTGTTTTAATTTGCTAAATCACTCTTTCTTATGAAAGGCATTTGGGTTTCATTAATTTGTTTTAATATTCTTATATCATGAAGTGTGCATATTTTATTCCTAATTATCCACTCTATTCTTCTGGCTAGTATTGTCTTTCTTTGACATCCGGCTTTCCTTTGCCTCTTCAAACATCTCCAAAATATTTAAGATATTTGATAGCTAATGGTAATGTCAGAGGACATTTTCTGGATCCAAGCCAATCATAATGTCTTTAAGTAATGTTTATATATACCAAGCTTGCCAGCTACTTACCCAGCGCATAACAGAAGATAAATGTACATCACTCTACTACCAAGACTAAAAGAAGCCAAGCCACCTGACTGCTAGCAACCTAATTTTTACATAGCTGTTTATAATTCTCATCGTCATGTTACAGCAATATGATTTATTAATCCTTCTGGCATTTTTCTCCTTGACAGCTTCTCAGCTGCTGTTACATCCTTCTTGGATGGGTAAGTTCTATATACTATTTTGAAACTGTGAGTCAAATCTTATGTGTTGAGACTTCATTTGTTTTAGGCACTTAGTCTACTAAAGGGGAAGAAGTTGAATTTAACAGTATCAAGACTAGAAAAAATAGGGTTCAAGAGAAGTAAAAATGAAGAAAAATAAATTTGAAGATGTGATTGCAATAGAAACTTTCCATAATTTTAACTCAGAGTGAGTTAAATATAATTTACATTATAATCTTTATAGGCAGGCTGTAGCATTTTACTCCAAATGGAATATATACTTTTAAGATCTTGGCATTCTGTTATGAGTATTCAAGTACCATTTGATTCAGTACCATTTTTGCAAGAATATTTAGAATTTTGCACCTTTTAACTATACTTTAAATTTTCTTTTTTAAAAATATATCTTTATTTTTTTAAGATTTTGTTTATTTATTCATGAGAGACACAGAGAGAGACAGAGACAGAGACACAGGCAGAGGGAGAAGCAGGCTTCATGTAGAGAGGCTGATGTGGGACTCGATCCTGGATCTCCAGGATCACACCCTGAAACTTTTATATTTTCAAGTTACTTTAAAATTATCAAAGTTAGCTAAAACCACCAGTTCAAGATAGTATTTATCCATTATTTTCATGTAATTATTATATTATAAAATTAGATTTGATGTTACTTACAAATTATACATATTAAATACAAACAGTAAAAAAAAGCTATTGGAAGGGAGAGTGTATACACTCAATTTTGGTTTGTTTTTTTATAACAAAACCTGGAAAAAGACCAGAATCATGTAGATTCACATATATTAACCATGACTAACTCCAAGAGAGAGAATTATAGGTAATCTTAATTTTCTTCATATATGTTTATATATATTTGCTTCCTATTTATATATTGCATACACACACACCAATGATTTAGCTCTAAACAGGCTTGTATTGCTAGAATTTACAACAAAAAAGAGAAAAAAATTAATACCATAGTTTCCTTTATCTAATAAATGAAATGAAGTATTTTTATCTAATAGGTACAGACACATTTCTTTATGCGAGTAAATCCAGAAGCAATTCAGCCATTTAAAATATATTATGTACTATCATATTGTCAACTATAAATTTCCATAGACTTTTTGTTGCAGATGGATAATTTGTATTTTTAGATCTCTATCTGATCTGCTGTCTGCATATTGGCATTCTACATCTATAGTGTAATACTTGATATTAGTGAAAATTTTGCTATGGAAAATGAAGATAATGTGGGTTCATGTCACTTCCTTATGATCTAATTTGATACTGTTAGTTTAAAATTGTGAGAGTAAGGTACAGTTTATCATGAGATGATCTCACTCAAAATTCAGATGCTTCAAATTGGCTGCTATTAAGTGATAAATTACATTTTTGTCATGATTATTTGAAAGTTTGAGATGAGTATCTATAGGAGTATATTCTCTAGTGTTGATTAGAGAAGGATCTGTAATCTTTAGACATTAACAATCTTCTGTGAAAGCTTTGGTATGTGATTGTATGTTTCCTCAACTATTCAGATGCTATCACATATCTTCATAGAAGTAAATAAAACAAATGGTTTATTTCTGTGGGAAAAATGCAACCATAATGCAACTTAGAATACTTTAACCTCTGTCAGGAGCTTGTTTTGAGATGCCAGAGTTCTTCACTATTATATTAGAAAGTAATACTGTTTGTCTACAGTTTGTGATTTTATTTTATTTTTTGTTATTTTATTTTTAAAAATATTTTATTTATTTATTTGAGGGAGAGAGCAGAGCAGGAGAGAGGGCATGAGTAGAGGGCAGGGGCAGAGGGAGAAGCAGGCTCCCCTCTGAGCAGGGAGCCCGCCACAGGCTCTGTCCCATGGTCCTAGATCTTGACCTAAGCCAAAAGCAGATGATTAACCAACTGAGCCATCCAAGTGCCCTTGTCTAAAGTATTTTAAGCATATCTGTGGTGACTGCCAGTGAGTACACAAAATAAGAATTTTAGTCTCTGTGTCTATCTAGTTTCCTGTGGAGTCTTTTGTGTGACCGAGTCTAACTCAAAATCTTTTACTACTTATACCCAATTTGTTTAAGTTCCCTCAGAACTGGTAAACAATCAAGGAGAACCAATTAAGCAATTATTAATTTTCACAAAGCTTCTTGTTCATTAAAAAAGGGAGAAAAAGAGGAAAATCTGGTGTACCCTAGATTTTAAGAAGTAGACTCCTCTATTTCAATCTCTTCTTTTATAGTATATAATAATATGAGGTAGGAGGTAGGAGATAATCTCACAACATCCAGAAAACTTGAATTTTAAGTCACTTACCTTTATTAATATAGTAATACTATCAGAGACCCATTTAAAGTTAGTGTTGATTTTTACACTTTTAGTAATTTGACAAATAATTTACTTAGGTTCATGTTATTAAAATGACATTTTACCAAAGCAAACTGTATATACAAGGAAACTGTATATACATTGTTTTATATACATGTGTGTACATTGATTGTGGTATATGTAATATATATTATATATATATCATAATAACATATGTATACAGTTAATGCTTAAACAGTCATTATAAGGTTTTAGACTAGAGAAAGTGGATGCCCCAAAAGATAGCTCTGGCAGTGATAACAATAAATTTAAAGTATTAATCTTTATTCATTAATAAGTGTCTCAAAAATTGGGTAAATAAATTTAAAGTATTAGATTACCCAATTTTTGAAACACTTATTAATGAATAGATTAATTTTAGAAAATTATTAAGAATGCCTAGAGTTTTGTCAAAATTCAGCTACGTAAAGCTTCATCATTGGGACAAGGGCAGCAGTGTCAAAGAGGTCATTAAAGATTGTTGCATCTTGCACTTTATTATCATGAAGTAAAGATTTACGAAGAATTATTAATTGGACAAAAGATTTACAAAGAATTATTAATTGGACACTAATTTATTTATTATTTGAATCATAATTAATGACAAAGTGTTTATTTTGAATCACAATGAAAGTGTTTCATATTTTTAAAAAGTCATGTGTAGTAAAAATCTATGAACTTAAATTTTTATTCAGGTTTGGAGCTTTTCAGCATCTTATAAAAAATGAAATTTCCAGTGCTTGGGTATTGTGTAGAATGTGTCCAGATAAAGAAAAAACCTACATGTGCTTATACAGTAGCCTTATTTTTCAATAGCCCTAAACGAAGTGCCTTGACTCTCTTTTGCTTACCTAAGTGAATTAAGACATACCTGTACTCAGTTTGCAAACATGCAATTTCAGAGACGTTTGCAGAGGTGAGAAATTTGTTTCATGCTTGTTGCATGTTTACCAGTGAACTTTATTGTAGTTGTTACATTTTATTTTTTATCAAATTCAGAGAATTAGGAAAAAGATTATAATGATATTTTGATTTACATGTAATTATGAATTTCTAAGGATAACAATTATGAACCTGGCAACATTAATATTTTTATATTCTCCAAATTCAAAGAGTAAGAAGAACCAACTTTCTTAGTTAATTGTTATATAAATTACTGAATAAACACTGTGTGATTGGGGCTATCAGTGTATAAAAGTGCTGTAAGACTTGGAACATTATTTCAACCTCAATGCAGCACATATGCCTCCATATTCTTCTCAAGAAGCAGGAATAAGGGTGCCTGTGTGGTTCAGTTGATTTAGTGTTTGATTCTTGATTTTGGCTCAGCTCATGATCTCCATCCAGGTCCTGAGATTGAGGGCCACATCAGGTTCTGTGTGCTCAGAGTGGAATCTGCTTGAGATTCTCTCCTGCTCTCCCTCTGCCCCTCCCTCTACTTGCACACACATACGATAGATGATAGATAGATAGATAGATAGATAGATAGATAGATAGATAGATAGATGATAGATAGATAGATAATAGATAGATAGATATATGATAGATAGATGATAGATAATAGATAGGATCTTTTAAAAAAAGCATGAGGACCCCTGAGTTTAGCATATATAGAAATATGACAGACCTGTGGTTTTCATATGTAAACCATATCTTTCCCACTAAAATAACCCAATGTATTACATGCATATCAATTGGTCGAGACCCAGTTCTCATCCCTTCATAACCCCCAACACCAGAATGAAGGATGGACATATGATTCAGGTCTATAAAATTAGAGTTTGCTATGCCATTGTTCTGACAGTTCAGTATCAGGCTATGTGAACAATACAAGTTAGGTTACTACTTTTGTCCTTATCTGCTACTATAAAGGAACACAGTAAAGCAAACCTGAGATATGAATAGAAAGAGTCCCTATGTCATGGTTTGAGACCTAGAATCTTTTCAATAACATCTGTCAATATAGTCACTTTAAAAAAAAGATTGTTATTTTCAGATTGATTCTTGATAAATCCACTAAAAATATTGACTTGATGGGATATGATATTTTGGGACTTCCAGATCATTCTCTGAGGTGGTCTTAATAATAATATGTTAACAGAATCAAAATGTTGTGTGACCAAGATCTAGACTTTGCACAAAATTTGTCAAAGTTGTGGAGAATAAGGTATTTAGATACATATTTTTACAATGTTGAGTATGTGCATATGTGTGTGCCTTTGTGTTTAATTTTCTAGGAAGTAAGTTAATTACAAGAAAAGATCCAATAACAGATTTACAAGTGTTGAATCTTTTGATAGCATCTAAAGAATTGGCCTCTATGTCAGACGTTTAATTGTTATAAGGACATTAGCTCTGTTCTTCAGTGTCTTTTGGAACCTTTGGAGAAGCTGTATGCATAGAATCTTATATGACCTGCAGCAATGCTAGTATTTCCTTCTCTTTCAGCTTACACCCTGCTTGTTGCATTGTTTACCTTGCACCTCCTCCCACTTTTACCCTCTTTTCTCCAGTTCTTGAGATACCTGATGGGAGAAGATAGCAATTACTAAACAATGACTACAATGTGCTAAAGTGCTCACCCATCCATAAGATTCTTCTATTTACTGTCCTTGTTAATTATGTTGATATTTGCATAATCTAAGATGTATGTGGTTAACACATCAGGATTTAAAAAGACCATGGAAAAAATTTTATCCACAGTTCTTTCTTTCATTGAATTATGTGAAATTAATAATATCTGGGCTAACAATTCTACACACAATAAATGTCATAACATCTTAGTATCTACTCTTTTAAAATATACAATGAGTAGGAAATATCAGAAAGGGAGACAGAACATAAAGACTCCTAACTCTGGGAAATGAACTAGGGGTGGTGGAAAGGGAGGAGGGTGGGGGGTGGGGGTGAATGGGTGACGGGCACTGAGGGGGGCACTTGACGGGATGAGCACTGGGTGTTATTCTGTATGTTGGCAAATTGAACACCAATAAAAATAAATTTATTATTTTAAAAAAGGTAACACCCACATAAAGTAAGCTCTTTTGTACCCAAATTGTTCATAAAAATAAATCACAAATATAAAGTTAAAAAAATAAATAAATAAAATAAAAATATACAATGAAAGATACCATTAAAGCATGGCATGCTGTATATTATCAGCAGGGTGAACTTTCACAGTTTAGAACATCTTTAGAATCCTCTGGCAGGCCCCATGGTTTCTGTTTTGTTTTTTATTTTTATTATGATAATTTTTACCAATCTTATGTTGTCAAATGCCTTGGTGGTCATTTTAGGACAAAAATGCAATTCCAGTTTGGTAACATTGAATTGACTAACCCCACAGAGTAATCAAATCTAGAACCTAATTTAAAGTTAAATATTTTCTCTTTCTCCTTATGGACCCCATAATATGAGGCAGAGCAATGATTCTTTTTTAAAAAAAATTTAAGTTCAATTAATTAACATATAGTGTATTATTAGTTTCTGAAGTAGAGTTCAAGGATTCATCAGTTGCATATAATATCCAGTGCTTTTTATGCCCTCCTCAATGCCCATTACCTAGTTACCGTATCCCCCCACCCGTCTCCCCACCAGCAACCCTCAGTTTGTTTCCTAGAGTTGAGTCTCTTCTGGCTTGTCTCCTTGTCTGATTTCATCTTATTTTATTTTTTCCCTCCCTTCCCCTATGATCCTCTGTTTTGTTTCTTAAATTCCACATATGAGTGAAATCATATGATGATTTTCTTTCTATGATTGAGTTATTTCACTTAGCTTAATACCCCATAGTTTCATCCATGTGATTCTTCATTCTTTCCTAACTTTCATACCCTCAACCAACTCAGCTATTTAGCTAAGGACTCTTTAGTCTCCATGATCAAAGAAGAAGAGGGAGGAGAAGAAAGCAGATAAGAACATTTTAAAGATGAATTTGTGCCTTCTACGCCAGATGCATTGCTTCAGTCAAACTTTTTTCTTATGGATCATTTCTGTGGCTCTTCTATTGCTAGATCATCATTTTGGACAAGATGCCATTTTAAATGACTGCAGGTCAGTGCTCCTATTGCTAGATCCACACCAGGTACATCAGATTCTTGCACTTTTTAACCTGTTATTAGGGCCACTGGTGTGATTTTGCTCCTGCAACATTGTGAAAAGCTATCTTCCTTCTAGCTTTCTCAGGAATGAGTCAAGAACCATGTCAGTGTCCTATACACTTTGGTGATACATACCCAATGGCTTGGTCTGTTAAACTTCCTTTCACTGACTTATTAGTTTTACCCTCCATTTTTTGAAGTGTGAATGTAGAAGGGATTGTGGGGAAGACTAACTGTACAACTTAGTGTTCAGCTTTATCCAAAGAAGTCTAAATATTCCATCTTTATTTTCTAGTTCTCATCCATCTATGTCCTTGATGTGACTGAGGGGATTCATTTTAATTATCAACTTGAATTTCTATGAATGATTCATCTATTTTATATTGGTGACTAGGCAAAAATAAAATTGTATTTCATAGTTTAGGATTTCCTTCAACTAACTAATGAATGCCTTAAGGTCATGAGCCATATCGTTTATTCCTTTTGTTTTTTTCTATTGCTCCTGATGCAGAAAAGCCATCATTAATTCTTTCTGGATGGATGATTGAGTCAGATTTTGAAATGAGACAAAAGAGAATTGGGATCTAGATCATGACAGGAAAAAACTAAATCTTATAAGATATAAATGTTGATATTAATAGGACCTAATTAGAGTAGTACTTCAAAGAAACTATAACATATAAAGCATTTCTGTAGTTTAAAATATGTCACAGATTTTTTGACCTCCCATCAGGTCAAGTCCATGCTCACTTCCTTGGACCTGGGTGGCCTTTGTGACTGCCTCAATGAATAGACTGCCAAAAAAATGTATTTCATTGCTTTAAGCTAAATTGAAAAAGGTCATATGAAAAAAAATTTTTTTAATTAAAAAATAATAAAGTAATAAAATAAAAAAATAAAAAGGTCATATGACTTTTGTAAGTCTCTCTCAGAACACTTGCTTTGAGAGACTGGCAAGCAAGAAATATTTTTTATTTCTAATTCCAGTATAGTTAACATTCAGTTGTACAATACAGTGATTCAATGATTCTATACGTTACTAAATGTCCATCATGAGAAGTGTACTCTTAATCCTCTTCACCTACTTTACCCAGCCCTTGACTCACCTCTCCTCTGATAACTATCAGTTTTTACTCTATAGTTAAGAGGGTGTTTTTTTTTGGTTTGTCTTTTTTTTTAAGTTGTGTCTTTGTTTTATTTCTTAAATTTCAGACATTAATGAAATCATGTGGCCTTTGTCTTACTCTTGTTTCACTTAGCAATGTATAACTTCTAGATCTATTCATGTTGTTGCAATTAGCTATCTTAAGGATACCATGTAGAAAGACAAAGCAAGGGAGTTAGAAGAGGACATATTTAACTTTGAGCCAAATTTAGAGAAAATATTAAGTCAGGTGAGACTGACTAGCTGAGCCCACTCAAACACTGGATTCATGAACAAAATAAATGATGCCATTGTTTTAGGTCACTGTTTTGGTCTGTTACACAGCAGTAGGTTACCAGAACAAGAACTATGAAATATTGAGAGCTTTTTTTCCCCTTAGAAAATACATGAAAAAATGACCCAGTTTACAGAGTTTATTTTACTGTTATGGTTCAGATCAGGATTCCTCAAAGCAGTCCTATTGACATTTGGGGCCAGATAATTTTTCTTGTGGGGAGTTTCCCTGTGTATTGTTAAAAGTGTACCAGAATCCCTGCCCTGTTCTACTAGATACCAAGGGTACATAATCCCCCTAGTTGTGACTATGCCCCAAAATGGCTCTAGACATTTTGGGGCATAGTCCCATGGCAAATGTCCCATGGCAGCAAAATCACTCCTGATTGAGAATCACTGGTTTAGATCATCTTAGGGAAGGAATGGTAGGAGAAAAAAAAATCTTGGGAAAATAAAGAACATAAGATGTTATAATCTAAATAGTCAAGAACTTATATCAAGCCACCTAATATTACACCATGAAGTGGAGACATTACTAAAACAAGCATATTCCAGAATTAGATGCATTGTTCACAAAATCATCAAAAGGTTCATGCTATTCATACTTTTGGTAAAGTCCATACATAGGACTAGAGCTCCATTAAGTTATGCAGTTATCGAAGTTCAACTTCATGAATTGTTTTCTGGCATTTTGTCTCTCTTATTTCATGCTTCAGCTGATTTTTCATGTTATTTTGTATCATTTCAATAAAAACATTTTTATAAATGAACAGCTTTCTCAAGAGATAACTTTTGTCCCTCAGATAACCCCATAATTTAGCAGTTGGAGCTTTTAAAAATACTTATCAGGACACAATTATTAATTGAGACTAATGGGATATGCTGTACATTTCTGACAGTATAATCTACCTTTTCAAATTTTGATGATAATAATTGCATGTCAACTTAATTTCACAGAGGAAACACTATCAGAATTTTTAGTCATGGAAAAGGAACAAAAGGATTAGGATGTAGAGTAAGGGGACATTAGATTTTAACAAGAATCCTTTTTCCCTTCTCCAGCATGAATGTTTTAAAGTCCTGACATTCTAGTCCTGATTTTTCACTTTTCATATTTTTATGTAAACCATTTAAGAAGAGGCTCTGGATTCTCCACTGTAATTTATTGCAATTGTTTCAAACTTTCCTTTCTGATCAAGAATTGTTGTGATAATTACAGTTACTAGTTGTTTGTTTACTTTTGTAAATTGTTTAATAGTCCAGAAGGAGATTGGCTAAAAAGAGAGCAAATAAGTTGGTTTTGTTTTCATCTTGGAGCCAGTGACAGTGCTGTTATTTCCTAACAATTCTGCTTCAAATGCTGGTTGTCCCAAATGGTGAAAAACCATGAGAGGATTAGTACAAATCCATCTTCAGTATTGGACAATGCAAATCTATCAAGGATTAGTACAAAACCATCTTCAGTATTGGACAATGCAAATCTACCACCAGAACAATGAAAACAGCTCAGAATATAATGTATACTGTTAGGAGATGAGAAGCATTAACCACGTGCTTAGTGGGCAAGAGATCTGCTCACGTTCCCAATGCTAATATCATGACGTTTCTGCTGGAAGTCTAGGTAAGCTAGTGGCTCATCATATTCTGGACTTAACTTTCAAATATACCAGACATTATCTTTTTCTTGGTAATTGGCATGGTCACTATTACAAGGCATATATCTGTCATCAGTTGACAGCGACCACTTATCAGAGGAATAGGACATCCATTGCACAGAGCATTCAAATAGATTAAATCCATTTTTCTTTTCTTTTTTTACAAACTTTACATAGTACAATGACATATAAATTGATTTGTAAACTATTCATAACTTCTAGATGGATTTACCCCTTCCATTTTTCAGGAGGTAAAGGAATTGTTAAAGCTGGGTAGACCTGGCATGCCAGTATATTTCTCCTTCTATAACTGATTTTTATTTTAACATTTCTCTCTTTTTTTTGCAAGGGCAAGTCACTAAACAAGATAAGATCATTTATATTTTGTCACATTTATATTTTGTTACAATGTCCACCAAAAGAAGAATCACAAAGATAATATTAGGTAGAGACAACTTATGAAGCAAAGAGGTAAAGTTGCTGTCTAAAAACAAAATTAGATTGCATGCTGTTTATCAAAATGGTTTCTTAATTTTCATATATATATTTAATTTAATTTGGCACATATTGTCCTGTATATTTTGTCACATTTGTATTTTGTTACAATGTCCACCAAAAGAAGAATCACAAAGATAATATTAGGTAGAGCCAATTTATGAAGCAAAGAGATTAAGTTACTATCTAAAAAAATTAGATTGCATGCTGTTTATCAAAATGGTTTCTTAATTTTCATATATATTTAATTTAATTTGGCACATATTGTCCTGTTTAATGTTTATGAGTACCTCTTCTACCAGATTAATGATGGCTTATAAATGTTATTGGTAATTAGGAGCAATTTACATCATAATTTTTTAAAAACTACTAGAACATTTTTTTATAACAACAGCAAGCAAAATTCAGCATACTAACATGTTATGTTGTTACCTGCTCCCCAAAAATAATTCCTAGGTTTTAAGTGAATCAATTAACTTCAGGTGGATAAATTGAAACAAAGGAATAAAAACCCAGGACTTGGTTTTGTTCACTGTTTCTCTATCAGAACACATGAAAACCATGTGATTTGAAAGTATGGTTTTTGTAAAGATTAGTATTTTCTCTCTTAAAATATAGATATCATTACTAGTAAACTTTAAGTATCTATAAGCCAGAATAGTAAACTGAAACTGGTGCTGATTTATGATATCAAATAAATCTAGATTAAGTATACAAAAGTTCCAAGTAAAAGGAAGAGACCTTCTGAGTAAGTGTAATAAATATTGAGGGAAATAAATGAACAGGAGAATAATATCTAAAAGCCTACATTTTGAAATGTTCTGTGATATTCATTGTGTTCACACATCCAACAAAAAGGAACAAGGTCAATTCTTTAAAAGGTTTTATATGCAGGTAAACATCTCTAAACCATTTGAAAGTTATTGTTTTAGTATTATTTTTATACTTTCTTTAAATTGAGGAACTATTTAGAAATTATTATATATAATAATTCAAGGCTTGACACTAATAGTAAGACGAATTTTCCTGTGACTTATAGTTGAATTCTTACAACTTCACAGTCATCCTTCACATATGTGAAAAAATAGGGGACAATCTTAATTCTGATTATTTTTTTATTCACTACATGTACTATGTGTACCTTCTATAGTTTTTCTACCATAACGGTCTAAAACTACTTTGTATGCCAAAAAGATCTTTATTTTTATTCATTTTTGATTGGCTTATATATTATTCTCTCCTCCTATGTTAGAACACAGTAGATCAAAGGGTTTTTTGTTTTGTTTTGGTTTGGTTTTTTTTTGCAAAGTAGAGCTCAGTATCTTAGGGGTGAATGCATAAATGATAAAATGAAGGCACTCACAGATGACTGGTGAACTGAGTGATTGGTGAGGGAATGAGTATCATATGACACTTTCCCTGTATTCTCTCTTGTCAAAAAATCTTTTCCCTCTTTTTCATTATCTATGTCTATTTCCCAGGCTTCACCTTTCTGCTATTTTATCCTCCTTTGATCAGTTCATTTGGTATCATTATCCGAATAAGTTATTGTTTATAATAAATATTCTTCAATGGAATCTTTTTTTGATGTATTTTTTAAGATTTTATTTATTTATTCATGAGAGACACACAGAGAGAGAGAGAAGCAGAGACACAGGCAGAGGGAGAAGCAGGGTCCATGCAGGGAGCCAGATGCGGGACTCGATCCCTGGACTCCAGGATCACACCCTGGGCTGAAGGCAGGCGCTAAACCACTGAGCCACCCAGGGATCCCCTTGATGTATTTTTAAACAATGTTTTCTTGTATCATTTCTATACCTTCTCAGGTACTGACATGTAGAGAAAAGTTATGAAAATAATATATAACTTCCAAGTAGGATGAACATCAGGAATATTTACTTATTTTTGTTTGTTTATTTATTTATAATTTGACTAATTGAAAGATAAAAAACAATCACTTCTATAAATGCCAAAAGATATTTAACAAATTCAACACTCATTTTCAAATGAAAACATCTTAATAAATTAGTAGGAGAAATCTATTTTCTTAAACTTATAAGGAGAACCTTTTGAAAACAAACATAGTTAATGCTGAAACACTTGAGGCATCACCACAGAAATGAGGACCTGAACAAAGAAAGATACCACCCATTTTCAACTTAAGAAAAATTATGCATAATTTGATAAAAATCATTTTAATAACAGTGGTCAATTAAAACATTGTGACATAATTTGGTATATCTATTGTTATATGGGTGATCATTAGATAAATTTTATAACAAAATTAGAAAGAAATCTAAGTGTATATGAATAAGCCAATAAAAGACTAATTCAGTCATGTTGATGTAATGAAACAGTACACAGTCTTTTAAAGATGAGCCATGTATATGTAACAATGTCCTAGTTATAAAATCAAGTGGTAGAAAATATAGATTATATTATCAAATTTTGGAGGCGAAGATATATATATAAATATATGTATATTATATTTATATATATAAAGACTATGTCTTTAAAAGTCTATGTACCGTTTCATTACATATATATAAACCTATGTGTATATGCATACATATATATTTAATACCTTGTATATGTAGAAAGAGTGAACTAGATTCATATGTACAGACTAGAAAGAGTTCATATGCGAAGAAAGAAAATTAAAGAGAAATACTATAGTATATGAATGTTTACATAATAACTTTTGCTTTTCAGAATTATACATTTTGTGCTTATAGTCAATATTATGGTGAAATTATCCTCTCATAAAGTGTAGAATCTTCCAAAGTTCATATATACAGTATGTGTACATGTATGTGTGTGTGTGTGTGTGTGTGTGTGTGTACACATGCACCTTTACAATGGAGATACAAGCTCTTACAATCCCATAAATGTTAAGAAATTTAATAGATGTTACTCATTATAAGCCTATGGCCATAGCAAGTACGTTTATGTTTTCTGAAGTGATAACCCAAGAAGATGAATTGAAATTTTCAGAATAAGTTGATACATCCTCAGAGGGTAGGGCCAAACTAATACTTGTTGGTTGAAATGTTCAACAGCTGTTTGAACATGCTGTTATTTGGAAGTTAAAAAAGGACTAATTCATCAAAATCAACAATACTCACAGAGGGAATTGTACAGTCTCATAGCTACCTTTATATTAAATCTAGTTTAAAAAAACATCATTTAAACCATCTGTTGTACATAAGAAGACACTATTTAATGGCAACACTGTTATCTTCAACAGAAGTGGAGCTGCTGAACGTAACACCATGGATACCATAGTCTCTTTGTGTGTATGTTTTGTAGTTTTATATATTTGAGCAGAACAATTCCACAGTAATTAAATCAAATGAAAAGTTGGTTTACAGAGATTTTCAGAATAAATAGTTGGCAATTAGAGAATGACTAAACTGTTGCACTGCTAACCTTTTGACAAAGTCTCTTTCCATGAAACAATTTTATTATTGCTCATTATTATTCTCATGGTGAGAGGGTACCTTTTCATTTTCTGACTTAATGGCCACAGGTCAACAGGTATTGGGTTGTAGAAAAATATACTCTATTAGGGAAGGGAATCAAAGGAGGAAAATATTTTCTACTGTTGGCAGATAATTTTTCTGTGTGAACTTAATGGAGCTTTTCCTTCTTGATACCTGGATAAAAGAACCTGGATACTCCATTCTCTTTTACTTTTTTCAAAATTAATTTTGTTTATGTTGTGACAAGATGGTAAAAAACTGGTTTTAAAAACTACCATGCTCTATGCCCAGTTTAATGATTAATGCCCAAAGAAAAATGCAATTTTCAAAAATAATAATTTTGTCATGACTCACAGTGATGTCAGATGGCACAAAAAGTTTTGTCAAGTGGGCACTTAACTCATGAAATGTTGGACATGACTCAGGTGATTTCTGCATCCCCTAAATGATTCGTTTATCCTGTACTGATAATAGATAACCTAGAGCATTGAAATCACTCAGGTTTAATGAGTTTTGGCTTTTGACTTAGATGCATTCTGAAATTTGCTTTGCTTTCTTGCTTGCTTTCTTTCTTTCTAATGGTCAGGTATTGTTTATCTTCTTCATGGATCAAGAACTAGTAAAAATCTTAATTTTGAAAAACATTTTTTACGTGTCTTATTCTATCATTTTATTTTTTCTTGAGTTAGGATAATTTATTGATTAAAGGTAAAGAAGAGTAGATTTCATATTTATACTTCCTAAAAATATTTAAATACTAAAGAACTTGGATATATTTTCAATATGTCATGCATTTTTAGGTATCTCTTAATTCTCTAAATGTATTTATATCTATAGTCTTACATCTGATTTTTGGGGGTCTTTTTATAATGGATGAAATAGAGAACTACCACAAATTTGGAATCTAAAGGACTTTATTTTATAGATAGTTTCTCATATTTTATAAATACCTATCTCTAGCATGTGATAATATATTAAACTAGAAAATTTCTCCACTTATGACTATAGTATCTGTTCCTCGGGCAGAACAGCCTTCATGGAAATGTAACCTACAGAGTCAAACAGGACCCTGTTCTTGGTTTATAGCTCTGCTTTTGCTGTCTTGATATTCTTAATAATTTTTAATAATGAGCCCTACATTTTCATTTTGCACTGGGCCATTTCAGGTATATCCCTAGCATAGAGATATAAAATATAAACATATGGAATATATCAAACTCTCAATATGATTTGTTATATTAATTTTAGTATGAAAATACTACCTTAAATAACTAGGTTTGTGAGGTGAAAGCCTACCTAGTTTCCATATTTTCTTCCTTCCTCCTGTCCTTTTTTCCAAATTTCTAGAGATCTTCTACTATTGAATAAAGAAACTTACATGACTAAAATGAAAACTAGGAATATTCAAAACCCAATTTTTCATGAGTATAACAGTATAGTGACCATCTACACACAAAATGTTGAGTTCACATTTGTGAACTGTTTCCAAACAAAGTGGAGACCTGCTTCATACCCTTCCCATAGCCTCTATATTGGGCCAGTATCTCCATCTCCCAGTTTCTAAGTGTTGAGTGTTACCTTCAAGCCTAGCCCACCCATAGAACTTGCACCAACTGGTAAAGAGGCAACTCTCTGGACCTAGGGATAGAAATTATCCTAGACACATCTTTACCCTTTCTTGGATCTTTCTCCTTCCCTTTCCTGTTCACTTCCTGCCTTAAGAATCAATAAATTACTTATGACTAAATCCCTTCTCAGGCTTATTTAAGTCAGAAGTGAACATAGTTTTAATTTTTAAGGAAGCTGATTTGGGAAAGAACAGGTCCTTGGAAATGGAACCAAAGAGACAATGAATATGAATAATTTTTGAGAAATTGCTATCTAGAAAGATTACACAATGTCCACATTAGATGTTCAAGAGTATTTACTACAACTATATCAGCACAAAAGTGACATGTGCTAACATGAAAAAGGGAATCTTGGGCACCTGGGTGGTTCAGTGGTTGAGCTTCTGTCTTCAGCTCAAGGTCATGATTCCAGGGTCCTGGGATCGAGTTCCACATCAGGCTCCTCACAGGGACCCTGCCTCTCCAACTGCCTGTGTCTCTGTGTCTCTCTGTGTGTCTCTCATAAATAAATAAATAAAATATTTCAAAAAAAAGGGGAAGGGAGGATCTTATCAGGGATGTCTAATTTGTATAAAAACTAACAACTAATTTTTAACTTACCATACTTTAGTAATTCATGAACTTGAAAGATTTTTAATATATTTTTTGGTTGTACCTTTTTGTTATTTCTATTGTGATATAAGTAAGAGTAAGAGTATTGTCTATACTATAAAAATAATAATCTCACAAACACTTTTATTTGAAGAAAAGTTTTACCAAGGTCAGTGCTTAATAATTCTCACTATCCCTAAGATTAGAAAAAAATAATTGGACTCAACTTTCAAAGTTTGTACTTTTGTGTATGTATGCATATACAAGAAGATCTTTATATCAAACATGAGCTTTAAGAAAGAAATAGGAAAAATAAATTCTAAAATTTCCTTCTCTGCTTATATACTATATATATATATACATATATATATATATATTCACATATATACAGGTATATATTCACATATATACCTGTTGGCAGTGATTGTTAGTACATCTTTGAAACTCTCAAATCCCTTTATAGATTCAGCACCTGTAATGATTAGCATTTCTTAAAAGTGTTCACAACATAATTAATCATAAATATCCTGTGGTTGCTTGTGATGAAATAACCATTTCTTAGGGATAATAAATGTTGAGAATTTTTTTCTTAATACCTTTTCCTGTAGGTACAAAAGTGACCTGATTACCACCAGACAAATATTTGGTCATTTCCTGACCAGGAAGATAATTTTCAGGCTAGAATTCATTGATATACATAGCGGGAAACTGGACTTCTTGATTCAGCATGAATTATAAAATTGATGAGATCCATGGTTGTTTTTCAATGTGGAGTTCTTGGCATTATGGAAGAGTCGTTGTTCCTTCAGCTCTTAGACACTGCATCTTATCTGTACCTTGTCTTTCTCTCCTTCCCACTCCTCCAAGGATAAATAAATGATCAGTTTTCTGTTCTACTTTCAACTATTGTATTAAGTGACACTAAGTCCAGGCACTGTACCAGAAGTGCTAGGTTTCTATCTTTCAGTTTAAAATGTTAGTGTTTAAAAGCAATTTCAAGGAGTGAGATGCTCTGTATGTTGCTTATTTGAAGAATCGGTGGTAGGAGCAATGTAAAATTCTTGGAATACATTACTGAAATTGCACATTTCTGAAGTTATAAGTAAGTTGATTCAGATTCTAGCCCTTTGCCTTATACAAGCAGATACAAATTCATCTGATAGGGGCTTATGGATGGCTCAGTCACTTAAGCATCGGACTCTTGATTTTGGCTCAAGTCATGATCTCCAGGTGGTGAGATGACCCCTGCGTGGAGCTCCAGTGCTCTACTGGAAGTCTGCTTGAGAATCTTTCTCTCCATCTCCTTCTATCTCTCCCCCTGATCCCCCATAGTGTTCTCTCTCCCTCTCTCAACATAAATAAATAAATCTTTTAAATAAAGAAATTCATAAGTGAGAAAGAATTGTATGCTAATTGCACATGCTTTTTAAATCCTTTAAAAATACTCAGTATACAACTTGTGTTTGAGCTTGCCAGTGTTCCTTTTGTTACTGTGTATTCTCAAAATTTCCAATGTCTACTGTGACTAACTCAAGAACTACTTCCTTCCAGATTCTTTATTTGATTTAATTAATTGGATATTACCTAAATAGATTGTATTATTACCATAAATGGGTAAAAGTAAATTTGATCTTGTGAAAATGTGTCGTGTGTTTTTAAGTTCCACAAAGTACATTCATTTTCATAGAAATTCAATATAATTTCTAAACCCAAAATTTATCTTATGGTAATAAGGCTATAAGAAAGAAAAAATAGGGGATCCTTGGGTGGCTCAGCAGTTTAGCGCCTGCCTTCAGCCCAGGGCATGATCCTGTAGTCCCGAGATCGAGTCCCACATCGGGCTCCCTGTGTGGAGCCTGCTTCTCCCTCTGCCTGTGTCTCTGCCTCTCTCTGTGTCTCTCATGAATAAATAAATAAAATCTTAAAAAAAAAAGAAAGAAAAATAAAGGAGGTTTTTTGTTTTGTTTTGTTTTTCTGGTTAAAATATATATGGTTCTGGGATTTCTAATCATATTTAAAGGATGTTTTCAAACTGAAAAAAAAAAGAAAGGATCTGTGTTTGAATCTGATTGTGGGTCAAGAACACATGCTTGTACCTTTCTACAAGAAAAAATTTAATATTAATTCTGCTTATAATTTGAAAAGGTGGGGTGAAAAGACAGGAAGGTACCTAAAGTAAGAGCCTGTTCGGTGTGAGTGAGAGTATGCAAAACATGAAAAATATTCACTACAGTGATATGGTTGGTTGTGATAGAATGTGTGTTTATTCTGTTATTCCTTAAAAGCATTTAAGTTTTAGAAGTAATAAATCTTGTGCCATGCTTTTTCATACAGGCCTGGAGTCTTATTTATCTGGATTCAAAACTCCTTTCCATTTGTGTGACTTTGGGCAAGAAAATTAATTTCACTATTACCAAGTTTACTCATGCAAATGTTGGGTAATAAAATCTGTCTCATAGCATGATTGTTAGAATTAAAAGAATTAGCTTAAGTGCCCAGTAAAAGTATTAGGTCCCTAATACCTGGATTTCTAGTCTTTCTCTCTCTGTTATATATTATTCCAGCAGCGTTTATTAATGTAATAATGAGCACATAGAGTTTTCTATCACTATTTTCTGCTCTGTAAGCTTATCGATACAACTTATAGAAGAATTTGGAAATTAGTTGTAGTAGAACTATGTTTTACTGTCCATCATACAAAAACTCATGTCTAATAGTTTTCAGGCTTCCTATTTTGTGTTATGGTAGGAGCTATAGACCTATCCTTTGTGATATAAACCAAAAGGGCCATTTCTACTGTTTTAGCCTGACACAGCCGGAGATCGGACCCATAACTTAAGTTGAGAATGATGTTCTCTCCCAACAGAATGACGCTTGTTCTTCAAGAACACAAAGAAGTTATTCAATGACAGAATATTCATAACTTTTTCAGTTTCCTTTAAAACATAAAATGAAGTAATCCAAGCAGAACACGTTTAACAGATCCTTAAACACAATTATAAATCAATAAAATAGAGCTCCTTGTCTTTGTTACTTGATGTTATTATTATGGAAGTTCATATTAACTGTTAAAGTCTTATTTCCTTTAAAGTTGTTTGACCAAACTGTTTTCTATAACACTCGCTTCCAGAGATTTCTTGGCATTGTTTTTGTTTTGTTTTGTTTTCTAAGTCTGCCATAAATTTTGAGAACTCTTGACATCCTTGCAATACTTAAATCCTTTGTCTTAAAGTTAGATTTAGATTCTGTTGCTTACAAACTAAGAACAATAACTGATAAATATACCAAAGAAATTTGCCTTTGAAATTGTAGTAATAGAGTGCCTTGGTTTGCTTAATTAATCATTAATTGAATTGCATGGATTTTGTACTTTAAACAGTTAATCTGTCTATGACCAAAATGGATAGAAGTCATTGTAGAATATAATAGCAGAGTTTGCCTTCTATTTAAAAGACTGAAACAACAGATGCTTATATGTCCTGTTAATAATTTCATTTTTTAATTGAAATATAATTAACATACAGCATTATATTAGCTTCAAGTATACAACATAATTCAACAATTCTACATATTATTCATTGTTCACCATGAGAAGTGTAGTCACCGTGTGTCACCAAACAATGTTATTACAATCTTATTGCCAATATTCCCTGTGTAGTACTTTTGAGCTCCATGACTTACTTAATTTGGAACAGGAAGTTTGCATCTCTTAATCCTCCTTCTCTATCCACCCAACCCATTTCCCCTCTGGCAACTAGTTTTCTGTTGCTAAAAGTCTACTTATTTGCTGATAGACAAATCTATCTATTAGGTTGCTTCTATATCTTGGCTATGGTAAATAAGGATGCAATTAACATAAGGATGCATATATCTTTTCAAATTGGTGTTTTTGTTTTCTTTAATTAAATATCCAAAAGTGGAATTATTGGATCATATGGTATTTCTATTTTTAATTTTTTGAAATACTCATTCCCACAGTGGCTGCACCAATTTGCATTCCCACCAGCAGTGTACCACGGTTCCTTCTTTTACAAGTGCTTGCCAACACTTATTATTTCTTGTCTTTTTGACTCTAGCGATCTTGGCCAGTATAAGGTGCTATCTCATTGCAGTTTTGATTTGCATTTCCCTGATATTTAGTAATGATCATTTATGTGTGGTGTTGGCCATCTATATAATTTTGTTTCTGGGATTTATTTATTTATTTATTTATTTATTTATTTATTTATTATTTATTTAGCTATCTATTTATAGGTCTGTTATTGTCTTCTGCCCATTTTTAAGTGGATTATTTGTTTGTTTTGGTATTTGGTTTATAAGTCCTTTTTGTATAATGAATACTAACCGCTTATCAGATATATCATTTAAAATATCTTCTCCCACTCAGTAGGTAGCCTTTCTGTTTTGATGATGATTTTCTTTGCTGAACAACAACAACAACAACAACAACAACAACAAAACTATATATATATATATATATAGGCATAGTCCCAGTAGATTATTTTTGCTTTTGTATTGCTTGCCTGAAGAAATAGATCTAGAAAAATGTTTCTGTGGCCAGTGTCAGAGAAATTGCTGCCTGTGCTCTCTTTTAAGACTTTTATGGTTTCAGGTCTCACACTTAAGCCTTTAATCCATTTTGAGTTTATTTTTGTGTGTGGTGAAAGAAATTGCTCTGGTTTTGTTCTTTTGAATATAGTTGTACAATTTTCCCAATACTATCTGTTAAAGAGAATGTCTTTTTCCCATTATGTATTCTTGCCTCCTTTGTTGTAGATTAATTGACCCTGTAGGCATGGGTTTATTTCTAGACTCTGTTTTCTGTCCTATTGATCTATGTGTCTATTTTTGTGCCAGTACCATACTGTTTTGATTACTACATTTTTGTAGTAGATCTTGAAATCTGGGTTTGGAGTATTTTAGCTTTTTTTTTTTTTTTTTTTTTTTAAGATTACTTTGGCTATTTGGGGTCTTCTTCTGTGGTTCCATACATATTTTAATATTATTTATCATAGTTCTGTGAAAAATGTTGATAGGGGTTACATTAAATGTGTAGATTGTTGTGGATAGTATGGACATTTCCTCAATATTTGGTCTGCCAATGTATAAGCATGCAATATCTTTCCATTTATTTTCATTGTTTTCAGTTTCTTTCATCAATGTTTTATGGTTTTCAGAGTACAGGTCTTTCACCTCCTTGGCTAAATTTATTCATAGATATTTTATTCTTTTTTGGTGAAATTGTAAGTACAATTATTTTCTCAATTTCTCTTTCTGCTACTTCATTATTAGTGTGTAGAACTGCAACAGACTTTTGCATATTAGTTTTGTATCCTTAAACTTTACTGGTTTCATTTATTAGTTCCAGTAATTTTTTGGTGGAGTCTTTAGGGTTCTCTGTACATAGTATTATGTCACCAGCAAATAGTGACAGTTTTACTTTACTAGTTTGGATGCCTTTTATTTCTTGTCTGACTGCTGCAGCTACGACTTCTAGTACTATGTTGAAGAAGAGTAATGAGAGTGGATATCTTTATCTTGTTTCAGGTTTTAAAGGAAAAGCTCTGTTTTTCCCCATTAAGGATGATATTAGCTGTGGGTTTTTCATAATAGACCTTTATTATTTTGAAAAATATGTCCTCTAAATCTACTTAGTTGAGAGTTTGTATCATGAATAGATGTCATACTTTGTTAAAAGTTTTTTCTGCATCTATTGAGATGATTATATGGTTTTTATCCTTTCTCTTATCAATGTGATATATCACATCATTTGATTTGTGGCTATTGAACTACCCTTGAATCCCTGGACTAAATCATGGTGAATGATTTTTTAACTGTACTATTGGATTCAGTTTGCTAATATTTTGTTGAGGATTTTTGAATCTATGTTCATCAGAGATATTGAATCTATAAGTTTACTTTTTTGTAGTGTCTTTGTCTGGTTTTGGTATTAGGGTAATGCAGTCTCACAGAATGAACTTGGAAGCTTTCCTTCTTCTATTTCTTGGAATAGTTTGAGGAGAACAGGTATTAACTTTTTTTTTTTTTTAATGTTTGTTAGAATTCACTGTGAATCCATCTGGTCCTGGACTTTTTCATTTATTGAAAGTTTTTGAATTATTGATTCAATTTAATTGCTAATAGTCTGTTCAAATTTTCTATTTCCTCTTGATTTAGTTTTGGAAGGTTATATAATTCTAGGAATTTATCCATTTCTTCAAGTTTGCCCAGTTTTTTGGCATTTAATATTTATAGTGTTTTCTGGTAATCCTTTGAATTTCGGTGGTGCTGGTTGTTATTTCTCTTTCATTTCTGATTTTATTTATTTGAGTCTTCTTTTTTCCTTGATGAGTCTAGTTAACAGCTTATCAATTTTGTTGATCCTTTCAAAGAATCAGTTTAATTTGGGGTTTTTTGTTTGTTTGTTTTATTTTATTTCACTTTCCCCCTAATTTTTAAGGATTTTCTCTTTTCTACTGTGTTTGGCTATGTTTTTCTTTTTTCTAGCTCCTTTAGATGTAAGTTTAGGTTGTTTATTTGAGATTTTTCTTCTTCCTCGAGGTAGGCCCATATTGTTATAAGCTTTCTTCTTAGAACTGCTTTTGCTGCATCCCACAGACTGGACTATTGTATTTTCATATTCATTTGCTACTGGGCATTTTTTTATTACCCCTCAATTTTTTAGTTGGTCCATTCATTGCTTAGTAGCATCTTATTTAGCCTACATATATTCAAGTTCTTTCCAGACTTTTTTTTTGTAATTAACTTTTAGTTTCATACCATTGAATTCCAAAAAGATGTATGATATGATGATTTAAAACTTGAATTTCTTGAAATTTATTTTGTAGTCTAATGAGATCTATCCTGGAAAATATTCATATGTATTGAAAGGAATGTCTTCTTCCATTTCTGGATGTAATGTGTGTGTGTGTGTGTGTGTGTGTATATATATATATATATATATATATATATATATATATATATATATATATCTTTGAGGTCCATCTAGTGTAATGTGTTGTTCTAAGCCACTGTTTCCTTGTTGATTTTCTGTCTCGATGATCTATCCATTGAGGTAAGTGGGGTGTTAAAGCCCCTTGCTGTTATTGTATTACCATCAATTTCTCCCTTTAAAGGTCTGTTAATATTGCTTTATATATCTATATGCTTCCATGTTAGTTGCTTAGCTATTTATAATTGCTATATCCTCTTGTTGGATTTTTCCCTTTATCATTATTTTTCCCCTTTTTTGTCTCTTGATACAGTCTTTGCTTTAGCATTTGTCTATATTAGTATTGCTACCCCAATTTTCTTTTTGTTTCCATTTACATGGTAAATGTTTTTTCATCCATTCACTTTTAATCTGCATGTGTCTTTAGATCTAAAATGAGTATCTCTTGACAGCATATAGACAGATCTTGCATTTTTATCACTCAGTCACTCTATGTCTTTTGAGTGGAAGATTTAGTCTGTTTACATTTAAAGTAATTATTCATGGGTATACACTTTTTGCCATTTTGTTCTCTTTGTTTGTTTTTGTTGTATTGAACAATTGTTATTTGTTCTTCTTCTCTGTCCCTTTCTTCTCATGTTCTCACTCTTTATGGCTTGATGGCTTTCTCTATTGCCATGCTTTGATTCTTTTCTCTTTTTTGTGTATATGTATTTAATATAGGTTTTTGATTTGTGGTTACCATTAGGTTCATTATATATAACCTCTTAGCAGTATAGCAGTATATATTAGGTTGATGGTTGCTTAAGTTTAACACATTCTAAAAGCACTAAATTATCACCCCCACACACACATTTTAAATATATGATGTCATATTTTATATCCTTTCATTTTGTGACTCCTTGTTTGATTTTTGTAGATATAATTTTTTGTGTGTGTGTTTGTGTTTTAACCTCCATACTGGCTTTATAAGTGGTTAATCTACTTATAAAGTAGATTATTGTTTGTTTGCATTTACCTATGATTGTTTTTCCTTTGATAATTTTCTTACTTCTACTTATGGCCTTTTCTTTCCATTTGAAGAATCCCCTTTAACGTTTCCTATAAGGCTGGTTTAGTGGTGATAAACTTCTTTAACTTCTATTTGTCTTGAAAACTCTTCATCTCTCCTTCTATTCTGAATGATCATTGTGCTAGGTAGAATATTCTTGGTTGCCAGGATTTTTTGTTTGTTTGTTTGTTTTTGTTTCTTTCTTTTTGTACATTGAATATATTGTGCCACTATCTTCTGACTCACAACGTTTCTGCTAAAACTCAGCTAGTAGCTTATGGAAGCCTTATAGGATTTCCCTTGCTTCTGTTTTCTTTTCGCTTGCTCTTTTAAAATTCTCTCTTTATCACTAATTTTTTTTGCCATTTTAGTTATTATGTGTTTTGACAAGGACTTCATTGGGTTAATTTTGTTGGGGGCTCTCTGTTCTTCCTTGGTCTGGCAGTCCATTTCCTTCCCCAAATTGGAGAACTTCTTAGCTATGATTTCACTTTTTTTTTCACTCCTCTCTCTTATTCTGTGATCCCTATAATGTGAGTGCTGTTATTCTTTATAATGTTACTGACTTCCCTTAACCTATTCTCATTTTTTATTCTTTTTTTTTTCCTTTTTTGCTGTTCAGCTTGGTTGCTTTCCATCACCCTGTCTTTCAGAACACTTATCAGTTTTATGATTTTTTAATCTACTATTGATTCCCTCTAGTGTATTTTTAATTTTAGTTACGATCTCTGACTTTCGTTTTTGGAAGTCTTACTGAGATCCTCCACTTTTTTTTCAAGTCTATTAAGTATCTTCATTGCAATTACTTCAAATTCTTTATCAAACATATTATTTCTTTTCTTTTCATTTAGTTCTTTTGCTCTGATTTTGTCTTATTCTTTTATTTGGAACATATTCCTCTGTTTCCTCATTTTGCCTGACTTTCTCTGTTTTTTTTTTTTCTTCTTCTATGAATTAAGAAGGTCAGCTATGTCTCCCAGACTTCAAAATAGTGGCCTTATGAGGAAGAAGCTCTGCAGCATGATGCCCCCTGGTCATCAAAACCAGGTGCTCCAAGGGTGTTTTCTATGTGGGCTTCATGGAACTACTGTTATGGCTGAGGCATGTTTGCCTTCAGCCTGGTCAGCTGCAGTGGCCTGTTGTGGGAGCAGGGTTTGGTTTGATGTTGTTGAGAGGACTGAGATAACCACGGGCTTGTGGTTGCATGGTTTCAGGAGACAGGCTAGCTTTCTGTACACAGTCTTTGTGTTACAGTTCTGTGCCAACCAAACTGCAAAGCACTCTCCTGTGCTGCCCTTTGAGAGATGTTTTTTGGTAGTGGGGCTGGTAGCCAGATCAGATATCTGTCCTGAGTCCCTGTGTCAGACTACAGTTGCACTGAACTGCAGGGACTGCCAGCTAAAAGGCTCAGTCATATTGGTGGTCATCTCCTTCTCTCCCTAGGGCAAGAGTCACTTTGGAGTGACACCAGTCCCTACCTGGGTTGCTTACAGGGTGTGCCTGGGCAGAAGCCACTTTGGAGGTAAGCCTGGTGAGTGGGAAAGGTCAGAGCAGGTCCACCGAGAGCATGTGGGCAAGGCACTTAATGCTAGCAATTTACATGGAGAGTTTTACTGCTGGCTTCTGCAATTGTCCAGCTATTTAGGCTAGGGAGGGGAGGAGAAATAGTACTTGCCAGCACTTTTGTTCTTTGAGAAGTCTCCTAAAGGTCCCTGTCTCTCCAGAGCACTTTCTGAGTTTAATAAATAACTCTCCTTCACATATACCCCAGGCATTTTTCAAACCTCTGCTTCTATGCTGTGTCTCAGCTGGGTTATTTGTTATGCTGGTTCTTTAAGGGCTGGAACTATTTCCTATTGCCCTCTGACTCCCCAGAGCTAAGCCTGCTGATTTTTAAAGTATGCAGAGTTAAGCCCTGCTGATTTTAAAAACCCTATTGGTCTTCAAAGCCAGACGTTCTGGAGACGCATCTTCCCAGTTCAGGTGTCCCATGCCTGGGCTGCCTATGTCAGGTTTGATCTTCTTGCTTCTCCATGCATGTGGAGTCCTTCCCATTTGTAGTTAATCTCACCTGAAATTCGGTTGTGGACCATGTCTCTTCCCCTCTTAGCCTTTTTGATGTGGTCTCCTCTCTATTATTGACTGTGGAAAGTCTGTTCTGCCAATCTTTGTGTCATTTTCAGAATTAGTTACATACAATCTTTCTGACCTCTCTATTCCCAACTTCTTATTTTATTTAAATTGAAAGACTCCCTATTATATTTTAATAAAGTTAGTTGTGTCATTTGCTAATTATATATTATTGAGGAAGCTTCTTAAAAGCAATAAAGCTTGATTTTCTGACTTGTGAAAAAGGAAAATAATGCTATTTTCTTAATAAGATGTTTCTTGGCAAGGATTACATTGAATATTATATGCAATGAACTAAGAAATATGAGTTTGGGTTTTTTTGTTTTGTTTTTGCTTTGCTTTGTTTTTTTACCAAAATACATCGCAGGATCAGTATTTATAATAACAAGAAAGTCTAGGCTTTATTTTATTTATTGAATCAGCCTAATCTAAGTTTATAGTCATGTGGATTCTAGTTTAAGCAAAGCATCCCAATTCTCACTTCTGTCTCTGTGGATATAGATGTAACTCTCCATAATAACATATTATTTTTCTAGACTTTTGTCACATTTCCTTGACCTTACCTAGAAAAAATAGAATTAGAATGCCATGTCATTTAAATAATGGCCATTTTAAGGCACATTGGCATGTCTGTGAAAAGCTTCATTTTACTTTTCCTAAGGTAACAACATATGTATTTAATATTTTAGTGGCCTAATAAGCAAATAATATTTGTCATAATTTAACTTCCGTATGTTTAGGTTTGCCTGTTGATGCAGTTACAGTTGTTTTCATTGTTTTAATTAGTAGGTTTTGTTTGTTTGTTTTTTGAGGGGCAGAGGGAGAGAACGTGTGCATACAAACATGGGGAGGGGCAGAGGCAGAGAGAGAAGCAGGCTTCCCCCTGAGCAGGAGCCTGGCATGGGGCTGGATCCCAGGACCCCTGGATCATGACTTGAACTAAAGGCAGGCACTTAACTGACTGAGCCACCCAGGTGCCCTTTGTTTTTGCTTTAATTTGAAAGAATTGTAAGAGTGGTTTGGCTATTTATTCATCATTAAAATTTTGATTCTTCTAGGAACAATTTGCTTTTTCCTTGAGGGAATTTTCAATATACTTTAATTATACATACACTATATTTATATGTATATATATGAAGTATATATATATATATATATATATATATATATACACTTATATGGTGCAGTTTTCTAAGTATTAAATTGACTTTATTTAATGACACACTGGTCAACTACTACTTATCTGGTACCCGTATGGGCAGATTTATGCAAATGTACTTTAATTTTACATTTTGTGTTTATTATCTGTTATTTGCTCTCATCAGTATTTCTTTGCAGTTATTAGTACACATTAAAAATGTTTTGATTGTAAATAACAAAACATATACATATAATATATACTATATATATTCTAAAATCAACTATGTGTTAGTTGATATATTAAGAGATTTTAAATCTACACACACACACACATACCAATGACCCAAGTTGATATATAAATTATACCAGTTTATGGTGAAAATACAATCAGAAATAAGGTGAATAAATGGAAAAATACACATTTTTGTTCTCTTTTGAAAACTATGGAAATAATACTCTCTGGTACAATGGAAAAAAATCTAAGTGCTTATATTGCAATAGTATATTGATTTTCTGACTGTAAGATCCATCATAATTGAACAGTAAACTCTCCTATTTAATTTGTGGAAGTGTTGTCAGAAGTATATAATGTAGAATTATATATTAAATAAATTTAAATAAGGCCCTTGGATTTATTTATCTACCTCATTTGAATTAAACTGCCCTTCTGTATGGTAATGAGAAGATACAGAATCCCTACTTAATGATGAAGAATGATTAGAATTTTAACATTTCTTTTGGGATATAAATTAATTCTCTAGTTAGTAAAAATGGAGAAGAATGTGCCTTGTTGCTCTTAACAGAGAATGCTATCTTGCCCATTAACTACGAGCTTACTGCCTCTTTTTCCTTGCATGTTTTTCTAATCAAGGACATACTTTCTCCCCTGAGGCACGTGGGAGTTTAGCAATTACTTGCAGCTCTAACACTAGGCAATTTCTTCTGGGACTGCAATCTGTTAGAGTTCAATTTTCTCAACCACAGACAAAATGATCAGAATGAATTCATTCCTTTAGAATGAAACCAAGTGAATAAACTAAATGTGATTGAAATGAACTTAGGTGGCACTCATACATAAATCAACAGACTACCCCAGCACATAGCCCAACTGTACATACTTATGGCATGCGTTTTTTATCCCAGCAACTTTAAAAATTTTTTTTAGTAGTCCAAAAACATTTTGTTAAAGTCCCAATAAAGTTCAATATGAATGTAATAATTGTAATTATGTATAGGTATTAGCATATCATCCTGCAAAGAGATTCCTTTTTATTACCTGCCCTCTGACAGTATAAGAGAGCTACTGTGAATACACATCTTCAAAGGTTGGTGGTAACAAATGTTTTTTTCTTTGCCAATCTGTTAGGTAAAACAACGACCACAATAATAAAACCCATTTTGGAAAGTTTGCATGTATTTCAGAATGAGTGTGTTTAAATAATTTCCACACATTTATTGGTCATTTATTTATGAATTTTTTGTTAATTTGTTTATACCTAATTCGCATTTTTCTTTTTTTTTAATATTTTATTTATTTATTCATGAGAGACACAGAGAGAGATGCAGAGACACAAGCAGAGGAATAAGCAGGCTCCATGCAGGGAGCAGTCATCACGCGTGATGCAGGACTCAATCCTAGGACTCCAGGCTCATGCCCTGGGCCAAAGGCGGATGCTCAACTGAGCCACCCAGGGATCCCAGATTTACATTTTTCAAGCAGATTTTTTTTCCTTTTTTTCTTTGTGAAAGTTCATTCCCATTTAAAGGATTGAGTCTTTTGCCACATGTGTTGCAGATTTTGTAATTGTCATTGTCATCACGATTATTTAAGTACAGAATCATTCTTTTTGGCTTTTAGTAACATGTTTATATTTAAATGAAATTTATCATGTGGATTTTTTAGGTTTTTATGTTTTTTTTTATGTTAGTGTGGTTTTTGTTTTTATAAAGGAGAAAATCAGCAATGATCATAAGTATTAAAAAATATGGATGAGCAAGTGACACTTTGGATAATGACTTCTCATTTGTGTAGCTCTGTGGAAGATAAATACTCTGATTTTTCTAGGTGTGATTTTGTCTTATGCCATGGGAATAAGGATATCTGATTTATTTTCTCAAGGGTCGCTCCCATTTGCACTGCAGCTATAAAATGAGAAGTTTGGACTAAATAAACTTTAGATTCCATTTTTTTTCCCAACTATCTATGACTTCCTGGCTGTTATATTTTAATATCATTATATAGTTAAAATTGTGGAAACACTCAATATATATGAATGATAAAATGGCAAGATTACGAAGGCAAACTGCATGAAAAGTTCATGAGGCTTCAAACAGGGAGAAAGTTGCAGATAATTTCTAGTTAATACATGTGGGAGATTCTAACCCATATTGCATATCAGTTCATGATCTTTATATTACCAATCACCTATGTAGAGCACATGGAATTTCCCAGAGGGCCGAATGAATTGCCCTCCTGTACAGAGGAATTGCTACATTTATCCCTGTACTATTTTAATTCGGTACAGTAAGAATTTATCAACCAACTCCTGTAAATTCTGAGGAAATTAAATGAGTTATAGTAGAGAGAAACTGTAGTCTCAGGGTTGTCTCCTAACATTTATTTGGTGAATATACCACAGTTTGGAATATAGTCTTCTTTCCTATAGTCTCAAAATCGATTTTTCTCTGTGTAGTGGACACATACAAACCAAACCCATGAGAATGGTGTTAATTAATTTGAACATCACATGGCTGGTGTTATTTTGATTTCAGCAGACCTGTAGGGGAAGATAAATAAAAATTGGAAAGTTGTATGTAGACCACAGCTTTGGACTATCGAAAATGAATTTAGGTTTAATGAATTAACTAAAATATCTTAGTGGTGCCTGGGTGGCTCAGGGAGTTAAGGGCCTGAGTTAAGCTCACATCATAATCTCGGGGTCCTGGGATTCAGCTCCACATCAAGCTGCCAGCTCAGCAGAATGTCTACTTGTCCATCTGCCCCTCTCCCTACTCATATTCTCTCTCTCAAATAAATAAATAGAATCTTTTACAAATAAAATAAAATAAAATAAAATAAAATAAAATAAAATAAAATAAAATAAAATAAAATAATATAATATAATATAATATAATATAATATAATATAATATAAAACTGTTGCATTCCCTTCCTGCAAATGGGATTCTCATATAAATGGCACTGGCATTTGCAGAATATTTTCACTAAATCTTTTGTACCCACTTCTAAAAGAGGATAGACTTGCCACAAGGACCATATTTCTTTTTTTTTTTTAAGATTTTATTTATTTATTCATGTCAGACACACACACAGAGAGGCATAGATACAAGCAAAGAGGGAAGCAGGCTACCTACAGGGAGCCTGATGTGGGACTCGATCTGGGGACTCCAGGATCACGCCCTGAGATGAAGGCAGATACTTAACCACTGAGCCACCCAGACATCCCAGGACCACATTTCATAAGAGCTCTTGCTTGAAGCTTACTTATGAAGGAATAGACTTGAGAGGACTCTTCTGGACTTTACCTGATCGTTCTAATTTATCTTATTGAATTCTGGCTAACTCATACTGCAATTAACAACTTCTTTTTGATGGAAAAGTACTCTTAAGAATTCAAATCCTGCTGGAATCAGAACATTGCAATCACTTCTGGAAGTAACCCTGACTTTGCATGCTTTCATTATTGGTGTACAATTTTGAAAACGGTATCTCATTTGCCTTATCCTCAAGCAGGGGAAAAGATCATCAAGCCATTCAAATACTGGTAATATGCTATTTGTGCAGGTGTTACAAAAGTAAGATGTAGTTCCCATTCTCTAATAACTAATTCTAAGTATTTTGCAACTCTGATGGCCTTACATCAAGACAAGAATAATTTTTGAAAATCCTTTAGAAAAGTTGTGTTAAATAATCTATGACTTTAATGATGGCCTTTCATGTTTTGTCATTTTCAAAATCTAGTTCAAACATATAGGAAATGTCATTTATAAAAAATACAATAGAGGCAGAATAAAAGACTAGCTTGCTAAGAATAATTAAAGTAGAGGTGGTTTCTAAGATCAGGAAAAGGAGGTTGGAAATATCTGATTTGATATTCACTAAGGAAGAGGTGAAAGACGGAACAATACAACAGGCAGATCTTTGGTCAATTTGTTTGGAAATTCAGAAACATTAAATATGGCAGAAGAATTTAGAAGCAACGTGTTAAAAATGTTCTCTCTCTGTGGTTTTGCTCTCCAAAACAGGGGTCATTTCTATTTCTTATTTAATTTTTTATTTGAGTAGAGTTGACACACAATGTTACATTAGTTTCAGGTATATAATATAATGATTTAACTTCTCTATACAGAGCATTTGTTTTTGAAGTCCAAGTTTGAGAATACAAGCCTAAGAAGAAAAGTAATGGATGCCATTATGGACTAAATGTCTCAGACATTACCATTTGTTAGCGAAAGAAAGAAGAAAGAAAGAAAGAAAGAAAGAAAGAAAGAAAGAAAGAAAGAAAGAAAGAAAGAAAGAAAGAAAGAGAAAAAAGAAACAAACTGAAGAGTTTTTAAAACAAAATGGAAAGGGCTTCACCAGGCTTCATGTCAAACACAACATTCCTGGAGGAGACAGGAATACATTAAATTAAATTTAAAAGAAATTAGTAAGAAATAAAGCCTTCACAATAATGTCTTTCAGCCTATATCTTTCCATTTATGTCTTTAATATTTCTCATTAATGATTTCATTTTTTATAGCTGCCCAATGCATTTTTCATTAGACTTATTCTAAGTAGTTGGTATGTTTTTGATAATTTTTATATTATATATATATAGAGATATATTATATATATATTGAATATACCTCATATAATATACGTAGTGTGGTTTTCTTTAGAGTTATACTATCTGCATCATTGACTTCATGTGTTTTCATATTTAAAACTTTCAAACATACTTTCCTTAAATATTGCATCTGTCCCATTTCTTTTCTCTTCTATTTTTTTTTCTTTTTTCATTTCTTCTCTTTTAACTAGACTTTAGTTATGGGTATTTTCTACCTTTCTACTGTGGCCCATATATCTTTCATAGTTCCTTATATATTGTCTACTTCATTAAAAAAATTGTCTCTTCATGCTTCTGTTGGGATCTTTCTTTTTGACTATTCTTTCAATATAATAATTATCACTTCAGTGATGACCAATATCATGGTGAGCCAAACTATTGATATCTTAAATCATTACATTTTCAGTCATTTGTCACTTAATTATATATATACAGAATTAGAATTCTCAATTGAAATTGTTTTGTCTTTTAAGAAAAATATTTAAAGCCTACATTTATAATAACTATCATCTCAACTTGCTATAAATTATGTTTCTATTGTATGCATTTTATCTCCGTTTCATTTTTTAAAAATTTTTTATGTGTTTTGTGTCTTATGCTAGGTAATTTTGTGCTGAATGTCCGAAATAATATATGAAAAGTTGTGGAGATAATTTGAGACTCTAGATAATATTACATTTTGGTTTGTTTTGCTCATAGAAGACAGCTATAATATAGAAAGATCACCTTAATCTAGTCACAAATTAAACTGATTGGTAACTGGGCTTCAGTCCTACTACATGTTGGCTGTTTCAGTTCATTGATATTCCTAGGATATAGTCTTTTGGTGTTCCAAAATAAAGCTTACTAGGGTGTCTTTTTCTTGGCTCTATCTCATTGATAATTTTTATGCTTTCAGTATAGTGATGTCAAGAAGTTCTGTTCATGTGTCTCAGCATATTATCCACTGCTTTGGAAACCACATCTCAAAGAGAAAATCAGTTTGAATTCTGGGCTTACTTCCCTTTGTTTTTCTCCATTCTCTGATCTTGACCCTGATAATCCTTACTGCCACAGTTGTTCCACTATGCCTTAAACTATATATTGTTTTATCAACTCTTCTAGTTGCTCTCAGCAAGAGGATTGTTCCAAAACATGCTAGCCCTTTATTGCCAGTGTAGGGGCAGAAAACAGATTAAGAAGAGAATAACATTTCATAATATGGGTGCCCCATAAAAATATGGTATTCAAGAAATAACCAGTGTTCATACTTTGGACAAGGAAACAGAGTTTGTGAAGAAGTGACAAGACAATGGGGCTTAAGGCACTAAATTGGTAAAGATGTAACAAGGTTTATATAGCCTTCTCAACCCTAACTTTCCTATTTCTGGTGATAAGGATATCTTCTACCCTGCTCTTACAGGGAGGGTACCTTCCACATGAAAGATTTTTTTCCTGCTTTCAGGGAGAAAAGGAGAGTCAGAGTGTCATTCTTGGACTGCTTCTTAAGTTACTTTAATTCAAAATATTGATATGCCAACCTGGCACATTTTGATGTGGCATATTCTGTGCCCTTTCTCCAGTAAGAAGAACTAATAATACCTATAATATGGACTGCATCTAGAGTGTAATAGAAGATAAAGTATCAAGGAGACCTAAGTTTAGGGCTCTAAGGAAGAAATTTTGTCATTTATTATATCAGTAAAAATATTGAATAAAGATCAGGTTTGATCAAGAGTTGATGAAAATTAAAGTTTATTGTCAAATATTAAATTTGAAATACAATATATGTATACATGTCTAGAATTTATTAAAATAATGGGTTGAAATTCATTTCAGATATCATATATACATTTCAGAATCATTACTATAAATGGTAATATAAATAGATGAGATTAAAAACTGTTAGTCTTTAACAGACAAGTCAAGTGATTTAAAGATTGCCTCCTAAGAATTCCAATGTTTAGAAGTTGGGATCAAAATCATGAACAAGCAAAGAAAATGAAAAGCAGTTTCCAGAGAAGTGAAGGGATGAATAGATGTGTGGAATTAATGTGGACATATCATGTAACGATCTATTTTAAGTTATAAAGTACATTGATTGAGAAATGTTGTTGATTTGATAATGTGTTAATCATCGAAGACCTCATAAAAATATTTCCAGGTAAAGAATGAGTAGGATATCATGATTAAAGTATTTTAAAGCAAGAAAGGAGAAAAAAAACAAACAAAAAAGAAAACAAAAAACAAAAAAGGAGAAACATGTGCTCCAAGAAAGGAGCATATGCAGACAATTTATTTTAGCAATTTTCTATAATAGATCTGGGGATCCATTATAGTATCTCTAGGGAGTAGCTGGAACTCTTTATAGAGTTTTCTTTAATTCAGCTGGGATATTTTTAAAAATAATTCCGCTCAGAGAGAAAATGTGGTGAGGTCAGAATGGAAAGGGAACATTTGTAGAAGGTAAGTTCCATGACTAACTTAGAATATTAAATGAAGGGCACAAGTAGAGCCTGGCATTAGATAAGACAATGGGTAGATTGCCAGCTGCAACAGGAAGAAAGGGAATATGTAGGTGCAGATGCAGAAGTTATTGGTGCTATGGTGTTGTGACGTATTAAGGGCACAAAAGTTTATTACTGTTTTTCCCCCTTATCTCCAAAGAAGCAAAGTTTTCTAAGCATGAGAAAAATGGAGAAAGATTATAATTTTGTAGAAAGAATATGTGAAAAAGTACTCAAGTGAATGGGAGAGTGGTGTAATTAGGGATATGTTATAGGAAAATAATGTCAGTACTGGGGGCTTACTCCACATTTGTGATCATAGATATATAATGTGAGACAAACTACCATCGCAGTAATATTCCTCCCATCCATTCATCTTCACTGAAGCACATAATTCAGCTTGGATTTAGCAAGTGTTGAGTTTTTGAAAGAAAAGTAGGCAGGGCAGTTCTATTTACTGGAGGTGGGAAGATGCACTTAAAAGGATAGACAATGAGATTTAAGCCTAGCAAGTACAGAGGTGAAGATATGGATGGTGATTGACTAAAGATCACACTCTGACAAGTTTTCTGAGACCCATTTTACGATTTGGAAAACTTAGAGAGAAGGAGAGAAAGAGGGAGGGGGAGGGAGAGAGGAAGAAGAGGAGGGAGACAGGGAGAGAAGATGAGAGACAGGAAAAGAAAGAAAGAAAAAGAAAGAAAAAGAAAAGAAAGAAAGAAAGAAAGAAAGAAAGAAAGAAAGAAAGAAAGAAAGAAAGAAAGAAAGAAAGAAAGAAAGAAAGAAAGAAAGAAAGAAAGAAGATGAAAGAAAGAAAAGAAAGAAAGAAAGAAAGAAAGAAAGAAGAAAGAAAGAAAGAAAGAAAGAAAAAGAAAGAGAAAGAAAGGAAGGAAGAAAGGAAGGAAAGAAGGAAGGAAGGAAGGAAGGAAGGAAGGAAGGAAGGAAGGAAGGAAGGAAGGAAGGAAGGGAGGGAAAGAAAGAAAGGAGGGAGGGAGGGAGGGAGGAAGGAAAAGAAAAGGAAGAAGGAAATAAGCAAATAAATGTTTTTTAGTGAATCTTCGTCTGTGCTAGAGTAAAAGCTCTAAGGTTTTTTTTTTTTTTTTAATTCATTTAATCTCATAACAACTCTATGAGGTATTCTTATGTCCATTTCATAGGAAACTGAGACATAGGGATATTATCCAATTTACCCTAAGTCATAACAGTCAGCAGGTCCAGAGTTGGGTCTCAAATTCAGACTGTCAAGATCCTGGAGCCTCCTTTTTCAGACATCAAACTGTTCTTCCAACCCAGCAAAATGGGGGAAATTAGAGCAGTCTCTTTAAGTTGCCAGACCTATATAATAAAGAACATTGTTTAAGTGCCAGTGTTTAAATGTAGGAGGAAGTGATAGTGTTCAGACAAGCTCATTTTTCTTGATGTCTCCTAAAATTGTTTTCAACTGAAGTTACTCTGTTATAAAATATATTTGCTAAATCTTTCTCCTTGTAGTCCATGGACTATGGACTCATTCTCCGAGATGTTTGTAAGTGCATTTTATACTAATTAATTTCTTTCCTATTGAGCTGATTTTGAATTTATTGAAATGAAAGCATAGCACTTCACTTTGTGATGTAACCAGGAGCTTTTTTTTCTCACGTTTGATCCCCCACATCTAGTTGTAATAGTAGTTATTGATGAAGAAAACTTAAATTACAAATGTTTAATTATGAAAAACATAATGAGTCAAATATACCACCTACCAGTGAAAAGGTTCAAGATTGCTTTTAAGTATAGATCTTATCTAATGGTTTTTTAATGGTTCAGAGAAGGAAAAAATAGTTTTATAGCTTAATTATTATTATGGACTGAATGTGTTTCCTATGTTAATCCATATGTTAAAATACTGACCCCCAAAATCCATGTGGTAAAGTACTGACCCCCACTATTAGGGGGATATTAGGAAGTGGGACCTTTGGATGGTGATCGATGCATGAGTATGAAACCCTCATGAGTGGGATTAGTGAACATATAAAAGAGACCACAAAGAGCTCTCTTAACTGTTCTGTCATCTGAAAACACAGGGAGAAAATGACCATTTATGAATCAGGAAGCAGGTTCTCACCAGACACCCAAATCTGCCAGAGCCTTGATCTTGGACTTCCCAGCCTCCAGGGTTGTGGGAAATTCACTTTTGTTGTTTGTAAGTCATCTAGTCTTTGATACTTTGTCAAAGAAGCATGAACAAAAACATCCATTAATTATCTGAGTTTTATGTATGGTTAAAACAAATATACTTCCTTGAACTACCCTGAAAATATCCCCAAATCTTCCTAAAATGTAGGGTTTTGAGTCATAGAAAGCATTGGAAAAAATATTTTGTCTCATTATGATGATTTTCATAAATGTGCTTTAAGGCTTCCTCTTCTTCCTTCTATATAAGATTGATGAATATTTATGTAAGAATTTGACATTAGAAAGATTTCATTGTTGTAAGTCAATTATCTCTGTAAACTTGGAAATTTATCATTCAAATATTATATTTAAAGTAGTCTACTAACTTGGATACTACAAAAAAAAGAAAAAAGAATCGTCTTTATAATTGAATTTATTATATCAGTAAAAAAATAAATGAAATAGTGCATTTAAAATAAAAATTCAGATTTCATACCATTTAATAAATGATAGTTTCTATCAATTACCAGTTTTTGCTCCCACTAAATTTTAAAATTAATAATTGAACATGCCTATATTACTCATACATAAGATAAAGGGCTTTTGTGAGTCATTAAAAGTATACTTGCAGCAACTAGTATTTGTGATGCTATTTTACATACACAAGCATATACCTGCTTTCAGACTTAAATTTAAAAATCTGAAATCTTTGTTTTTAATCCATTGTGGGACATTTTTGGGTACTGCAACTACCATTTATGCCTTCTTACCTTGAAAACAAGATTGTAAATCCATGTTGATTGTATTTTATAAAAGATAAGGTTGGGGCACTTGGGTAACTCAGTTGATTAAGTACCGCTTGAAGGTTGGACTCTTGATTTCAGCTCAGGTCATGATCTCAGGGTCCTGAGAGCAAGCCAAGCTCTGTGTATTCAGTGGGGAGTCTGCTTTATTCCCTCTCCCACTGTATCTCCCCCTGCTCATGCACACACTCTTTTCCTCTAAAACAAATAAGTATATCTTTAAAACAAAAACAATAACAGAAAATGAGGTGGAATAACAGCATTACTAGGTAAAATTGCCTACATTTTAAGTGTCATCTTTCTTCAACAAATTCCTATTTTCCAGGTTCTAGAACTCAGCTGTAAAAATTCAGAAACTTGATTTTTACTGTTAAACTAAGAGGGAATCCATCTTTCATGCTTGAGCACATGTTAACCTCATAAAAATCTTACATGTCAGAATTTTTCTGTGTTAATTTATAATAAAATATGTAATTGTTAAATAGACCCAAATATACCTGTATTCTCAGCAGTCATTAGGTGGATGGAAAGCCATGTGATAATTGTTGACTTTTTTGCTCTTCCTGCTAGGCTTTAGTATTCATTAAAGCATTGATTATTTATAATTTAACTTTTTACTCCCAGCAACTATCATTATACTCCGTAAACATACAAGTGTTTGATGAATGAGTGAGTGAATTTGAATGATATTATCTTAAACCACCAATTATAATTAAAAGAAAATAGAATTATCAGGTTATTACATAACAGTTTATGTAAGCTTTTCATGTAAATATACTATGAAAGAAAATAATCACATTACACCAAGATTGTAAATGTCATAAGAGACTTTCTTCTTTTAAATCAAGCTCTACAATCTGCAGCTTTGTTGTATATAGCATATATTTTTATCACATCAACGGCAACCTAGATAATCCTGATATGGTTGTTATAAAGACTATTTCTGCCAAATTCACGATGAAATGTAAATTCTAAAAGATATGATGCTAGAATATTGCATGGATGATAAATACAGTATCTGTATATAGAGCCACATATATTACAGGGCTTTCTACGTAGTGTCTACTTTCTCCTTGATAAGAAATAGGTCCTTTCTCAGAATTTTTTTAAACAAGTATAGTAAGGAGGTTTTGAAATAAATTAACACCATCTGGGAAATGGAGTGCACAAATATTACCATGAACATAATGTATCACACACCAAAAAAAAACAGTGCTTGCTAATGTGTAATAAATAAGGTTTCTTTCTTTCCCTGTATCTTCCTGAAATCTTGGCTTCAAACAGCTCTAAATTCATAGAGATAGAAAGAAGAAATGGACAGAAACATAATATAGAATCTTAATTTTCATAAATTACATACAATGGTTTTCCTATCACATTCAGTAATAATCAGTCTCATTCCAGCTCAAGTGCATATTTATTAATTTACCTCCAGTTCATCCTAGCTATGAATGTAACTTCTACACCAGAAAATTATGTAAGTGAATTGTTACTTTCTCTCTAGTCATTGTTTACTTAGAGGATAAGTTATTTGAAGAACTTGCTTTTTAAAAAAAATGCAGTCTTGTCTAAGAAACTCTGTAACCATATGGCTAGAATTGCATGTATGTTTCATATTGCACTAAACATAACAATTGTACATTTAGCCCTGAAACTCAGCCAGATAGAAGGTAGTATAAAGTCAAGAAGTACATCAGACCTGGGATTCCTCCCTGGTCTCAATAATGGAGTAGATGCAGGTCCTAGGAAAAGTTCTTTAACCTCTCTTAGCCCCATTCTTTTCATTTGTAAAATGAAGACACTTAAATCTCTTTAAACTGTGATTATCATATGAGATAACCTGTGAGAGTGCTTTGTAAAATGCAACACATTATAAAATTTTCAGTTTAATTTTCAGTACTATAACCCAACCAGCTAAATATTATTAAAAGTAGATGAGCAATCATCAAATGCAGTGTGCCTGCGTATATTCATTCATCCAACAGTATTTATACATCACCTACAGAGTGTCAAATAATCTTCAGCCTACTAAGCATTTGGTCAAATTATCTGCTTTTTTGGAGCCTATGTTTAGGAGGGGAGATAGACAAAAAACAAGAAAAAAAAATAACTTTAAAGTCAGGGCACAACAAGAGATAAGAAGGAGGATCTCCCTGAATCAGTGGCATTTTATCTGAGGATATTCTATGCAAAGGGAATGTTAATTTCAAAGGCCCTAAAGAGAGAATAATTTGGCATATTTTAAGAACCATGAAAAGGCCATAACATTAGGCCTTGTAGATCAGACTGTTTCCCTTTTATGCTAAATACTATAGGAAGTAATGGGAGAATTTTGAATAAGAAGACAACATTGTATATGTTTTTGTTATAAAGATCATGATAGCTACTGTGTTTAGAGAAGTTTTAAGGGAAGCAAAAGTGGAAATGGGGTGGCTTAGAGGTTGCTGAATTAGGTAGATGATGGATGATGCAACCAGATAGGCAATGGTGATAGAAGTGAGGAGCCAGCAGGCCCACTGAGCCATCATGCATAGGAGGACAGCAGGTGTGAGGGGAGGCAAGCTGAGGAATAAAGCATGAGTTCTATGCTTTTGACCGCTTTTGACCAAACATCTGAGAAGATGGCAGTGCCATTTACAGAAATGGGTAAACTAAATGGAGGAATGAGTTGTTTTGCTTTGTTTTCCCTTTTGTGTGGAGTAGAAATCAAGGGGTATTTGAGATTGTCATCAGAGATATGTAAATGGGAGCATCAAGTTGGCTGAAGTCTAAGCAAATCTGGAACTCAGGTGAGTTCAGGACTGGTGATACAAATTTGAGAGTGATCAGTGTGGATTCAGGATGTAAAGCCTGGGACAGAATGCTGTTTCGGGAGAAGGGAGTGTAAAGACAGAAGGAAAAGCTGGAAGAAATAAAGACCGAAGAATTTAAATATTAGATATTACAGGAAGAGGATAAATAGTCTTCTGCTTAACAGTTCTAGCCATTTATTTTCTAAAGCATGAAGAAAGTTTATTGAAAATTAACAAGGATAAATTAATAACTGTGTTAGTATCGTACCTATCTTATTTAGCATTATTTTACTATTGACCAACTTTACATCAGCTACCTAAGACTATGAACATTTTTTTATGAAATCCATTCATTTGTTGTACCACAATATATTTATATCAGATTAAGAATACTTCAAGAATTATTATTATTTTATCCTTTTTATCCCAACAAAACATATATTAAACTTTCAACAGTCCTTAATATCTTGTCTATAAACAAAATATGTTCATTATCTTCATGAAATTGCACCATGCTTCCAAAGGCTTATATTATCAATTATTCTTTTTTAAGACTTACTCAGGATAGCATGGGATTAGGAGGATTTGACCCTATTCCTTATTCCTTAACTAAACAGAAGAGTAAATCTAACGAGTATATTTTTGAGTAGCCATTGTGTACAAAACTCTACAGCTATTGTTTGGGATTTTACAAAGAACATGCAGTTAGTGCTAACTCCCACCTTAGGAATTTGCATTTCAACATCCAACAGGAGAGTCCTGATGGAAGGAGAGGCGTGATTGGAATTTCTGTAGCTAGAAATAGGTGGGGTTAATGTGAAAAATGTGAAAAATTGTTGCACACAGAAATTGTTTTTATTTAATCCAAGAAGACCATTATGAGTGATGACATAGTTTCTCAAATAAGAAATTGTGTAATTAAATATTGGTTGAAAAACCTGTAACTAAGTATAGGTAAGGTTTGTGTGTGTGTGTTTTGTTTCTTGTTTCTTAAGAAAACTACCTTACATGCTATTTATTCCTCAACCTTCTGCAGCTTGGCTAGTAACCTCGGTCACATCACTGTGGAAACATTATTCTATTGGAGTTACCTCACATCAGTCTCCCTTTTGGTTACTGCAATGACTTCTCATCTGACTATCTAATCTCTAATCAGGATATATCATCATTATTTCTTTAAAATTTGTAAATGGCAGTATTACTGTAGAATAATCATGTTCCAATGCTTCAGTCATGAATATGAAATGTGAGTTATTTATGTGTTTAGTTTGTATATTAAAATTCTTTGATGCCTTCCTATTGTCTCTATGATAAAAATGTAACATCTTTGGCGGGACATTTAAGCTCCTCTTTAGGTGCAAGCTGATTATTTAAGACTCATGTATCTATGTTTTACTCCATTTTTTTTCTATCCACCCCTCATATTGAACTGTATACTGTAAATCCTCCCAAATATTCTATGTGGTTACTTTGCACACTTTCCTCCTGATTAGGAATATCTTTCCTCTGATGCTTTCCTTCTTCATCTAAGTGAGTTTATCAAAATTATACTCAATCTTTGCTTCTCCTAGAAATTCCTATATAGCCTCCTCCTCCAGGTTGGTTTAGTTCAGCCCAATCTTCATTGTTATAAGAATCTACAGTATCTCTATCACATTGATTACAACTGTCTGTTCACATATTAGTTTTTCATCTTCACCTATAAACTCCATCAGAATAGTTTTGTAAATCTGTATAAATGTCGAACATAGCAATTGAAAAAATGCTGCAGAAAGAAGGAAACAAGGAAAGATAATAGTCACAGTAATTTGTTGCAATATTGAAGATATAAACACATATATATGTGAACACGTTGAAAATGTTAGATTGCTACATTCATTATTTAGGTTTTTGCAATTTATTCTAAGTATTTATTTATTTTTTATTTTTTTTTTTATTTATTTATGATAGTCACACAGAGAGAGAGAGTGAGAGAGAGAGACAGAGACACAGGCAGAAGGAGAAGCAGGCTCCATGCACCAGGAGCCCGACGTGGGATTCGATCCCGGGTCTCCAGGATCGCGCCCTGGGCCAAAGGCAGGCGCCAAACCGCTGTGCCACCTTATTCTAAGTATTTAGCTGGAGAATTGCAGAGGGAAATTGAGAAAAAATATAGAAAGGAAGTATTGACTAGTTCTGATGGCAAATAGGAACCCTTTGCCTGCTATGCAGAACTGTGCACCAGCTTCAGATGATGAAGCAAGGAGGTGTATGTACATATGACGATGAAGAAACACTGCTAAGCTGGAAATTGAATTAGAGTGTAGTTCATACCCTTCATTTAGAGATTTACTGATTCTCCTACTGTGACAACAATGTGTTTCAGATTTAAAGACACTTTAGAGATCATCGAATACCATAGTTCATAATTCTGGCTGAAAAACAAATCAAGACACTTTAGGGTCATTTAAAAAATACCAATGATGGGGGTGCCTGAGTGGTTCAGTTGGTTAAGCAGCCAACTCGAGTCCTGATCTTAGGGTCATGATCTCTCCTAGAGCTTGCACTCAGGGTGAAGCTGGCTTGTCCTTCTCCCTCCCTCTCTGCTCATCCTCCTGCTCACATGCATATGTGTCCTCTGTCTCTCTGCCTCTCAAAGAAATAATATCTTTAAAAAAATTACCAATGATGAAGCTTCATTTTAGTAAAATTAAACCAGAATCTCCCAGAGTAGAATCTAAGCACCAATAGTAAAAAAAAAAAAAGTCCCCAAGTGATTAAAATAAGCAGCCTGGGTTGAGAACCACTGCTCTGGTATAGTAACCTCATTTTACAGTCGAGAAAACTGAGAATCTTTACATATAAACTTTAAAAGCCTTGATCATCTGGTTCCCTGACCCAGAGTCACTGAGAGGAATCGGAGCAGAAGGCTGTTAGATGCAAGCAGAATGATGGTAGACCATGACAGCTGACAGCTTGACAGGCACAGCATTACCACAGGGTATGATAATGGATGTTCAAGATGGAGGCTGTGACTCAGCAAGATAAAAGTAAATTCCCTTTAGTGAACTATTTTTAAGAAGACCAGGAAGTCTTCGAGAAGATTTCTATCAAAAAAAAAAAAAAATGTTTAAAATAAATGTTTCCTTGAGACCTAAAAGGTAATTTCTACTTTTGGAAAATTCAGTAGGTGTATTACCCAGTGGTGTCAGACAAAAATAGCATCATTAGATTATGCTGCAGTAATTGAGTGCAGGTCATCTTTTGTGTAGTAGGAAGAGACTTGGACTCCTATTCAAAATCTGAATTCAGATTCTGACTGTGGCCTGTATTTGCAATACAATCTTGGAGACATGGCATAGGCTTTCTTTTAAAATCTCTTAAGTGCTCTCACTAAGAACAGGAAAAGTAGAAAATACCTAGTAGGTTATAATGAAGACAAAATGAGGTAAATGTGCTTTGTGTAAATACTTTTATCTGTTCTATCCTACAAAGGATATAAAGAAGCTAGACCAAGGAATGTGTATTTTATATTCATATTTTTCCATTTTATAGATTATCTGGATTTTTTTACTGCACTTTGTTTCTGTGGTTGTTTTATTGTTTATACCTCAAAAATTGTTTTTTTTATGATGTTAAACTTATAAGCATTTATTTTAGAATTCATTTTTTCAAAGGTCAGGAAGACAAGATGACAATGTTTTATACTTTAGTGGTAATGCTGTCAATTATCATATATAAATATTTTAATTTGAAACTACAATCAGATTTTCAAAATACCATATCATAAGGCTAATTTGTAAGTATGGAACTTGGGAGCAGTTGCTTTTATTCTTATTGAATTTCCATGTCAAGTGAATACAAATATTGTGCTAAAATTAGAAATGTACATGTAATGTTCAATTAGAATACAGAGGCATACAACTAATAGGAAGAGTAACCTGTCAATGGAATAAAATTACCCTAAACTTTTCAGGCAAAATTTTCAGTATAATTAAGTAACTGATACTATTCTTTTTGCTCAAATCCATATATTGAAATAACTATTTAAGTATGTATTTAGTGTAAGATATACTTTTATCTCTTCTTGTACACTCTAGAGATTAAACATTCTTTTATATTTTAAAATAAGCTCTGTTTTTCAGATTGAAATGAAGAATATGAATAGGAAATTACTGTTATATTGAAAGTTGACCAAGGCATGTGTTAAAGTTCACATAAAGGACATTTGTCTGGATCACCTAATTATCTTGCTAACCAAAATTGTGTGTGTGCGTGTGTGTAAGTGTGTGTGCATATTATTTTGCTTACTTAAAAGGGGGTTTCTTTTTAAAAAATATTTTATTTATTTATTTATTTATTTATTTATTTATTTATTTATTTGAGACACAGAGAGAGAGAGAGAGAGAGAGAGAGAGAGTGCTCAAGCAAGGGAAGGGCCAGAGGGAAAGAGAGAAGCAGCCTCCCCACTGAGCAGGGACCCAGGGTTCCAGGATCATGACCTGAGGTAAAGGCAGATGCTTACCTGATTAAGCCACTCTGGTACCTTAAAGAGAGTTTCTGACAATGAGGAAATGATACATGATGGGGGGGGTGGGGTGTGTTCCTGATAATGATAATGAAGCAAACAATTTTATAAAGCTTACTTTGTGTCAGTCCCTAGTCTAAGTATTTCATATAGGTTACCCCCCCCAAAAAAAAAAAAAAAAAACAAACCCTATGGAATATCTCCGTTTGTAGATAGATAAACTGAGGAACAGAGTTTAGGTAACCCGACCAAAGTCTTACAATAAGAAGTGATCCAACTCTGATTTGATCTAGGCAGTCTGTTTCTATAGACCATTCTCTTAATCACTATTCATACAACCTTGAAGATGTAAATGTCCTCTTTAAAATCAGATATGCTACTTTCATTTTAGCACCAAAGACTGAAATTCTGCTATCCTATAAGGTACATATTCTGCTATATATTTAGACATGTATGAGATCCCTATGTATTTCACAGAAAAATGTGGCTAATTTTTTTAAATATCTGTCAATTCTCTGAGATGACTTTATAATAGTTGGAACAAGATACAAAGACATAGAAATAATCCTAGGCACAATCTGCCAAATCTATTTAAGTTCTTTTATTTGTCACTAAATTAAGCCACAGACTTTCATGTCAGAAAAACTGAATTAGAATAATGCAAGTTGCTGATGCTATTGATTCTTGAAAACAAATTTCAGACTAGAAAACTCCAGCTAAAACAACTCAGATTTTGCAAATTGCCAGCATAAACCATGCTCCCTTATTACAAAGGATTTATTTCTCTAGATTATGTGCCAGCAAACTATAATCCATGGGTCAAAGATAGCCAGCATCTATTTGTGTGTGTCTTGGTAACTAAGAAGTATTTTTATTTATTTATTTATTTATTTATTTATTTATTTATTTATTTAATAAATTTATTTTTTATTGGTGTTCAATTTGCCAACATATAGAATAACACCCTGTGCTCATCCCATCAAGTGCCCCCCTCAGTGCCCGTCACCCAGTCAACCCTACCCCCGCCCACCTCCCCTTCTACCACCCGTAGTTCATTTCCCAGAGTTATGAGTCTATTTTTATATGCTTTTAAATAATGGGAAAGTAATAAAAAAGAAGAATATTTTGCAGCATGTGAGAACTCAAATTTTAGTATCTATAAAGTTTTACTGGAACATAGTCCCATTCATTTGTTTATATATTGTCTGTGATTGCATCCTCACTGAGTAGATTTGAGTAGTAATAACAAACACTGAATGGCCTGCAAAGCCTAAAATATTTATTATCTAAATCTTTATGGAAAACATCTACTGCTTTAGACATTGAAATCTGCTTTCCTTGGGCTAAGCTGTGATCCGATTTGCTACTTATTCAGAAAATAAGTGTATGAATTTTAGTGATTTGTACAGTATTTCAATCTAGGTTATTTGTATTTCTGATAAGTTGTCCTACTGGATCAAAATTAAAACTGAAGGTTTACACAATAGCATGGATTTTCTCTTGGTTAAGCCACTGTATTGATTCTGCCAAAACTAGCATGCATCTGGTCCGGGACAGGTGCATTCCAGTTTTCCCTTCCCCTGGTACATGCCTCTCCTGTGGCTTCACAGTGACTCTGCTCTTAGCTCTTACTCCCGATTTTACTCTTAGTTCACACAACTCCTTTTCCTCTTTAAATTTTACTTTATATTTTATAACACAATTTCCACTGTGAGCATTTTATACTCTATATTTCAGTGACTTGATTCATTTTGTACCCTGGACGTTTATTTGATACAGTATAAGAAATAGACATCAAGCAGGAGCATAGAGCAATTTCAATATATTCCAAGATCAAAATGTTTCTTAAATGCATTCATCACATATCCCCTTACCACTAGATGACCAATAATTCATTAGAGGCTACTGTTGATTCTGATGACAACTGTGTCTCGCAAGTTTTGTTGGGTTTTCGCTCTGTAAAAGTGAATTTGAATGGAGATAATGTCTTTTTAAGAGCTGTTTTTTTTTTTTCAACTCACACGATCTAGTTAATGTTTATTAGATTGATAAATGCTCACCAAATGTCAGTTTGGGGGAAAAGCTGCTGTTTCATTGCTTAGGACATCTGATTCAAAGCCTGTCAGAAGGACTGGTCGGTGTGCTAAACTCATGACAGCACAGAAAGGATACTTGAAACTTTCTGCTCAGAGGTATTTGTAGAGCACAGTGCTGTCTTCAAATTGCCGAAACACTTATGGAGAAACAAAGGGATTCTTTGTTATGATTTGTGTTGTTTTTCATAAAATAATGATTTTGTTTGTGAATCGTGTCAGAAAAGAGACTCTATGGAAAATAAAGGTTAACAAAGTACTGATTCTCAGTAAACCTAGATCCTATGTTTCTGCAGCTTTCCTTTAGAAAAAGAGCAAGGAATAAAATGTCAGATGTTAAGAAAAAAAGTATTGTGGGAAAATAGAATGCTTTTCTAAGTATGACATGATACATCAATAATATTTAAGGCTGATGGATTACCAGCCTGCTTTCCAAAAAGGATTTATATGGTTGAAGATATGAGGATTTAATAAAGGTCCATTCTTAGTTATGAGGTTTTTTGAGAATAAATACCATTATATCATGTTTAAGTGTGTTATTTTAATTTAAATGGCAATGCTGATCTCAGAGCTGTAAAAAAGAATTAGACTAATGGTGTCAGAGTGCAGGTCTTCAGAAGAATAGCTAAAAATTGGAGGAGTGATCAAAGACGGCTTTAGAGACCTTCTCTGAAGTGCACTACCTTTGTGGCATTGTCAGCGAAAAAACAGAAGCACAAGTGTGAGGAAGAAAGTCTTTTTTCTTCTTTTTTTTTTTCCTTATGCTTGATACCAAAATTGCCTCAAGCTTGTCTGAAGAGCTGCAGTTTTGATTGTCACTTTTCCAGTTTCATTGGTCAAGTAAAAAAGGAAGGCAACTTGGTACAACATGCCTTTAAAAATGTAGTTGTTTCCTTGAGCTGGAAGACTGCAGAAGACTAAAGGAAATAGCCAGAGATATACAGAATTATTGCTTTGTTATTTTATTCACTTTTTGAAACTACTTCCAATAGTTTGTTTTTTAAATAAGGAGGTAAGCACGAATAAATTTAACCTTAGGCAATATAATCAATCACCATCAGATTTGCCAGGAGAAAATGATCCCTTTTTTTTTTTTTAAGATTTTATTTATGTATTTGAGAAAGAGCCAGTGAGCATGAGCAGGGGGCAGGGGAGGGGAGAAGGAGAAACAGACTTCCCCTTGAGGGGGGAGCCCTACCCAGCGCTCTATTCCAGAACCCCAAGATCAGGGCCGAGTCAGATGCTCACTGACTAAGCCACCCTGGTGCCCTGAAAATAATCCCTTTCTTGAAGATCAATTTTTTTCTTGACACTCTTATCCTCTCCCCACTATGGTTCTGAACAGAAAAATCACGCTTGTATAAAATTTCTAACATAATCACTTCTCTATAACGGGTTTCAAGTTGTCTCACCATTTCCCCAGAGTTAGTCAGATAAAACTGTAAAGCAGCTGAGAACTGCTTTTTAAATCCATTAAAGTTTTGTCATCCCACGTGAGGCTGGCCTCCCCCTGACTCCCTACTCCATAGGCACTGAGGCTTGTACTGGGGGCTGATCCCATTGTCTAATGTAGCTACTTAACTCTTAATTAAAATAAACCAATTCCGTATGCCATCTTCTTGAAGGCAGTTTATATAATTAAAAAAAAATTAAACTGCAACATGGAGTGGACTGAACAAGGGAACTAGACTGTAGATAACTCCACTCTGTGTGACCGCGGGCAACTTATATTGTCTCCAAGATCATTAAGCATAAAATGAGGGATATGAATACACAAAAAGGATATAATAAACCTGATAAGATGTTAGAACACAACAAATTAAAGGGCCAACAATATGTGAATAGTGCCTGATTTTATCCAAAAAAAATTGTTATGAATGTTATTTAATTCATTAAAATGTCCAAGCAGGAACTTGCAGTTTTTTCTAGAAGGAATTTATTTTATGGGATCCTTTATATAGTTAAAGCTTTTTAATAGTTTGAATGATAATTTAATGATCTATAGCTTAATGACTTGTCCAGTTATGAGGTGGGCCTTTTGTTCTTTTAATCTTTTCTTTTTACAGGCAGTAATTAATGTCTGGAAATCAGATTGCTCTACAGAGCCAGGAAAAAAAAAATCAATGTAGCACCCTTAATTAAAAAAATTCTAAATAAGTCTGAAAGTTCTCAGAGAACTTAAGTGGATATGCTTGAGGAGTGACTGTTCCATGGCACATAAGCTAAACCCATAAAGTGCTGAGATAAAAGGTACTATCTATTAGCATGGCAACAGAATTGTCTACCTTGCAATTTCATTCTGTTCTACTCAAAATCTGGCACAAATAATTAAGTCTGTTTCCTGATAAAATTGCACTAATGTTTTTTGCAGCAAATATTGGAACTTTTAAGTTATATTTTTTCTTTTGTGCTTTCACATTTAAATGAAACAAGACAGATGAAATGTGGAAAAGAAGAAGGAAAAAAAGCAAATGGGAGAAGGAAAAAAAGAAGGGGGAGAGGGGGCGGAAAGCAGAAAAGATGCAGGGAGGTGAAAATAAAGAGGCAAATAAAAGTATTATCCAGAGTGGCTACTCCTGGATAGCTGTGTAGAAGGAGGTTCTTTGAAGAACAAAGAATATTGATGTGCAGCACCAGATGATAAATAGCATTCTCCAGAACTCCAGCAGTTGTGTTGCTGTTTGTTTCTTTCCCTGAATAAATACATTTCCAAATACTTGAATGCCAAGTCCCAAAAGGTAATAGAATAGAACCAACTAATGACAGCTGTGAAAAACAAAGCCAGATTAAAAGAAATACAGAAACTCAAATAATCGATGCCTCCGTATAATTTGAACTTCATTTTTGGCAGAAGCAAAGGAATTCTTTGCCCAAAAGCATAGAAGCTTTGAAATAGTAAATTCCGTTGCTTACTTTTTTAAACTTGCCACATGGTTTCACCCCAAAAGCTAAGAACCTTGTTTTTGTTTCGGAAGTGAGTAGCACTTTGTAAAGAGGTGGTGATGGTGGTGGGGGGAGGGAACCTAGCCTTTCCTTAAAGCCTGATTATACCCACCTGTGGCCATCCCGTTTCTGTTCTTGATTTTCTATTGGCTGTCGTTATGGACAAGAATAGTGTATTAAAAGCCATAGTTAAAGGTCTAGATGGAAAAATCAATAGGACACATTTTCCAAGTAAAAATCAATAATGCTTAAAACAACTTTTCTTACCTTAAAGGCAAATCCTATTGTGGCAAGTAACTAAAATTCTACATGTGCTGTGACCGTGTCATGTCTCTCTTATGTCCTTTTATATTTATATGAATGGTCATCAGACCAATTCATCCCGACAACACTAGTTACTGAATAAGAATACACTAGTGTGAAAGACACTTGGGTAAGTGAATTAGCACAGAAGTTAGTTATTTTAACTGCAATTATCAGATATGTATTTTATTGTACAATGACTGCAACAAATCTGAAGGGAAAGTCACCGAAATTTCTAAAAAGACTTGCAGCACTCATGTTTTGACACCAATTAATGGAGTTAATTGGCTTGCTCTTGGCCCTTCAAAATCTTGCTAGTAATCAAGTTAGTTTATGATTGAACATTAGGTCTAGTTCCAGAACAGTGTTAACTCAGCAGCTGTAAGTATAACAACAAAAATGAGAGGTACTATTCACACTGTGTGATACAGTGTGCCAGATGTTTTGTATGCATTATTTTTAATCTTGAAATTAGCCTTACAAGTTACACACATTTGAAGCCTGAGGAATCTGAGATATTAGAGGGAAAACTCGCAGCGTAAGGAACAGACTTAAGATGTCAACCTACAACTTCATGTTTCATTATACATCACGAATGCTTCTATAATTGATTGAATCATGGCAGGAGGATGAACCAAACATTGAAATTATGCATAAATCATTACTTACACGTCTCTGCCTATAATTTTCATAGAGCAATTATTCTTCAAGTCATTCTGAGATAAATATATAATATATAAATAGGAAATTTCCAGGGGTGCCTGGGTGGCTCAGTGGTTGAGCGTCTGCCTTGGGCTCAGGGCATGATCCTGGGAGTCCCACATTGGGCTCCCTATGGGGAGCCTGCTTCTCCCTCTGCCTGTGTCTCTGCCTCTCTCTCTGTGCCTCTCATGAATAAATAAATAGAATCTTTTTTTAAAAAATAGGAAATTTCCATCATAAGCCATACCAAGACCATTTGCCAAGTTTAATTTTTTTGTTCATTATGCTTTTTCTTTCCCACAATATAATTTTATAACTGTATTTAATATACACCAATGATTTATGGTATGCATGAATAAATCTGTTTCTCTGATCTTCTGAGACTACTGGGGTTTTGGAGAACACTGAACTCCTTAATGTATGAGTCTTAATAGGTCACTAGGGGTCCTCATTTTTCTCTGACTTGAACTGAAGGCTAGAGTAAAAAAAGATCTTATCCTGGCAGGCCATTCTTCAGGGCATTTAGGCCAGGTCAGTCCAAGGTCATGGACTGTGCAACAAAAATCAGATACATAGGAGATATTAATAAGAATCTAAATCCCTGCCCTGTTTATGTTTGATTTCTTTACTGTCACCTCTCACTCAAATATACTTCATAAACTCACTTTAGACTGTTCACTGTTACTTTAATATTTATTTCATCAACTAGCATTTTTTCTTTTATTTTAAAGTAGGTTTTGTATTTTTTAACTTTAAAGAAATATAGTTTTATACTTTATAGTTAATAGGTTATTAAATTCATGAGTTCATATTAATATTTTATATGAAGCTTCTAAGATGATTAATTCCTTTCACATGTTTCAATATATATATCTTTTATTATAATCATTCTTATTTTAAATCTTGTTGCTTTAACTTTTAACTTAGATTTTATATTGTATTTTCTAGTTAGGTTTATTGTTTAAAATTATTTATCTCAATATTTTTCTTGTTTTTACTCTGAAGTCTTAATTTTAACTAACCATTTTTTTTGTTATTCTAATTTTCATTTGGCTTTTCTCCTTTTCCTCTTCTTGTTTTCCTTTACTGTATAACTTTTGCTTTTATATTTGCTGACAGAATTGTGACTATAATGATGGTAATATGGAAAAAGCCCAAACCATCAAGGGGAGGCCAAGGGCTTTCTTACCTACAAACTTTCCAGTGGCAACTCTCTGACTTCCGAAGGGTATTTTCTGACTCATTGAAGAATGATTCCCCAAGAAAACTCACCCTTGGAAAGCTAGTTAATTCCACTCAGGGCTACAAATCACCATGCAGATGTCACTCTTGATTTATTAGTATGATATGGCCCTTTGATAGCTCATATCATTCAGTATTAGTATGAGAAATTATTTTAAAAATCCATTGTCAATAATGTAACTACTGGGTTTTAGGTGCAGGAGGCACACATATTATAGTTTGCCATCATTCAGGAAAAATATATTATTTGGAGTGTTCCAGTGGAGATAAACCCTCCATGTGCTGCATAAAACCTGAACTTGTGAAAGGAATACTTAGTACTGAATGTACTGATAGTAGCCAAGGGAACAAAAACACATCATTAAATATTAGTTTTTTCTAGGATACCTGTCTTTGGCAGCCTTTTCTTTTCACTCTTTTCATTCTTGATTGATATACTCCAATTTCTATTATATTATCTAGTAACTCTCTGCTGGTATTTAATAATTATTTTATATGGAAAGTATAAAACACATGTTTGTATCCCTCTCCTGAGCTTCAGACCATTGTAGTCAATGATCTAGAGGACACATCCATCTAGATATGTATTATCTATCTTTAATTTAATGTGCCAACAACTTTACTTACCAATTTTCTTCCCCACTAATCTTCCAAAGCATTGTTTCTTCTTGAATTTCATATTTCAGGGAATCAGTCATCCACAGAAGAATCTGAGGGTTTTTGACTCCTCTTTCTTCCATCCCACATCCAATCTGTTATCAAATTCTGACAAATTGTCTTTGCTAATGGCTCTATATCTCACAATATAGAGTCTACCTCCCTTTCTATGCTCTTGGAATAATCATCACCAAAGTATTTTACCTGGCCTACCAGCTAGCAATTTATTGCCTCTCAATTCCAAAGCTGTCCTTCATTGCCTTCTTGGTAGAAATGTATCTGGGATCTTTAAATTACTTTCTTTTGCCAGTTGACATGATTTTAAGCTTTTCCAGCAGAAGATGTCAGACAGACATTGTAAGAGGAACAGGTTTCATTTCCTTATTTTGCTGTGCTAGCATACGTGGCATCTTATCACCCAATCCTGTGGTTTATAGTGACCAGCATTTTCTGTGGCACACTTCCTTAAGTGGTTTTGCAGTAGTGTGCCTCAGTAGGACACTGCCAAGTCTACAGATTTCTCAGCACCATAGAGGACATATTTCCAGCAAGTTCCACAGGAACAACACCATAATAATATCTTTGACATGCAATGATTCAGAGCCAAGTAACATCTGTGTCTAGTAACATCTGTGTCTCAGCTCTGGAGAGAAAATAGAGAGGTGGAGGAAGGAATCAGGTTTCTTCCTTGGGCCTTTTATTCCAGCTCTTGTGATATATATTATATTATATATATATATTATATATTTTATATATTATATATTATATGTATAGTCCCCCTTTGGTATTTGTGTCTACCCTTCCATTTGCTATTCCTATGCTTTGCAAATTCTTTTTATCTCTTACTAGCCTATTCTCCATTACTCCATGCCTCTGTTGTAGTTAATACTTCTGCATATTGAAATTCCCCTGTTCAAATTGCTATATTGTTTCTCTATCTTGATTTGTCTAGACTTCATAGATAACTATGATACCAGCCCTTCCATTTCCTATCATTCCCACTTTTATTCATTTCCTCTTTTCATCTGGAAAAAAAAAATGAGATCGACACAATTCGGTAGCTTGTATCTCTCTCCTGGAATTTTGGAGAGATTGCCACCTTAGGTTGAAATGTTCTTCTTCCCCCCTGGCTAATAATCTGGCTAATAATTACCACAGTCACTAAACTAGGCACTAGGGATTCAGCAATGAAAATACTAAAGTCTCTTCCCTCATGGAGCTTATATTTTTATGTATGGAAGAAGACAACAACTACAATTATCTATGTTAAAGAACAAAGAAATGCTATGAGAAAAAAAGTGATGTAAGTTAGAGAAAATATACCTGCTGCTTATATGAGATGAGGTTCTGCATTCCTGGGAATAGGCTGGTTATACTGTGATAACAATCAGATCCCAAATCTTAGAGGTTTACTACAGGAAAAAAATTAGTTATGGCTAAAACCACATATCAGTCACAGGCCATGTTGTTTTATGTTGAGTGCTCAGGTTAACAGAGCAGCTTCTATGCAGACCACTGCAGGCATCTGGACTGTGGGAAATGAGATACAAGCAACATGTAAAGATTCTTGAAGCTTCTGCTTGGAAGAAGATGTGACGCATATCTTCACATATTATTGGACAAAACAAATTGTATGGCCAAACCTAAAGTCAAGTCTCCTCCTGGGAAAGTGAATAAATTGTGAACAAATATACAATCTAACATAGGTGATAAAATATTTTATGAGGAAGTGATATTTGATCAGTGAGACCTGAAAGAAGTAAATGAGGGAACTGTGAGGATATCCAGGGGCAGATCACTCCATAATAGGCACAAAAAGACTACTTCTATTCTCTTTGTTTTAAGTGAAAACGCTTTAAGTGCAGAGAAAATGATTCTTTTAATAGTAATTCTCTTGACAGTAATTGCTGTGATATGTCATGTCATGTATAGTTAGCATGTGAAGAAAATGAATCAGGCACATTTCCTAATAATAATTATTCTAGTGAATGATGATTCAAAAAGACAAGAGGATAGGAGCTTCCTTAAGTGCTTATCTGTCTTGAAACTTAATGAAAGTTTTGTGTTTTAAACATAATATCCTAAAAGTATGTTTTTGTGAAACACTTTATCAGATATACCTGATTTTCCCACTAAGAGATTCTTATTCAATCCATTGTTATTCAGTTGATCCTTTTCTAAAATGAATTTTTCTGATTAAATAGAGACAGAATTTATGAATCAATACATCCTGAATTTGAAGTTTGTATACAAATTTAAATAATTTAATGAAAACTATTCATCCATACTTATATTTACCGATATAATATAACCATGTTATCTCATATTTGCCATATTTATATTCTGCTTTGGTTATATGAATAAATGTGATCTTGTATTAATATATATGCTACCTTCTGAGCTTTTTCATGGCAAAACTTACTTTTAATATTTTGTTGCTGATTTTTAAAGTAATGAACTTTATGAACTATTGCAATCATGGCAGTCTACAAACTAGGGTAACCACTGTTTGCAAGTTATTGTCTGCTCTTATGTTCATGAAAAATCTTGAGCATGGTGCCCTTTAGTGAAAATATTTCACTGAATTTTAATTTTCTTTGTTGGCTTAAATATTAGAATTTCTTTAAAACTAATGCTTTTCAGAAATTATTTAAAATGTTTCTGCAAATGTTCTGAAATTATCCAGTAAATTTACCAGTATGATATTGTTTATAACATTCTCATATTTTTTTATTTGCTCCCATCCCAGTTGTACTTGCTTTCATTCCAAACTCTGACTTTGTTTCCTCTCTTGATTAGAGTTGTCAACACCTTATCAATATAATTTACAGAGCTAAACCTTAGCTCGATCAATCTTATAGTTATCCAGTTTTCTTAGCACTTAATTTCTGCTTTTAACTTTCTTCTCATTTTCTGTATCTTCCATTTATTTGTTTTCTGTATCCAAGTTCAAGACCTGAAAGTGCTACTGGAAGCTTCCAAGGCCTTTTCATTACCTCTTCAATTCCTTCACTATTTTCTCTTTTTGTATAGAACCTGGTGAAGACACTCTTTTTTTCCTGTGGTCATGGAGGTGTTCCTGTTAATCATCATGCATTTAGCGTAAGAGTCATATAAGAGTCTCCAATGCTGTATTATTTTAATTCAAATTTTATCTCCTTGTTTCACACAGATACTTTCTAATCTATTCCACTTTATTGACTTTTATGCCCAGATTGCATCTTTATTTAATTTTGTTTCCCTACTTTTTTTCATGAATTCCCAAAGTAAGAATATCATGGAAAATATAGAAAGCGTTCTAGATTTTTTTCTTCTTACTTTCTGTAACTTAAAATTGGTAAATGGGATTTGAATTTGAAGTCAGTTTACCTTTTTATTATATATTTATATCATTTATAAATTTATAAATATGTTTAAATATACAATGATATTATAATAGATACTGATATTTTATCATTGTATAATATTATAATAGACATAATTTCAGGATACTAAGATCCATAGGGATTTCAGTGTTATTCTAAATTGGTTAAAATAAAAATAAAAATGCTTGAAAATATGTTTAGATACTGAAATTGAGGAGAAAAAACACATAATTTCAAGTGTGATCCTGCGTGTTTACTAAAGCTCTGTTTACATGGAAGTCAATTAATTAGGAAGGTGTTAATTAAACACTCAGGTATTGAATTTGAGAAACAAAGCCACCCTTGGCTAATAGCATATTTACCTGAGTGTCAGAAGATGTGCCTGCTCCATTACTTCACAAAAAACACAAGGTTTCCATCTATTCTCAACTTGTGAAGCATTTTTCACACTCAAGTGTATGTTTTTTTGAAACTGTTTTTTCTGTTTTGAATATTGAATTGTTTAAAAAAAAGGAAAAATATTTGAAAAGTTTTAGTACACATGTCTGAAATATTCTAGTTTAGGAACTTGATTCTTATGTGGCTTGTGTTAATACTTTTTCTGAGTCAGTCAGTATTGATTCAGAAATACTGCATAGGGTTAAGGAAGAAATATAGCCGGAGATTTATGAGCATCTCCTGTCTCCTTTGTTGACAACTGATTTTCCTTTTCTAACATTGATCCAAACCCCCCAAAATATGCAAATTGGGCATAAGTTTGTTGCCTTTGTAATGGGATATACTCATTTTCTTCATGTTGGAATACTCTGCTGACTTATTTTCAAAAGTACATATGCCAGTAAACTCATTGGTAATATTTTATGTTTGACCACAGAAGTGCCACTTTTTTTTTATCAAGCTACCATATAGCTCCAATATCTAGAATTCATATTAATGAGACTCTACTATCTTCCTTTTTCTCTTTTCCAGATGATTTCTGTAAGTAAATGAAAGGCTACTCTTATTTTACTTTTTTTAAGAGTGCTCCAGAGAACACACAGAATGAGCTAAATAAGAAAAAAAGGCAGTGGGTGTGTCTGGATGTCTCAATCAGTTAAGTGTCTGCCTTTTGCTCAGGTCATGATCCCGAGATCCTGCGATTAAGCCCATATCAGGCTCTCTGGTCAGTGAGGAGCCTATTTCTCCCTCTCCCTCTTCCACTTCTTCTGCTTATGCTATCTCCCTCTCCCTCTCCCTCTCTCTTTCTCTCAAATTAATAAATAAAATCTTAAAAAAAGAAAAAAAGAATAAAAGGTAAGGGTACCTGGGTAGCTCAATCAGTTAAGTGTCTACCTTTGGCTCAGATCATGATCCTAGGGTCCTGGTATCGAGCCCCAAGTTGGGCTCCTAGTAGGGAGTTTGTTTGTCCCTCTTCCTCTGCCCCTGACCCCCTGCTTGTGCTCTCTCTCACTCTCAAGTAAATAAATGAAATCTTAAAAAAAAAGAAAGAAAGAATAAAAGGCAATGTCTGATGTTGCTCACTGTCTAATGCTTAGCTTTGTATGTCAGACCATAATAAGCAAACAAAAGACATTTGTTAAATAAATAGTGACTATAAACTGCCTTGCATTCTTTTGTACTAAATGTTACTTAAAACTTTTTTTTACATCTTCTTCTTCCCTTATTTTCATTCTCAGTACATACTGAAATAGTAATAGATAACGTTTAGTGAGTATGCGTGTGTGTGTGTGGGTGTTGATCACCAATCCTTCTAAGTTTGCTTGGTTTGCATTTCCCCCAAATTTTATAAAAATAACTATCTGTGTTAGCAGGTGGCTTTTTTTAAGTCATGCAACTAATGAGAATCAGAGAGCCAGAATTAAAACTGAGTTCTACTTTAGGTCCCTGTCCTCTGCTTCTAAAACTTTTCAACTTAAATACCACTGTTAACAAGGGACATTTATGTTACTTCGCTGAGTAATAATAAGGGGCAGAGATAGGATTTGAAATCATGCAGTACAGATTTATTTATTTATTTATTTATTTATTTATTTATTTATTTATTTATTTTGTGGTACAGCTTTAGAATTTGTTCTCTTAACCATTCTTCTTAAATTCAGAAGGATAATATGAGCATGCATCACCCAGTGAAAGTAGGTTATTTGAGATTTACCTGTAGTGTGATGAACTAAGAGACAGTCTTTCATGTCTCTACAAGAGCATGCTTGAGGAATATGAGACAAAATAAGTTTGGCTGAATAAAGTCTTATGTCATAGAATGTGGCATTTGTGTTGTGGGCATGAGTCTAAACTGTAGTACATAACAGCTGTGTGAAGGAAGACTGAGAAGGAAGACTGGTATTGGATTCCAGGAAGGTGTATGAAAGTGGGAAAGATTTAGAAGGCAAAAATATATATCAATGGATTGATAGTGTGTAATGTCTTTGATCTATAAATGAAATGTACAGTATTCACCAGAGCTTTTTGAATGAAGTTAGAGGGGGATGAGGGAGAGAAATGATTAAGAACTGAGTAGTGTTTACAAGAGCAAAATCTGCCAAAATATGTACAGCCACATATTTATTATCTTTAGTAATACTTAATGCAAAATTTTACTTTGCATAATTTGTATGCTTCCATATATCAATAATGGCCCTGGCTCCCACAAAAGCTTCAAATAATTGATGATCCAGAAAGTTATTCCCCATTTATGATGAAGGTTTTCTGATCTTCACTGCAAAAATTATCCACAACATGATGCAGCTTCTTCAATAAACATCCCAGAGAGAAAATCAGAGAACACATTAATATATCATTTTGAGGGTAAAAAAAAAAAAATAGAGACAGGTAAATAAGGCCTTGCCCTAAATCATGTCATGTAATTATATTGATATTTCTGTTCAAGAATCCAGGATTCTAAACCCATATTTATATAGCTAAAATAAAGATTCCACAAACAGGTCAGGTTAGAAGTACATATAACTACTAATTTGAAAAGCTAATCAGCTTGATATTGGGCCGAAAATCCAAATGGAAAATTTTAGGTTTTTTTTAACCTCTGAAGTTCTGAACTAAAATCTTCTCTTAGACTGAAATAAGACAGATGATTGCTGGTACATAGATCAGACTTATTTTCCTATTTTAATCCTTTTATATCATTCTGTTTCTCTACCACTTTGAAAAGCAAGCTGATTTCTATTGCTTTTTTTAAAAAAAACTTAAGCTTATTTTTCATTACTTTCTAACTTCTACATTAGGGTTTTTCTATCTTTTTCACATCAGCCGCAATTTGTAGACTTTACTCTTCTTGTCTGATGCAATTGGTACAAATGAAATGGAGAATCAAAAGGTCAGTACCTTTTTAATCCAGGAAGCACCATCTCATTTTCACTTTCTCCAATTTCTCCTAAACCATAAGTCTTTGTACATCAGTTATTCAAAATTTGGAACCATAATGATTTCAGAAGTATACATGTTTCTGTTTAATGCTCTGTAACATCGAAGTTTTTCTTGGAACATTATGGCAAAATAGTAACTCACTTTAGTTTGTAAGATACTAGTTTGGTTTTATTTTTCACTTAAAAACTTGCATTCCTTGTTTACACAGAAAATTACAACAGTGTTATAAATTTTTTAAAAACTATGTAATGAAATAGATTGGCCTTTAAAATTAATGAAATGTATCTCATTTTACTGTTTAAAATACATTTCTTACTAAGTTTTATGCTTACTAATACATATATCCTGAATAGAATCTTTAAATGGGTGAAAAAATATTCAATTGGCAGTTGAAAAAAATCCTGGCATATTGTTCCTACCAACCTATGATTTCTAAGTATTTTTATTACATGGGAACGATAGGTACAAAAAGATTATAACAGATTATTTCTTGGCAGAGATTTTAATTTCTCACCAATTGTTATATCTTTCTCCCTGTTACTAATAGAACTCTCCACACCCACCTCTAACAAATCCTATGGCTGAAGCTAAAAGACCTCCATACAGTTAGGTATGACCATGTGGAGAAACCCCTGCTACAGGAATGTAAGCAAATGTGTTGTGGGCAAATTTCATGTTATTCCATAAAAGGAAACTGCTTGTCATTCATTTCGTCCTTCATCCCTTTCCACTGGCTGTGAGCTTGAGGCTCCTGTAACTGCTACCTTAGACCCAGAGAGGGAATCTACTTTTTGAGGAAAGTAGAAGTTACTACCAACTTGAGTCTCTGGATGAAGATATGAAGTAGAGCTGCCCATGGTAGTTTGCCTACCTGGAAAATTGTGTGAGAGAAAAATGTCTTCTATATTACTTTAGATGCATACACTGAAAACTTGGCATTACAAGTGAATATGATTATATTGCAAAAGACAACATTAAGCATTATAATATTCTTTGTCTCTAAAATAATTCTACCGTACACGTATACTCCACAAGCAAAATATCAATTAACTTCTAATTTAAAATATCAAAAGTTTATATGCTCTTTATCTCTCTAGGAAAGAGTAATTAGCAGGGTGTTTCATTTTTGTTTTCCATAATTTTTACTTGGCCATTCATTGCTTTAGCCATCATTGGAACCAATAATAATGCCAATAGTATGAACACTTTTAATACTAATCTTGACATTCACCCTTCTATCAACATTCCAAATTCCAAGAAGAAAAATTAATGATTTGCCCATACAAGATTAGGTGTTCATTCCCAGTTTCCCCAATCCTTTCCCTTATCTAAAGAGAGGTTGGATGGTATGTTATCTGGGGAGACAACTGGGATCTCTAGCAACAAATTTAAAAAAGAAATCATATAGGATAGAGGGAATTATGTTTAGGTAACTCTTCGGTGTTCTAAAGCATAAAGTGTGTCTATAAGGAAAGGAGTACACACATAGGCTTAATTATTTATATCAAGAATCATTATTCAAAATAAGAATTAAGTTTGAGTTTCTCCTATATTTTTGACATTATACTAATTATGATCAACTAAAGTTTATTTATTTATTTATTTTTAAGATTTTATCTATTTATTCATGAGACACACAGAGAGAGGCAGAGGGAGAAGCAGGCTCCATGCAGGGAGCCCAATGTAGGACTCAATGCTGGGATTCCAAGATCACGCCCTGGGCCAAAGGCAGATGCTCAACCACTGAGCCACCCAGGGATCCCGATCAACTAAAGTTTAAATAGTTTTGTTAAAACTATGTGATGGGGCAGCCCGGGTGACTCAGCAGTTTAGCACTTGCCTTTGGCCCAGGGCGTGATCCTGGAGATCCAGGATCGAGTCCAGTTTCAGGCTCCCTGCATGGAGCCTGCTCCTCCCTCTGCCTGTGTGTCTGCTTCTTTCTCTCTGTCTGTGTCCCTGATGAATAAATAAATAAAGTGCTTAAAAAAACAAACAAAAAGTTATGTGATGAAATAGATTGGCCTTTAAAATTAATGAAATGTATCTCATATTTTACTGTATTAAAATATATTTCTTACTAAGTTTATGCATATATATATATATATATATATATATATATTATATATATGCCGAATAGAATCTTTAAATGGGTGAAAAAATATACAGTTGGCAGTTGATAAAAACCCTAGTATATTGTTCATCATATTTAAAGCTTTGGGCCCATGGGTGGCTCAGTCTGCTTTTGGCTCAGGTCATGATCCTGAGATTCCAGGAACAAGTCCTTCATCGGGCTCCCCAAAGAGAGCCTGATTCTCCCTCTGTGTCTCTGCCTTTCACTCTGTGTCTCTAATGAATAAATAAATAAAATCTTAAAAAAAAAAAAAAAGAAACCTAAAGTTTGAAATGAATATCTAGAGGAAGAAGTAGTTACTGTAAAAGTGAGCACTGCAAATAATTTCCAAGAAAAGTATTTATTTAGGTGTTCCAATTATTTACAAATATTTCCATAGCAGTTATGTCTTAAACCAGACAACCTTGACTTAACCTCTTTCATCAACTCATCTTTAGCCATTTGCACATCATCATTAAGTCACAGGCTCAGATAATATTTTTTTAGAGTTTAACTTGATTTGCTATATCCGTTTTTTACAAAAAGAAATAGCCTTAATGTATTTTTTGTAATTCCTATGAATCTAAATCATTCAGCTCTTGATCTCCTGTTTCATAATTAAACATTCATCCACTCACTGATTGCAACATTAGTCTAAATATAATATGGTAATTTCATTTATTTATACATTATTTACCATCAGAGAAAAAGTGGGATCATTAAAAAATGAAGTTGCTGGATGCTGGCCTGGAGAGAGACTTTTGTGGTGCTATGTTTTACAGTATTATGCATTCTGGGTGGAGAGAAAGAAATCATTAAGAAATATCAGGGTATTCTTTTTCTTTTCATTGTTATTGTATCTACCTATAAGTAATAACCAAGCCCATTCTTGAGATGAATTTTAGATCGTCAATTTAAAAAAATGTTTTCTAAATTGTAATGGAGTAAGATATTACATGGATTTTTTGAAATGAAACAATTCCATGAGGACATTACTGACTATTATACTATATATGAAACTTAAGTGGTTGGATCTTTTTATTTGACTTGCCGAATATGTAGCTACCTACTCTGTTGAAAGTGGATCTACTGACGATTTTTTTTTAAAAGATAAATAGATGTACAGTTACACCGACTCTAGTCTCCATTATTCTAGCATTCCTTTTGGTTAATAAACCATGAAGAATCTTGTACTTCCCTAATAGATCATAGTAATATAGATAGGTGAGAACTTTTTTTCTAAGGTAGAGAGCACACGCAATATATTACCTCTTAACACATTTTAATATTACATATAATTAGAATGTTAAATGCCACCAACTACACTTTATAAATTACAGCTAATGTACCTCTCACCAAAGAGTTGCTCACCTGCAGAACAGCCATCATATTTAAAGCCCATTTCCAAGTTTTTGTATGCCCTCAAGGATAAGATAGACTAAAGTAATGATACTATTGGAACTGCACGTAATCAGCTCCTATAAAAACATCTAATCCTGATTCCAATTATGTTAATTCATTGCAGCAAGCCTGTACATTTCAATCACCAAAAGGTTCAGTGCCTTTTGGAAGCCCCTTGGCAGCAGAGGCAGTCCCCATGAAAGTATTTAGCAAATCCTTTTGTGATGCATGAGGGTTTTAAAGTGGTAATAAACCAATCCCTTTACATTGATAAATTTCTCTGAAGTCAATGAGGGCTTTGCAGGGATTGGAGACTGAAGATTTTTCTTCTTCAGTTCAGTCTCCAGAAGAATCTTGGAAAATGTATAATAATATAGACATCATTTTCAATGTCTGGATCCACTAGAGGGCAAGAGGATCATAATTCACAGTGAAACCACAGTTTAAATCCAAGCCACCTAATTTCAGTCCCTTAGAAATCCTAGTGGTACTTTTTCTGCAACATTTTGTATTTAAATGTGTCACTGCTGCATTTCCATATACTTAATAGAGCACTGAAGACATTTATTGTGTCGTGGAAAGGGATAGATTGCAATATTTTTGCTTTATCAGTAAAGCTCCTTCTGTAATAAAGAAGTTGAGTTTTAAGTCCATAGCAGAATCTATACCATAGAATTCTACTGAAGCAGAAGCACAATTATATTTGGACACACAGAAAGGATATACCTAGTAGAACTATAAGCTTAGTGGGAGTATTAGCCTACTGTCTGTCCTAATTCCTTGTTGTGGAGTAAATGGAAAATTTACTTTTTTTTTTTCATTTCCTAAATACAAAACCATTTATTAGTGACTAAATATACCCAATATTGTCAGAGAAATACATTCTGAGGTGAGCAGCAATTGTTAAATATAGAATGCCATGAAAAAGTATATTAAAGTTTATAACTCCAAAAGCATGACTTAATTAACAATTGTAGTCTGCAGCAGTTATTTAGCAAACCTTGACTTTTTTCAATTTTCCAGACTGATGGTGCATTGCAGTAGGGCAAGTCTGGCAAGGGTTGTCCTACTGACTTTGAAATTCTTATAGCATTGTTAATATTTTTAAAATATTTTAAATATTCCAATTTTAAAAAGTAGTATAGGGATTTAAAAAATATGATCCAAAATATAGTAGGTGGAAGTTTTTATGTGTGTGAATTATCAACAACCTACATGTGTTACCTTGCTATATAATAGGACCTATACTCCAAGTTTTAAAAGAATCTATAAAACGATAGCCTGAAGATTTAAATGAGATCAGGTCTTAACTTACATATTAATACTTCCCTTGGTCTGAGTCCTTAAATATACCCAATGTATTTTATATAGAAAGTACATATTGTTAGGTGGGCTTATCTATAGGCTTTGCTGTCTTTTAATGAAAAAAAGTTATACACACACACACCCTCACACATTCATTGAGATTTTTATTTAAAGATTTTATTCATTCATTCATGGGAGACACAGAGAGAGAGAGGTAGAGACACAGGCAGAGAAAGAAGCAGACTCTATGTAGGGAGCCTGATGTGGGACTCTATTCTGGGACTCCAGGATCATGCCCTCGGTCAAAGGCAGATGCTCAACCACTGAGCCACCCAGGCGTCCCTCATTGAGATTTTAAATTCTGCCCTATAGTACATGAATCAGAAATCATTGTCTAATACCTAAATAGGCTGATAAGAGTTCAAAATGTCTTATAAGCACCCCATACATAAAGGATCTGGAATTAACAAGAAATGAAAAGTTCAATGATATTTTACCTTCCCCCATCAAGAAGCTTAGAGCCAACTGAATGAACAGAATCTATAAATACATCATTTCAATAGAGTATAAAACTATTATAATAAAGGTATTTTAAAAAATTATAGACAGGGGTGCCTGGGTGGCTCAGTCTGTTAAGCATCTGCCTTTGGCTCAGATCATAATCCCATGGTCCTGGGATCCATCAAGACCAGTATGGGGATCCCTGCTCAGTGGGGCCTCTACACCTCCGTCTCTCTTTGCCCCTCCCTCTGCTCATGCTCTCTTTCACTGAATCACTCTCTCCCTCTCAAATAAATAAATAAGTACATAAATAAATAAAAAAAATATATATATAGACACAGAAGTATCCTTAAAGCAGTCTGAAGTACTAAAGAGTTCTGGAGGAAGTAACACTATTGTTGGCTCTCAAAAGATGTTGTTACAATTATTAGGTATGTGAGGAGCACACAGTTATCTCAGAAAGGCCACATCATAGAAATAGATTGTTATTATTATCACAATAATAATTAATTTAATTAATTAATTAATTAGATTAATTTCCTGGTTCAATGTAGCAGGATCTACCATAGGAAGGCCCCAGATAAAATTACAATAGATTTAAAAAAAAATACCACAGTGAAATCAAGGGCTACAAATTTCAGAAGTAGTCATAGAAAAAAAAATCTATAGAGGAGAACAATTTTAAAACACAAGAAATTGGTAGTATTTACAATTTAAATTTTTGAGTAGGGATATTAAAATTGCCAAAGTTAATGAACTGCATGATATGACTCATGACTAAATTAGAACACTAATGACCAGCAAGTATATTTGTGTTTGATACAATATACCCAGTTCCCATAAAAGTGCCTAGTAGTGAGTGCTCAATATATCTCAAATATATAATGTCTTTCACATGGCAGTCCTATCTCACAGGTCCTGGTGATACAGCTAAAAACTCAGTTCCCCCTCCCTCTTGCTACCCATGCACTCTTCTTTTATTGAAAGTTACATATTCTCTTTCTATTGGAGAAAAAGACAATTTTTAACAAAATAGATTTTAGAACAAAAATATATAGATAGAAATTTCATCTGAAATTTAGACATTATCTCTAATGCACAGCTAACATTATTTTAAAATAAATACTGATAGAAAATAAAAGGAAAAATGACAAACCCATCCTCACAGAAAAATAAATTTCTCCAGATAATAAAGAGTTAAAGAAGGTAAAAATATTAAGGATAGCCTATTTAAAAGTACAACTACATCATAAAATATACAATACTGCAGAAAACAATTGCTGACTACCCTACATTTTCAAGATCTCATTCCTATTAAATAACTATTAATATTAGACAGAATATTTTACTGATAACATTCTTTAGAGGGTCAGCTAATTTTTCATTTAGCAAATATCTGGTATTCTTGCAACCTAGAATTTATTTGTCCTACATACAGTAAAGTATCTTGTATCATTCTGGGTAACAATACATATGAAACCGAGATAGTAACTCAGCTAAAGATTGTAACATGTGACCTAGACTGAAGATAATCAATATCCCATATTGCAATTAAACCTAAGTAGAATTTTCTAGGAATTCTTTTTTTTTTTTTTTTTTTTTTTAGAGATAAAGAAGGTTAGAGCACAAGGAGGGGTATGGGAAGAGGGAGAGAGAATCTTAAGCAGGCTCCACACCCAGTGTGAAGCCTAAGCAGGGATCAATCTCATGATCCTGACTGAGATTATAACTTGAGCCAAAAATCAAGAGTCAGACACTTAACCCACTGAGCCATCCAGGGGTCTAATTTTCTAGGATTTCTAGAAAATACACTCTCTTAAAGATAGGCACAGACTTAATTGAAAGTTGAATTATATGTGAAATGATTCAAAATTAAGAGGAAAATCAGGTTTTATTAACCAATATCACTTTAAACCTTGATTAATTTATATAAAAATCTAATTGTCTTTGGATTTATGAATTTTGTGAAGCAAAAAATTTCCTGGTTCCTTAAGAGTTTGATTTAGGTTTGACTTGATTTCAATTTTTTAAATAAATCCTAATTTACGATACATGGAATTATCAAAGTAGTTGTATCAAATATTTTTTGCTGGACAAAATTACCTCCAAGTTTAGTGACTTAAAAATGAGAAGAATCTGCCATTTCTGTTGATTTTTTGGATGGCCAGACAGTTCTCTGTTCTCACCTGGGCTTATTCATAGGGCTGCAGTCATCTGGTGGGTCAGCAGGGGAATGGCATCAGCTGGAGTGTTTGGGATGTTTGGGTCAGCAGTTTTTCCAGAGGTCTCTCATCTTGTCAACAGAAAGGACAAGCCTCAATGAACAATTGCTTTGAAAGCCTTTGCTTGTGTCACTTGAGCTACATCCCACTGGTCAAATGAATTCACATGGTCAAGTCCAAATATTTGGCATATAAATACAAACGTCACCTGTTGATTACAGGAGTTAGTCACTCTGAAGAGTGTACATATGGGGATGGGAAAAATGTGTAACTGTTTTTTGCCTATTGACCACCATGGATTTCAGGCAAACAAACAGAAGTGAAAAAAAAATATTTGGAGAGAGCAAAATAAAATGTAAAATGGCCAGAACTGCATAAAATGTGTCATTTGCTAGACTCATGAAATTAAATAGAAATGAGTTGCCTTTATTGGCAAATTATATTTCATTTTCTTAAGAGTAATTGGAGTTCATTTATACTACCTTGAGTATATATATATATATATGATATATATCATATATATGATATCATATAGATATATCATATCTTTATCTACTGATCAATCCATTGACATGAGCTGTTTACATAATTTGGCTATTGTAGATAATGCTGTTGTAAACATTGGGGTGCACGTATCCCTTCGAATTACTATTTTTGTATTCTTTGGGTAAATACCTAACAGTGAGATTGCTGGATCTTGAGTAGCTCTATTTTTAACTTTCTGAAGAACCTCCATACTATTCCCTCCATACTATTTCCCACGGTGGCTGCACCAATTCCCACCAACAGTGCTAGAGTGTTCCTTTTTCTATGCATGCCAACATTTTCTGTTTTTAACTTTAGCCATCTGGACAGGTGTGAGGTGGTATCTCATTGTGCTTTTGATTTATATTTCCCTGATGATGGGTGATGAGTAATTTTTCATTGTGTCTGTCGGCCATTTGCATGTCTTCTTTGTGTCTGTTCATGTCCTCTGCCCATTTCTTAACTGGATTATTTATTTTTGGGGAGTTGATTTTGATGAGTTCTTTATAGAATCTGAATACTAGTCATTTTGTCATTTGCAAATATCTTCTCCCATTATGTCGGTTGTCTTTTAGTTCTGTTGATTGTTCCTCTTTTGATAACTACAACTTTGTAATACAACTTGAAGTCAGAATTGTGATGCTTCCAGCTTTACATTTCTTTTTCAAAATTGCTTTGGCTACTAGAGGTCTTTTGTGGTTCCATACACATTTTAGGATTGTTTGTTCCAGCTCTGTGAAAAATGCTGTTTGTTTTTGTTTTTCTGTAGGGATTGCATTAAATCTATAGATTACTTTGGTTGGTATAGATGTCTTAACAATATTTGTTCTTTCAACCTATGAGCATGGAATGTCTTTCCATTTCTTTGTGTCATCTTTAATTTCTTTCATCAGTGTTATATAGTTTTCAGAGTACAGATTTTTGACCTCTTTTGTCACGTTGATTCCTAGGTATCTTGTTTGAGATACAATTCTAAGTGGGTTTGATTCCTTAATTTCTGCTGCTTCATTATTGACATACAGATATGCAACAGATTTCTGTATATTGATTTTGTATCCTACAACTTTACTGACTTCCTTAATATTTCTAGCAGCTTTTGAGTGCAATCTCCTGGGTTTTCTATATATATATAGTATCATGTCATCCATCTGCAAATAGTGAAAATTTGACTTCTTCCTTGCCAATTGATATGCCTTTTATTTCTTTTTGTTGTCTGGTGGTTAGGACTTCTAGTTGAATAAAAATAGTGAGAGTGGATATTCCTATCTTGTTCCCGACCAAAAAGGAAAAGCTCTCAGTTTTTCCCCATTAAGGATGATATTAGCTGTGATTTTTTCATATATGGTCTTTATTATGTTGAGATATGTTTCTTCTAGATTTACCTTATTGAGACTTTTTATCATGAATGGGTGTTGTACTTTGTCAAATACTTTTTCTGCTTCTAGTAAAATGATCGTATGTTTCTTATCCTTTCATTTATTAATGGAATGTATCACATTGATTGATCTTAATGGCCTTGACAGAATTTTTCTATCATCCCAATTATTTTGCTTGGAAAACTTAGAAACAGTGCTGTACTCAATTTAAAAAGTAAACATATACTTTTATATATATATATTTTTTCCCTTCAATCTTCCTTCTAAATTCATGAGACTCAAACAAGTGTTGTTATCTCTTGCAGTTTTATATAGAACTAATTGGGACCTCACTAAATATATAGGTTGAAAAACAGAAATCGTTTTCTTTTGGGAAATTCTGATTATTGTAGAATAATACCCCGGAGCATGTTAAGTATAAGCATTACCTATTTTGAGTATAAAAAAGTAATTAGAGTCACTGGACATAGTTATTTTGAACTTCCTGAATATGGTTAGATTTCTCTTTTGAAAATAAGTGTAAAAGGCCACTGCTGTCAAGAAGAATGAAATGTAGAAAGTGTCTGCCATATAGATTTGGTGCAGGATCATAAAATATTGAATTGTAAAATTTTAAAACAGATTTATGAGAGAAATGCTTCCATGTAATTCCACAGCCCTGAATACCTGAAAAACTTGCTGAAATTTTAAAGTTTGCAGATTTAAGAAGGTATAGAGGATAGGAACAGAAATTATTACCAGGATTTCACTTTATTGCTTGCTGAATATTGTTTGCAGTCTGAAAATGCCTTGACACAGGTGACTGATTTTTACCACAGAGCATTTCTTCAATAATGGTCCCATGCTACATTGAAGTGATTTAAAACTGAAAGCTCTGAAAACATTAATGAGAAAAAATGTATTTAATGTTGCTTATAATTTTGCATTTAAACATTATTTAAGTGACACATGAATGACCTCAGTAAAATAAAATTTTAATATTTCAGGAGTAAATAGTGAGTTCCTATTTGTATCTGCCATCCTAGGCTAATACTCAGAGGTAAGCACTGATAAATATTATTTCATCCAATTAGAGATTTCTTTTGTATTTATAGACAAAACATCTATATTTTCTATATCATATATATGTATACACTTATAAACTATAAATACATATACATTATGCCATGTATTGTATAAATTTATGGATACGGTTTTATTTGGAAGTACATGTAAGATAATATGTACAATATTATTTGGTAACTTGAATTTTTTAAAAAATTATCATGAGGCAAAACACACAGAAGAATGTGCAAATTATAACTGATTATTCAGTGATTGTGTAGCCACCACCAATTCAAGATATAGAACTTTAGTAACATGTGAGAAATTCTTGTCTATTCCCTCTTCCAGTGAATCTATGGTCCCTTCTTCTTAAATCATGATCATGACTTCTAATACCATAGATTAGATTTGCATGTCTTTTTAATTAAATTGATCATTTTAAATGTGGTTGCATTCATAGACATGATATAGGGGGTTAAACCTCATTTTTTGTATGTCGTTCATTAATTTTCAATGATAATAAAAAGGTAACATAATCCATTTTACTATTGATGAACTTTGGGTTGAAAGAACAATACTATGAACATTTTTGTATATGTTTTGTGATACACACAGACTTAAATTTTGTTGACTGATACTTAGGAGTAGAACTGCTGGGTCACAGCATATGCATATGTGTATCTGTAGCAAGGCCCAAGAATTTTCCAAAACAGTAATATCAGTTTGAATTTCCACCAGCAACACAGAGATGTTAATTTAAACTGTTGCCAACGTTTGACATACTGTTTCTGAAAATTTTATTCATTCTTATATTTATGTAATAGTACATAATTTCAGTTTTCATTTTAATTACCTGTAGCATGATGAGCATTTTCTAATAAGATTGAGCATTTTAAAATATATTTTTGACATTTGTATATCCTTTTCTGAATTCCTGTTTATGTCTATTTCCTAACTTTAAAAACCTTATTTATTATTATTAGTTTGTGAAAATGTTATTGTATTCTGAATATGAACCCTTTGTCAGTTGTGAATATCTTTTTCCATTTGGGGGATTATTTTCCACTCACACATGGTTTCTTTTGATAAGTAGACATCTTACCTCTGATGTAGTCAAAATCGTTGTTTTCCTTAAGTTTTCTTTGTTTAATCCAATAACATAAACAAGACTTTTTTTTTTCTTTTTAAATTTTTTTCTTTTTTTTTTTTTAATTTATTTATTCATGATAGTCACACGGAGAGAGAGAGAGAGGCAGAGACACAGGCAGAGGGAGAAGCAGGCTCCATGCACCGGGAGCCTGACGTGGGATTCGATCCCGGGTCTCCAGGATCGCGCCCTGGGCCAAAGGCAGGCGCCAAACCGCTGTGCCACCCAGGGATCCCATAAACAAGACTTTTTAAAGAACCTACAATCTTAGTTATCATTACATTTATTTTTAAAATCTACATACAATTTATTTTTATTATTTTTATTCAGATAAACTTCACATAACAATAATTTACTTTTGAAAGCATACAATTCAGTGGCTTTTAGTATATTCACAAAGTTGTAATTCCAGAATATTTCCATCAACCTAAAAAAACCAAAAACGAAAACAGCTACCCATTAGCAGTTACTCCTCATTTTCTCCTACCTGGCAACCCCTTACATCACTAAATTACTTCCTGCTTCATTTTTCTATTCTGGACATTTCCTATACATAGAATCATACAATAATTGAACTTTTGTGTTTGGCTTCTTCCATTTAGCATAATAAATTAAATTTATCCATGTTGTGGTATGTCTTAATATTCCATTCTTATTTTGGTTCAATATTATTCCCTTTTATGGGTATACTACATTTTGTTTATACATTCATCAATTAGTGGACATCGTTCTTTCTACTTTTGGCAATTATGAATAATAGGGCTATGAACATTTCTGTATAAGTTTTGTGTTTACATGTATTTTCAATTCTTGTGAGTATACACCTAGAATTTCTGGGTCAAAGGGTAACTCTACATTTTACTTTTTGAAGACTCCCAAAGTGTCACCAAGAGAACAATGATGTGACAAGCAATGTAATCTATGATGGAAAAAGGGAAAGAAAGACAAAACCATAAAGTTGAACATATAATGAGGTTGCATGAAATCTCTAATGTCAAATTTGTAGTAACTGGTATAATTAGGTCTTCTACTCCTTTATGGGTGTCCTAAAAACAGCACTATTAATTTCAACTTAATTTGAAAATCCTATTTGTCTTTGGGCAAATGCTAGAGCTTGCAGCCCTTAATTCATCAGTACCCAGAATAGTATTTTATCATGTTGTACTCCAACCCAAGGCATTTCACTATTGATGAATTAGCTATTCTAACTTCTTCACAGCTCTCTGGCCCTATCCCTTTAGAGTTTCCTTCCATGTAGTATTGTCAGGAGGCAAAATTGAAAAGGCCGTGTATATTCATATACCCTTGGTCAGTTGTAATGGTTGTGAGTTTACCAACAAGGGAAATGGGATGAAAGACAAATGCCCAAAATGTTCTTCAGCTTTTAGATTGAACAAATTTCTTTTCATCCATGTCTCATATTCTTATCTATATAAATCTCATAGCACTTTGTTTGTAGCATGAAGTTCTCCTTATTTCCATATCAATTTTTCCTTTTGTAGTCATAATAATGACAGAACTATACACTTTCTTTGTTTATTGTTCCTATTTTATTCTTGTATTAAGTACCTTATAAATTATGTTCTTCCTGACCCAAACAAGTTCTTGTTGACAGAATCTTTTACTGACCAAATACATATTATTTTATCAAAATTGTTTTTAATTAAAATATGCAAAATATTTCCAAACAAATATGACCATATATAGAGTCAGTGGCAAGTTTCTTTACTCAGTTATGATTTAGCCTAATCATTTCTCCTGATTTAAATGTTACCCTCCCACACCAATCAGGGATATCTTTGAATTACAAAATATTTTCCCTTTTTTGGGGGGGGTTATTTCCCTTTGCTTTCATCAGATGTTCTTAGCTGATTACCTGCCTGTCTTTCTGGCTTGATCATAGCAATCCTATTCCCAGCTAAGCATAGTTGCTTATAGAGTTTTTGCAATACTTCATTCAGTTTCTTCAGTCAGCTACAGGAAAGCAATCAAAATCAGTGCTGCCACCCTCTCTCCTCATATATTCCCATCAGAGATCAGTGGTTCACCTTAGAATTCTTGAAACTTAGTGTTATAGGCGTCTGAAATAACTCCCCATTTATTCCAGAACTTCTACTTTAAAAAGTTTGACATATTCCTATTTAATCTTTATTCAACCAAAATAACTAGTATTTATTTACGTAGGTATACTCTTCATGGGTTTCACTTGAGAGTTAATGATGAATATTCAGTCCTGGGAATATATGGGAATATAAAGTAGTATAATATGGATATATAAAATACTTGCATATGGTAAGTCTCTTAAAAAAGAGACAAAATTGAGCAGGGATAAACAAAAATGGTGGACCATAAAAGACATATATTTGAAAAAAAGAATTATAACTACATATTAAATTGAGTGAAATGAATGTCAGAAATCATATATCTGACAGAGCCTATTACTAGTTGATCCACTAGATAGTATAGGAGGCCAGTTAGAGGAGAAAAAAAGATCAAAGAATCTTTATAGTTTTCATGTTGCTAAATTTTCTATTCTAATTATGGGAAATTTTGAATTATAGATTCCAGTCAAAACTAAGATTAAACACTGGTACAGGGATGTGTGAGTGGCTCAGTGGTTGAGTGTCCACCTTTGGCTCAGAACATGATCCTGGAGTCCTGGGATCGAGTCCCGCATCAGGCTTCCTGCAGGGAGCCTGCTTCTCCCTCTGCCTGTGTCTCTGCCTCTCTCTCTGTGTCTCTCATGAATAAATAAATAAAATCTTTAGAAATAAATAATTACATACACACATACATACAGGTACATAATAACAGCTATTCAATCTCTATTATACAATGTTATTTAGAAATTTCCCCTGGCGATTGGGAACTTTTATATCAGCATATAATGTATAAACATACATTATGAGCAAGCCTTATGCCAAATAATAAAATAATTCTGAGTGTTTTAATCGATTTGGTCTTCAGGAAAAAAATACCATAGACTATGGCTTAAATGACAATATTTATTTCTCACAGTTTTAGAGGCTGGGAAGTCAAAGATAAAGGTGCTGGTGGATCTGTTGTCTTTTGAAAGCCCACTTCCTGGTTTACAGATGGTCTTCTTTCTTGTACCCACACATAGTAAGGGGACAGTAAGAAAGCTCTATGGGGTCTTTTATTTTTTTTTTCCTTTTTAGAGATTTATTTATTTGAGAGAAAGAGTATACAGAAGAGAGGAGCTAAGGGAGAGGGAGAGAGAATCCCAAGCAGAGTTCATGCAGAGGTTCAGGCAAACATGGGCTCAATCTCACAACCCTAAGATCAGGACCCGGAGATCATGACCCTGAGGTCACGACCCTGAGGTCACAACCTGAGGGGAATCCAAGAGTCTGAGGCTTTACCCACTGTACCACCCAGGGGCCCTTGTAGGGTCCTTTTAATAAGGGCACTAATCTCATTCTTGAGGGCTCCACCCTCAGGACCTAATCACCTTCCAAAGGCCCCATCTCCTAATGTCATCATAAATGGGAGCTAGGATTTCAACATAAAAATTTGGGGAGGACATAGATATTCATTTCATTGCAATAAGTGATAAGAATGGATCAGTTTTGGGGCACCTGGGTAGCTCAGTCAGTTAGGTGGCTGCCTTGGGCTCAGGTCATGATCTCAGGATCACTGCTCAATAGGCAGCATGCTTCTCCTTCTCCACCACTTGTGCTCTCTTGAGCTCTCTCTCTCTCTTAAATAAATAAATACAATCTTAAAAAAAAGGAATTTATCAGTTTTGAGGTTCAAAAACTTAGATTTCTTTTTAACCTTTTATTTCATCAAATCAAATAAATATTTTATGGTATGATTATGGCTGACTCTATTTCTATTTTCTTGGATAGGTTTGCTTTGTATTTTCTTTTTGTTTCACCTAAATAGTCTTGGTAATCCACAGAAAACATTTGCTTTTCTATCCATCAACAATGACCCAAAAACAAAAATAGAAAATACTTCTACAAACTTATTGTACTGATACATTTTTTCTTTTTACTTATTTTTATTTGAGTATAGTTGACACACAATGTTACATTAGTTTCAGGTGTACAACATAGTGATTAAACTTCTCTACATATTATAATATGCTCACAAGTGTAGCTACCATCCTGTCACCATACAAGGTTATTGCAATATCATTGACTGTGTTCCCTATGCTGTACCTTCTGTTACCATGACTTATTCATTCCTCATAACTGGAAACCTTTATCTCAACTCTGCTTCACATATTTTGCCTATCCCCCATTCCTCTCCCCTCTAGCAACCATCAGTTTATTCTCCACAATTGTAGATCTGATTCTTTTTGCTTGTTAATAGGTATTTTCAAATTCATCTGCTTTACATAATTGTGAGACTCTTGTGATGAAATAGTATTAAAGAATACATTGCTTGATGTAATATGTAAATTAACACATAAAAACAATAAAGTAAGTCTATTTTAATTATTTTGAAATATATCCTTTATTACCAGATGAATTTTTTTAAATATTTTATTTTTTTATTCATGAGAGACATCAAAAGAGAGGCAGAGACACAGGCAGAGGGAGAAGCAGGCTCCCTGTGGGGAGTCTGGTGTGGGACTCAATCCCAGGACTCCAGGATCATGCCCTGAGGTGAAAGGTAGATACTCAACCACTGAACCCCCCGGGTGCCCCACCAGATGAATTTTTATAAGAAATCAAAATATTATTGTATACTGAGTAAAACAAAATTATTTTGGTGGATGACATGGTGTAGTAGAGAGCAGAGTATACCAAAAGATGAAGAGACTAGAACTCAATTCGAGACAAAGTGATTAGTAATATTCTCAAATTGTTCTTTCTTTATAATATTTCTACCTGCCAAATAAAGAATCTTTTCCATTCTCTTATGTTGTATTGCACTATAATGGGGAGATTTTTTTATATCTCTCAAAGAGTTTATTATGAAGATTTGGAAAAAGAAAATCAATAATGGAATGTCACTGATGAGTATTACAATAAAAGTATGACTATCACAAAGAAATATATTGGAATATTGACTTCAGGACCTAGAGAAAAAGGCATTTCATAATATACAATATGTTCAAGGAAAAAGTTCTTGAATATTGTCTTGGTATTCATTATAAAACATTTCATGTTCATATTTAGTTTCAATAGTCAGATTTCTTATGGATTAATCCTGGTTCCTTCTCTTACAGAGCTGTGACTTGATGCAAATAACTGGACTCTTCGTTAATTTCCTAATCTGCAAAATGGGGACAAAAATTTTACTGAAGTTATAGAATTGTGTAAGGGCTGATTTTATTGACATATCATAAGCCTTTAGAAGAGCATAATACCTAATAAGCACCTGATAAATGTTGGATGTGTGTTCTACTTAGCATGTATCCCCAGTTCTTAAAGCACAAGTTAGATGCTTAATTAATATCTGTTCACAGAGTAAATAAAATGAATGAGTGCACCCCCCAAAAAATAAATTTTAAAGTAGGGAAACCTTAATATTTTTTTGCCTCTAACTAAACCAAATCACCCATTTAAGTAACATTTTGAAAATTTTGGCACTTCTCAGCCACCGGCCACATCTACTCAGGGACTCCTGTAACCACCAAATTCAAATGCTTCATCCATGTGCTATATCTATCCTAATTGGCTCTGATATAATAGTATACCAAAAATTTACCTGATAAGTAAAAAACTGACTTATACAGTTTAACCTTCATTGGAGTTTCACATTTAGAGAGTTGTGTAACTTTTCAACTCCTGAGGTGGAAGCGGATAACATAGAAGAGAATTGAAAATTATTGTATATGTTGACCAAAGGTGTCTTACATGATGGTTAAACTCTAAAAAAGTCACCTGTGAGTAAGGTGATGAGGTACTGTAATTGGTGATTACCTACTAGATTTATGACTGTAGTAGATAAAGGAATCAAAAAATAAAAAATAAAAATAAATAAATAAATAAATAAATAAATAAATAAATAAATAAAAAAAAATAAAGGAATCATTTTCTGACAGCAAGGAAGTAAAAGTCATCTTATTAGAAGTTTAGAAGGAAGAATGGCTTCTGACAGATTTTTAAAAATGACTATCCACTAAATGTAATTTAATTACGAAAGACATGAAATTTCAGTAGGCTCACTCAATATTTCATTTGTAAATTAGTAGACATTGCCTTGGACAATTAATGTCTGAGGGCTTCACAAACAAATATAAGTAAAACCTGAGCAAAGTCATGCAGAGAGAAAAACACAAGAATTCTAGTAGTACTATTCAAGTAACTTTTCAAGATATTCTCTTTGAATTACACAAATTAAAGAATAATAAATGATATCCAGAGGAAGAAAAGGACAGTGATGAGAGAATTGAAGTAACCTCTTCCTTTTTTAAACTGATAGGATCAAAATGAATGCACCCTGTTAGCATAAGAGGGAAGATTAAAACTCTGGTGTTCCCTCTGTCCTATGGGAAACATGGGATATTCTTGCAACACCCCTAATTGGGAATCTAAAGCATTACGCGATATGGTTCTTTGAGGGGGAAACATGTATTTAATATTCAAGCGATAATGCTGTCATTTGAACACAGAGTTCTAAAGATATTTCCCAAGATTGCCATTCCTGAATATTTAATCAAACCCTAATTTAGGTTCTGATGTGAAGGGAATTTTGCAGTTGTATTAAGGTCACTAATCAGCCGATCTTAACCAGAGAGACTGTCCTGGATTACCTAAGTGGTCTTCTTGTAATCATGTGAGAGTCTTTAAGCAGAGGAGGAAAAGAGAAGAGAGATGAGGCAGAAAGTGAGGTTAGAGAGATTCAAAGCATATGAAGAACTCTACCCACGCATACTTTCTTTGAGGGAGACTAAGGGGACAACTGTCAAGGAATACGGGCAGCCTCCAAAGCTAAGGACATTTCCAGGTTGATAGCCAGCAAGGAAACAAAAACCTCAGTCCTACAATTGTATGAAACTGAATTCTCCCAACAACCCAGATTATCCTTGATGCATATTTTCCCCCAGATCTTCCAGAAAGGAAAGAAGCCCTGACAACACCTTGATTTTTGCCCAGTGAGATCCATGTTGGATTTCTTTCCATGCACTGTGAGATAACACATGTGTCTTGCTTCAAGTGGCTCAATTTTTGCTATTTCTGTTATTGCAGCCATAGAGAAGAATACAGTGGTACAAAAAAATATAAAACCCATGATTATATCACATTAATCTGGCTGATCTGGGTGATTATAGAAATGAAATATTCCAAGGGAAGAGTCCATTTCCATTTCTTATGGAGTAAGTTACACCATACATGTGAACATTGCCGTTTTCTCTCTTCCAAGAGGTGATATTTTGATTAATATATTATTTAAATAAAAATTTGAATTTCAAAGGAAAGAATGAGTCTGGAGAGGGTAACTTTTTTTTTTTTTTTTTTTTAAACAGTCATGGGAACCTGGGTGGCTCAGTGGATTAGCGCCTGCCTTTGGTCCAGGGTGTGATCCTGGAGTTCAGGGATCAAGTCCCACATAGGGCTCTCTGCCCACATAATTAATTAATTAGTTAATTAATTAATACAAAACCAGCATCATAAGGCACACTAAGTGGGTAATATTCTGTTGTACTAAAACTACTATGGAAAATATAAATAAGGGTAGGCATCATGGCAATGACAAAGATGTATGCTTCATGAAGATCTTGTGGAAACCAAAGTTTCAGTTAGCATTGTTTATTTTTTTCAAGATTGATTGATTAATTGATTTATTGATTTATGAGAGACACAGAGAGAGAGACAGAGACATAGGCAGAGGGAGAAGCAGGCTCCCACAAGGAGCCTGATGTGGGACTCAATCTTGGATCCCAGGATCACACCCAGGGCCAAAGGCAGACACTCAACTGCTGAGGCACCCAGGCATCCCTAGCATTGTTTCTTTTACGTCATATTTTATTACATGTATCTTCTGGGTAACAATCACCTTTGACTTGTCCAAAAAGGCTATGATTCTGGATTCTAAAGCTTGGAAGCATTGACATTTTGAATTGGGTCATTATTTTTTGTGGGAGGCTATCCCAAGTCCTGTATGGCATTTAACAACATCCCTGGCCTCTGACCCTTAAATACCAGTAGCACTACCCTCATACATGTGTAAACACCCTCATTGTGACAACCAAAGGTGTCTCCAGACATTACCAAATATGCCCTGGGCACAAAATCACCCCTGAGAATCACTTTTCTTTCTTCTTTTCTTTTTTTTTTTTCTTTTCTCTCTCTCTCTCTCTCTCTCTCTCTCTCTTTTTAATTTTATTTATTCATGAGAGACTTAGAAACAGAGGCAAAGACCTAGGCAGAGGGAGAAGCAGGCTCCCTGTGGAGAGCCCAATGTGGGACTCAATCCCAGGACCCGGGATCATGACCTGAGCCAAAGGCAGATGCTCAACCACTAAACCACCCAATTGTCCCTAAGAACCACTTTTCTATGTGATAAGGATTATATAATTTAGTAGAAAGCACAATCATCAGTCCAGGAAATTTAGGAGTCTCCTGTACAACAGTAAGCTGTCATTGATCTGAAATAAACAGAAATAAACAAATTGTATTTTCCTTTTCATTTGTATTGCAGAAGAAAATCAAATCTCATTTTGCCTTTACATGGTTAGGCATGAAATAATTTTTCATAATCTTGCTTCAAGGATATCTATTGTAATCGACCAGTGCCAGATGACTTGGATTCAATGATAGTATTAAAGAATATACTCTGCTACATTGATGATATAAAAATTCTTAAATTTGAAAAAAAAAAAAAGGTATTTGAAACTGATAGTAGCTCAAAAGTCAGTGTAGATTTGGCTTATAATCATCTAAAGATTCAAGGGCTTAAATAACGAAAAAAAATTACTTAGGTTGGAGTTGTTAGAAAATTAGTAGTTTATTTTTATTTTTGGACTACTTCAAAATGAGAAGAACTGAACTGGATCTGTTTGGATTTTGGAGGATCCTTACATCTAATTATGACTATTTGGAGGAATTATCTTAGTCATCTCAGGTTGCCATAACAAAAATGTCATAGACTGGGTAAGTTAAATGACAAAGTTATTTCTCACAGTTCTGGAAGCTGGGAAGTCCAAGATCAATGTGCTGGTGAATTTGCTTCCTGCTGAGTGCTCTCTTTCTTGCTTGCAGGTGGCTGCCTTTCTCTGTGTGCTGACATGGCCTTTCCTTACTGTGAGAGAAAAAAGAGAAAGTTTTCTGGTGTCTCTTTTTATAAGGGCATCCCTCCCCACTTCATGACCTCATCTAACCCTAATTACCTCCTTGTGACCCCATTTCTAAATATCATCATTGAGGGTTAGTGCCTTAACACATGAATTATGGGAAAACATAATATTCAGTCCATAACAGGTACTCTGGATATGCTGACTTCTCACTTTGAGGGATACTAACAAATGTCCTGGATTATTGTAGTAAGAGTATCTTGCGAGGAAGTCAGTGATCAACAAAGCTCTCTAATTAAATTGGGCAGATTTATTTTCAGGAAAGTTTTGGGTCGTGAAATAAGAGGCTCCTTACATGCTCCAAGACAGTTCAATCTCCTTTTGAGATTTAATTCCTGCCATAGGAGATACAGTGATTCCCAGCATTTGATTTATTGTCAGATCTAAATCAAAAGGTAATTAGTTTATAGATGGAAGTAATAAAATGATTAAAGAAATAAAGGGATAGGAAAAAAAGAGTTAAACAAGGAAAAAGTTAAGTCTGCTTACAAGGTGAAACTATCTGCTCTCTGGCTATGTATGCTGCGTTCATTAAAACTAATAATCCACAAATGGAATACAACACTCTAGTCATTTGGTCGGAAAAAAAATTGAACATGGAAAAAAGGGATTTTCCAAAGTCATAAGATATAGAAGCAGGAATTGTGAAAGTTTCTGCAGTTCTCTTAGATCATGGATTACATGCGTAATGTGGATGAAATCTGTGTGCTCCTAAAGAAAGAAATGTTAGTGATTGAAGTAGTGCTAATAAAATTTATGGGGAAAACAATAAGATTATTAATATTTAAAGATCATTGTTCAGATAATCACAGAGAATAAAATCAGTGTAATTTTAACCGGCTTGGGGTACCCCAACAAGTTATATCTAATATATTTAAGTATTTCTAATATATTTAAAAATAAAATAGTGGAAAGGAAAAATTTCCATAAGGCAGAGATAAGCTCCAGATTTTCTATTTCAGAAATAGACATGGAAACAATAGTTCCACAATGAGAGGAATATTTATAAATCTGGCCTATGATAACCTCAGTATTTGGGGCTACTTCGCTAGAACTCAATTATTAAAATAATTCTAATTATTCACTCTAGAAGAAATTTTCAGTATGTTAACAGAAATGGAATCAGAATTATATAGCCTGAAATCACAGGATATCAAACTGTAAGAAAAAAGTTATGAAAAAATTAAGGAACTCAGAGTACTTGAATATATAAAATGAAAGTAAGCCTATAGTACAAGCCCGAATAAATATTTATGTTCAATATACAATTAGTAGGAATGATCCAGATTGTAGAAGATCAGAGGCTAATGCCCAGGGGCAAACAATGGTCTATAATTAACGAATGCTACTTTGCAACTCATTTCTTAACAGAACTGTCCTTTTATAATCAGTCAGTGGTTATGACCCCAGAAATATTTTGGAATGTAATTACTGAAACTTGGCCTCGTGTATAATCCTTTTTCCATCTGGTAAGATGTTGAAAAAAAGGATATTTCTGGGAAGGAATGACTTTAAAAATGACATTTTAAAAATGACTAGCACTTGATATCAACAAATTATTCATATATTGAATTATAAGATAGTAGTATACCTATGAATACATTATGGGACACAATGAATGTATGTGGAATGAACATTTTGATGGCATTGTGTAACCAATGAACATTGATAACTTGAAATGATAACCTCCTAGTTCTCCAAAATATAGAAAACAATTGTCCAAGTTATATATGATTGAAGATAAAGTCACAGATCAGTAAATCAATCTACTTGCTAAAAGCGATACCTGTTCATACAAAAAAGGTGAAGCACAAGTTTTTCAGTTGGTTAAATAATATGAAACTCCCTCTCAAAGACAATGGAAAACTATAGTTTATTTATCTAATCTTGTTTCTCTTAACCTAATCATACCTGGATATTTCATGCAGATAATGACACAGTAATTAAAAAAAAAAAAAACAAAAAAAAACAAGGTTTGGGATGTTATCCCAAATCCCAATATCAAGGATATTATCATGATGGTAGAAGATTTGTAAAGAGGAATGCTGATGAGATAGTAAGGTGACTGTAGGAAATTGTGGACCAGGGGATACCTTTCCTACTTATAAAGGAACCTCAGGGAAAACCATTGGAATACTCACCTGCAAGCCAACCTAATCTAAAATACCTATTGACAATGGTGCTAGTACTTGTACAGACAAGTCACCATGCTGATAAGGAGGATGGATGTGGATATCACTAGAGAAAGATATATTATTGTCAATTGATCCATGGCTTCACTAACTGGAGCTGGCTGACATTGGCTGGAATTGCTCTATTCCCTCACTTGTTTGGGAGTGGCCACAGCAGTTTAACCCTCTTTTTCCATTCCACCAGTCAGAGGAACTGTCTAGGTCTTTAACTTTATGAACTTGTAAAATCTACATTTGACTTTCAGGGAAGGCAAAAACCAAAGAATGACATCACTCACTGATAGCATTGTCAATTGTGCTGGAGACACATGCTTAATTTCTCTCTCAATTGGTATCTTTTCATCAGTCTTTATCATCTTTGTGATAACAGGTTAGATGCATAGAGAGAGCCATGAGCCAGTAGCTCAGAAAAAGAGACTTTTTTTTTTTTTTTCTTTAAAGTAAACTCTCCACCCAACATGAGGCTTGAACTTAGGACAATGTGATCAAGAGTCACAGAGTCCACCAACTGAGCCAGCCAGGCACCCCAGAAAGAGAGAGACTCTTAAGAGAGAAGACCATAAGGAACTTTTAAGGCAGCCTAATAGTTGAAGCAACTGAATTCGTAAAATAATCAGAAGCATATGCTAGAAAGTACAAAGTTTTCCTAAGTAAGAACAGCAGCGGTAGCTAAGAGCTAAAATAACTGAGGATGTGCTTTTATTAAACAAATATTGTACATCTTTTGCCTGGATTAGTTAATTCATTTTTTTTATTTATTCATGAGAGGCATAGAGAGAGGCAGAGACACAGGCAGAGGGAGAAGCAGGCTCCCTGCAGGGACTCCTGGATCATGGGACTCCTGGATCATGCCCTGAACTGAAGGCAGATGCTCAACCACTGAGGCGTCTCTGGATTAGTTCATTTAATCCTCATGTGTTAGACACACCAAAGTGAGATCTCAGTGACTCATGTGCTTGTATCATCTTCCCTTTAGGATGGGCAGAATCTATGCCTTGCTATTAACCAAGAGAATGTAGCAGAAGTGGTGAGATAATTATTCCTGTGATTACTTTAGCTGAAATAAGATCCCGTCTTACCAGGCAGAAATAAGAGATTCTCCAGCTGGCCTTGAATATGTAAGTTGTCATATTATCAGAGGACCTATGAGAGGTCTTCCTGGCATGGATTGCAGGAGGCCTCCCAGAGCTGAGGGAAGATAACAGCAAGAAAACAAGGACTTCATTCTCACAAACACAAGGCACTGAATTCAGCTGATGTAACTTTGAAGAGGACATCAAACTCCTAAAAGGAAGGCAGCCTGGCCAAAATCTTGATTGTAGCCTTAGGTGATCTTCAACAGAGGACCTGTGTCCGGACTCCTGACTCACAGAAAACATAAGGTATTAAATGTATGTTGTTTTAATCTGCTAAATCTGTGGTAATTTATTACAAAAAATAGATAATTAATACATTTTAAACCAACCCCACTGATGGTTGCCAGAGGAGAAGTGGGAGGGGGGTTAGACAAAGTGGGTAAAAGGGAATGGGAGATACAGGCTTCTAGTTGTGGAATGAATAAGTCATGGGAATAAAAGGTACAGCATAAGGAATATTCAGTGATACCATAGGGTGATGTATCGGGACAGATGTTAGCTACACTTGTGAACGCAGCATATGTATAAACTTATCAAATCACTGTTATACACCTAAAACAAACGAGGTGTTGTTTGTCAACTATACTAAAAAAAAAAAAATCCATGAATTCAGTAGTATTTTTTTATTTTTTATTATTTCTGATATGTTAATTGAAGTGTGGATTGATTAAATAACTTCAAGTTTACACAGCTAGTAAATGGTAGAACTAGAATCTCGAACCCACGTGGCACAAAGATGAGAATAAATGTCTATAATCTTAACTTCATGTATAGGAAACTAGAACATTCACTGTTAAATAACCAGACTGCTGATAGGCTACAAATCTATGATATCCTCTAGATGACTATGAATTATTTTCTGATTTTCAACATGCCTGTTGAGAAGGTTTCCTTATTTTTATATTCCCATATATATTTTCAATAAGCTCCTTTTAATTAGGTTACCCAGAAATTTTTTTTTTCCTCTGTTCTTAAAATACCTTAGTGAGTTAGGAACATCTATGGGAAAGTAAAAGCATGTATGCCTATCGTCCATTACTCCAATATCCACCTTACTACAGTAAGAACCACCTTGGATAAAATAAAGGAATTCACGTATTATATATGGAATTATGGAGGGGGACATCTTAATGAACTAAGAATTTTGTTTCATCCCAGAGCTTCTAAGCTATACTACTATTATAGTTAAATAACACATATGATTTACTTTTAAAGCCTAGTTTACCCATTGGGTTTTAGGTAAACATTTTAATATAAGCACCATAATAATGAAACCAAATTATTGCAGCGTTACTTAAAATTTTGTGAATGCAACTAAACTAGCACACTATTCAGTAGTTGCAAAGCTAAAATATTCAGGGAGATTTTGTACAAATCTATTACATCTAATTATAATTGGGATTCCTGTTTTGTTTTGTTTTTTTGCATCCTAAAGGAGAAAAGTTAGATTAAATTATATTCTTTTCTTAATAATGAGAATTTGTTTATCCATTCATCTACTAATGAACATGTGGGTTATTTCCTAATTTTGTCTACTATAAATAATGCAGATATAATATATAGAAGTTTTTCTGTGGACATATGGATTATCTCTCATTCTCTTTATCTGAGGATGTCTGATTTCTCCTTCATGTTTCCTTTTTATCATTTTAATTCCAGTTAGTTAGCATACAGTATGACACTAGTTTTGGGTATACAATATAGTGATTCAACACTTCCATACATCACCTAATGCTCATCACAAGTGTGCCCTTAGTCCCCATCACCTATCTCACCCATTCTCCCATCCACCTCCATTCTGGTAACCATAAGTTTGTTCTCTATAGTTAAGAGTCTGTTCCTTAATTTCTCTCTCTCTTTTTTCTCTTTGTTTTGTTTCTTAAATTCCACATATGAGTGAAATCATAATATTTGTCTTTCTCTGACTTATATTGCTTAGGATTATATTCTCTAGTTCCTTTCATGTCATTGCAAATGACAAGATTTCATTTGTGCCTGAATAATATTTCAGTGTGTGTGAGTGTATGTGTAGACACTTGGTCTCCTTCCATAATTTGGCTATTGTAAACAATGCTGATATAAAGTTAGGGGTGCATGTATAGTGTTGAATTAGTGTTTTTGTATTCTTTGGATAAATACTCAGTAGTGTGATTGCTGGATCATAGGATATCTCTATTTTTAATTTTTTGAGGAACCTCCATACTCTTTTCCACAGTAGCTATATCACTTTGCATTCTCATCAACAGTGCAAGAGCATTCCTTTTTCTAGGATGTTGACATCCTTGTCAACATATGTGTTTTCTTGTGATTTTGGTTTTAGCCATATTGACAAATGTGAGGTGATATTTCATTGTAGTTTTGATTTGCATTATTTCCCTGATGTTGAGTGATGTTGACCATTTTTTCACATGTCTGTTGGCCAACTGGATGTCTTCTTTGGATAAATGTCCAGTCATGTCTTCCACCCAATTTTAAAATTGGATTATTTATTTTTGGGGATATGAGTTTTGTAAGTTCTTCATATATTTTGGATATTAACCCTTTATGGAATATGTCATTTGCAAATACCTTCTCTCAATCAGTAAGTTGCCATTTAGTTGTTGTTGTTGTTGTTGTTGTTGTTGTTTTTAATTCTTCCCTTCACTGGGCAGAAACTTTTTATTTTGATATAGTCCCAGTAGTTTATTTTTGCCTTTGTTTCCCTTGCCTCAGGAGACATATCTAGAAAAAAGTTGCTATAGCATATGTCAAAGACATTACTGCCTGTGTTCTCTTCTAGGATTTTTATGGTTTTAGGTCTCACATTTAGGTCCTTAATTCATTTTGAATTTATTTTTTTGTGTATGGTACAAGAAAGTGGTTTAGTTTCATTCTTTTGCATGTTGCCGTCCAGTTTTCCAAATACCATTTTTATAGAGATTGCCGTTTTTCCATTGCATATTCTTTCCTGCTTTGTTGAAGATTAATTGGTCATATAGTTCTGGGTTTATTTCCAAGTTTTCTATTCTATTACTGATCTATGCATCTGTTTTTGTACCAGTATTAAACTGTTTTGATCACTACAATTTGTAACATAATTTAGGTCTAAAATGGTGATGCCCTCCCGCTTTGCTTTTCTTTTTCCAATATTGCTTTGGCTCTTCATTTGTGGTTCCATATACATTTTAGGATTGCTTATTCTAGCTCTGTAAAGAATGCTGTTGGTGTTTTGACAGGGATTGCATTAAATCTGTAGATCATTTTGGGTGATATAGATATTTTAACAATACTCATTCTCCCAATCCATAAGTATGGAATGCCTATCTATTTCCTTATGTCATTATCAATGTTTTTTCATCAGTGTTTATAGTTTTTAGCATATGGGTCTTTCACCTCTTTCATTAGGTTTATACCTAGGTATCTTACTGTTTTGGGTGCAGCTGTAATGGGATCAATTCCTTAATTTCTCTTTCTGCTGCTTCATTATTGGTGGATCAAAATTCAACAGATTCCTGTACATTATTTTGTATCCTGCAACTTAACTGAAATCTTTTATTAGTTCTCGCAGCTTTTTGGTGGACTCTTTCAGGTTTTCTATATATAGTATCATGTCATCTGCAAATAGTGAAAGTCTGACTTCTTCCTTGCTGATTTGGATGCCTGTTATTTCTTTTAGTTGCCTGACTGTTACGGCTAGAACTTCTACTATTATGTTGGATAAAAGTAATGAGAGCAAGCATTCCTGTCTTGTTTCTGACCTTAGGGGCAAAGTTCTCAGTTTTTCCCCATTGAGGACGACGTGAACTGTGGGTTTTTCATCTATGGTCTTTATTATGTTGAGGTATATTCCATCTAAGCCTACTTTATTGAACTTCATCATATTGTATTTTCTCAAATACTTTTTCTATATATATTGAAATGATCATATGCTTCTTATTTATCTTATTCATGTGATGCATCACATTGATTGATTTGCAAATATTGAAGTATGCCTGCAATACAGGAATAAATCCCACTTAATCATGATGAATTATTGTTTTTAATTTATTAATAGATCCGGTCTGCTAGTATTTGGTTGAGGATTTTTGGATCTATGTTCATCAGCGATATTGGCCTGTAGTTCTCCTTTTTAATGGTGCCTTTATCTGATTTTGGTATTACTGTAGTGGTGACCTCATACAATGAATTTGGAAGTTTTCCTTCCTTTTCTATTTTTTGGAGTAGTTTGAGAAGAATGTATTAGGTATAAACTCTTCTTTAAATGTTTGGTAGAATTTGCCTGTTAAGCCATCTGATCCTAGACTTTTTGGTGGGGGAGAGGGTTGATTATTGGTTTAATTTTTTGCTGATTATTGGTCTGTTCAAATTTTCTATTTCTTTGAGTTTCAGTTTTGGTAGTTTATGTTTCTAGGAATTTATCCATTTTTCTAGATTATTCAGTTTGGTGGCATATAGTTCTTCATAGTGTTCTAATTGTATTTCTGTGGTGTTGGTTGTTATTTCTCCTCTCTCGTTTGAAATTTTACTTTTTTTTAGTACATTTTATTTTCTTTGTTGATAAATCTAGCTACGGGTTTATCAGTTTTACTGTTTTGTTTTTGGTTTTTGTTTTTGTTTTGTTTTGTTTTCTTTTTGTAAAAAAAAAAAAAACAGCTCCTGTTTTTATCGATCTATTCTACTGACGTTTTTCAGTCTATGTATCATTTATTTCTACTTTAGTCTTTATTATTTCCTTCCTTCTGCGGGTTTTAGGTTTTTGTTTGTTGTTCTTTTCCTAGTTCCCTTAAGGGTGGGGTTAGGTTGTTTATTTGATATTTTTCTTGTTTATTGAGAGAGGCCTGTATTGCTATAAATTTCTCTTTTAGAACTGCTTTTGCTATATCCCAAGGGTTTTTGAACAATTGTGTTTTCATTTTTATTTGTTTTTATATAATTTTAATTCTTTTTCTCTATCTTCCTGGTTGACCCATTCATTGTTTTACTAGTATGTTACTTAACCTCCATATATTTGTAGTCTTTCCAAATTATTCCTTGTGTTGAATTCTAGTTTCATCATGTAGTCAGAAAAAAATGCATAGTATTTCTTCAATCTTCATGAATTTGTTGAGGATTGTTTTGTGGCCTAATGTGTGATCTATTCTCAAGAATTTTCCATGTGCACTTGAAAGGAATGTGTATTCTGTTGTTTTAGGATGGAATATTCTGAATATGTCTGCCAAATCCATGTAGTCCAGTGTGTCATCGTAGCCATTTTTTCCCTTGTTGATTTTGTTTGGAAGTAGGGCATTAAAAGTGCTCTACTGTTACTGTATTATTATTGATTAGCTCCTTTAAGTTTGCTATTAACTGTTTTATGTATTTGGGTGCTTCCATGTTAAGTGTTATGTTTTAAAGTCTATCTTGTCTGATATAAGTATTGCTACTCTGGGTTTTTTTTGATATACCTTTGCATGATAACTGTTTCTCTATCTCTTCACTTTGAATCTGCAAGTATCTTTAGGTCTAAAATGAGTCTTGTTTTGACAACATAGATGGGTCTTATTTTTGTGTGTGTGTCATTTTTTTTTAATGCATTCTGTCACACGATGTCTTTTTTCACCTTATGTATTTTGATTTGGTGTTTAGTTCATTTACATTCAAAGTAATTATTGATGAGTATCTATTTATTGTCATTTTATTGTTTTGTGGCTTTTCTGATGATTTTCTCTGATCTTTTCTTGACTTTATCTCTGTCCTGGTTTGCTGATTTTCTTTAGTGATATATTTGGATTTCTTTCTCTTTACTCTTTGCATGTTTTACTGTTTTTCATTATATGCTTAGCATTAGGTTTGTATATAAACTCTTCCACATTTAGCAGTCTATATTAAGTTGATAGGTATTTAAATTTGAACCCATTTTTTTATCCTCTCCACACCATGTTTTAGATATACATTGGTACATTTTGTATCCTTTTATTTTGTGAGCTCCTTGACTGATTTTTTTTTTACAGAAATACCCTTTTTTAAATTGCTTTTGTATTTTCTACCTTTATACTGTCACTTTTTGTCTCTCCTTTCCACCCAAAGATTCCCCTTAATATTTCATGCAGAGGTGGTTTAGTGGTCATGAACTCCATTAGTTTTGTTTGTCTGGGAAACTCTTTATCTCTCCTCCTATCCTGAATAGTCTTGCTTGATCAAGTATTCTTGGCTGCGGATTTTTCCCATTCAGCACTTCGAATGTATCATGGCACTTTCTTCTTGCTTGCAAAGTTTCTGTTGAGAAATCTGCTAGCCTTATGGATTTTCCCTTGGAAGTTATTGTCTTCTTTTGCCTTGGAGCTTTTAATTTTTTTCTTTATCACTATTTTTTACCAATTTAAATACAGTATGTCTTGGTGTGGATGTACCTTTGTTAATTTTTATGGGAGTTCTGTGCCCCCTGGGGCTGGATATCTGTTCCTTCCCCCGATTAGGAAAAATTTCAGCTATAATTTCTTCAAATAAATTTTCTGCTCCCCTTTCCTTTTCTTCTTCTGGAACTTCTATAATATGAATGCTCTTATATTTGATAGAGTCACTGAGTTCCCTGAGTCTATTCTCATTTTGCATGATTCTCTCCTCTCTGTTTTGTTCAGCTTTATTAATTTCTATTACTCTATCTTCTATGTCACTAATTCATTCCTCTGCTTCTTCCATCCTGCTGTTCATTCCATCAAGCATGTTTTTCATTTCATTTATTGAGCCTTTATCTCTGCTATTTTATTTCTATGTTAAGGGTCTCTCTCATGTCTTCCATTCTTTTCTCAAGTCCAGCTATCCTCATGATCATTATTTTAAATTCTCTCTGAGGCATGGTACTTTTATCTGTTTTACTTAGATCTCCCATGGCCTTGTCCTGTTCTTTCATTTTGGATAATTTCTTGTTTTCTCATTTTGTCTCTCTAACAGTCTGCACCTGTTCTCTGTGTTGGGAAAGTCAGTTGTGTCTCCTGATTTTGAGGGCAATAGCATTATGAAGAAGAGATCCTGTAGTGGCCAGCCATGTGCTATTTCTTGTTCCCCAGGACCTAGTACTTCAAAGCGTATCTCTAGTGTATGCCGTGTGTACTCTGCTGTTTTGTTCTGACTGCTTTAGGCTTCAGGCCAGTTATCTGCAGAGGCTCTCTTAGCCTGTTTCAGGTAGCATTTGGTCCCTGGCCTGAATGTGGCACATTTTCACTAGCTGTACTTTGGTCTGTCGGTGAAATGAGACTTGTCACCACCAGAACCAAAGCCTCACAAGACTTTTAGGTCAGGACATGTGGTGTTGACAGGTGTTTGGGCCAGTCTTCTGGGCAAGGGGGCCTGCTGTGCTGGGACTGAGGCAAGCATGACTGGGGGAGGCAGTTCTACCAGATTGCAGTGTGTCAGGGTTTGGTGTAGCAAGTTAGGTGGTAAGGGTGGGCACTGGGTTAGTTCCTGCAAGTGGCTCTGTGCTTATGCTGAGGAGTACAGGGAGGTAAATGATGCCAGTCATCTCCTTTGTTCCTGGTAAAGTGTCGCTGTGAATGCTGCCTCTCAGGGGCTAGCTCTCAGAAGAGGGAATAGTTTCCTGCTCTGTGCCCCAAGTGCCCTCCTATCCCACATTGTCTGCCCCTGGTTGTTTGCCCGCCGTTCACCAGGACCAAGCACAGAGCTCTCTGGGCTCTATCCTAGCCAAACCCACAGACCTTTAAAATTCTAGGCTTTAAGCTCTACTGGCTGTAGGAATTCACAAAATTTAGCCCCTCTCCTTTTCCAAGCCAACTGCTATGTGCATTTGTTTTCCCCTTGTGCTCACTGTGTTCTAATCTGTCTTTGAGACTGCATCTCCCTCTCCACCACAGTGGCCACAATCTGTTTCTCCCTCAAACCATGTCTCAGTACTTCCTACTTTCTTTGATGTGTCCTCTTCTTTGCCTTTATTTGTGGAGTTTGCTCTTCCAGTCTTCAAGTCAATTTCTGGGATATTTGGATGATTTGATAGTTATCTAGTTGTATTTGTGGAACAAGGGGAGTCTAGGGTCCTTCTACTTTGCCACCATCTTCCAATCTCCCTCTCTCTTTCATATTTGAATGATAGTTTTGCTGAAGTAAAATGTCAGTTCAAATTCTCTGGTGATTAAATTGTGGGGGAGAGTTCTAAACTCACTTTGTTGCCTTCATTAGCTTCTAGGTTTCTTATATTCACAGTTATCATGATTGCAAGGCTGTTGGTTTTCAAGGTTGCATATAGCTTAAGAGAGAGGGGTGAGGGTAGATTCAATTAAAACACCACAAAACTCATTGCTCTTATCATGATCAATCTAGTTTTATTGAAAAAGTGCTCCTCAGATTGTTGCAAACCTGATATTAAGTTTCAGATTTCTGTAAAACCTGATTTTCATATTTTTTTTACCAATGTTTTCATTGTTTTTATGCAGGATACGAATTATTTTCATTATTGTGTGAACTCTAAGGTTTGTTCTAGTTGTAGGAGTTGGTTCTTTCCATGACTTAGTGTAGTTTTTTTAAGTGAATGAATTGGTCAGAAAATAGGAGACTCAAGGGAGCCCTTTTCAGAACCAGAACACTCTCTGTTTAGGCCTCTTATCTCTAATACTCTTCCCAGAAAACCCTTGCTACTCTCATTTCCTAGATCCCCACTTTTATCTCCTCATCTTAGGGATAGTCCCCAGCTTGTCTTCATTTCCTTTTTAATGCAGTAGGGTGTGGATATACTGTTAATGTAGTAGACTACAGTCACTCATAAATAGGGTTTACCTTCTTTATTTCTGCTCATTCAGAGATCATTGTCCTGTATAGCATACTGTTTCAATATCTGAAAACCATTGTTTCTTTTTTCTTAATAATTATTTATTTATTCATGAGAGACACAGAGAGAGAGAGGCAGAGACATAGGCAAGGAGAGAAGTAGGCTCCCTCTTGGGAATCTGATATGGGACTCGATTTCAGGGCCTGGGGATCACGACCTGAGCCAAAGGCAGACACTCAACCATTGAGCCACCCAGACATCCCTGAAAAATCATTGTTTCAAATATGTATCCAGATGTTTATTTACCTCAGGTAGAAGGATAAATCTGGTTTATGTTGTACCATCTTGGCCAGAAACAAATATCTCTTCCCTATAGTTCCATATTTTCCTAGTTTCTTCCTTTAAAACTATTTTTGAGGGATCCCTGGGTGGCGCAGCGGTTTGGCGCCTGCCTTTGGCCCAGGGCGCGATCCTGGAGACCCGGGATCAAATCCCACATCGGGCTCCCAGTGCATGGAGCCTGTTTCTCCCTCTGCCTGTTTCTCTGCCTCTCTCTCTCTCTCTGTGACTATCATAAATAAATAAAAATTTAAAAAAAAAATAAAAAAAAAAATAAAACTATTTTTGAATATGTACTATATATCTAATAATTTATTTCACATAGAAAATTACTGGGTACTATAGAAAATTATATTTTAATTAATTTATTACTTCAACAAATATATATCATTTGTCCAAATTTAGGTTTTTTCTTAAATATCAAACAGAAGACAGAAGATTCTTACAAGTTTGTTTTTCCCCCTTAATTAGTTTGCACACTAGTGGTAATAATCAGACAAGTATAAAAGCAAATGTCTTTAGGTTGCTTCTGCCAGCAGGGACAGAGTAGGTCTATGCTCTAAAGAGGCTATTTTATTTTCCCTTTCACAGGCTGGTAGGATTTTTACAGATGAGAAATGTGAAGAGTTTTGACAGAGGAAAAGAAAGCTGTGTGAAAAAAAAAAGTTAAGGAAGAAAAGATTATAAATTGGAAGGGGAGTTGGAGTGGGGCCATATGAAAAATAACCTGCTGTCATGGTTGTAGAGAATACATAAAGGAAAATATAAAAAGGCAAATCTTTAGAAAGGAATAAAATAATATGGGAAGATATACATACCATGTGGGCGTTGAGACTACATTTGTGAACAGTGAGGACCATGGAAAGAGAGAGATAATTAGAATTAAACTTAGTTGCAAATACTCTGTCCTACTTTTGTATATGGAGTATGCCCATGATAGAAACAACAACAGAAATAATGAAATTAGAGTTTCTTGAGGATATCACTCTGGAGTTACTGTGGTAGCAATGGCATTATTAATAGATAAAAGAATTGAGAGAAGAAAGTTGTTTTTTTTTTTGAGAAGAAAGTTTAAAAGGGAAAAATCAAGAATTTTGTTACAATGAAAACAATACATAGAGTTATAGAGGTAATTTGTAGCTATTAAGATTATGTTAGGTTGTTAAAATAATTGTGTGAATGCTAAACTTATCTGGACAATGATTTTTTAAAATAACAACCTATTAGACAACTGGCCAAAATTGAGGCAGATTTTAGGGGGAAAAATGACTAATACTAACTCATTTTCAGAGTTTTCTTGGACCTCAGATTTATTACCAGATGCTAACCAACTAAGCCAGCCTGTTTCAGTCCACAGGGAGAAACAGGTGCTCTAAATATAAAGAGATTATTAAATACTTTAAGATTCAGTGTAGTTATTAGTGTTAATTATTTAATTAATGATTTTTGTTTTGTTAATTGCTAATATTATTATTTCTTGCTGGATTCTCTTTTCTCCAGTGGCATGTCACCAATAGTTGAGCACAAGTTACATGTTTTTTAAGAAGTAAGTTGTATGCAGGTGACCTAGCTGTGAAAGACTTATGTCCCTCTCCTAGTCTTCTAAACACCTAGTCCCTTGCCTAAATGGTTTGTTATATCAAAATATTGATAGATGTGTATATGTGTATGTTTACTTTTCTCTCCCTGGGCTTTTGTATGTCCAAAGGTTGTGACAAATATTTTGAAAGAAAGATGTTTTCATTGAACTTTAAGGAAAAAAAAAAAAATCCTGTCAACTCTAATAAAAGTCACTTCACAAGAACAGTGTACAGCATACAGAAATAAATGAGTTGCATGTTTGGTGTAAAATCTCATTTTTTAAAGATGATTTTTATTGTTTAAGTATCTCAATAAGATCAAAGCTGAAATGATACATTTTCTGGTCATCAAACTATAATTCATAAAAACTAAACTTTTGAAATGCCCACACAAATGTCAAAATTCCCTCTTTCCTATTCTTGTTCTCATTGCTCCACGGCTTATAATTCAATGATTACTTATGCTTGTAGTGTTTAATTATATTTGTATTGCTTTTACTCTTAACAAAAGTTTTATTTGAAGGAATATTCTAATAAATTATAAACCTTTCTAATTCAGAATCATTCATTTTTCAAAGGATGGGGGATGTCAACAATCCCAAATATAAAGGAAAGGAAGCAATTTGTTTCAAGTACAGCAGAAGTACTTAAGACTAGACCTAACATTGAAAATCAGGAACTGAAGTTTCCAAGGTGGCAGTAACATACACTGACACTATTCCCTAAATGATTCAAATCACTACTTTAATTCTCTATGAATACCAGTTTCAGATCTGTGCATATCTTTATTTGCGCAGTAAAAATAAGAACTAGGAGCTCAACATAACTAACCAGGATTTTGTAGACATTGTACAACTTCTTTACTAGACATGGCTTAAAAATTCAGGTATATAAAATATTTCAGGAGTACTTTGTATTTCTAGAATTCTGTAAAAACCTGTCTCCGTTGTGGATTTCATCATTCACTAATTTTTTTTTTACATTTATTAATTCTCTAGCTGTGTTTCTATCTAACCAGGCTAAGCCTAATCTGTTCTACTTTTGACTACAGTGTTTTACATAAATTCAAAAAAGAAATGCTGAGATTAGATAAATTCAGGAAAATGTCAAAATAATTCCTCCAGTATTTCACAGAGCCATGGATTTGATAATGTGACTTGATATTCTCTAGTTTTTCATTTCTCAAAAGTGCACAATATCTCACAGTATTAATGTTGTTTGAAATTTGTTTGGTGAATGATGCTCCATCTCGGTTTAAAATGCAGTCAACTTTATTTCTTCCAAATCATAATGTTAGCTTATTGAACACTGCTCCAACACTTAAAATTTTCAAGCTAACTTCCTCTTAATAAAATGCTAAGTTGGGGGCAGCCCGGGTAGCTCAGCGGTTTAGCACCACCTTCAGCCCGGGGCATGATCCTGGAGACCTGGGATCGAGTCCCACATCGGGCTCCCTGCATGGAGCCTGCTTCTCTCTCTGCCTGTGTCTCTGCCTCTGTGTGTGTGTGTGTGTGTGTGTCATAAATAAATAAAATCTTAAAAAATAAATGCTAAGTTGAGCTTCACAGTAAAACACAGCAGAAGATAAATAATTGAGCTTTGATACTGTTCTTTTTAACATTTCAAGCAAATAGTCCAAAGTGAGACTAGAGTTTTCCATGATGTCTACTGAATATTAGCAAAAAGGAATTAGTTGTGAGGTGCACTGCATTAGCCTCTTATAAACACCTGTCAATTGATACAAATTGAATAATTTTAAGGTGGTAAAACAGGTGTAAAACATTTTTAAAGACATTTTATTTCTCCTTTTTAACTTTAATTCTGTTTTAGAGGCTACTTACTACAACAGCATTATTTTAAGTATGCTGTGGAAGATGTGATATTACAGAGCGGCCTGTCAACTCTTTGGAATTATTTCTGTTAGAATGCAGAACCGGGAAATTGTCACCTGGCTTCTAATAATCTGGTCTATATTTTACATCATGGGAACTGTAAATATTTGATCTAATTATGCTTCCTTCTATTGTCTATTAGGAAGTTTGAAGCTTAATTTTAGTTGACTTATAGCAATTGCATAGGATGTTATGGTATACATTTTGAGTACTAAAGTCAGCTTGATTTCTATTCATTATTGTACTCATATCCACTCACCCCAATCACCTTCAATATCCTTTTATGTTGTATTTCTGTTTGCATATGAGCTATGGGAGAGGGTTGTAAAAGAAAATTGAAGAAACAAAGAATCCTTACTCGGTTTCAAATTTATTTCTTATTTTGAGTGATACGTAAGTTTGACTTTGTTAGACTAAATATCTATAATTTTTGAAGCTCACTTTACATGTTCTATTTGATATATATACACCTAAGACTATATGATACACATTGAATCTATAATATAGAGAGGTTTTTGTTCTACTGAAAATTACATAAAAGATTTTATTGGCTAATCTCCTTTCTTTAAGATGCTTCTAGTTACAATATTCATGAGGTCTCTGAAATATTATTAGTTAAAACGTTGAAAAGTTTTTTAAGTGCATACTTTAAAAAGTCATATTTCAAGACTATGCCTTTTGACAGCTGTGAAATAACAATGTAATTGCATCATAACTGTGAAATATGACTTTTTCTTGCTTGTAGAAAGTGGATATTTTGCTAATCCTGACATGTACACAACAGCTTCAGGGCATCCCATATTTCCTGATTAATTAAGTCTGCTATCCACCTTGTCAGATTCATTGCCACCTTATCTAAAAGTTGAGATAAACAGATTAAATAATATATAAAATATAAATAGGTAGTTTGAAAAATACAAAGGTACTTTCTTTTGTAATTGTGTGCTGGAATACACTATATATAGAAAAATTTATGTTAAGTAATTCTAAAATCAGCCATTTTGATCACTATTTTTTTTTCTTTTTTCATCAACAATTACAAACAGCAAAGATTTCATATGACTTCATATGGTCATCTTCAAATATTAATTAAAAACCTTTCAGCTATCCCCAAGTTACCCTTTTAATTTAGATCTGTTACTGCAGAAGTTGAAATTATTAGCTTATTTATCATTTACAGGGAAAAAGATTATGTAATTAATCCTTTTAGAGAAAAATGAATTTTAGATACAAATCATGAGGTGATATCTAGTCATGTTATCATGAAAGACATGCAAATGCATTGATTCAAAAGTTTCTAATTCATTTGATAAGCACATTAAGTTTGAAAAGAGAACCCTAGCTATAGCAGGTTTTATAGTTACATAAGAGTTTTTCAGAATTATAGCAAGCACAATAAGAGATAGTGATTTTTGTGAGCAGATTTTTTTTTTATAATTATGCTTTTGTTATCTAAAAAAATGGCTTGATATGATGGTTGCCAGAAAGGAGACAACTGGAGCAGGAGTGAAATGGATGAAGGGAATTAAGAGTACATTTATCACAATGAGCACTGAGTAATGTATAGAATTGTTGTATCACTATATTGTACACCTGAAACTAATATCACTGTATGTTAACTATACTGGAATTAAGTTGGGAAAAAAAATCAGAGAAAAGGCTTGAAAGAAAGACATAGATACTGATATAGCACATCTACCATTTTGATTTACTCTTCGTCTTCTTTAGAACATAAGAACAAGTGCTCATTCTTGACCTCAAAAACTAAGAGATAAGATAAATATATAGTAGGCTTCTATAGAACATGAAGAACAGAAGAGAGTATGCAGTCAACTAGGAGAAATGAGTTAAGCCAAGGATTTAAGGATGTGTGTGATCTAACCAGGTTGTGGAAAATGGAAGTAAATGGGAGCCCTCTCTATTCACGGAAAATAGCATAATTAAAGGAGTGCAAATCTGAAGTAGAATAATGTGTTCAGGTAATTACAAGCTCTTCATTAGTACTATAGAATAAAATGTTTTATATAAAAAGTGGACAGTGAAGTTGGTTGGATGACTAGACAGAGATACTAGAATAAGATGCAGACTCTGAATATACCCTGAGGACAAAAGTTGCTATAACTTAGACATCCTCCAAGTTGCCTAACACTTTAAAGCAAATAATGGCAGTTTTTCCTGACAACTTCCTACATAAATCCAAAATTTCAAATTAGTTCCTTAGAATGTATTTAAAACATTAAACACCCCCCCATATATATATATATATATATATATATATTTATATATATCAAACTATCATAATAAGATGTAAAGCATTTAAAATATTGCCTCATCACTAAACAATTAATATGGTCGTTAACAAAAAACTGCACTCAAAATAGTACAATTTATACATTGATACTTTAAGGTAAAATCTATACTTAAAATAAGAACTATGAATAAAATATAATAAATTTATTATGACAAGATTTAGAAAAATATATTAAAACTCAATTTCCTATATTGATCCATTGTTAATTGAGGTTGATAGTGAAGAAAGTTGAAATGGGAGGAGGCAAGGGTTATTGAAGCAGTCAATGGATGATTGTTGAGGGTGGCATGCAGAAGAGTTAGGTGGAGGCTTCTGGCAAACAATTAGATCCAGTAGAACTGACATAATTTTCATATCATTCTTTTACTGCTATAGAGAGTCCAGAACAGCAAGTTTTAGGCTGTTCTCACCCATGAGTGAGCACAGGAAGGGTACTTACGAGAGTCAGCCATTTCTCACCTGTGTATGATGCCTCCAGTGGGAAATCTGTGCTCTGTGTCTCCCCATCAAATGCTCAAGATGTTTTCAAAGTCTGATGTTCTTTCTAGACAATCTTCTTCATTCACTCATTACAGATGTCAGAGCTGCATTGTGGTCCGAAGGCAATACCCACCTACTTCTGATCCCTCACTCCTTTAGCTTCATAAGTATTTCTCTCAGTAAATCTGTTACCCTTTTACTTCTGCCTTAGCATCTGCTTCTGGAGAATCTGAACTCTCAGAGTAAGAGACATAAAACAATATTTAAAAGGGAACTTTTCATTTAGCCTACACATTTAAGGATAATGTTTAGCATTATGTTTGCATGGGCCATTCGTTCCTTCCGTATGGCACCAGTGGTTTGACCATGTGCCTCTTAAAGTTGTAATCATCTCCATTTCTTCAAACAAGGATTATATATCCTCCTGAACAAGTATAGCTATTAATTTCTCTGCATGTGATTTCAAGAGCTCTCTCCAGCATCTTTTCCATCAATTTCATCAAAATTAATATCCTTCCTTGGGGACATCAATTTTCTTTCTTCCTCAACTATCCTTACAAAACCTTAAAAATCACAATTGTGGAGTTGATTTCTTGTACCCCTTGGTATCAATTACAATTTTTTTTTTGCCATGCCTAGTTGGCAAATTCTAAAGCCCCCCCCTTTTTTTTTGTCAAAAGTTTAAAAAAAAACTCTTTTAAAAAAAACTCTTTTAGTAAAGCTTCCTGTTTGTTATCTGTATTCTGGACCAGGTTTTGCATAAGGAATTAATAATGAGTCTGGACAAATGCCATAATCATATGGACTATAAATAAGATCCATGGGTTACACATGTAATGTAATATTTGAATGGAAGAAAATCACTTGGATGTTAGCACTATATTGTCATTCGTAGCTGAATGTTAGGGATGAAAAATGTTTAGGACTTTTTTTTTTTACTAGATTTTTGTTTATTAAGGGTCAGGGATAAGACTGTATAGAATTCTCGGAGATTCTCCTGTGTCAAGTAGTCTTTGGGGATTTCCAGACAATATGCATTTTCTTTTGGACATATTTTGGAATAAATGTATTTTTCAGAATATATGGTAGTTAATTTGGGTTTCACAGAATATTTTTAGCACAAATGATTGGAAAAATAGTTGGCAAGACTTCTAGCCAAGTCTAGAAGCCTTCATAATCATGTATTTTGTTCTCCTGAAGGATAAACATACAGGACAATATTGCTTTCAAAACAATCCTATTTCATCTACAAAAAAAATTGTTTATCAGTATAACTTCCTTTTTCATATATAGTTTGGTACATGAAAATAACAATTTCTTCATAGATAGTTAAGGCAGCTTTCAATATTATTTTGATGATATGAGCTGTCTTAGCCTGCTCAGGCTGCTATAACACAATACCATAGATTGAATGTCTTAAATAAGACAATTTATTCCTCATGGTTCTGGAGGCTGAGAAGTCCTAGTCAAAGATCAGGATGCCAGCATATTTGTATTTTGGTGATGGCCCTCTTCCTGACTTCAGACAGCCAATATCTTGCAATGTATTCAACTACTTCTTCCGTGTGTTCACGGAGAGAGAGAGCTCCAGTCTTTCATCCTCTTCTGATAAGTGCACTAATCTCTTCATAAAGGCCCCATTCTCATGGTTTCATTTAAAACTAATAAACTCCCAAAGGCCCCACCTCCAAAAGGCCCCTATCACATTAGGGGTTACGTTTTCAACATACAAATTTTGAAGGGATAAAAATAGTGCCCATAACAGGAGCATGGCTTGACTCTTGCTACTATTGAACTTCTCAGGCTTGCTTTAAAAGCTCATTTGCCAACAGATTTTTTCCTCTGCCATTGCCTTCACCTTTAACTTCTCAAACATTGTTGTCTACTTCTGAATGAATGATGGATAAAGTATCTATTGTCCTTGAATACCTCAACTCTCTATAGATTTTGCCAATTATTTTGCATGTTTTTCCAACAAGGAATGCTATATTTTTGTCACATCATGCATGTGGATGCTAATTCACAATTCTTTTAATTATTATTTCATTATTATCACTTGGTGCACACCCTGATAATTTATTCTTTAGCATGCATACAATCTCTCTACCATGCTCAGAAGAGTAAAGAATTGTCAAAACATTTTAGCTGTATTTCATTGAAATAAAGCTTTCTCACTTGCTTTGCTTTCCACATTTTTATAACATTTTCAACTGTTTTATGATTCATTGTAGAACAGTAGACAAAAACAAAAGCTAAATATAACAGATACTGTGGAAAAGTGTTTGAGACAAGTACAAAAAGACCAAGAAAGCTTCACACCAAGTATGACATCGTGATGTCTCTCTTATTCCCATCACCGTCGCAACACTGAAAGCAGATTTCAAAGAGTCTCCATGCAATTCTAAAATTCTTCCATTTGTGCTTAGGGATATAGCTCAAATTGATTTTCTTATCCCACAAATTCATTTATTTAAAATAATGCATTATTTTTTGGAAAACTGAATATAGTTTTTTCCTATATAAAATTTGGTCAAGAGCTTTGAGAGATATGTATGTCCTGTAAAATACAAGCATATTTTGATGGTTTAAAGGTCAAATCTTATTCATTATCTTAACTTTTCCTACAATATTCGATCTTTTTGTAGAATTTTCTTACTTGTTGCCTGCTAAATCTCTTTTGAACCTCTTTCCATTACTGACTTTATCATGTGGTGTGATCATTAGGGACCCCTACTTATCTTCTTCATCAGATTACTAACTCATTAAAGGCAGTGATCATGTCTTATTCTTCATCATATTCTGTTTGTGCCATAAAAAATCATGAGACACAACCTTAAATTAAAGCTTCTTAAACCAAGTATAAGATGCATGGTAAAATATTGATAGTTTAAGGATACGAAATCTACTTTGGTAAGCTTTGATAAGAGACAGAATTCATAGATTGATAAAAAGTACATAAGGAGAAGTACGGACAGTGGATCCAAATAAACTCCTCTCACTTAAATAAATTTTCAAAGGCTACTACTACCTCTAGTTTCACCTTATATTTATTTATTCTCTAAAGTACTGTTTGCAGAATAGAAAGGACAGATGTTAGTAACTTTCATTTAGCATAACTCAAGACAGCACCATTCATATTGTTTTCTGTGAATATGAAATAAAGTTGTGCAAAGAAGTTCTGTGTGGTTAAGAATAATGTCTCACCTTAGTGTTAATGTTGTTACTGACATGACACAAAGAGATGAAAACACCAAAGAGACATAAACTATATTTTCAAATAAGTTTTGGGTTCTTCTGTGTTTTACAAGGCTGGACTTAATTCAATATGTCATATGTACTTCACAAGAATTTTTAGTGATGAGGGAGATTACAAATTCTAACATTTAGCAGTATTTTTAACACTTACTTTCATAATCATTGCCTAATATCTATTGGGCCAAAAGATTAGTTAAACAAATTAATGATAAATGTGGTTTAAAAAAATATTAGCTGCTAGGTAGTGAGCTAGAGAGGAGGATGAATAGGTGGAGCACAGAATGCTGAAAGTATACTTGTACATGTCATTTTACATTTACCCAAATTCATAAAATATACAAATATACAATACCAAGAATGAATTCTAATGTAACTATGGATGATTATGATGTGTTGATATAGATTCATTCTTGATAAAAAAGCACCAATTAGAAAAATGATGTTAATAATGAAGAAGCTATACATGTGAGAGGAAAGCAATATATAAGAAATTTCTGTGCCTTTCTCCCAATTTCGCTGTGAAATTTTTCATCACTCTAAAAAACGATTTTTAAAATGACAATAAGAAAACAATGTCTAACTAGTAGAAGAATATATAGGAGAATATTTTTATAACCCTGTGGTGCAGAAGATCTTCCCAACCAAGAGCCATAAATAGATTTGACTACATAAATTTACAATCTTCTGTAATGGTGAAAACCTAAAAAAATAAATAAATAAATAAAAACAAAATAAAATTAAAAAAATATCATCACATACAAATGATATACATAAATTTAAAGTACATTCTAAAAAAGGAAGTTCATTCTAAAAAATAATCACAAATAATAATAAAAAAATTAGACCTCTATATATCCACAATTTGCTTTATGGAACAGAAGTCCTAATATTTTTATATTTCCTATATATCCCACCCCAGCTTATATACTTTCCTCCTGTATGAATATAACTATTATTCTCAATTTCTTTATTTTTTGTTATAATGTTGCCAAAATGATTTTTCCCCTAAAGATATTTTGCTTAATTTATGATTTAAAATTATTAAATAGATAAAATCATATTTTATGTAAAAAGTCCTGTTGTTATATATAGCATTCAAGAATGGTAGGATTTTAATTTCAGAGCTTGATACTTTTTAAAAGAGGTAAATGACATGTATTTCTAATGAAAAGAGAAAAAATACTGAGAATTTCCCTTTTTCTCCATTATTACTTACTCTTTGTAAATTAACCATTTTAAAATATTCAGTATCTTTTTATTTTTATTTTTTTTAAATTTATTTTTTATTGGTGTTCAATTTACTAACATACAGAATAACCCCCAGTGCCCGTCACCCATTCACTCCCACCCCCTGCCCTCCTCCCCTTCTACCACCCCTAGTTCGTTTCCCAGAGTTAGCAGTCTCTATGTTCTGTCTCCCTTTCTGATATTTCCCACACATTTCTTCTCCCTTCCCTTATATTCCCTTTCACTATTATTTATATTCCCCAAATGAATGAGAACATATAATGTTTGTCCTTCTCCGACTGACTTACTTCACTCAGCATAATACCCTCCAGTTCCATCCACGTTGAAGCAAATGGTCATTTACTTCACTCAGCATAATACCCTCCAGTTCCATCCACGTTGAAGCAAATGGTCATTTCTAATAGCTGAGTAATATTCCATTGTATACATAAACCACAGCCAAACTGTGGAAGGAGCCTCGGTGTCCAACGAAAGATGAATGGATAAAGAAGATTCAGTATCTTTTTAGCTGTAATGCATCACATGCTTACCAAAATATGGATGACAAATATATTTACCCAAGAAAAGTGTTAGCAATTCAATGTGTTCACTATTAAAACATGTTAAGAATTACTTAAATATTGTATTGTTAATAGGTAGACTTTCAAACTAAGCAATATCCAAATCTATGTGTGTGCAACCTGCCATTTTATGTAGAAGAAATTTGTATAGAAACCATGTGTCAGAGTGATCAAGTGGATAGAGATTCAATGCCAAAAGAATTGCTTTATCTTAGGTAATATGATCTTCTTTCCAGCAACTCTGATAGTTGTTTGCTTTTACCACGTAATACTGAATTCCAATGAGGACAGTAGATGCTTAAAATGCATCTTTAGGAGGTGAACATTCAGAGGTACTAGGCACAGCTGTGTTTTCTGAGTGAGTTAACACGGACTGGATCTATGAATTTTTCAATCAGCAGGGCAAGCTGCTTATGCTCTGCTGTAGCTCAAGAAGAGAGCTACACAAGCCAAATGAGGTCTCAGAAGTCTGCAGTTTTATGTATTCATTGCTGATTACAAAGGAATGAAGAGTATGAGAATCTATATTTTTGTTTTTTTTACATATTTGCATACCAGATGGCTTTTAAGATGATATGAAAGAAAAATAATGACTTAAAGGTAAAAAAATATGGGGGTATTACCAATGCCCACATCCCAATAATTCCAGTGGTGCAGAAATGTAGGACATTAGAGTGTAGTAATATGCAGAGTTCATATTTCATTAATGTCTACATTTAGGATATAGTTACCTATACTTGCCAAATAGGTGCCCTCTCTTAGTCTACAACTGTGATCTCAGCAGATTTCATCTAGCCAACCAAAGTGAAAAAATAACTTGATCAAGCTTGACGGTGATTCTCAATTATTCCAGCACTTGCTGAGGATAGAATGTTTCTGAATTTCTCTCAAAAAGGGATTTCTCCAAGTGATCAGAACTTCCAGAAGTACTTATTGTTGCTTGGTTTTCCTGGATGGATAGCCCAAATGAAGATCTATGTCATGTTGAGAGTAACAATTATTAGATACAAGTGACTTGGATAGTGAGAGAGTTGAAATGAAAAATTAAGAGTTGACTCTGGAAATTGACTTCTCAGAAAACCTAGAGACTAGAAATATTGCTAATTGATCACCAGAAGGTTATCATTACTTTCAACAATCTTATGACTGTGATACTCTATTTAGTAGATGCCAGTGATCATGTATACTCATCAAAAAAAATGAAGTACTTATTAAGTGGGTGAAAAAAATTGATCATAATTGCAGAGATGAAATTTTCAGGCTTAACAGTATGAAACACCTTTCCCTAAAACTGACCAAAATCTGTTTCTACCAGAAAATTAAGGAACCAGCTGTATAAGTATTCAGTATTCTTACCAAGCATGTTTAATCTAGTAACATCTAACCTTATATAACAATTGAATGTCATATTGAAAATTCAGCTATAAGGTCAGTTATAAGCAGACCACACTTTGTGGGGATTGGGAGGTGTTTTTCAGAATTCAGATTATTCTGTGGAATAATGTTCCTCCATCAAAATAAATGGACCAGAATCCATGTAGTAACATTTCTTAGCTTCACACTTAATAGCCCATAAACTTTAACTTCCTGTACTATGACTACACACTTAGCTAGTGGTCTTAGAAAGAAATTCTCAAAGGAGAAATACTTCTACCTCAGTCAGCCAGAATAAGAACTGAAGGAAAAACAAAATTGAGAGGAAAAGTGATATATGCTCCCTAGGGTTTTGTCACACTTGCAAATATGAGGACTAAAATTTTTCTTATTTGCTGAGTGGAATAATTTTTCCATTTTATTCTGTTTTGAATAGAAGAATATGTATTTTCATGTGTTTCTTCTTTCTTACACTATATAATATAGGCAAGGTGCTAAATTTCCATTTGTTTCTAAAATTTTTGAATATTGACATATTCATATATATATATATACATATATATATATATGTATATATATATATATAATATCCATTATCTCGTCTCTGATGAAAGTAGCTGGTTGTGACTTCCAGTTACCTCCTTTGGTGAAGAAGAGTCCCTGGATAATAGGATGGGGTTGTGTTAAGCAGGTACCTTCTGAATGGAGATCACATGGTGTGTGTGTGTGTTATATGTGTATGTCTATGCATGTGTGTACGTGTGTGAACAACATACATATGGTATAATGCTAGAAAATGTCAATTAAGTTGAAATTCTGGAATTTCCTATTCTTATTAAAACTTCAATTCAAAGACCTAAGCCTCTTTCAGTGTCTTCAGTGTCCCTATCTGTTCGATACAGGGATAGACTAAAGCCCAGCTGTCCAATCAGCTTTTCTGGAAATATTAAAACTTGAATGGAGAGATCAAGAAACTAGAAACCATTAGAGTTGAGCTTTGGTAAAGGTAGCATTGAAGGGAGAAGTTGTCCTCGTCCCAGCTTCCTTATGTTCATCAAGTGTCATCATTTCATCTCTTCCAGCTGGAGTGTATTTTCTGGGAATCCATGAACAGCCAAGCTATCTTTACAATAAAGTCCCTTTTTCATTAAGTTAGGTGAAGTCAATTTCTGTTGTTTACAACTACAGCAATCTTAATTAAATCAACTCATTAAAAGTAGTAAAATAATAACAAAGAACCATTTCACTTGATTAAGAATTTGAAGAAGTTTTTTTCTGGTACTCTAGACTTCATTTGCTACTTTCAAAAATAAGTAGGAGGATTTTAAGGGACACTTGTGGTTGGAAGTTCAGAAGATATTAAAAAATAATAATTTCAATAGAATTTGAATCATTTGGGGGACCGGAAGTTACCTTTGGGATATTTTTTCAAGAGAAAAGTATTTGCTAACGTCTTAATGATTTTCTTGTGTCAGATCTTTGGTTTCTTTAAGCCAGATTTCTAACCTGAGACATAAAACCAGACATTTTGTGGTAATATTGTGCTCACTGATATAGTATTCAGGGCTCAGAATCACACCTCAAAATGTACAGATTATATCCTTTGTGTATGTGCTCTATCACCTTAGATGATTTTCATTGTTGAACAAGAGACACCACTTTGTGATGAAAATGCTTCCTGTGAGGGCCATAATGTCTCCTGTTTATGAGGACAGGCTTGAGAGCTGGGCTGCTGGAGATGACAGCCCAGGGCGACCCCATACTTGAGACCTGTGCAAATTACTTCATTTTCTCCCTCATTTTGCAGTATTCTTATCTGCAAAATGTCTATAGTAACAATGAAATTTGGGGAGAAACCTATCAATGGATATTTAAATAAAGTATGAGCCCAGCATATAGTCTTTCATAAATATTAGCTTTTATTCTTTCTTTTAACCTATTTATATTACTTACTGCTAGGGTGACAACCCTACCTTATGCAAATTATCCTGCAATACATATTGAAATTCTCTTCTATCAGTCTCAAAAGTGTGTCTGTTTGCTGATAAATTCTATACTGTCTTTGCCATCTCAATTTAAGTTTTCTTCATGACATTAATCTGTTCCTTCCCACCTGCTCCAATCAATAAATCACATGATCCTCAAATTTAAAAAGGGAAGATGGTAGTCATCATTAATTCCTTCCTTTATCTCATTCCATACCTCGAACTCATCAAGATAATCTGCCAATTCTTCCTCCTAAATGCATCTGTATTGTGTCTACTTTTCTCCAGTGGCATGTTTTCCCCACCCCAATCCCACTCCAGGCCAGATAAGAATTTAGCTCTCCGATAACAACAAAAGCCTCCTATTTGATTTCTCTGCTCACATTTTCCACAACTCAAATAGGTCTTCTTCAAAATGACTTTTTATGATGTAAAGGAGATCATGCCATTGCCTTGTTTAAAACCATTAACGGGCCTCCATCAAACTGGAGTCTTGCTAAGACTCAACCTGAGCTTGTCCTGTCTCAATGTTTGCTAGTCATGATGAATAGAATTTTGGTACATATCCCACCACAAAGCACTTGTCATAACTGACTTTCTTTGTCTGAAAGAAAAGATTTGACCTCCTTTGTATCTTGGCTTCAATGTCACTTCTAACAGGTAACATTCCCTGATTATCCTTTCTAGAATAAGTTCTACTCAGTCCTATTATGCTTCTTTTCTCTTGGCAACCTGTTTGCTGTTTTTTTTTTAACTTAATCACACGCAGGATCAATTTATTATTTTGTTTGATTTTCAATCTCCTGCACTATTATAAGCTCAGAGAGGAAAGACCCCCTGTTCGTGTTCTTCACAGAGGGAGCTGAGCCAATAGAGCCACGTCTAATCTTTGATAAATATTTTGAATTAATAAATATGTTTGGTAGACTTTATATAAAACTGTACATTTCTCTTTATTTGTCCTCAAAGTTACTTTCCAATATTTTTAAATCTATTTTTTCTAAGATAGCTCAACAATGATCTGAAATGCAAAGAGCCACTTTCTATCTCTGTGAACTTAGAGAGTAATTTAACTTCTTTATGACCCAATTTCCTCAGTTTAAAAATGAGAAAATATCCACCCAATACACCCTGTCTTGAGCTCAGATATGTGACACTATTGGCAAACTGTACAACACAATAAAAATGTATGGCCCCACTGTATGGCATATAGTAACAATTAGCAATCACCTTTTTTTCTCATCTAGCGTTATTAATTTGTTTTTTAGGCAGCTCAAATTACATACACCATTCATAATTGTTTAAAATGTTCCAAACTTTGATCTCATTTGGATTGTTTTATCATATGTTTGTAGACCAGTATTCATTTTTACAAATGGGTTAGCTTTTCATTGAAGAGCTAGAATTTAAATTATAATGTTCACATGTAGCATAATGAAAATCATAATAATAGTTGGCATTCTTGAGTATACATAATGTGGCAGACACTATGTGAATAAATTTACATATCTTACTTCTTCTAATCAACCATCCTGTAAAATATATATTTTTATTATCTGTATTTTATGGGTGAGGAAGTAGGCTTACAAGATCTATGCATTTTTCCTAAATTTCAAAGGCTGCTAAATGTAAGAAATGTATATCAAGACTAGATACATGGATAGATAACACTCCTCTTGTGACTTTTAGCAATTTATATGCAGTGAAGAAGGAAAGGTATATATTTTTATGTATTCTATATTCCTCACAGGACACATATCAGCTATCTCCTCCATTCGTAGATTCATTCTGTCAATGAGTGGGCATTTACTCACTTCAGAGTGTCAAGTATCCTTGTCTAAACAAAATGCTGTATATAAAACACATACAATTTACTTTATTATATGAATATATTTGAACATTACTACAAAAAGCAAAAGAGGTAATAAGAACTCTTTGCCTACAGTGGGTTTAAGCTTTATCCACTACATACACACTGGAGGTAATGAATTAAACTGCACTGAACAAGAGTTTTAATCTGTTAGTAATATGATTAATTTTGTATTTTGGAAGAATCACTATAGCAAAAGTCTAAAGAAATAAAGGAAATGAATTTTATTGAAATGCAAGGCAACCTGTTTCAGTTTTGTGATGAAAAGGAATTTTTTTTTTGGCAATTTTTACCTACACAATTAAAAACAGGAATAACATTTTTGTTTGTTCATTTGCTTTTTAAATTTTAAGGACTACATCTTTTGGGTGCCTGAGTAGTTCAGCATCTGCTGTCGGCTCAGGTCATGATCCCAGGGTCCTGGGATTGGGTCCCTCATCACGCTCCCTGCTGGGTGAGGAGCCTGCTTCTCCCTCACCTGCTCCCCTTGCTTGTGTTCGGTCTCTCTCTCTCTCTCTGTCAAATAAATAAATAAAATATTTAAAAAAAATAAAAACAGACTATATATTTCTAGTCTTATAAGTAACCACAATTCATGGCTAATTGATAGCAAATATACTTTGTATTTATACTGTTTTTGTGGAAGAAGTGTAATTATTATATTTTACTGTGATACATACCTACTTATATAAACTTACACATACAAATCCATATATATGTGGCATATTAAATATCTTTTTCACAAAGAAATGAATAAATATAGCTTGAATTTATTTAAGAATGTATAGAATATTTTTCAAATAACTTGCATAGAAATAAGTAAAGAATTAAAAAAATAATTACCCACAATCATGTACAAATAGATAATTATCATAATGACTTATGGACTGATTATAGTTACTTGAATTATATATCAAATAACTGCAGGTAGAAATTCCTTTAAATTATTAAGGTTCTTTGGAACTCCATAACCATTTAGTTTGAATTTGCTTTTAAAATGCATATTGCAGAAGGTTTGGGTAGCAGAAGAAATACTCAGTACTTTTGTAGCCCATGAATCTGAAAGATTTTTATTCTTTTTAATGATACCGTAAATAGTATTGCTTTCTGAATTTTTCTTTGAAGCAGTTCATTGTTAGTAATAGAAATGCAATTGATTTTTGTAGTTGATTTTGTATCCTGTAATTTTACTGATTTCCTTGATTAGTTCTGCCAGTTGGTGAAGTCTTTGGGGTTTTCTATATATAAGATCAAGTCATCTGTCAACAGAGACAATTTAACTTCTTATTTTCTTTTTTTGATTTTTTGTACTATTTTTTATAGCTTATTTTCCTATTTGCAGGTCTTTTATTATTTCTTCCCCTACCTAATTACAATGATAAAGGCTTCCATTACTATGTTGAATAGAAGTAGCTAGAGTGTGCATCTTGGTCTATTTCCTGATATTGGAGGAAAATCTTTTAGCTTTTTACCATTCAGTATAATGTTAGTTGTGATCTTGCCCATATGCAACAATTATTATGTTAATATATTCTTTCTATACCTAATTTGTTGAGAGTTTTTATCATGAAAGGATGTTGAATTTTGTCAAATGCCTTGTCTGTAACTGTTGAGATGACCATATGATTTTTATCTTTCGCTCTGTTAATTTGTGCATCCCATTAATTGACTTGGACATGTTGAACAATTTTTGTATCCCATGGGTAAATCCCACTTGATCGTGGTGTATAAGCCTTTCAGTGTGCTGTTGAATTTGGTTTGCTGGTATTTTGTTGAGGATTTTCACAACTGTGATCATCAGGGATATTGGCCTATAACTTTCTTTTCATATAAGTATCTTGCAATTTCTTGTAGTATCTTGTAATTTCCTGTCTGGTTTTGTCATTGATGTAATGCTAATTTCCTAAAATAAGTTTAAAAGTGTTCACTCCTTGCAATGTTTTGGCAACTTCAGGAAACACTGCATTAACTCTCTTTAAAGATTTGACAGAATTCACCAGTGAAGCCAGCTGATCCTGGGCTTTGCTCTGCGGGAAAATTTCTAATAATTGATTCAATCACCTTACCAGTTATAGTTATGCAAGATTTTTTTCAGTTATTTAGATTTTTTATTTCTTTATGATTCAGTCTTGGTGAGTTGTAAATTTCTAGAAATTTATTCATTTCTTCTAAGATGTCTAATTTGTTGGCATGCAATTGTTCATAGTAGTCGCTGATGAAAATTTTAATTTCTGTGACATCAGTTATATTGACCTTTTTATTTGTGATTTTATTTATTTGAATCTTTTTTTTTCTTAGTTGAGCTAATAGTGTTTCAATTTTGTCTGTCTTTTCAAAAAAACATCTCTTAGTTGTGTTGGTTTGCTTTTTCCTTAATCCCTATTTCATTTTTTTCTGCTCCGATTTTGTTGGAAGAAGATTGTTTTGTTCTGTTTTTTTTTAAGCTTTTATTTTAAGTCAATATGGTTAACCTATAATGTTATATTAATTTTAGGTGTACAATATACTAATTCAACAATTCTGTACATCACTCAGTGCTCATCATGCAAGTGCCCTTCTTAATCCTCATCACCTATTTCACCCATCTACCCACCCACCTCCCTCTGGTAACCATCAATTTGTTCTCTAGTTAAGAGTCTGTTTCTTGATTTTCTCTCTCTCTCTCTCTTTCTCTCTCTCTCTCTCTTTTCCTTTACTATTTTTTTCTTAAATTCCACACATGAATGAAATTATATGGTATCTGTATTTCTGATTGACTTATTTCACTTATCTGATCTGATTTTTGTTATTTCCTTCCTTTCACTAAATTTGAGCTTAATTTTTTCTTCTCCATTCCTTGAAGTGCAAAATTAGTCTGTCTTTTTGAGATCTTTTTTTTTTTTCTTATATAGATGCTGTAAATTTCCCTTTCAGAACAGTTTTTGCTTTATCCCATAAGTTTTGGTATGTTGTGTTTCCATTTTCATGTGTATTGAGATATTTATTTATTTCCCTTTTGCTACTGCTTTGATCCATTTGTTGGTCTGAGTGTGTTGTTTAATTTCCATATATTTGTGAATTTTCCACCTTTTCTCCTATTACTGATTTCTAATTTCATATTATTGTAGTCAGAAAAGGCACTTGATAGTATTAGTATCCTTAAATAAGTTAGGCTTATTTTCAGACCTAATATGTGATACATCTTAGAGAATGTTCTGTTTGTGCTTAAGAAGAAATGTATTTTCTGCTGCTGTGGGATGGAATGTTCTCTATATGTTTCTTAGGTTCATTTAAGGTAAAGTGTAGTTCAAGTCCATTATTTTCTTATTGATTTTCTGTCTGGATGATCTATCCATTGTTGAAAGTGGGGTATTGAAATCCACTACTATTATTGTAGTGCTGTCTTATTTTGCCTTCAGATCTGTTAATATATTGTTTAATATATTTAGTCGCTCCAATTTTGAGTGCATATATATTTATAAATTTTACTTCCTATTGATGAATTGACCCCTTTATCATTATGTAATGGCTTTTTTTTTTTTACTTACACTCTCTTTTGTCTGATATAAGTATAGCTATTTTTATTCCTTTGGGTTTCTGTATGTATGAGATATCTTTTTGCATTTCTTCACTTTCAGACTATATGTATCCTTAGACCTGAAATTAGCATCTTATAGACAGCATTTACTTTTATATATATTCAGTCACTATTCATATGTATCCATTCTGTCACTATGTCTTTTGATTGGAAAATTTAGTCCATTACATTTAAAATAATTGTTGATAGGTAAGGATATATTATTGCCTTCGTACTGTTTTCTGGCTGTTTTATAGTTCTTTTCTTCCTCTTGCAGTCTTCCTTTATAATTTGATAATTTTCTACACTTGTATACTTTGATTTTTTTCTCTTTATCTTTTATGTATCTATTATAAGGTTTTGGTTTGTAGTTACCATGACACTTACAAAGAATATTTTATAGTCATAACAGTCTCTTTGACTCTGATAGCAATTTCACTCTAATCTACAAAAGTTCTACCCGGTTGCTCCCTTGTTTTTGTGTTTTAATGTCATAATTTATAAGTTATATATCCATTAACAGATTTTTGTAGTTACAGTTATTTTAATACTTTTGGTATTTAACATTTATGCTACAGTTAAGTGATTTATATATTAGCATACCATTAGAGTATTAGAATATTCTGAATTTTACCCTATGTATACCTTTGCCAGTGTATTTATACTTTTATATGTTTTCATGTTACTAACTAGCACCATTTAATTTCAGCTTGAAGAACTCTTGTTAGCATTTTTTGTGAGGCAGGACTAGTGGTGATAAGTTCTCTCAGTTTTATCTGGGAAAGTCTTTCTCTCTTTCATGTTTGTAGGACAGTTTTGCCAGATATTTCTGATTAACAGTTGTTGCTGTTGTTGTTGCTGTTTTAGAATTTGAATATATCATCCCACTCTCTTCTGATCTGCAAAGTTTTGTCTGAGAAATCTACTGATTGTCATTTGGTGATTCCATTGTATGGAAAGAGTTTTTTGTTTGTTTTTTTGTCAAATCTGTGTGGGATGTTATGCTTTCCAATACCTGGATGTCTATTCCTCTCCCCAGCTTTGGGAAGTATTCAGCCGTTATTTGTTTAAATAAGTTTTCTGTCATTTTCTGTATTTCTCCTTCTGGGCTTCCATAATTAGAATATCATTTTCGAAAGTGTCCCATAATTCACCAAAGCTTGTGTCATTTTAATCCTTTTTTAATCTTTTCTTCTCTGAATGTATACTTTCAAATGTTCTGTCTTCAAGTTCATAGACTCCCTCTACTGCTTATTCAAGTCTGATGTTGATGCTTTCTACTGCATTATTTTTATTTCATAAATTATGTTCTTTAAATACAAACTTGTTTTTATTTTTTCAAATTTCTGTCTCTGTTAAATATCTTGTATTTTTCAAGGATTATTATCTTGATTTTGTTGAGTTGTCTATGATAACTTGTTGAATTTCCTTAAAATAATCATTTTAAATACTTTGCCAGCGAATTTATAAATTTCCATTTCTGGGGGGTCGGATACCAGAAATTTATTGTGCTCCTTTCATAGTGTCATATTTGCTTGACTGTTTGTGTTTCTTGAAGCCTTGTATTACTGTTCCCATATTGAATAAACAGTTATCCTTTCCAGTCTTTCTTAACTAACTAGCCTCAGAAAATAATTACCTTTACTTATTTTCCAAAGTGAAGGGATTTTGAGGATTTCTCAGACCTTTCTGGGGATATTCCTGCTTTATACTTCTGTTCTGGTGGTGGTGGTAGAAGGCAGAATTCTTAGGATTGTATGCCTTCTCCCAATCTTGCAAATCCAGGCCAGGTGTTGCAAGCCTTCTGTTTGTTTCTCCTAGGCAGTGCCCTAAAATACGCATGCTCACGTTTGTAAGTCTTCATTCCTCCCACAGAGTTTGGACTGGCTCTTAGTACTTGCATGCTAGCTGTTCACAAAAACTTACTTACTCTCACTGTCTATAGGAGCATGTGCTAGGAGTCAGCCATGAAGAGGTAGGTGAGGCATGTAGAGTGTTGGGAATGTCCATGGACTAGGTAGGGGTTCACAGATGAGGCTTCCTCAGTGGCTATGGACAGACTTCCTGATGGAGTCTGTTAATTAATAGTAGGAAGAACCATGAAGCAGTCAGTAGTATCCCAAAGTACTTTTTTTTCTTTTTGTGTATTGACTTGTTTGAATCTGAGAAGTGTTTAAAAACAGGATATATTTGTATATATATTATCATTATTATAATATTATCACTATCATTGATGATGATTTTGATTGTGGCTTACTATATAAAATCCAAAATAGAATTAAAGAATAATATTCCTTCCAATAATAATGCTAACACTATTGGAAAGGGACAGATGAGAATGTGCAAAATACAACTTAAAAATAAAAGTATTATCTTCTCTGGCAGTGGCTCTATAGGCATATAGCAGGTGAAAAAAAATCATTAATGAACTCTAAAGTTGTAGTAAGATGTGTGATTCTATAGTATTTAAACCAAGACCTTTGTCATTTCTATTCCTCTTTGTTTAGTGAGATGTAAGCTGTATTTCAGAATGAAACAGTAAAAACACAATCTCCCTCTCCCCAGCTCCCAGTCAGGGGAATATTTACCCAAGAAAGCAGGACTTCAAATTTTCTCATTCCCCCACCAGCTACCTATTGCAGAGGCTAAGTTCTAGGTGAGTACTGCTAAGAGGTAGGGGTTCCCTTTTTCTGTCCTATCCTTACTCATGGATAGAAGCCCTACCTCACGTGTGGTACTACTAAATAAACTGGGCCCAAACCACCCTGGCCCAGATTTTTGTAGTGGAGTTTCCAAGCTGAGAGAGGCAGACCAAGGAGACCTGTGTCTGCTGCCAAGTTCTCAGTTCCTAAAGTGAAAGTATTACTCAGAGAGAAGCAGGCAATTGTCACCACTCACACCTCCCTCAACATTGGAGGTAGGGGTTGGAGATTCTGTCTCAGGGAGAGAAGCAGGATGTAGAACATAGACTGAATCCTTATGAACAAGACCTAATGAAAATTTATAGAATACTCCATCTACCAAGAGAAAAATGTACATTCTTCATAAGATGGAACATTCATCAGGAAAGAACATATACCCCGCTAAAAAACACACCTCAATATATTCAAAAAGATAGAAATATAAAAAGGTATATTGTCTGACAACAATGCAATAGGATGAAAAATCGATTATTAGAAAGATTTAGGAAACTCACAAATAGGTGAGATAAATATCTAAAAAGGTAAAAAGGTAATATAATGATTTCTCATTTAAGAAAGTGCAGATAAGTAAATAACTTGGATTACAAAGAAAATTGAAAAGTTTGCTTGAAATTCATACTGGTAATTAATTTATTTATATAATCAAATTTGTCAAAGGGTTATATAATATCATGTGTCTGAGGATTTAAATTCTAGAATATTTATATATCTACTTCTTAAAATGTATGTAAAGGCATTAATATGTAAGTTAATGTGTATTGTATTAAACCATATATTTTCATAAAAGCATGCTTTTTAATATAGTTCATTAGTATTCTCCTTTTTTCTCCTTTGTTTTGATACCTTAGTGATTTTATTCCATTTATATACCTTTCTTTTGTCTTCCAGTTAAATATAAAAATCAAGCGATTTAAAATATCAATGCATGAAATAATTTTTAACAGAATGCTATATGAGGAACTCAGATATGTTTTATTCAATGAGGCAAATGTACTATGTTGAAGATTATGATTTGATCTTATTAATAATAGCCATAAATTATGAGTGCATAGTGTCACAGAAATGACACAAAATGTTATGCCACAAAAGCACTACTGTGAACCTACTATTCTGGTGCCTAATTTAATTTTCAGGGGCCGGATTCATGCTGACCAATTCCAATTTGATCTAAAAAAGTTTGCCACAGATGTAAGCTACAATTTGCTGAATATGCTGTTTGTTATTACAGTAAAACATACTTTAAATTATTTTGTTAAATTGGATGACAAATTTAACTCCCTTTAAAAGAGGAGTCAAATCCTAATAAAAATGATTTTTGAGTATGAAATCACCTCTCCGTACCTATTTTTTTCCATACCTATTTGAAAGGATTATAGACAGCTTTTAATAAAACTGCTGACACCTCCATCCATGTAATATTATATACTCAAGAGAAAGAGACACAAAGTAAAAGTGTGTAACATATTTTACTATATTGGCTATAAACTCTCTGATGCATTTCCAGGTGCTGAAAATAGGCTTTCTTGATACATTTCAGGAATAAATCCTTTGTATCTGATTAAAATGCAGATGAGCATCATAAACTATTGTAATTTGAAAGGATGGAACTCATGATGCAATCTGCCTCCATCTGCTTTCAGGTATAAAGCAGGAGGGAGTTTGCTGAAAGTACCACTGAATCCAATTTAGGTTAAAATTCAGGAAATTAAACATGTCAGTCTGGTTCCCCTGATTTTTTGTTTGTTTGTTTCTGCATTTATGTCATTTTGTTTTGTGCCTGTGTAGGTTTAGGCCATCTGCATAATCATATTGCTGTTAATTATGACAAAGTATTTTATTTTCAATATTTTTCACAAATCTGATGCCATACACTTGTATGGAAAAAGGGGGAAAAAACAGCTAAAATTATTGGCAGGGATTTGAAAGAGCTTTGGAATTAAATAGACTGCCATAGGCTCATTTCTTCAATAAGGTGTTTGCCTCTTTTAACATTTTTCAGCAGATATGAGAGCAGTGGAATGAAGCCATATGTAGTGAGCAGGAACCAGTTAAATAGCAAACATGCAGCTGAGTCATTGCTCCAGGGGTGGAGGCAGACAGAGAGGGGCTTTGGAAAAGATGCACTTCAGTAGAAACCTAAGTCTCCTGCCTAATAATTGTGTGGTTCGGGGGAATTATTAAAATGTCTCTGAGCTTCAATTTCATCTTTGATAAATGGTCATGATGAATGTGCATCTGTAGGATTTATGGGACAATCGTGGCTAGAGAGCACCTAGTGAAGTGTCTGCACACTGCTGGTATAAAATGTACATGATCTGCTTTTATTCCGCCTTTTATCTGCACAGCTGTACTGTAGACTTTTGTTAATGGGAATGAGAGAGGGGCCCACACATAAATATTCTAGGAAGTGTATCCTAGGCTCATACCCATGCTTCTGAAAGTTCTCTACAATTTTTGCACTTTGTATCTTTTGTTTAAATATGAATAATAAAATACAGAAGCTATTCTGAGTCATTGAATGTCTGAGTTTAAGGCCTGGACTTTTGTTTGTGCTTGGAAACATGTTACTTCCAAGTCTTATTATTTTAAATTTTGAATTTGCAAGCTCTTTGGAAAATTACAGAGATGATCTTCATGATGCCTTAGGGACAAGTGACAGTAATATCACAATATGCTGTAGACTGAGTAAATGTTTTATAAGTCAAGGAGGCTTAGAATATTGAAGCAGCACATGATCCACTGAAGTATAAGAAGTCAGTGTCATGAGAAAAGGAACCATAAGACATCAGTACCATTTTCCCACTGCAAATGACATGCCAGCTCTAGGCCAAACCATCATTTGTCACATTTAATTAATGTGATTTGTGTTAATATTTTTGTTGTGCAAAACTTCAATTTAATCAGTAATCATTTTGCATGTCATGTGATATGGGAACTATAATCATAAGAAATGTAGAAAACCCAGTTAATGAAATGTACATATTTAAATATTTTTTACTGTTTAATTCACTCCAGAATTGTGAAAGCATTTTGGTTTAGAATCATTTTTCCAGTTCTGCATATAAATGAAAATGAATTAATTTTGAAGAAATAAGAATGCCTTTTGAGTGAAAAGAATTTAATTATTGTGTATGATACAATAAAAATATAATATTAAAACAAAGAGTAAGAAATATATGTATCATAGAGATTACAAGAAATGAAAAATTTTATTTGAAAGATACTATAAACAAAATCAGAGGACAAATTGATAGACTGAAATAAAATGTTTGTGTGAGCTATTCTGAATTGCCATTTGGTAGATCAAAAATTGTCACAAATTGGGGCACCTCAGTGGCTCAGTCAGTTGAGCATCATGCTCTTGGCTTCAGCTCAGGTCATGATCCCTGGATCCTGAAATTGAGCCCATGTGGGGCTCCTCAATTGGCAGGGAGTTTTCTTCCCCTCTCTCTTTCTGTCTTTCTGCCCCTCTCCCTGCTCATATGCTCTCTCTCTCTAAAATAAATAAAAACACCCTTCAAAAAATGTCACAAAGTAACAAATGTGTATTGTTTGACCTACTATTTGTGACGTTTAACAGCTAAGGAATTAATATTTCCACTTTAAATAAAAAATTATACAGTTATGAAATGAAAAAAAAGTCACAAGAAAAATGAGCAAAGATTATAATCATGAGATTCACAGAACAGAAAATGCAAATAACCTTCTAATGAAAGTAAACTCCACTTCACTAGTCATCAAGGACAAGATGATTGAAACAATGAGATCTTTTTTTTTCTTTTTAAATCAAGTTGACAGAAATTTGAAAGACTGATCTATCTTTTGCCTCCAGGGATGTAACAAAACCATAATCTTTGACCAATAAAATTGGGCATCACTCCAAAGTTTGTGGAATTTGTCTGGCAGCATTTTTTAAACATTAGAGTGCACATACCCATGGAACCAGTGATCTTATCTGGGCCTGATATAACAAAAAATGAAGTATTATCACATGGATGATATTATTTATGATACTTTTAATTTATTATTATCTTTTATAGTTATACTTTATTGAAATGGAAAAATAAAAGCAAAAGCAATTTGAATATCCATCACTTGGGGGATACTGACTGATTTTGGCCAATCTCTGGGGTAAATTTTTACATGTTTAAATTGAGAAAAATGTTAAGTGAAAAAAGCAAAGTACAGAATATTTTCCTAAAATAATATTTTCTTGAAAAGACATGCATAAGCTTGTATGAAAACTGTGAGGAACATAGTTTCCAAATTGTTACTCTGCCTATCATAAGAAATGGGATTTTAGTAGAAGAAAATTTTAGTATATTAAATATTTCTGTATTGTTGGCATGACTAAATGTGAAAATATTGCTGAAAATAAATGCACAGGTATACCAATTTTAGAACATAAAAGAAAAATTGCAAACAACTGCCTTGGCTTACTTGGTTTTATAAAATTGTATAATTTATTTTCATAAAAAAATTCCTAAGATTGTAAATGCTGAGCCAAAGAAGACACAAAATCATCTGGTCAGGTTATATTAAACTTATTTCACCATTTTATAATATGATTGATATTACTTGAGATTTCCAAATTCATAAACTCACCATTGAAATGTTTTTTTTTTAAAAAGCTGTTTCTGGGGTGCCTAGGTGGCTCAGTCAGTTAAGCATCTGACTCTTGATTTTGGCTTAGGTCATGATCTCAGGGTTGTGAGATTGAGCCCCTCATCAGACTCTGTACTGGATGTAGAACCTGCTGAAGATTCTCTCTCTCTCTCTCTCCCTCTCCCCCTGACCCTCCTGCCTCCCGCACTAGCACGTGCACATACTCTTGCCCTCTCTCTCAAAAAAGATATTTTCCAATCTAATATGCAACATTTACTCCTTTTTGTCTTTATTTTTTGTGTTTCATGTGCTTAACATATATAAAGTGCTCAATCCATGAATATACATTGGATTATTAGTGAGTTTTAAAGTATTTTATAAAATATTTGAGTTGTATATTCCTTGTGATTACCTATCCTTGGCATCTCAAAACAATACACATTAAAACTTTACTGCTTTATTAGTAGGACAAGGTAAAGGGAGAGACTGTCTGAAATCTATATGCTAAATAATTTTAAATGATTTCTGAATATTGAAGATTGAATAGCATTAAGAAACTTTTGAGATTTTTTCTAGAATATAATAAATAATATATTTTAAAATGTGTTTTCTGCATTGGAGAGCAGTGAACAACTTTAAGCAAAATAATTTTATTTGAATTTTCATTCTTGAGGTTTTGAACTATTTATGAAGGTTCATTGAACTCATATTATGCATAGGATATTTTTTCATAGAAAGACTGCTTAAATAAGTTAAAACTGCTTTCAGAATGAAATGAAGGAATAAACTTTTTAGTACTATTTAAGTACAGGATAAAACTTGAAAATGCAAAGCTTGAAAACTGATGTTGGTATTTTTTAGCAGATGTGTTGATCCCGATAAATAGAGTTCAGTTATTCAGTGGCATAAAGCACCACTGAAATGAACAGAGAAGGAAAATAAAGAGCTCAGCCTGAAAGGAGTTTTTCCTCCAAAATGGGTTACCGTTGCCAATAGTTTTCTTTATTACTTTTGTTATTGAGAGAAAAGTCATTGAATATTTCATTCGCTTTCTTTTCAGTAGATGTTTTGATAGCCCAAATGTCCCTTTATAGGAAACTCATTTCCTCAAAAAAAACATTTTAAAGTAAATCTAAGAGATTTGAAGTCCCCGGGGGTCTTTTACTTTGTTCTCTAGATTCTTAGTATTTTATGTGAAATATGTAGTCCTAAGGCATAATGCTATTTAAAACATGAACTTTCTGGAAACATCATAGAGAGGAAATATTCTGATTTTTATTTTCTAAAATTTTATATGAAAGAGGTCATTGCATCTTTGAAATAGTTTGTGTAAGCCAGAGGCAATATAATGCAATTTTAATGTCCTTATTTTCCCTTTTATATTCTTGTCCAGTTTGTGCCATTTTCTTATCTGTTTATACGCCAAGAGTAGTATATTATTACTTAGGTAGTTTTTAACTGTAAAAAAAGTTATGAGCTTGAAATACCTTATTTTAATAGATTTCTTGGTTAACCTAGAAGAGTTTGCTGTTGGGGTTACATTGTTAATTCTGCTGTTTCCAGGTATAGTCAGGGAGCTGTTTCGCCTGTCCTGGGACTACATTCCTCCATTCCTAAGTGAGGCATAATTGAGTCAGCTCTTTTGACATCACGAGGCTACTTGACCAGACTGTATACCTCAGATGGTTGCTCTAATATATAGCCAATTTGCAAATATCAGCAGTTACTTTCTGGAATGAAATGCTAGAAAGTTTAATTCAGTATACTTTTTATTAGGGTTTATTGTACCAATAACAGACTTGAAAACAAAATATTCTAATCCTACTTACCCTTCCATCAACTCAACTACAGTGACTCGTTTGTTCCCTTCCAACTGCTGACCATTTGCATTAATGAATTTTACGTATTTGTGACTGTAGTGTAAGTACAATTGGATTTCATTCAATGTTGAAGCAAACAAATTGGCCCTAAACAGCTTTGTTCTCCTGACTCAGGTCTTAACATAGGCTGTAGGAAGTTCTTATCGACTCAGCTTCACCTAAGGCTAAAATATTTTATTAAAATATTGAATTATTAAAAAGTACTGCTCATCATTTCACAGAGTTAGAAAATGTGCAAAAAAATATAAACTGTTTCATGAAAACCCTGTTGTTTCTATCAGTAGAAACATTTGTCTCAATCATGAAAACACAGAAATATTGTTATGTGACCTTTGTATATATGCTTTAATCTTATGTTAGCAATAAGAGTGTGGGCACCTATCAGATCAACAAAATCTAATACATATATATTGACTTATGAGAATACCTTAATTTACATACATTATGGTGCCCTAAGAACTTGAGGATGTAAGTGAAAATTCCTACTTATCATAGAGGCCTACTACAGGAAATCTATTAAGACACCAACTATATCTTTTCTTCTTAATGAATGAGAAGGCCAGAAGATATCAGCCTGAGTTAACTATTAATTAAAGATTGTCCTTTTGGATATGTAATGCTGACCTTGTATTTTTTTAAAGACTTTATTTATTTATTCATGAGAGACACACAGAGAGGGAGAGAGGCAGAGACACAGGCAGAGGGAGAAGCAGGCTCCATGCAGGGAGCCTGACATGGGACTTGATTCCGGGACTCCAGGATCATGCCCTGGGCTGAAGGCAGGTGCTAAACCACTGAGCCACCCAGGGATCCTCTAACACTGACCTTCTAGAAGGTCTTTTATCTAAATTAAATGGCACAACTGCATTGTTAACAACTTAACTTATAGTTTAGGTATTTTCAACATTAGAGACACTGTTGAAGATTAATATTGTATGTGTATCATAAGAATGTTAATGATCCTGTGTCACTTTTTCCTGTAATTCAACAGGTAACACTTTTTTTTCCCAGAAATATTTATTTATAACAGGCTTATTTGAAGTAAAACCTCCTGAGGAGAAACCAATTAGAGAGAGTGATAATTCTTCTTGAGACATGACTGAAGTGAAGACATATTTCAACTTTCATTAGTACACTATTGAAACAGATCAACCACAACCACTTAGGAAAAGATTATATTCGCATGAAGTGGAGCAGCAGCACTCTGAATCTGTAGGCTCTGGCTCGTCTTGGTGCGTGTAGCTCTCAGTTGCAGAAAACAAAAAGCTGCCTGGGCAATTAGCAGCAGAAAGAGATTTTATATAAGAACTTAGATGCTTACCCATCACTTGAAGGAGCTCTAGGCCTAACACTCAGAACCACTCTACGCAGGAAGAGCTTACCAGGGAGCTTGCCAGGTCTGTCTGACTTCAAGAAAGTACCACTGTGGCTGAGCTCCAGAGACCAGAAAGCCACGGGTGCACAGCTTCCTCCCAAAGCACACAGTGAGTAGACACAGGGCTCTGTTGCCAAAATTTAAAAATAAAAGTAAAAATAAAATCTTGATAATACTGTGCTGTTCTGCAGCAATAGCCAAAGCAAAGGAAGAACAGTCTTTCTTGTAGTTCTACCTTCTAGATCTCACACTATGCATTTAACTGGCTAAATTTAATGCATACTCAAAAACCTAAATGAAAGAGAATCTTGGGAAACATTTTCAGCTCTCCAGCCTCTGGGAACAATGTAAATGATGCTCGGTGCTAATCCACTATGCTCAGCACACTTGGCGTGCCTTTAATTCCTTTTGATATCTGAATTTATGTGTACCTATTAGGTGGGTTAATTATAAGTTCTGGTTTACTTGGGGTAGTGCTGATGTGTGTCTGTCATCCCCAGTATAATTATAAATAGTGCCCCCTTTCACTCTTACTGAGTTTTGTTTTGGAAGATAAATTCGATATTCACTTTGTGTATGTGTATCATACCCTACAGGGTATAAGGAAGAAAGACGAAAATGCAACTAACTGGTCCATGTCTTCTTATTCAGCACGTAAAATAAGGCTGTGAGGAATTATTAGCATTTTTAGCCGTACTGGATATAAGGCCTGAAGAATGTACTAACAAGCCTGCCATGGTCACAAAGCGATAGAGCAGGGGTGAATTTAAATTTAAATTTAAGTTTAAGCTTCTCTGACTTCCAAGGACGTGATTTTTAGTAAATTATGCAGCTCTCTCTCTCTCTCTCTTTCTATTTTTTTTTTCTCTTAGAGAGGGATGGGAAAAGACAAAGAGGAAGGGGCAGAGGGAGAGAGAGAATCTTAAGCAGGCTCTATGCCCAGTGCAGAGCCTGACCTGGGGCTGATCCCATGACACTGAGATCATGACCTGAACTGAAAAGAAATCAAGAGTCTGATGCTTAACCGACTGAGCCTTCTGGATGCCCTTAATCATGTAACTTAACTATAATCAGTTCTGTGCTAACTGTTGTTTTTGCCCGAGTTATTGTGGGCTTTAAGCATTTTCTTTTCTCGCATTGTTCATTTACTTAATATTTCATTCCACAAGGATTATTTGAGCACCTAATATAAAACAAAGATTGACCTATGCCCTAGGGATATGTATTAGACCAAACAGACAAAAATCCTTACTGGTGTCAGCCTGTATAGGGACAGGACGTATGTTTTTAAGAAAAAGGCTAAATATGTCAAGTGATAAAAAGTGTCATAGAGGAAAATACATCAGACAGGCATGATCAGGAAACCTAGGGGAGAGGTTTGCTATTTAAATTTGGATGGTCACTGAGGAAGTTTGATTAGATACACAAAATGGGTCCAATTATCGTAAAGGTATCTATGTAAGAACATTTATGTCTAAAAAATGGAACATGTAAACCACTGGCAAAAGTGAGCTTGGAGAGTTTTAAAAAAAGGAGACTAGTTTAGGTGCCATGGATGAAAGAGGTCATGAGTAGAGGATGAAGACACAGGGTGTGTGTGTGTGTGTGTGTGTGTGTGTGTGTGTGTGTGTGTGTTGCTGAGGGGAAGATAACCGCACTGCATAAACTAAAGCTTTAACTTTGAAGTGAAACAGGAAGCTGTTTGGCATACTTGTATATTTCAGCCAACTATAGATCTAGCCAATGTATCACTTTGGAAAAGAGTATTTCAAAGACAAGCTTTAGAAATGAAATGTGACACATATTATCTAACTTAATCCTCAAGCCCCTCACTAGTAAAGAGAAAATAATAAAAACATGGCAAAAGTTCAATGCAATTATAAATACACTTGCTTAGCACACACTAAGTGCTCAATCAATGAAGTCAGTTGTTATTAGCTCAAATGAGGAACAATTTTAATCAAGTAAGCAGCATATATTTCTAATTGCATTCACTTTGCTGTTTATGAACCAAATAATAGAATTGTTAAATCTTATGCAAGATTTAATCACGCATCCATATATGTACATTTCTAGCATTAAATATTTTAACATGCATAATAGAGTAACCCACTTGGTTCCAAATATAATAGCTGAAGATATTATTATTATAAAATTGAGAAGATGATTTAACTGCAAAATAAATTAAGAAATTGATGTTTGGGCTTAGAAAATGTATTCTAAACTTCAAATTAAACAGCAACTATTGAGTATCTGTGATGTCTGAAGCTCTGTGCCAGGCGCTGACATAAGCAAAAATAACTGAGTGTATATCAATAAATAAATATAATTAATCAATAATAGTAATTTGTTAGTATGGTAGGTGATAAACTTGAAGTTCTCTTTGGGTACTGTGGGAGCAAAGAAAACATCTTTCCTAGCTTTATCTGGAACTGAAGCCTTATGAATAGAGGTCTTCGGAGGAGCTAGATCCCAACTATCTATCTATCTATCTATCTATCTATCTATCTATCTATCTATCTTTCTATCTATCTATCTATCTATCTACCTATCTATCATCTATCTATTGACATCAAAATACATAGATATCCATATCCTAATTGTAGTAGGAAGTGAGAGAAAGAAAAAAAAAATTCAAGGTGGGGGTAAAGGAGATATGTTAACTTCCATATAATTGGGTTTGTTTTTTGTTTCGTTTTAGAAAATGGAAAAAAAAAAAAAAAAAGTACTTCCAAAGTAGAGTTTCTAGGAAGTTTCTAGGAATACACAGTTCTCACAGGCTGTGAGAGCCTGTATATGGTCTAGTTTCAGTGTGGTTTTTAGAGTATCATATGAGACGTAATTCTTGGTTCTCATAGATGTAGTAATATTTACAGGAATTTAAGGTATCTTTCTGAGGAACTTATGTAAAGGAAAGAATGGTGCAAGGAAAATGCGTCTTGTACATAATTTTACAGGAACATGCAATACATGGGTTCTGGATTTTGAAGATAATAGCCAACATTTTGAGAGATAAATTATATTAAAGTCAAGCTTTTAGAAAATTAAATAATAAATCCTAAGAAGCTGATTTAGATGTGTATATGAGGAACTCTTTTCCAGAACACTAAAATGAATATAAGATATTGCTTCTACCATATTTAATGAATATACTACAACTGCCAAGGAGCACTTTACAGAGTGGTCAAGGAAGCTCATATCATTTTTATCTTTATGAAGCTCAGATTCTAGGGTGCTGATGGTGGTAAGGAAGTCCTGTAAGTATATATTAAAAGTAGCCTTGTATTAAGCATCAAATTAGTTCAATACATGTATTTTGAATGTGTGAGAGAGCATAAAATTAAAAGATTAAATGAAATGGACTCTAGTTTTTACTTCTTCATAAACTTGAAGTGTGGGATTACAGGCAAGCTATTTCTGTGTTCTTCATCTTTCATAGATAAATGAAAGAAATGCATAATTTTCAGATAAACTTTAGTTCATTTTGCCTTTTATATTTCTAATTGTCTATATATAAAAAATAGACATGGCATTATGACTGCTTGTAAAAACTTTAATAATTATGAGAAAATGAAATTTTTAGGATTTCTCCCACACATACCATGTGCTAGGCTCTGTGATATTTCATTTATTCATTCCAACATTCTGATGAGTTAAGTACTATTAGGTAGATAAGTAATAAGTAAATGCCTGTGCTCTTGGGTCAGAGAGTAGACTGGGGAGAAAGATAAAAATTCTGTCTATACTAAAACTAGTATGGATCCCTTTTATGAGTATCTATATATAATATATATGATGGTTAAATTGGAAATACATATGACATTTGCCTTCAAGGTATCCTCTATGCTAAGGAAGGAGGGAGGGAGGGATTGAGATATGATATATGATTTCTTAATATACTTCTTCATTTAAGCTCCACGAAGAATGTATAACACTAAGAGATGGGACAGGCAGTGTCAACAGAGGAGTTGAGTTTTAAGCTGGTTTGTACAATAATCAGAAGTTTATTTAAAGTGAATAAAACTAGCTAAGGAAAAACATTATAAATTAAGAGGGCAGCCTATAAAAAGACAAGGACCACATGAGTAAGCAGGGCACATTTGAAGAAGAGTAAGTAGTTCAATATGTCTACATAACCAAAGGATCCATATGGGAGAATTATAGGAGATGCGAAAATGAAGGTCAACAGACATGATAGTAAAATGCATGTCCTTCAATGACCTTCTAAAGAATTTTGAGCAATGGAGTGACATAATCAAGATTATGTATTAAAAGGAAAAATTATAAAGAAATAAAAAATAATTTCAGGGATATATTGATTATAGAAACCACAGGATTGCATGACTGATTCAATTCAAAAGGGATAGGAAGTGAGGGAGAGAAAGGAGATAAAGGTTATTCTTAGAATTTTTAAGTATATTTTCTAGATAAAAATTGACTAAGTTAATTTATTTTTAAAAAATCTCTCTGTCTTTATTTTAATTCCACATTTGGTTCAATTTTTAAAGCTAATCTTTAAAGTAAAAATATCCTTCAAGTTCAGAAAGTCTCTCTATCTAATTTGATATTGAAAAGTTGGAAAAGTATCCTTTCTTGCCCTGTGCATATCTAGATTCAAACAAGAAAAGGTAAGTTATGGTCAAAATGACATCATAAAACATACAATTACTAAGTTTTTGAAAGGGACATGATTTTATTGATAAAGGTAAAAAAAATTATGGATAAAATAAACTTTAAAGTGAGTTATTTTATATAGGATTTATAACCATGTGTTTAATGTGAACTGTCTTTTTAAAAGGGCTTCTGAAAACCGAGGTGGAAATATAAGTGCTTAATCTATATTTCATCTCTTTGACCTTAAATTTACAGAACCTTTAACATTCTAGCAGCAATGTGGGGATTTTCCTTGAGTTTCTTATTCAGATAAATTTAAAATATTTTATGGTAACTCCCCATTATCCATGCTAATGGATAGGATTAAAGCCGATAATAGGAATGATGCATGTGCATACACACACACACCCATGCATGCATGCACCACATGCAAGCACACACACATGCACCACATGCAAGCACACACACACACACTCGTATTCTGTTCAGGAAGAATTTATCATACATTCTTTTTTTTTTTTTTCATACATTCTTAATCTATTACGGATTGCTTCAGAGAGTATATAAGCTATATCACTGCACCACTTCAATTACTTTGAATTCCAATTTTGCCACTTATTCAAGGTTTTCTTTAAGGCATTTAAAATCTTCCTTTTTGTCTGTAGTATACTGGTAACAAAAGGACTATGTGTCATATTCACCTTTGATTTTATCTCCGTACCTCGTGAACTAAATTGATTGCTTCCCACCAAAGCTGGTTTCCTAAATATACCACTGTAGAAAATATTGCAAGTATAAACTGTATTTTAATGTGTTTTAAAATACATTGGAAAATATTACTAGCAAATCAAACTGATAAATTAATGAATATTATTATTATTAAAATGAATCTAGGAAAGAGTGCTTCAAGTTAAAAGAAAATATTAAGTAAATAACATTGATCATATATGGATATGGCTAAAATTTAAGCAGTTATATATGGACTAAAGTTAACCTGATTGATATTTCACCTTTAAAATTAACATATTATTTATAAATTGGAAGCAATATTTTTATAAGCAGTACCCAGATTTTAAAAAAAGGGAGAAAGGGATGCCTGGGCGGCTCAGCGGTTGAATGTCTGCCTTCGACTCAGGGCCTGATCCTGGAGTCCTGGGATTGAGTCCCACATTGGGCTCCCTGCCTGGAGCCTGCTTCTCCCTCTGCCAATGTCTCTGCTCCTCTCTTTTCCTCTCTGTGTCTCTCATGAATAAATAAATAAAACCTTTAAAATAAAAAGAAGGTAATAAATGATAGTCTTCCTGCAAAACTGGAATTAATGGTGGCAACTTTTTCCATTTGACACTAACCTATACTAAAATGAATGCCAGTATCCAATTCAAGCAACATGGATGGCATGAACCAATTAGATACTAAACCCAGCAGTGTGGTCGGATTTAGAATTTTCCCTTTGATTTCAAAATCTCTACTTCTATAAGTACACAGAAACATGTGCATGGTAAATCTTTTAAAACACTGTAAATGTAATGGAGACAGCACTTGTGGAATAGCATATCCATAATATAGTCCAGGTATAGAACAACAAAAATATCATTAATATTCTATCATAGCATGTACTATGAACAAATGAGCCAGAGTAAAGCCAAAGGAGTTGAGAGACTTGAATTAGTGCCAAAAAAAGCTTAGGCGAAGCAGTAGCTAAGTGAGACCTTGAGGACAATTCAGAAATAAAAATAAAACAAGAGTGAGTGAAGTCAGCAACAATGCTTGAAAGACTGCTGCCATGATCCAGGAAAAGGGGGGAAAAGAGCCAAAAATATCAGTGGCAAAGGCAATAGAAAGAAAGTAAAGAGATAAGATTGGCAGTACCTGCTGACATTGGCTATAGAAGGTAAGGGGGAGGAGTTCAGATTAACTCCCAGATTCCTAATTTAGAACTGGATCAAAGATGGTTCATCTTCACTGACTTAATGGAAAAAAAGAAAAGAATAATGTTTCAGGTAGTGATTGTTAACTGGGGATGATTTGTCTCGGAATGTTTGGCAATCTCTGGAGGCATTTTTGGTTGTTGTAGCTAGGAAAGGGTGCTACTGACGTCATAAGTAGGAGCCAAGGATGCTGCTAACTATCCTACAAAGCAGGCACTTCCTTTTCCCTACCTTGCAACAAGGAGTTATTAGTGTAGGATGTTGCCAGAAGATTCAGGAAGACACTGGTATATGGAAAGAAAAAAAGATCATTTAGGTTTTGGACATTGTGATAGGCAGGATAATTTTCCCATAAATATCCTAGATCTTAATTCTTGCACCTGTAAATAAGTTACCTTCTATGACAAAAGGGACTTTGCAGTTGTAATTAAGGATCCTGAAATGAGGGCATTTATATTGGATTACCTAGGCAAATCCCATGTAATCACAAGGACCCTTCTTTTCAAAGAAGAAAATATGAAAACAGAAGCAGAAGTCAGGGAAAGAAAGAGATTTAAAGATGTTATACTGCTAGCTTTGAAGATAAAAGAAGGGGCCATAAACCAAGAAAAGTGGGCAGCTTCCAGAAGCAGGAGAAAAACAGGGAAATAATTCTCCCCTAGAACTCCCAGAAATGATGCTGGCACTTTGATTTTGTGCTCAGTAAGACCCATTTTAGCCTTCTGACATCTAAAATTGTAAGATTTGATAGATGATGATGATAGATAGATGATAGATAGATAGATGATAGATGATAGATGATAGATAGATGATAGATAGATATAAGTAAATAGAAATAGATATATACATATATATTTATAGTTTTAAGCACTAAGTTTGTGACATTTTGTTACAACAGTGATAAGAAATTAATATAGAAATGCTGAGTTTATATTGCCTTGCACACTAAGTAAATATCTAGTGGTAAGAAGGAAAACTTGACTAGCAGTATTGTTTAGAGGCCCCCAATGCATAGTGATGAAACTGAACAGACTGATAAGATCTTCCCCCATGAATAATGTGCAAGTTGAAAAGAAAAGAGGATCAAGTAGAAGTCTGATATCCACAATTAATGTGAGATAATAGAGGGAGATCTTGTGAAAAAAAAAAAAGTGTAGACAGAGGAAGATATGGCGGTAATCTCTCTTGGAGAGAGAGGCATTATGGCTGGTAATGAAGGAGAGATTCTAAATAGGAAGCACAAATAATGGCAGGTATGCCCAAAAGTGAAATCAATATTGAAAAAGGTTTGTTGAATTTAACAGATAATCACTTGTGTCCTTAGTGGAAGCAATTTCAGTGGCATGTCAATGAGAGAGAACATGCAGCAGTGGTCCAAGAGGTGCTCTAAAGATCAACAGGTAGAGACAAATATTTCTTAAAATACTGTTTTTTTTTTTAAGTATACTTAAACATGCCGTTTCATTTTTAAGAACTATGAGAAAAGAAATATTTGATAGAGAGGGCCATGGGGTTACCTGAACACTTGTATACCTGTGTCTATGTGCCATGAATTTGGAAAAAACAAATAGAAAGTCCCATATATGTGAGTGACAGTAAGTGGAAGGGGCACCTCTATGCTGAAATGTAAAGAAAGGATGGAAGCATGAGTACCAATTGAAAGTGTTTTATAAATGGGTAGGGAACAAGAAGTTCTGGAAATTTCTGAATGGATGTTGACATTTTCTGGTAAACCCAGAGTGAGGTATCCTGAGATAAATTTATGCTGAGTGAAGTGGTATCAGGTGGCCCCACTGGAAGAGAAGCTTCAAATTGACTTTTCTAAAAATGAGCTTGTAAAATAGTAATGCTTTCGAGTTTTAGAGAGTTAGCTTCATGCAACTCTACTCTCAAAGTCATTTTGGTGAAAATATATGGTCATCTGTCCAAATGAGCTATAGACAAACTGGTATCATCAGGAAGAAGTAAGTCTCTAGGTAAAATAAACTAGAGGAGACAGTCTTAGAAATATAGAGGGTAATAGAACAAGTTTCTATGGGAGTGTGAGGCTGCTTCAGTGGAAGTAAACAGAGTAAGTGAGAAGGATCAGATTTAGTTATTTAGCTATATACTTTTGAAGTCTATGTTAAAGTTTGTATAAAACTTTATTCATACAGGATTATTTTATATTTTTCTTTTACTTTGAGTTTAGGGTAGGTGTGAGTTTAATAAAGCCAAATAGACTTATATATACCTTTATTGGTCACATGGTCACTCCTTAAAGGAAATGGCCCAAGGTCAGTTAGAGAATATTGAATCACACTTTCATTAAGACTGCAACAATTAGAATTAATAGAATTTTCTGAACGAAATAAAGGTTATGCCAAGGTTTTGCTGACTGAGCTGCAACTTTATTGCCGTGGATTAGATATAAAAATGACCTTAAGTAATTTCTCTGATAATTATGGGCTGGTACACAAGCTTTTAAACTACTTTACAGAAATACTTACCTAGATAACATGCTGATATTTTTTTAAAAATGTTTATTATTTCAGTATTCTTTGCCAGTAAGAAAAGTAAAAATATCATGGCTAATATCAAATGAGAATTGCATCATATGTATACATATTTTTGATGCTACTCACTAAAATCAAGAGGAGTGTTTATGCAGTTTACTTCACAATAGTTACCTAGCAACCATCGGGAAATCAATAGCTTCTTTTATAAAGTCTTTATAATTCCCTTTATATTTTTTTCATTTTTCTACCTATCCTATTTAGTTTGAAGTTGTCATTCATCAATCAGGCAATACTAAAATTTGGAGGGGGGGAGAAACAAACGGGTTTTTCTTATAAGGAAATAAAGCATCATTAAATCTAAAAGAGAAATGCACTCACTATATATTAGCATATTTGAATTAAAATGAAACGTATTTCTAGACATAAGCCAATAGGTGTAGCCAGTAATTAAACTTGTCAGATGACTTAACAATTATATGCATTTGATAGGACTCTAATATCATAAGCTGGTGAGCAACTTTGTACGATCCTTTCTGATGAAACATTGACAATTAGATACACTTCAAGTTTGAAGAATACTAATATTTTCTTATTTACTAAAAACATGTTATAAGCAATGCATGTTAAGGACATCTAAAGTAGCAAATAAGTCACTAGTGATCTTACCATGTTACTCTTAAAATTTTTCATGTATCTTGGATACCTTTATAGACTCATCACCATCAACATCATTATTATCAAAATAGATCACTTTTAAAATAGTTTCACTATGTAACAGGCTCTGTTGTAAATAGGTTTTATATTGTAATTCATGAAATCGCTATGAGTGATTATAATGCCAATTTCATAGATGGCCTGATTAAGATACAGAGAAGTTAAATAATGAAAATGTTACACATGGTAAAGTCAGGCTATAAGATGGTCAGACTCCTCCTTTGGATTTAGCCTCCCTCAGTTTTTTTCTAGATGTTTACTTATATTGTATATTTAAAAATAATAGATAATACATATATATTTATAATGTGCTATACCCAGTTATAAATGCTTTACATGTATTGAGATTTTTCATCTCCACAAAAATGTATGAGTAGCTTCTATAATATTTTACAGATAAGGAGATTAAAGCATAGCTAGTGATTAAACTAAGTTACTCCAAATCACACACCTAATGATGTGAAGAGTCAGAATTTGAATTAAGCTCAATGTGGCTTCAGAATCTGAGGATATAATTGAAATAGAAGATGATCATGTAAGTCAGCCCTCCATAAATTTAATCTCTAATCTGGGAGACAGACACCCGTAAACTAAGCATACATATGCAGACATGTATGAGTATGATCATATGCACATGGAACAGTATGAGATATTAAGAGACAGAGAATAACAGAGAGGTGGGGAAACATTTTTAGATGGCATCACAGGAATACAATTCTCTCAAAATTGACATTTCAACTGAGATCTGAAATACAAAAAGATAACCAGTGTTGAGTAGAGAGCATTTCCAGTAGAGAAACCTACCTGTACTGTGAAATATTTTAGTGTATTCTGAAAAATTTGAGATGTACATGCTTCCCACTGACAAACAGGGAACATCATTCAGCTACCTCTTTTTGTTGTTGGATTGGTCTAGTCAGACAAGACTTGGCAAAATTCCGGGTGTTTTGACCACAGTTATTTAATTCCACCACTTTGATTCTGGTGTTTTGAGTATATCACGTATTGAGACACTTTAGTTCTGCTCTAACACAGAAATAAACAAAAATTATGAAATATTTACTTTATGAAGAAATAGCATGTAATTGACAATAATTTAACTGTACATTGTCATGTGTGTCATTTAACTGAAATTTGTCTTACTGCTTTCTATGACTCAGACATTGTTAGATACATGAGCAATATAACAATGAGCTAAATAGTTAAGAAACCCCTGCTGTCGTGGAGATTAAAATTTCCTTTTTTAAAGATTTTATTTATCTATTCATGAAAGACACACACAGAGAGAAGCAGAGACACAGCAGAGGGAGAGGCAGGCTCCATGCAGGGAGCCCGATGTGGGACTCGATCCCAGGACTCTGGATTCATGCCCCAAGTCAAAGGCAGATACTCAACCACTGAGCCACCAAGGAATCTGAGATTATAATTTCTTAGAACATTTATATTTGTTATAAATAACTCAGTCATGGGGGCCCTGGGTGGCTCAGTTGGTTAAGTGTCCAATTCTTGATTTTGGCTCAGGGTTGTGAGATAAAGCCCCACAACAGGCTCTGTTCTGGGCATGGAGCCTGCTTAATATTCTCTCTCCCTCTTCCCTTCCCCACTCTAAAGAAAAAAAAAAAAGAAAAGAAAAATGATTCAGGCACATTGGACTTGATGAGGATGTAAGAACAAGAAAGGAGAGGGGTACCTGGATAGCTCAGTTGGTTGAGTGCTCGACTTGTTTTCAGCTCCTATCATGGTCTCATGGTTGTGGAATCAAGCCCCACATTAGGCTCTGCACTCAGCGTGGAGTCTGTTCCAGATACTCTCTCCCTCTCTCTCTTACACTTTCTATCTCTCTTAAATTAAATAAATAAATAAATAAATAAATAAATAAATAAATAAATAAAATATTATATATATTATACATATATTATATATATATATAATAAAATAAAAGAACAGAGAAGGAGAGAAAAACAAGGAGAGGAGGAAGAGAATGTAGAAGAAAAACAACCTTACTTTGTGGAAAGGCTACAATAATTAAAATTTGATATAAGCAAAAATAAAGTATACATGTCAAACTTTCTTCTACATGTGACAGAGAAAAAACTCAATACTGATGAAAACAATTCCAGTAAACTAAAAATAAAAAAGGAAAAAATAGAAAAGTGTGTTTTGAGGAAAAGAAGTCAATAAATTAGACTCTCTGATATTCTCTGGGAGAATTACTTTTTCACAAAAGAAAGCAATTTTTGACCTAATGATGATTAAATGCCTCTGACTTATTAAAATATATTAACATTGTCCTTGAGGTTAAAATTGCAGAAATAATGTTGTGTGCTCAATCTACCCTGTTTCCTCATACCTTTTCTGCAGCATTTCTGTTCTAACCATATTGCTTTGACGTAGTATCTAGAGACTGGCTTTGGGGGATGTCTTCTTTGTAACTGTCTCCACACATTATTTTAAAAGGTTTCTATGACATTTCAGCTTCTGTATCTAGTGTATGTTTTTCAGATAAACGTACTTGTATATGCATCCATGGACAGAAAGCTTAGAAAAAAATAAACAATTTTAAAGTTTCCAAGTAAATACACTTTTCACAGCAGGTAGAATTTAATCATATAGTTTGTTAAAAGGTATTTTTAAATTTACCTCTGCTTAATTTTCTGACCTTTAAGTCAAAAGCTAGTTTAATGTGAAGCTTATTGTTAAAAATCTTTTAAAATTTTTAGCAGCCTTACACCTTATTACATTCCCTTGTTTATTTTTTAATTGAAATATAGCTGACATACAATTTTACATTAGTTTCATAAAGAAAGTCTTTTGTAAATTCATAAATATTTGGAGAAATGTGGTTTCATTTTTTTTTCTTCATCAACCTATAGGAAATTATTCTCCTGCCAAGGTTCAGAAGTGCCCATGTAGAAATCAATAGGAACACTGAGCTTTTTATTCCCCCTAGATCCTATGCCTCTTACTATTACGTACACGAATTGATATATAAATATTTTACCATTTTTTCTTTTCAATGTTAGGATACAGTGATGAACAGTGATATAACTATTGTACTATTTTAGAGAAGAAGAATGTAAGAGTTATCTAAAGTCAATGATAGAAATTTTTTTATTGAGTGTTACATACAATACGGAAAAAGAGAGCTAAGTACATAGACAAACTTCAAACTGAAATTCAGTTATACAGATTTATACTGTTCCAGAACTGTATTTCAGATGATTAGAATAGGAATATAATGTTGATTAAGAGGTCAATGCCATGAGTGTTGGAATCTATTTCTTTAAGTTTATTGTAGATAGCATAGCATGTAGCTTAAAGAAGGTATTTCTAAAAAAAAAAAAAAAAAAAAAAGACGGTATTTCTGACACTTTTATATTATGCTTTAAGAAAAAAAGACAGCCCTCTGAAAACTATTTCTTTCTTATAAATGTGGTTTAAAGCTTCAAATATTATTGCTATTCACTGAAACTTTCATTAAAGAAAGAGAAATTTGCTTTTGAGACAATGTTACTACCTTTATTTTTTTTCTCTGGTGTTAATTGTGAGCCCTAGTGGTGTTTTCACTTAATTTCATTTTTTCTAGGTCAAAATACTATAATGCTATTCTATCAAGCTGAGATTTTAGGATCATTTTTCTTCTACTTTCTAGCCTTTATGCTTTCAAATATTATCAAAATAAAGGTTTATTTTATTTGATTGCTTGCAGGAAAAAGCCACACTGTTTCTAAAATCCTGAATAAACATTTAGAAACATATGGTAATTGAAAAAAGTCATAATCTGGCACTATAGTAACAGCCTGTTTATACAAGAGGATTTTGTGATTTGAATATTGCTTGTCATCTAATCTGGCAAGAAGATGTAATATCAAATATGTGCTTTATTTAGAAGAGACACAGCCTGTGGTTATGTAAAATTACTCAACCTACATTGAACTACAGAGAAAGTTCTAGTTGAAATAAATATTTTGTGATGTAACTTCTATTGAGGTTATTGAAGTTATCATTTAATATTAACCATTTAAAGAATTATAATGTATTACCCTATTGCTCCTGCATCTATTTTAGGAAAATGGATTCCTATTTAATGAGTTTTATAGAGCAGTCTTCTTGTCAATAAGTTGTATTATTCTTTGGGCAAGTGTATAAATCATTTATAAATCAATGTATATTTTAATATGCCAAGGGGTAGCTATTGAAAACTATTGAAATACTGTGACAAATCAATTGTAAATTAAATGATCACTACCTAATTTATCCCTTTGGATCCAGATAGAGAACAATGTTTGTTAATCTTTCTGAGTTCAAAGTACACTCTACATCTAGAATTTTTTGGAGGCTCACTTAAAAGAACCAATACGAAGTGAGTTTAAACAAGTTAACGATGATTATAAAACAACCACTGTGAAATTTTAAAAAGGTTGCATAATGAATATAAAAGCAGAAACTGATAATATAGCTGTGTGAATATAATAGTTGATTACCTGACCACAGCTATCATTCACTAATAAAGCAAAATTTACAAGTTTCAGGAAATAAGCATTTGTCTTTGCCTCTTTTTGATGCTATGCTAAGCCTTTTATTTCTTATTCATAGCAAGCTGTGCCCTGCTCAAAGTACATTGATTGACTGGCCAAGTAAAGCTTTATTTAACAGGCAATGTTCTTGCTATATGTACACTGTACTTAGTTGTAGCAAAAACATGTTGTGCACATCAAAGACAAAGCAATTTTTAGTTAGACCCTCTGCTCAAGCTTACTAATTGACCACTAACCAAAATGTTTGCTTAGAGGATGTAGTGTAGTTAACAAATTCCTCTGGCTATAGAACGGTTTTTACTTTTCAATCACTAACTAAAATAAATGATCAGAAACATAAAACAGTTTTTATGGAAATAAACTACACAATGTTACAAGAAAATAAATTAAGGGTCCAAATAACTTCACCAAGAACACATATCAACATAATAATTTTTTTTTACATTTTTATTAAAATATGAATGGATGAGACATATTTTTGAGTAATTGTATATATCTTCAAACTAATAAACTTTTGGTCACCTGCCGTAGAAATATTGAATGTCTTCTCAATTATACATCCAGGAATATGACTGTATCTAGAATATTATTATTTGGATAAGTTGAGATTATTTGGATAAAAACACAATTAAGACCTTGTTCTAAAACTACATACTTGAAAATTTCTCCTTTGAATCTAGGCTTGGCCATTTGATTGGTTTGGACAATAGCAAATAATGATGCTGGTAGAGGTTGAAAAGTGATTAGGTAATGGGGCTTGCTCCCTTGCTGAATTTGGAACTCTGAGACCATATAAACAGATCTGAGCCAGCCTGATAGAAGGTCTGGGTAAAGAAGGACTTAGGCACTGTGTTTGACAGTTGGCCAACTGCCAGTGAGGCTATTTTAGACTATCTAGATCCAGTCAAGTGAATGATAGAGATCAGCTAAGTCAGCTGCAACCCACAGAATTGTGGAAAATAATAAAGATTAGTTGTTTTAATATAAGCCACCAGATTTGAGGTTATACAAGAGATAACTGCTACATTATTAGAATCAATAGTATAATTCTTGGATGTGATACATACTGGCAATGTCACCTTAGACAAATTTCTGACATCTTCTGACAGTTTCCCAACCTATAAAATAAGAAGGCTAAAAATTACCTTCTAAGTTGTATATATAAATTAATTGCTATAATATGGATAAAGTTCTTAGCACTATGCCAGAAAATAGTGTATGTACATTATATAATTCCATTACCTTTATTTTGAAATCCTACAAATTGAATAACATGTGTTTTAAAATAGAAAGAGAAGTGAAAATAATCTAAAGATTTTTTTTTTTAATTTTTGGTCATATTTCTTTTATCTGTTTGCAGTCAGAGACTGCCCTGGGAGTTAGTCAAAGATGCTTCAAAGCTTAAAAAAAAGAGCATAAATGTGACTTGTTGGTGTACTCCCACCCAGGGAAAAAAAAAGAAACATATAAAAACTAAAACTATATATTTATTGCACCACTAGCATAAATATTGCAGAATTGTTATGCCATTAATACAGCAGGTGTATAAAACCAATGCCGTGAAATCTTTCTTTATTATCGCATCTTTTGAGCTGTTGTGGATGTAAGTGTGTGGAAAATTTACTCAAATAGCTCTCTTGTTAATATAAACAAAATCCATTCAGTTGAATTTCTTCAACTAGAAGTAGGAGTTGACAAAAAGAATAAACATTTTCCAATTAGACTTAGAAAAAATTAGTGTGAAGTCATTTTACAGTCAGAATTAAAGAGAAAAATCACAAAAAGGAGGCAAAACTATATTCGACTATATAATCATGAAGTATCTGCTTTATTTTTTTTAATTTAAAATTGGCTCATACTGGGAAAAATAGTTTCAATAAATAAGCAGTTTTATTAATTGACCAAATATTTGTGACACGCTTACCATTTGTCTGTTACAATAACAGTTCAGAAGAATCCAGTGAAAAGTGAGGCAGACCAGAGTTTATAGCCAAGCATTCATTCATTTGATTCATTCATTCCACACATTCATTTTGTCTATAAAATGTCAGGCACTAATCTAGTGAGGAATAAAGATGATGTTCAAGAAAAGGTTACTAATAAAAGTGAATTTTTAGCAGTAAATGAGGCACCCAGTAGAGTATACCTGCAGGAAAACTCAGGTTAATGTTGAAAAACTAAAGTTGGGCAGCCCAGGTGGCTCAGCAGTTTAGCACCTGCCTTCAACCCAGGGCCTGATCCTGGAGACCTGCATGGAACCTGCTTCTCCCTCTGCCTGTGTCTCTGCCTCTCTCTCTCTCTCTCTCTCTCTCTCTCTCTCTGTCTCTCATGAATAAATAAATAAAATCTTTAAAAAAAAAGAAAAACTAAAGTTTAGTTAATATCGTTAGATTGTTTAGTTGTACACAGTTTGTCATTATTCTAAGAATTTTTTTTCAGCTTGTGTGCATCTCTTGAATGGAAATTAGATCCACCTATACTCTTAACCACCATATTCTTGAACTGTGAGGAAGTCACAGTTGTAATTCAGTAGTAATTATTCCTGCTCCTAAGTCAACACAAACAAAAACTACTGTCATTAGGATCTATTACTCACAGAGTCATTGGCATCACTTCCCAGCCTATAAAGCATTGAAGAAATGCCTTGTGCTGATAATTTACTTTCTTACGCTTTATAGTAAGGAAGGTAATTTTAAGAGAAAGAACAGCATTTTGGCTGTTTCAGAAGGCATTATCTACACAGTTCTGATTGTGTTTATCAGTCCAGTTTCTTCCACATTCTAATTGATCCTCAAACTTTAGTGTTCATTTGAATCACATGGAAGGCTTATTTAAAAAATATTGCTGAGCCCCACCCAGAGTTCCAGATCTTGTATGTCTAAGGCCTGGTCCAACAGTTTATTCTATAACAGGTGCCCTGGTGATGCTGATCCAAAGATCAGTTTGAAAACACTGCCCTAGTTAGTGACAATTCCTCTCAGATACTTCCAAATGTTTAAAAGTCATGTGTTGTTTAAAGACTGCTGATCTTGTTTTTCTTCATCTACATCATTGGGAATATTTCAATAAAAATTAGGATGATGTACAAGGTAATGCTACCTGACACAAACTTAAGCCAGAAGTGAGTATAGACATAATATTTGCCTGAAAGCCATAGCAATTTGTCTATATAGAGCTAACAATGACATAAAGCTTAAGGTAGGAGTGAAAACCTGGATTGGGGATGATTTAACATTGGCATCCATTATTAAGACATATTTTTAATCACTGCAAATAAGTGTCTTTCAAAGGCTGTCATTAAGTTACTATCACAACAGTTATAGATGAACTGACAAAGAGTTTAAATATGTAATTTGAATACTAAGTTTATGTAAGTGTATATTTTCATTGGGTTTATTATAACTCTACTTTGTAAAACTTAGACTTGCGGAATGATCAATGTTTTTAATTTTTCACTTTCAGCTACTTATTTTATAAGTTGCAGATACAGTAGTGTTTACATATGGCCTATTTCAGGTTAAGTCAATAGTAATAAAATCAATGTTCTTCTTTTTAGAAATCATTTTGAACTTTAAATCAGTTTTTGAGCTCTTGCATAATCCACCATCTAGTATTTACCAGTCATCAGTATATTCAATTGATTGTAGTACATAAATTGTAATGCTCTAAATTCTGGCTGACTTCCATAGATGTAGTCTAGTTTTATATGAACTTATTCTGATGATCAAAGCATATTTACACTGCTAAATTGCATTTTATAATAGTCTATTTGGAGACTTTTTGGAAGTATTTTTTTCCCATGCTATATGGGTTTGTCTCCCAATTGAGAACAACAGGAAGGATTGGGAAAGCTTAGTATATTTTATTTTCGAATATCTTATATCAATCTTTTCTTGTATTGGGCTCCTTTAATTTATACTTTTAGTGGAATCATGGATAACTTCAATGAAAAATGCCTTAGAAATCAACTTCATGGTAACATTTGCGTATCAATCTAGAAATTGTAGCTTGAGTATTTATGGTGAAGATAGACAGTAAAAATATGAGTACTTAAATATTTTAGATGTCTCTCTCTACCCTAGTCTACTTCTAAATCGATGTATTATTATTTATATATTGTTGCCTAACAAATTACTTAAAGTTTAGTGGCTTAAATAATGCAAACATTTATCATTTCATGATTTCTCAGGGTCGTGCATTTGCGAATAGATTAGCTAGGTGGTTCTAGACCAAAATTTCTCGTAAGGGTTCAGTCAAGATGTTGGCTGTGTCTGGAGTCATATAAAGGCTTAACCTGGACTGGTGTGTCTGCTTCCCACATGGCTCACTTACTTGTCTGTGAAGTTAGTGCTAATTTTTGGCAGGAAACCTGTTTCTCACCACGTTGACATTCCCTTAGGGCAGCTGGCTTGTCTTAGAGTGAGTCCTCTCACAGAAGCCACAGAGGAAGCCACAATGACTTTAAAGCTTCACATTCTGTTATTTCTAGAATACCCAATTTGTTGCACAGGTCAACACTTCTATTTAGTGTGACAGAAGACTACACAGGAAATGGATACCAGGATGCAAAAAAAGGCAGAAGGCCATTTTGGAGGATAGTTACCATAGATTATAAGCAAAAGTCTAGACAGTTTTCTTTTTTATCCTAATTTTGTGGGCAAAGGCTAGGATATAACACAAATCATATAATTCCATGATTTTAATTGTTTCTGTTTAGAATGGAAATAGCTTTTTTATGCTTACCTTCTTCTTTTCCCACAACAGTTTATCCAATGGTTACTATACACATCAAAAATTTACTTATTTTATGTTCTTTTCCTCTTCAGCCTTTTTTTTATTGGTCAGGCAATATTTTATTAGGCCAATATATTAACTTGTGGTCATGTGTTAGTAAATTCTAACACACACAAACATGCAAGCATTTTGGAAGAAATAATCTTTATTGTGGCTATTTCAGATTTATAAAGAAGAAGAGAGACATCAGAGTATCTACAAAGATTCAGTGACCCATAAAAATCACAACAATGATGTTGATTCAACTCAATTGTTTGGGTTTATATGAGCCATCAAATTCATGAGGAGCTCCAAGATTCCATATTACCTATCAGAAAGTACTCCTTCCTCTTGAGGCAAACTAATTATATTGCTTCTTCTCAGTAAATTTTATACACAACTATGGATTCAACTATCTTCTCTATGCTATATTGATTCACAATCTATATTTCTTGGCTAGGTCGGTCTCTTGAGCTTCCAATCCAATTTTCACCTGTCAATTAGATAGCATGATGTACTGAAAATAGAAGGCAATTTGATGTTAGACAGACATGAATTTTTTTTTGACAGACATGGATTTAAATACTGGCACCATAAATGGATTAGCTTTGTGGCATTTGCCATATTACCTAATACTTCTGAGTCTCACCTTCCTAATTTTATAATGATAATAATTTTCTCTTCCTAGCAAATCTTTTATGGGGATTAAAGATAATGTATGACAATGGTAATGGACAAGGGATGACTTTTCACCTAGGGGACATTTGCAGTCCTTGGAAACATTTTTGTTATTGCTGTTTTGTTGTCTCAGTTGAGGGGTGCTACTAGTATTTAGTGTTTGGAGGTTAGGGATATTACTAAATGTCCTCTGAAACACAAGATCATTTTCCAGAATGTGATGGTTAATATGTGTCAACTTGACTGAGCCATGGAGTGCCTAGATACTTGATAAAACTTTATTCTAGGTATTTTTGTGAAGGTGTTTGGGATGAGATAAACATTTAAAGTGGTAGACTGAGTAAAGCATACTATCCTTATAGTGAGTGGGCTTCATCCAATCAGGTGAAGGCCTAAATAGAACAAAAAGACTAACCTCCTTGAATAGGAGAAAATTCTTTCTGCTGGACTGCCTTCAGACTGGAACCCCAGCTTTTTCCTGTTTTGGTCAAGCTAAAACATTGGCTCTTCCTGGGTCTTATACTGCTGATCTTTGTACTGAAACTACATGATTAGCAATCTTGAGAACCTCCAGCTTGCTGACTCACGCTAAAGATTTTGGGACAAGTCATTCTCGACAGTCACATGAGCCAATTACTTAAATAAATTTCCTTTATTCTCCGTCTATATGTATATCCACAGATATACATAGATGGATGATATATATATATATTATATAAAATATATATAATATATATATAAATAAATAAAATCTCTCTATATTTTTTTCTCTCTCTACTCTCCTGTCCCTCTTGATAGATAGATCAGTCGATCAGTTGATCAATCGATCCTCTTGGTTCTGTTTCTCTGGAGAATCCTAATACAACAGAGAATTATCTGCCCTGAATATCAATAGTGCCCAACTTAAGAAGCCTTGATGTACATAAGCATCTAGCACAGTACCTTATACATGGAACACAATCAATAAATGTTCATTGAACAGATGTATGTTTAGTCTTCTGGATTGGAAAATTAATCAACTGCTAATTAAAAACAATATTATCAATACAAAACTATGTTTCTTTCCATCACAATACCTATGATTAAGTTGAAACTGATAGAATGCTATAAAATAATATTAAGCATAATGTACAGGTACTGTAAATGACATGTGGATTTTGTAAATATATCAGTTACAAAAGTTTGATTTTTTGATATTTTAGAAGTCTTATTCCTCATTTTTGTTATTCTCTAGGTTCTTTGTTGGTAACTTAGTTGTTCTATTTGTTATTACTGTATTTATTTATATGTGTGTTTGATAATATGAGGAAAACATTACTTCACATCTTAGTTCTTTTTTATTGTCTTAGATTTTGATGATATAACATTTCCAATTAAATACAGAATAAAAGTCTAAATTCCAAATCCAGTTTAGATATTTGGATAATGATTATTGCTTATTTCTCAAAAAAAACATTTTCTTATAATGGTACCAAACACATTCTGTTTAATAGTTCTAATCATAATGAGGTAGTGTTTTATAGATTTTTAACCATCAATATTCAATTATTGAGATGTGATGTTTTTAAACACCAGATCTCTTATATTTACACCAGGAATTATTATCCATGTGGTGAAATTGATATACATCAGGTTGTATTAGAGATTTTTTTAACTTCAATTTTAAGAAAAAGGTTATGAGGGACTGGGGCTAATTGTGTCATATTTATAAAAAAAATAGGAAAGATGGAAAGAAAGACAGGGACAGAGACAGACAGGCAGAGAAAACTTGAGTAAGTGTTCTATTTACAACATAGTATTTCAACAAATATTTTGAAGTTTTTGCCTCTATTTTATTATAGCAAAAGTATGTCTATATTTGTGTAGCTTTTTTATAGTCTATGAAAATTAAACAAGAAAATAAAAATACTGTAATTGCATAGATATTTAATATTGGTTTTAGAATGCACAAAAATATAAATTAAAATGAAATAATGAAGTAACTTATAAAATTTTTCCACTTTGATTGTCCATTCTCTAAAGTGGATATGAAATGTTTTTATCAGCAAAGAAAAATGAATAAGACCCTAGTTTACAGATTCTGGTGATCACAGATATCACAACTCTTTTACCCAGTCCACGGAAGATATATTTAAGGTCACTGAGGTCTATCAGCAGTTCTAGTATGTCCATGTCAATGCAATGATGGTATCTTCTGGATATGGTAACTGGTGTCCAGCCCTTGGAGTTCTCATGACCACTTATGCAGTCATTCTTTTCCTACACCTCTATCATCTCAAGCACATTATATTTCAAAAACAAATTATTTTTATTTTATTCTGGAAAACCAACATCTTGGCTGTCTAAGCACTAGTTTTGCCAGTCCCCTAATTATACCATCTCATATACTTCCTCATCTCAGACTTAAAATTAAGACTGTCTTAAAATGAGGTTTTCAAAAACAAAAGATTAGGGTTGCCTGGGTGTGTCAGTCAGTTAAGTGTTTGCTTTCTGCTCAGGTCATGATCTCTAGTCCCCAGATTAAGCCTTATGTCAGGCTTCTTGCTCAGTGGTGAGTCTGCTTCTTTCTGTCTCTCTCTCTCTCCCTCTGCCCCTCCCCATTGCTCCTTCTCTCTCTCTCTCTCTCTCTCTCTCTCTCTCTTTCAAATAAATCTTTAAAAAAAAGAAACAAAAAAGGATTTTTTGATCTACCAATACTTATCTTTAACTATTATATATATTTATATAAATATTTCCAAGATTATTAATATCAAGAATAAAGCAGCATTTATACTTATTCCCCATATCAAGGTCAGTAGAAATGCAAGAATCCAGTTAGAAGTGACCCATGCCCTCACTGGGCATGCAAATTGGAAATGAAGCACCATTATTACTGTTTATTTTTTTGCACTCCATTTCTTAATTTTTAATTGACAAAATATATGGTTGTTAATCTTCTAATAATTATATTCAAAATATTGGGTATCATTTTATACTAAAGAACGATTTATTTCATAACTATGTTTACAAATGTTAAGAAAGCCTTAACTGTTGTTCTCTTCTATCCTGTATTTACTATCTTTGAGTTTTTCATTTTGATTTTACTTCAAGAAAGAACACATGGGTGGTATATTTTCTGTAAATTTGCCTGTGAATGGCAGCTCTACTGGGTAGAAAATTATTGAGTCACAATCTTTTCTGCTGGTAATTTTCTAGAAATTGTCTTACTGTCCTTAGTTAGATTTTTGCTTTTCTATGGGTAACCTATTTTTCACTGGCTGTTTAATGGAGACTTCCTTAGTTTATTTACAATCTTTAGTATGCATGTTTCATCACTTCTTAATTTTAATAAACAATGAATCCCCTCAACTAAAGACTCACTTTTGTTGAGTACTTGTTTTGTTATTATACCTTATAAAATATTTTTTCTTCCAAAATATGTGTTCAGAATCCATCTATAAAGAAGTTACTATGATTCCACTAAGGATCCCTATTTAAACAGAGACACTTCCAAAGGTTAGACCTAGCTTCCATGTCCTTTATGAACTTGAGAAATCATATCAGTGTCTGTTGTAGTATGTGTTTTCTTCTATGAGGACATTGGAAGGCAGTATAGATAGTATAAAAGGGTACATGCTTTACATGATGAGTAAATGAAAGATCATCTGGGAGTATATATTGCCATTTTAATGAGATTATGTATACTTAATATGGATGGTCCTTTTAGTGTAGTTATAGGACAATTGCATTTCATGTACATTGTACTCGTTTTATAGGGTTCAAATATTTATTTGAAGTTAATCTATTAAATAAATTATATTTCTTATTAAAAGTATGACTTCATAGGTGTTTCATCAAAAAAATATCCTGAGAAAAAGATTAAGAAAACACTAAAAAAAGCACACTCAGTAAAAAATATCTAAAATGACTTTATATGTATTTTGTTAACCTGTATAGTATGATTATATTTTATACATGTCTTTTGAATCTAAACATTCATTTAAATAAATGTTTTAAAGGAGTGCAATTGCTGATGAAACTGGTCTCAAGGATAGAGAAAAAATGTGATAATCTCAAAGACGAATTCACAAAGAAATAATTTATATATGTATTTGCATTTTGGGTGCCTTATTAGTAATTTTAGTGGAACACTTCAAAAGGATTAATTGCTTTTGGTTTGCACAAGTTCTTTATTTATCATCGTAAAAAGTCCTGTTGAAAAAGAATTTTTATGATATAATGTATCACTAAAATTCTCTTTTTAGCAAGCCAAAAATAAAAAAAAAGGATCTTAGATGTTATGCTATCTAATTACATCTCTTAAATCTAACTGTTATTTCCAAATTGTTGGTCACAAGATGTGAGGATGGAGAATCTGGGTGAATCAGCTGTTTCATCTTATTGCATGTGACCTATACCCACAGATAGTGAACAAAGAATTTCAAAAATTCCAATATATAGTGAACAAAGAATTTCAAAAATTCCAATATATAATGTGTTGATGCATATGCTGAAAATCAGACATGAGATTGCATTACCCTTTTCTGAAGGAAGATTTTGATAAATTATGAACAAATATAGTCCTTTGTCTAAACTAATTCATAATTAAGAATTATAATAATTATGTTGCATGTAAATTAATATTGGTTAAACTTTCATAATGTTGCATGTTGCTTTTATTGAGTTAAAATAGGTAATCCCCATTTTATGCATAAAGTATATGGGTCATTGGCAAATGATATTAGTTTAAATAAACATGTTAAAGATATTTCCAAGACAACATAATTACTATAATATAAATAATTAGACTGAAAATATTTCCCTCTAAATTATGTGTTCAAAACATTTCATCATTTGGTGTTTGCTTTATCTTCATAAATGTCTGTCTAATTCAGTGTGAATATATCATATTTAGAATTTATTCTGCATGGATCTTTTATTTATTTATTTATTTTGAGAGACAGAGAATGTGTGTGTAAGGGTGGAGGGGCAGAAGGAGAGGGAGAGACTTCCCACTGAGCACAGAACCCAATTTGGGGCTCTAGGACCCTGAGATCATGACCTGAGCTGAAACCAAGAGTCCAACACTCAGCTGATTAAGCTATCCAGGCACCCCTATTCTGCATAAATCTTTTTTGAGTTATTTCCTCAGTATGGGTTTTACTTCTAAATATAAGGAAGAAGGAAATCAGTTGGACTTGAGAAATTATTTGAATGGTCATATTTCAGGCTAGGAGTCAGGAAGGCCAGCTTATGTTATTTCTAAACATGTAGCAGGATAGAAAGCCATGTGGGTATAGCAAGAAAAATAATTTGAGATTTTAAAATTAATACCAAAACCTGGGCAGAGTAAGTAGAAGGTGGAAAATAAATGGGAATTATAACTACATCTATATTAAGTAAAAATCCACTGAATTGTAAATTCCTAAGACCAATTCATTAAGATAAAATAGATTTAGCATCAGATAACATAAGTGCCCTAAGAGCTCTGCCCTTTATTTGTTCTAGAACCATTGGCAAATCATTCTCAGCCATTTCCTTTTTTTAAAATTTTTTTAACATTCTTAGTTTATTAATTCTCTCATGAAAAATCTGCCCAATCACCGCAGATAAAGCCAGTGCAGAATCTTTACTCCTTCTGTTGTCCAATCCTCCAGCACCAACGTTGGCTTTTGCAGTCCCACTGACTTTCTTCATTCTGTTTTTGCATTCTTTGCGCTGTTTTCTTGAAGTCTTTTTCTTCTCATACAGGCCATGTCTTGCAAGTCTATGTTTGGGTTCATTTTTCTTTGCGTAATCCAAGGAGTCATAAATCATGCCAAAGCCAGTTGTCTTGCCATCACCAAAATCAGTTCTGAATTGAAATGTGGGGACTCAGAAATACAAATTGACTGTGTTCACATTCTGATACGGTCCCTACATGATTGTATGAATTGATCTTAATAACTATAAGTAGAAATTATATTAAAAATAAATCAATTTGTATACAATTGTATGAAAATTCTATGACCCAATCAAGGTTTATCTCTCTTATTCAATAGATAGTGGATAATAATTACTATTTCAAATGGTCGATGTGAAGATAAAATGAAATAGTGTATGTTAAAGGCTTTACAGAGTGCCTAGAATGTATTGTTGCCTAGAATAATGATCTCCATAGTTATCAGCATTTTATCATTATTAATCTATGAACTTGGTGGAACTGATAGGCTAAAGCTAACCTTATCTAAATTTCTACGTGAGAAATATAAGACATAATGAATAGAAATATATGACTATTTGAACAATGAGACAAGATCAATCAATAAGTTGTTTGTAAAAATATTAATATGTAAAATGGCATTCATATTAAACATCAGAAAGCTGTCCAGGGGCAGATAGTCTTTGTGATGCAGCCTTATCAGGATCATGGCCAATGTCTAATTACCAAATACATACCATTGCCCAAATTTACAAATATTTAAATAACTGTGCTATCAAAGTTACAAACATTTTGGTGAGAGGATCATCTATAACTTACTAAGGAGTCATATGTCAATCTATAGGTAGTCTAATAAATCTAGAGTCATTACTGCTCGTAATTGCAGTTCCATTTTCCTAAATATAGTTGATAGCTTCTTTCTCCCTTAGGTTCATCTAAAAATGGGAGTTTTAGTCACTTATTTTGATGGCTAAAAGAGTATCTTATTTCTAAGATAAGGAACCCCCCAAAATAACTGTGGTATCTTGACTGACATTGTTTTTAAAAAGAAGATCAAGTATTAAGAAAATTAATTTGAATTTGCCATTCACCAATTAGATGATTCCATAGGATCAGATAGTTCATTAATCAGTCTGTAAACCCAGTTGTTCAAGTTCCATTAACTAGAATGCCTGCATACTATGAATTCCAATTTTATCAGAAAATGGTTTCTTTTTCTTAAAGTTTGAGCTATATCAAAGGCTGTAAAAATAAAGCCCACAATAAAATATTAACTTAAACATTCAATTACAGAGATAATTAAAATAAAAAATGAAATGATGTGAATAAAATAGCATTTTTCCCAATTGTGCTACTCAAAGGGAGAAATCTTAAAAAAAAAAAATAACCTTCTGTTCTAAGTTCTACAAATCCATAACTGAATGACTAAAATGTCTGAAAGAAAAGGGTCTTTACTGCAAAATTTTAAACTGAGGAAGCTTGAGAGTTGAATTTTAAACCTGCAGTTGCTTGTCTTCATTGTCTTGACTGAATGAAGGAAAGGGCAATCAGTAAACAGTGTATCCCTTTACCAAATATGGCATTAATGACCACAGGCAATACCTAGCATCACACTGGGAAGCAAATTGGTAGTCATTGGAGACTGCTGTGCTTTGGTGTGATATTCCCTGAGGCTAAAACCAATCAGCAGCCAGGCTATTCTGTACCCCATGAAGCTCAGAGTGGTTTCCAGGGGTAACCTCTTTGAGAACACATTTGAATAATCTAATTTGGTGTTTTAAAAGTGGGGAAAATGATGGACAGATAACATGCTAACTGGCACCATTCCTTAAATTGCAATAGAAGGACTCATATCTGAAATCGCTTGTGATGCATTTTTGAAAATAAAACCAATGTCGTGTAAGTATTTGATATAGCACAAATACAAACTTCATTTTCAGTGCTCTGCTGTTTTCTCTAAAGATGAGTTTACTTCTTTCCTGAATATTTTTAAAGGTCACTTTTGAAATAATGTAAGGGGCTGATATTGTTAATCACTATTAAACAGATTTCAGAAATTAGACTGACAAATTTATGAATTTTCATATACCAATTATATATAGGAGTTGATGGTTTCTATTTCTGTAAGAAATATTTATGGACCACATATTAGGTGCGACTTATTATGCCTAGTAAACATAGTTTTATCCCTCATAGAATGCATATTATTTTTCAAAAGGATTGAAAAGGAAGTCATGTTGAAACCTTTAACACTGCAATGTTTCTTCTTTCAGAGAATACCTAGAGACAGTGTTTTTGAAAGGGAAAAAGTAAGCCAAATGTTTATGTAGTGTGAATCTGCTCAGACTACTAAATTGCCTGTTGTAAGATGAGTACCTTGTTGAACTAATATATGTCCAAATAAATGGTTTGGAAGGAATACTACCACTTAAATTTAAATATTTAAACTTCTAGAAAAGTAGAATTTAGGAATTTGAAGGATACAACAAATAAAGTCATTCACTGAGCATCTGAGTCAGTGTTCTTTTAAACAGTACACTATTTATTCCTAGGGAATATAATTATTTATTCCTAAGAAATATTTGTCTTTGGTTCCTCATTAATGACATAAGAACTTGGCTGATGGCACATTTACTGGAGCAGAGAGGTGGAGCTGAAACGGGAGTCTGCAGACTCTGAGGTTTGTGAGGGGCTATCAATATTGGACAGTATGGAGGCATCTAGATTATTAGGTGAAAATGAGTGTTGGTTAGTAATACTAGGGATTAAAAGAGCTAAGGTTTTGGGACAGGTCTTTAGTCATAAGAATAGTGGATCAAGCACAGCAATGACCAATTTTAAAGGAAAGGGTTATTTCAATAGGCAGCTATATAACTCAATATGTATTCCAAAAACATTGCTAGCTCTGCATTGTATCAAAAAAGAAAAACTAAAGCAAATATGAATGGCCTTTAATTTAGGAGAATCTGTCAAAGAAGCATACAAAAAAAACCAAGTTACTGGGCCTAGGAAGCAAGGTGGTAGAATGATTGTGGACAGTGAAACAAATGATGGGAATGAGGACTGAGGTGTCATTTAAGAGAAAATTGGCACTGCAGCTGATTTGATGGGGGTGTGGTAAATCATGGACTCGTAGTCCTTAAATATTTTCTTACAGAAAAATGATTTTTGCTATATATTAGAACAAGTTTGAGTATTTGGAATTAGGGATTAATAGGCAAGGGACTAGTTTCCAAAGGGCATATTATATTATCTGCAGTGTCCTGGAGGCAAATGAGAAGGTTGACTGTTCACATTGATGCTAACTCATACTCTAGTAGTGGTGTGCTCTTCAGGATGGCAAATTGCTTTCTATCCAAAAATAAAAATAGCACCTATCACCAAGGGTAGATTGTACATAAATTTATGAAGGGAGACGTTTCTCACCAAGAGCGTAATCTAAAATTGAAAAAAGTATTCTGTGGAGCCAGTACAAGTTGGTATCTTTAATACACTTGTCCCCTTGGATCATGATCAAGGTTAAATACCAAAGAAGGAGGAGGAGGAAAACAATCTGTTTGCTACCTTAACACCTATCTCGTTGTCTCTATCAGACTGGAAGAGAGTTTTATGTCTTCTACTTTGAACTTGCCTTTACTATTAATTAATGTTGCTCACATTGCTTTGATGTGATAGCTTCCATTATCAACTGTCAAAAGCTGATTATCAGAATCATAAGTTAGTAACAAGTTAAATGAGTAATGAAAACAAAAATAAATATATACCAAAGTCTTAAATCTTGGGAGTATTTCAGAGACTAGGGGTAGATGATTTATGATTATGTTTCTCTAAGAATGACAAACTTATAATTCCTACCATAATATATGTGTTTTGTTTAATTTTTGTATAAGTTTAAATATTAGTTAAATTAATTTTTCTGTCATTAGCACAATGAAAAAAATACTTAATACCAACAGAACACAGTATAAAATCGTTTTATTTCCAGCAAACTTTCTGTGCCAATGAGAAATTACATTTTAATATTGTGTATTCTTATACCTAGAAAAAAACAGAAGATATATTTAAATCTATCTGTTGAAGATTTATATTTCCTAGAAAGGCAAATATTGCATATAATAAGATTATTAAATACTTAAATACATAAAATTTCCTATTTTTGAGAAACAGTATGTAAATTGTAAGTACAATGAAGCCACCTCTGTTCTAAATTAATGATCATTTTTGGTCATGTATTCTTTAATCTGACACTGTAATTACCTTGTACACAATGGTAACCTTGCTTTACTATTGATAATATAAAAATATAAATTAATCTATTTTCAAATGTTTCAAATGCATTTCTTCGGTATTCTTCTTCTGGAAGTTAATATTTTATAGAAAAGTTAATATTTTATAGAAAAAGTTATATCATACAGGGTCATGTTATCTTTATTAACTTTAATGAGGTTTAATTTATATATTATCAAATATGCACATTTTAATAAACATTTTGATGAGGTTTAACCAGTTTATGATCTAGTTATAAAACTTTTCATCCAACCAAAAAATTTCTCTGTATCCCCTTACAGATATCCCTGCATCCTCTCCTGCCTTTGGACCATGGAACCATCTCTTTGCTGTCATACTAGATTAGATTTGTCTTTTTAAAATTGTTCTATATATAGCTGGAACCCTTCAGGAGGTCCAGCTGTATTTTTTCACAAGTGGGTAACTATTGGTCCCAGTGGTACTTGTTAAAAAGATTATTCTTTTCCTCATTGAATTATCTTGGCACCCTTTATAAAACAACAACAACAACAAAAAAAGCTAATTGACTGGAAACTTAAGGGTTTATACTCCAAACCTCAAATATATTCCATTGATCCATATGTCTATTCCAATGCAAATATCATATCATCCTGATTAGTGTAATTCTCCAGTAAGTTTTGAAATCACGTAGTGTGAGTCTTCCAACATCGTTCTTCTTTCTCAAGACTATTTCACCTGTTTTAAATTCTTTGCATTTCTATGTGAATTTTAGGATCTGCTTATCAGTTTGTGGGAAGAAAAGAAAAAAAAAGAAAGCCGACTAGGATTTTTTTTTAAGATTTGTTTATTATGAGAGACACAGAGAGAGGCAGAGAAATAGGCAGAGGGAGAACCAGGCTCCTCGCAGGGAGCCCAGTGAGGGACTTGATCCCGGATCCTGGGATCAGGCCCTGAGCCAAAGACAGACGTTCAACTGCTGAGCCACCCAGGTATCCCTGGCTAGGATTTTGATAAGAATTTCTTTAAATCTTCAGATCAATTTGCAGCGGTATTACCATCTTCACAATATCAAGTTTCCTGATCCATGAACATGAGATGTCTCCATTTTCTTGGGTCTTTCCTGATATGTTGTAGTTTTTAGTGTACTAGTCTTGAAATCATTTTCTGAATTTTATTTCTAAGTATTTTATCCTTTTTGATGCTATTTAGATGGAATTGTTTTCTTAATTTCATTTTTTGGCTTCTTTATTGCTAGTGTATGAATTGTTCTTGTGATAATTTGCTGAACTTTTTTTTGGGTTCTTATAATTTTTGTGCATTTCATAAAATTTTATATATACTAGATTGTGTCTTCTGAAAATAGAGAGTAGTTTTACTTCACCTTTTCATTCTTGATGCCTTTTATTTATCTTTTTTCGCTAAATGGACCTTTGTAGAATTCTTGGTACGATGTTTAATAAATGGGGTAAAAGGTGATATCCTTGTCTTGTCCCTGATAGGAGAGGGAATGTGTTCAGTCTTTTAACATTAAATATGATGTACCTGTGGTTGTCTGTAGACAATATTCATGAAGTTGAAGAAGTTTTCCTCTGTGGAAGGAAGAGAAGTTGCCCCCAATGATGTCTATATTCTAATTTCCAAAATTTTTAAATATGTGAATATGCCTTATTTCCTTTCCTATCTGCCAAAAGGACCTCCTTTCTATATATTGTAGTGCCGGTCTGCTAGCAATGTAGTCTCTCTGTTTTTGCTTTCCTGTGACTGTCTTAATTATTCTGACATCTTTGAAAGATAGTTTTTTTTAAAAGTAGAATTCTTGGTTGATAGCTGAATCTTTTAGTATTTGAATGTATCATCTCATGCTTTCTGGCTGATGATGAGCTATCAGCTTTTAATCTTATAAAATGTAATAGAGTAAAGGACCTCCAAAGATGTTCATATCATACATTAGATTTTATAGGAAAGAAGAATTTAAAATGCAGATTAAGTTAAGATTGCTTATTAGCTGATATTGAGTCTGGAAGATTATCTAGAGTTATGAGGATGGGCCTAATATACTCATGAAGGTCCTTATAAAATGGAAGTAGAAGGCAGAAAACAGAGATTCGGAGAGATGCAGAAGCATGAGAATGATTTGAACTAATTTACTGGCTTTGAAGATGGGAGAAAAGGTGCCATGACCCAAGGAATGCAGGTAGCCTTTAATATTGAAAAACACAAGGAAACATTCTCCCCTTGAGTCTTTAGAAGACATTCAGGGCTGTTGACACCTTGATTTTAGTAAGTGAGATTAATTTAAGATTTCTGACTTCTAAAAAACATAAGATAATAGATTTATGCCATTTCAAACCATTAAGTTTTGCCAAGGTTTTGTGTAAAAAATGTTATATAACAACAATAGGAAAACACTACATTGTAGAGCTCTTTATTCAGAGTTATTTCTCTCTGTCTTTGTCTTGAGACAATTTGAAAACAATGAATCTAGTTCTGGGTTTCTTTGACTTTATTCTACTCAGAGGTTTTTGTTTGTTTTTTGAGCCCCTTTAATGTGTAGATTAATGATTTTAAATAAAATTTGGGAAGATTTCAGCCTTTATATCTTCAGTTGTTCTTTCTGCCCCTTTCTCTCCTCACCTGGGACTCCCACTATATCTTTCATTTGATAGTGTCCTATAGGTTGCCAAACTGTTCATTTTTCTTTTCCTTTTTTTTTTTTTAAGCTTTCCTTTCCTCAGCTGAATAATCTCAACTTCAAGTTCACTGATTCTCTTTTCTGTCATTTCAAATATGATCTTGAGTCAGTCTAGTGATTTTTTTCCCATCTCTGTTATAATTTTTAAAGATTTCATTTATTTATTTATGAGACACACAGAGAGAAGGCAGAGACATAGGCAGAAGGAGAAGCAGGTTCCCCTCTGGGAGCCTGATATGGGACTTGATCCTAGAACTCCAGGATCACACCCTGAGCCGAAGGCAGACGCTTAACCTCTGAGCCACTCAGACATCCCACCATCTGTTATTATACTTTTAAATCATAATTTCTATTTGGTTCTTTTTTGTTTATAATTTTATGTGTTTATTAATATTCTTTAATTTAGTGAGTTATTATTGTCATATTTTCTTTTAGTATTTAAACTGAGTTTCCTTTAGTTATTTGAACATATTTTAAATAGCTTATGCAAAATATTTTCTACTAAGTCTGGTTTCCCCAGGGATAATTTCTTTTGACTATTTTTTTTATGTGAATATGCCACACTTTCTTGTTTCTATGTATATCTCTTTTTAAAATATTTTATTTATTTATTTATTCATGAGAGACACGGAGAGAGGCAGAGACACAGGCAGAGGGAGAAGCAGGCCCCATGCAGGGAGCCCAACGTGGGACTCGATCCCAGGTCTCCAGGATTAGGCCCTGGGCTGAAGGCGGGCTAAACCAATGAGCCACCTGGGCTGCCCTCATTTTTTTTTTTTTTTTAATTTAAAGCTGGACTTCTAAAATTATATACTGTGGCAACTTTCAGGTATTAATTCCTCCTCCCCAGGTTTTACTGTGCTATTGCTGGTTTTTTGTTGTGGTGGTATTTGCTGCCTTTTATGTACTTAGTGACTTTATTGAACTAATTCTGTTAAGTCTGTATTCTTTGTCTTACGTGCCCACAGAAGTCTCTGCTCAGTTATCATAGTGGCCAGCTAATAATTAGAAAGAGAGCCCTTAAACACCTTGAATCAGTAATTCTCTCAAACTTTACTACAGTGCTCTATGGGTATGTGTTGACTCACACCTTCATACTTAGGCAGTTGACAACTCCTGCTTAAAGACTTCACTTTTTGCTTGCACTCCCCGCTTGTCATATAATAAGAGCCCTCAAGGGTTTGTTTTTTGGAGACTTCAAACTCTTTTACTCTCTCCAGTGACTGCTAGGCTATTGCTTTTGTTGTTGATATTCAAAGCTACTATGAAGCTAGAGAGAGGAAGATGGGAATAGGACAAATTAAAATGCCATAGAGCCCACTTGTCTTACCAATATTCTGCTATTTTTAAGTAAAATACTCCAAGAATCTGGTTCATTTTCAGGATTCTGAAAAACTTGATTTTTACTTTTTTTTTTCCCAGTATTAAAATTGCTGCTATAAAGGAACAGATATCTGGAGGTCTTTATACTACTATTTCCACTAACACCACCCTAGATTCATTTTTTTTCTCCATATAAATATTTAGTTGTTCTGGCATAGTTTGTTCAAAAAACTATTCTTTTTTCTACTACCGAGCACATTGGTTTAAAATCACTTGATTATATATGTGTGACTTTATGTCTAGGCTCTCTATTCTGTTCCATAAATCTGTATCCTAATGCAGATACCATACCAAGACCAGGAGTCTTGTTTTCTTCCAGTAGCCCATAACTGTGGCAGACTAACTAGTTAGCTTGCAAGTGGAGAAAAACTTCAGACCCCTTACAGTTCCTGACACAGAGAAGTCATTCTAAGTTCATCTAGATATTTTCTTTAAGACCTACCTTTACTCTTGCATTTAACATGATTTTGAATCATACAATATGAATCAGTAGTAACTACTCATTGTTACTTGCCATATTTGAAATCCAAATTCTTTCAAATGGCTATCTCACGATTTTTATTTATTTTTTAATCTCACAAATTTTAAATAAAATAGCTGCTATTTTATTTCTTGTTTTTATAGTGAACCTTATTTAATAAGTATTAAATTTTAATGAGCTATTAGGACTGTGGAGATAAAGGTGTGTGTAATATAACTTTTGTTGACCTCCGTAAGTTAATTTTCTATTGAGAGAAGTAAGAATAAACATGAACAACTAACATACAGAGCATTATATGACAAATGTCACAAGATTTAGCATCCCTAATCAGCTAAGTAAATTTTTAAGGATTGTTTTAGTTATTTTACCCTAAGAATTAGTCATCTATTGGCATAGTAATGCTGTATAAGAGACAACCTAAAACTTTCTACGACTTTCAAAAATAAGTAAAATAAAAATAACTAAATAAATAAATAAAATTTATTTATTGCCTAGTCATTTGTAAGTAGGCTATGATCTGCCTCACCTAAGGGGCTAAGTGGGCTTGCCACCAAACAGTGGGTACAGGTTTGCTTCCTATATCTATCATCTTTAAACAAGTGACAAGCGAAATAATATCCTTCCAATTGTACATTACAGGAAACTATAGAGGAAGCCCAACCACTCATCTCATTTTAAACCTAGAGTTGCCTCTCAGCCACTTAAATCTCATTGGGTAAAGCAAGTCAAATGTCTAAGCCTCATATCAAAGCACATAAAACGGGATCCCTGGGTGGCGCAGCGGTTTGGCGCCTGCCTTTGGCCAAGGGCGTGATCCTGGAGACCGGGGATCGAATCCCACATCGGGCTCCAGTGCATGGAGCCTGCTTCTCCCTCTGCCTATGTCTCTGCCTCTCTCTCTCTCTCTCTCTCTCTCTCTCTCTCTCTCTCTGTGACTATCATAGGTAAATAGATTAAAAAAATAAAAAAATAAATTAAAAAAAATAAAGCACATAAAAGTATACTTTACCTAGCATGAAGTCAAAGAAAGGTCATGTGGCAAAGCTCAGAGTTTATGGTCTGGGAAATATATTCTTGCTATGGAAGTGTGTGTGTGTGTGTGGTGTGGCATGTAGCTAAGGAATGGATATTAACTGAACAATAAGAGGCAACACACAATCTCAGTAGCATTACCTGTACTAAATTTTGTCAGATAAGATTTACTGGATCAGATGTTTCTGCCAAAACTCAGATTATTTTATCTCAGTATTTTATAAAAACAAAAAGGGTTTTATTGAAAATAAGTGTAAATATGTAGTTGGCTGTAACTGTAACTAAAAAGAGAACTTGTAATATGTATCAGACATTGTGCATTGGCCACCCAACAACCTTTTTATTCCTCTAATTTCCCATCTTTCAAGGTTTATTTTTTCAAGGATGTCTATTATTATGCAGTGCTGACTCGTTTTTGGAATAGTTGCTTTTAAAAAACTTTAGAAGAATGCTTTGCTATTTTTCCTTAGCTATACCTTTTCTTTCTCACTTCATCCAACTCAAATGTCATACTTAAATAAATAACCATTTTTCAACCAGGATGTTGAAAACATTATGAAAGATGATTGAGCTAAAATAAGAGGATTCTGAATATTCATAATGTTTTGGAGATACTGGACTATAATTCTGGACTTCCTGGTACATAAGAAATGTATATATGTGTGTGGTTAAGCCATTCAAAATTGGGCTTTGTATTACTTGTAGCCTAATATAGTTGTATGGTAAACTACAAGTCAAAATTGGAGTGTTTTTATTACAAATATTAAATTATTTTCAATAAATAATTGGTATTAGGGTGGTTATACTAATATCTACCTCTCTTTCCTAAGGATTGTTATAAAATGCTCTAATGTTTGAATTCTTCAGTTTTAGCTGATTCTGATCTGAGAGTCACAATACATTCTGTACTTCAATCAGATCCCCTTTCAGAAATTCTCAATCTCTGCCAATAATTGTCTTCTTTCATCTTCAAGTCCTTAAAAATAATATTTATATGCACATTTATTTTTTCCCAATTCCAAATGGCACCATAATATGATATTCTAATGAGGTCTCTAGAAGTACACTGAACATAGACATTTTATAGCATTGAATGAGCTTGAGCTGCAGAGGCTTTTCAGCAGTGCTGGCTTACAGTAAATCTTTTTAATTTTTTTTTTAATTTGAGTATAGTTGACACACAATGCTACATTAACTTCAGGTGTACAACATAGTGACTAAACTTTATACATTATGGTATGTTCACTAAAATGAAACAGAGCAAAACTGCAATTTACGTATATTTTCCTTTAGGGTTATCTTTCTATTTGCATCTGCCAAAAGACAGTACATTCCTCTTGACAGGAAGTGACTCCATCTGAGGTGTGACATGTATCCTTTACTGGATACATGGCCATTCACAATGAAGATTATAACTACCAAATTTCCTTGAAGGTACTATGTGACTTATTTCTGGTCAGTATTTAGGGTCAAGTGATTTGCAAACATCCTGGATATGTTAGGACACTTAGATGGCTCAATTGGTAGAGCATATGACCTTGAACTTAGGATGGTGAGTTCAAGCCCCATGTTGGGTGTGTAGCCTACTTAAAACAAAACAAAAACAAAAATATATTGGAAAAGTCATTGACAAGAAGTGACATGGCATTTTCATTTTTCTTTTTCTTTTTGCTTCAAATCTGGATTTTTATGAGCAGAACCCCACCTTTGATCATTTGTATAAGGGTTTCTCCCTAGGGATAATGAAGGTGAAAGCAGGAAGGAGTCTGAGTCTGAAAATACATTAGGCTGCCTTACTACACCTGAATTACATATATGTGAAATTTAACATGATAGAGAAATACATTTCTTCCTTGCATAATCCAAGGTTATCTCTAGTACATTCAAATGAACCTATGTTATAATTAAGGCAAAGACCTTTACTGATCTTCCTTAACATTATTAAAAATGTTCATAGCTACGAAACTTACAAGGTATGCTTAATCATTTAACATCCCTACTTTGTGCTCTATGATTACTGATATTCCATGGGAAATAAAGTAAAATATGTTATTGAGGGAAAGGAAAGTGCCTCAGGCACTGGTGCTAGCTCTGGTTTATAAAAGAACAAAATTTTGGGTAGACCTGAGATCTGGTCTTACTTAATATTTCCTAATCACTTTTGGAAATTGGATGTTAAATTCAATCTAGTCTATGGAGCTTTCTTGGTAATGTGTTGGGACTTTATTTACCATTGCCTGCATTGACAAAAGGAATGATTTGAAATCCTAGTACTGGCAAACTATCTTACATAATGTATTATGACTTGTATTTGCTTGCATCAAGCCAGAAGGCAACATCTAGACAGAATTTTGTTTTTCTAAACAATTGAGAGTAGCCATGGGGCAATTAATATTTCTAAGAAGGACCCAGAATTAGTTTCTCTAAGAATTTGATGTGATCCCCACTCCTATTCATGCATTATCAGTGGTAGATGCTTAACTCATAGTGAGGACTAGAAAACTAAGTAGGGCATACATTGAATTGGGAGTATGCTATGTGTCCACTCTTCTGTGTGTATATATACAGACAATACATGATGTCTTTTAATTAATAAAATTAGATTATTCCCCTATGTATGTATTGTCCTTCCATTAACACCCCATACTGTAGGGAAAAGTGATGTATCCTATTATGAGATTGTATTATGAACTTAGATCGCATTTTTATACAGGCCTCCTCACATAAACCTTGTGAAGAAGTCCACTGTCCTTATTCCTCAGTTTATATTTTATTGATAAAACAAGAAAATAGTTGTTTTTTTTTAAGATTTTATTTATTTATTTATCCATGAAAGACACAGAGAGGTAGAGACACAGACAGAGAGAGAGACAGCTCCCTGCAGGGAGCCCAATGTGGGAATCAATTCTGGGACTCCAGGATCACACCCTGAGCCAAAGGCAGACACTCAACCACTGAGCCACCCAGGAGTCCCAAACAAGAAAATATTTGTATCTCTTTCAGGATTGCTGTAAGGATTAAACTAGTGTGAGATATATATGTGTGTATATATATATATATACATATATATATATATTAAGCAAATATATAAGCATGTATATATACATATATATTACAGTAAGCATTACATCTGCCAGCTATGCTCACTATTACTGTAATCATTATTATATTTTTTATTATTTTATCACTCATTTAAAAGATTTATTTATTTATTTATTTATTTATTTATTTATTTATTTAATTTGCGTGAGAGAGAGACAGAGACCAGAACTGGGGAGACAGGCCAAGAGGGAAGGAAAGATCCTCTGTCTCCCTCTCTCTCTCTTTTCTTTTCTTTCTTTCTTTCTTTCTTTCTTTCTTTCTTTCTTTCTTTCTTTCTTTGGCAAATTTCCAGCATTTTTATTTTATTTAAATTCACTTACTTAACATGGAATTTAATTTAATTCAGAGGTAGGGAGAGTGATTCATCAGTCTTATATAATACCCAATGCTCATTACATCCCTTGCCCTCCTTAATGTCTATCACCCAGTTACCCCAGCCACCCAACCCCCTCCCCTCCAGTGACTCTCCGTTTGTTTCTATGATTAAGAGTCTCTTTTGGTTTATCTCAATCTCTGATTTCATCTTTTTATTTTTTCCAAGAGTTGATAATATGTAAGCTGAATAATATGTATAGATATAGATATAGATATATAGATAGATAGATCACATCTGCTTTACCATTCATCAATCAATGGACACTTGGGCTATTTCCATGACTTGGCTATAGTAGATAATGCTACTATAAATATTGAGGTGCATGTATCCCTTTAAATTGTCTTTTTTAATTCTTTGGATAAATACCTAATATTGCAAATGCTGAATTATTGAGTATTACTATTTTTAACTTTTGTGGAGATTCCATACTGTTTTCCATAGTGGCTACACCAGTTTGCATTCCCACCAACAGTGCAAAATGGTCCCCCCCTTTCCTACATCCTTGCCAACACCTGTTGTTTTTCTTGTGTTGTTGGTTTTAGCCATTCTGAAAGGTGGAAGGTGATATCTCATTGTAGTTTTGATTTGCATTTTCCTTGATGATAAGTGATATTGAGCATCTTCTTATGCATCTGTTGGCCATCTGTCTGTCTCCTTTGGAAAAAGGTCTGTTCATACTCCTGGCCCATTTTTTAATTGGATTATTCATTTTGGGGGTGTTGTTTTAAATATTCTTTACATATTTTGAATTTAACTTTTTTTTTTGGATATGTCATTTGCAAATATCTGGGAGAAGGTTATTTAATTTAAGCTACTGCATCATAGTTCAAACAGAAATTCTGGTTTCAAAAAAAAAAGAAATTCTGGTTTCTGGCTACTTTGTGAAAATATATTGTGCTAAGAATAGAAAAATGAGAATTATTAGGAAACTGCTACAGTAGTCTAGGCAAATATATGAAGCAGCATTGATTGGTTATTTGAGTAGAATGGTGACAAATAATTAATTTTGTTGTATTTTTCCAAATAAGTCTGACAGTATTTTCAGAGGTGTTAAAAGTGGGGAGTGGGTGGGAGAGAACTGAGAATGATGTGCCTTAAGAACAGGAGAGATTATTTTATTCTCACTTAGGCTCAGTCTGAGATAGGCTCTTCTATCACAGAGGTGATATGGCTGTTGCAATTTAAATTTCTGTATTTTCTATGTTGAAATATATATGCATACATACACACACCTGATTAGATTGGCTGCCTATCCTGAGTCAATCATGATAGTCAGGGATGATTTTTAGTCTCAACCAGTAGGCATACAATAGGAACAAGAGGAAAGACATGTCCCAAAGAAGGTTATGGTGGTATTGTACTAAGAAAAAAGAATGGATGCTTATAAATAAGATGTGAAAAAAAAGTCTATCATAATGATGAATAAAATGTTCATAAGCAGAGTTGGACTAAAGATTATTCAAAAACAGAAAAGGATTTTATACTTAGATAGTAGAGAATTTAATGAGAATTAAAAAAAACATGGTAATGATAAGAGGGCCCATTTTCTGAGGTGGAGAATTTCTATGGAACTGCAGGAGTTGCAGGTGAGTAATGAACATCACCATGCTGATTAGAAATAATGGGCCACAATTAGGTTAAACTTCATGAAAAGATATTTTGTGAAAAGAACATGTGCTTTTACAGAAAGAAAATATAATAACTTGGTCACATGCACCCTGGAAGCTTTATGAAGTTGTCTGGTATTAAGAGAATGAGCCCAATATACGCTGGAAGTACCCTAAAACTTTGATATGTATTATGGCTTCTAGTGTTACTGTCTACAAATGAAAGTATTAAATATGGTTGATGGCAGGAGATCAGAGTTCATTTATTCCAAGAAGGGATTTAATTAGTTTTCTGAGCACTAACACTAAATATTATAAACCAATTTAAAAAATAAATAATAAAAATAACCATTAATAAAAGTAACCAATAACCAATAATAAAAGTAACCATTTCCTTCTTTTAACATGATTATTTAATTACTTCAGTATAAAACATTGATAAAGGCAATTTTTGTATTCAGTTTCTTCTCTCCCGGTCAAAGCATCAAAAATGCTGCATTAATTTTGAAATGACATGGCCCATAGGTATGTACTCCTAAGAGGCTGACTTATCAATGTTTAATTCTTTGGATTATTTTCTTAGTAGCAACTTGGCTTTACTAATGACATCAATAATGCAGGAAGAAATCATGTAATTTAAAATCAATTATAAGGAAGTGCACATTTTGAATTCAAAATAATTGTAATTAACTAAATCCTCAGCAATTATAACCATCTGGATTTATCAGAAATATTTGAATTTTGATAATGCCTGATATTTAAAAAGCTATGTAATATGTGTTTAAATTTTTAATGTCTCTTCACCTTTGATTTGAGACTGTAAATGAAAGAGATAAAATTTGATTATTTTTTTTTCCTTTTGAGAATAAACCTACTGATATATTCTCTCAAATTACATCTGGCTGCTAGGGATAGTTTAAAAGCTTCATCAATATGATTTTAGAAGAGACCCATATGGTAGCAGGTACATTTTCTACCATAAACTACAGTGCTTACGCAAATACTCAAAGTAATTACATGATTCATAAAATATTTAAAAGCATTTAGTGATGAAAGTTTTTAAGTGACTAAATGGTGACCTCAATTACACTGAACCATTTAGCTAAAGACGTGTTTTTCCATAATCGATGTTAATCTTTAAATAGAACTTCATGTATATACAAATATTTACTGCCTGCTTTTCTATGCAATCAGGTTTATAAACAATTTTTCAAACCTGAAAACAGAACATGAAAAACAAAAACAAACGTATCACATTTTCAAAGGTATTTTTTAAAATCCTAAAACAATCTTATTAGATTTATTGCCACATAATTTTAGCTATTAACACTCATGCTTCTCTATCATGTACCTTTCTCTAAAAAAAATTGAGAAAGTGAATCTCGATATTTTCCCCAGAGTTCATTTATTTCTTTCAGATTGAATGCCAATGATGAGTCTAATTATTTTTTATCATATGCATTCATGTATTGAATGGCTTCTACAAGGTAATTACTAGGCTAGATTTATGAATTAAGTAGGAAAGTTAGCATAATAATTGGGCTTGAATATCTGAAAGATCAAGCCCATCAGGATTTTATTTTTATTCATGTGGTAGTTAGCAGAAGATCCATTCAGGACCCAGACTCCTTCCCACTTTTGCCTTCACCACTCCCAAGGGCTCCTCTTCAGATGCATCCAACCAGATGAGGAAACCAATGGGAAGTTTTCAAGGACTCTGCATGGAAGTGGCTCACATAATTTTTACTCACTTTTCAAAACTCGATTATGTGGTCACACATACTCATCGGGGTGCATGTATCCCTTTGAATCAATATTTTTGTATCCTTTGGGTAAATACCTAGTAGTTCAGATCCTACATTGTTAGGTAGTTCTATTTTTAACTTTCTGAGGAACCTCCGTATTGTTTTCCAGAGTGGTTGCACCAAGTTTTTATTCCCACAATACTGTAAGAGGTTTCCCCTATCTCTGCACTGTCCCCAATACCTATTTTTTTCCTGCGCTGTTGATTTTAGCCATTCTATTTTATCATTAAGTCTTGATTTGTATTTCTCTGATAATGAGTTATATTGAGCATCTCCGTATGTATCTTAGCCATCTGTATGTCTTCTTTAGAAAAATGTCTAGTCATGTTTTCTGCCCATTTTTTAACTGGATTGTTCATTTTTTGGGGTGTTGAGATTGATAAGTTCTTTATATATTTTGGGTACTAACCTTTATCTGATATGTCATTTGCAAATATCTTCTCCCATTCCAAAAGTTGCCTTTTAGTTTTCTTGATTGTTCCCTTCACTGTGCAGAAGCTTTTTATCTTGATGAATTCCCCATAGTTCATTTTTGCTTCTGTTTCCCTAGCTTCGGGATACATATATAGTAAGAAGTTGCCACAGTTGATGCCAAAGAGGTTACTGCCTGTATTGTACTCTAGGATTTTGATGATTTTAAGTCTCACATTTAGGTCTTCACCAATTTTGAATTTATTTTTGTGTATAGTGTAAGAAAGTGGTCCAGTTTCATGCTTTTGCATGTTGCTGTCCGGGTTTCCCAACACCATTTGTTGAAGAGACAGTAGATGGTCTTTTTCATATTGGATAGCCTTTCCTGCTTTTGGAAGATTAGTTGTGGGTCCACTTCTGGGTTTTCTATTCTGTTCCACTGATCTATGTGTCTGTTATGGTGCCAATACCATACTATCTTGATCACTGCAGGTTTATATTAATACTTAAGTCCAGAGTCGTGATTCCTCCAGCTTTGCTATTCTTTTTCCAGATTGTTTTGAGTATTTGGAGTCTTTTGTGATTCCATACAAATTTTAGGATTGCTTGTTCTAACTCTGGTTCTAGCTGGTTGTATTATGATAGGGGCTGCATTAATTGTGAAGATTGCTTTGGGTACTATACACATCTTAGCAATATTTATTCTTCCAAACCATGAGCATGGGATGTTTTTCCATTTATTTGTGTCATCTTCAATTTATTTCATCAATGATTTATGGTTTTCAGAATACAGATCTTTCACCCATTGAGTTATATTCCTAGGTATCTTAGCTTTTGGTGCAATTGTAAATGAGATTGACTCCTTGATTTCTCTTTCTGTTGCTTCATTTTTAGTGTATAGAAATACAAAAGAAAAAAAAAGAAATGCAAAAGATTTATGTATGTTGATTTTGTATTTTAGAACTTTACTGAATTCCTTTATCAGTTCTAGCACTTGTTTGATGAAGTCTTTTGGGTTTTTTTATACACAATATCATATTATCTGAAAATAGTGAAAGTTTGACTTCTTCCTTACTGATTTGGATTCCATTTGTTTCCGAGGCATCAGACTCCCAGTACAATATTAAAGTATTGTGGTGAGACTGGATATGCCTGTCTTTATTCTGTACATAAAAAAAAGATCTCATTTCTTCACCATTGAGGATTATATTAACTATGGGTCTTTCTTATATGGCATTTATGATGTTGACATATGTTCTCTCTATCCAATTTTGTTGAGGGTTTTTATCTTGAGTGGATGTTATATTTTGTCAAATGCTTTTTATGCATCTATTGAGAGGATCATGTAGTTCTTATACTTTCTTTTATTAATGTGGTGTATGACATTGATTGATTTGTGAATATCAAACCACCCTTACAGCCCAGGAATAAATCTTGCTTGATCATGGTTAATGACTCTTTTAATGTACTGGTGGAATCAGTTTGCTAGTATTTTATTGAGAATTTTACCATCTATGTTTATCAGGGATATTGGCCTTTAGTTCTATTTTCTAGTGGAGTATTTGTCTAGTTTTGGAATCACAAAATACTGGCCTCATGGAAGGAGTTTGGAAGTTTTCCTTCCATTTCTATTTATTGGAATAGTTTGCGAACAGGTACTAACGCTTCTTTAAATGTGAGGTACAGGGGCACCTGGGTGGATCAGTCAGTTAAGCATCCAACTCTTGATTTCAGCTTAGGTCATGATCTCAGAGTCATGAGATCGAGCCCCACATCAGGCTCCACACTGGGCATGGAGCCTGCTTAGGATTCTTCCTCTCCTTATACCCCTCTCCCCCCCACCAAAGCAATAAAATTTAAAAGTTAAACAAATAGAAAATAATAAATGTAGGTAGAATTCTCCTGGGAAGTTAACTGGCCCTGGACTTTTGTTTGTTGGTAGATTTTTGATAATTTATTCAATTTCTTTTCTGGTTATCAGTCTGTTAAAGTTTTGTATTTCTTCCTGTTTCAGTTTTGGTACTTTATATGTTTCTAGGAATTTATCCATTTCTTCCAGATTGCTCAATTTTTTGGCATATAATTTTTCATAATATTCTCCTCTAATTGTATTTCTATGATGTTGGTCACTATCTCTCTTCTCTCATTCATTTTATTTAATTATTCATGAGAGACACACAGGCAGAGGGAGAAGCAGGATTCCTGTGGGGAGCCTAATGCAGGACTTGATCCCAGGACCCCAGGATCACAATCTGAGCCAAACGCAGATGCTCAAGCGCTGAGCTACCCAGGCATTCTAAAGCCATTCTTTGTGGATTTTCTGCTTAGATGATTTATCCATTTTTATAAGTTGGAGTGTTAAAGTTCCTTACTATTACTGTATTATTAAGGAATTCCCTTATGTTTGTTGTTAATTGATTTATATATGTGGGTGCTCCCAGGTTGGAGGCATATATATTTACAATTGTTTGGTATTCTTGGTGGATAGACTGTTTTATCACGATATAATGCCCTTCTTCATCTCTTATTACCAGCTTTAGTTTAAAATCTAGTTAGTTTGATATAAGGATGGCTATGCAACTTTCTTTTGATGACGATTAGCATGATAAATATTTCTCCACCTCCTCACTTTTAATCTGCAGGTGTCTTTAGGTCTAAAATGAGTCTGTTGCATGCAGCATATAGATGGGTCTTATTTTCTTTCTTTTTTCTTTTTTTTAAAGATTTAATTTATTTATTCATGAGAGACACAGAGAGAGAGGCAGAGACACAGGCAGAGGGAGAAGCAGGCTCCATGCAAGGAGTCGGACATGGGACTCGATCTCGGGATTCCAGGATCACGCCCCGAGCCAAAGTCAGATGCTCAACCACAGAGCCACCCAGGTGTCCCAAGGGTCTTATTTTATTATTCATTCTGACACCCTGCATCTTTTGATTGGAGCATGTAGGCCATTTGAATACAGAGTAATTATTGATAGGTATGAATTTATTGATAGATATTAATTTAGTCTATTTTAGTTTTTCATCCCCACTGAAAGAAATACCTTTAAGACTTTTTGCAAGACTGGTTTATTGGTCACAATTTCCTTTAGTTTTTATGTCTTTATCTCTTCTATTCTGAGTGGTAACCTTGCTAGATAAAGTACTCTTGGCTGCTAATTTTTCCATTCAGCACATGGAATATATCATGCCACTTTCTTTTGGCCTGACAAATTTCTGTGGAGACGTCTGCTGCTAATCTTTTTTGTCTTCCCTTGCAAGTTAGGGACTTCTGTCTTGTTCCTTTTAGGATTTTTGTTTTAAGATTTTATTTATTTATTCATGAGAGACACAGAGAGAGAGAGAGGCAGAGACATAGGCATAGAGAGAAATAGGCTCCATGAGCCTGTTGCGGGACTGGATCCTGGGACCCAGGATCATGCCCTGGGGCTGAAAGCAGACACTCAACCGCTGAGCCACCCAGATGTCCCTACTATTAGGATTCTTTCTTTATCACAATATTTTGCAAACTTACTAACATATGTCTTAGTGTTGGCCTATTTTCATTGATTTTGATGGGAGTTCTCTGTGCCTCTCTGCCTCCTGGATTTTGATGTCTGCTCCTTCCCCCAGATTAGGGAAGTTTTCAGCTACAATTTTCTCAAATAAACCTTCTGTCCTCTTTTTTCGTTTTGTTTTGTTTTGTTTTTTTGGAGGGGAGTCTATGATATAAATGTTATTATATTTGATGGAGTCACTGAATTCCCCGAGTCTACTCTGTGATCCAAGATTTTTCTTTCCCTCTTTTGTTCAGCTTAATTTCCATAATTCTATCTTTTATGTCATTTATTCAATCCTCTGCTCCTTCCATCCTTGTGTTTGTTATATCTAGTTGGTTTCGAGTCTCAGTTATTACATTTTTTATTTCAGCCTGGTTGGTTTTAAACTATTTTATCTCTGTGATATGGTATCCCTGATGTCTTCTATGCTTTTCTCAAGCCCAGGTGGTACCCTTATGATTGTTGCTTTTAAATCCAGATCAAACATATTACTTATATCTGTTTCAATTAAATCCCTGGCTGTGACCTTTCTTTTTCTTTCTTTTGGGATGAATTCCTGCATCTTGGCATTTTGTTTAAGTCTCTATCTTCTTTTATGTGTTAGGAAAGCCTGTTATGTTTCCTTTTCCTGAGAACGTGGCTTTATGAAAAAAAAAAAGGTCATATAATGTACAGGACCTGGTGCTTGAGGAAATGTCTCTGATGTGTACTGTATGCACTCTACTGCTGTATCATAGCCACTCTATCCCTCAGGTCAGTTCTCCTTGCCTGCAATGGGAAGTGTTTGCACTAAGGCCAGAGTGTGGTGAGTTTAGGTGTACTCTGCTCTGCTTGTTAAAAGAGACCTAATGCTATTTCCACTTTCAATATTGCAGAACTCTATGGTCAGTAGACATGGTACATGGTGTGTGGAGGGTTATGAGCTGTGCTTCTGGAGAAGGGGGCCTGATGAACTGGTTCTTAGGCCCATTTGCCTAAGAAAAGTGGTACCATCAGAACACAGGGTGGTGGGACTTGTTGTAAGCAGTTATACAGCCAGTTTTGGCACTGTGTTGTTTACTGAAATTGGTTGGTTTATACTGATGGGCAGGGGAAGGCAATGGTGCCAGCCATATACTTTGTCTCTAGAGAGAGGAGCTCACAATTGCTGTTGTCAGAAAGTCCTTCCAGAAGTACAAATAATTTCTTCTCCTGTGTCTCAGGCATTTTGCAAATTGCTGCATTCGCATTGTCTTTTTCTGGGTGGTCTGCCTTCCTGGAGCAGTGCAGTCAGTTTAGTTGAGTATTAAAATTCCAAACATTAGGGACGTGGTGTGATGTATATTTGTGCTGGCCTTCTAGGGAGGACTCTCAGCACACTGGGATTGATTCAAGTTTGACCCAGAAAGACAGCTGCACTAAAGCTAGGAGGTGGGATATGGAACAAAACCTATGAAACAGCCAGCATAGGTGTTTCTACACCTATGTTTCTACACCTATGCTAAAGGGTGTGGGAGGGAAATAGCCCCCACAGGCTCATTTGTTCCCAGAGAGGCAATGCTGCCTCCCTCAGATGCACGCCAAGAAGAGCAAACAGTCTCTCCCGGTGCATCTTAGGAATCCTCAGATCACACTACCTACTCCTGACTTACTTGCCTGCCTTCTCCATAGAAGCACCTCCTTAGGGCTTTATACCAGCCATGCCACAAACCTCTAAAACTCGTCTTTGTGCCCCACTGGTTGCAAAAACTCACAAAAATGAGCCCCCTTCATTGTTTTCCCTTTCAGGGGCTTTGAGGAAGTGTTCTCCTTCCATTATCTCCTGTGTGCTCCTCTCCCTCTCTCTCATCTTTCTCTATGACCAGGGCTCCCTCCCTTCCACAGCACCCATGATCTGTTTCTCCCCCAAATCACATCTCTCCACACCATGTCTTCCATGATGTGTCCCCTTCTCTCCCTCTAGTTGTGCAGTTTGCTCTGTCAATCCTCAGGTCAATTCCTTGGCTATTCAGAATGATTCGATATTTCTCTAGCTGTGTTCAAGTGAGGAGGCTAGCCTAGAGTCCTCCTAATACCTTGCCATCTTAGCTCTGCTCCCATTTAGTAGTACTTTAGATCTATGTTCTTTTAATTTTGATCTCTTTAAAAGGTCAAATAAATAAAAGGTCAAATAAAACAATGACTATTAAAACTAATGATCTGGATTAGCAAATAAATCCAGTATCTTATCTGTAATCATCATTCCATTTAAAATGAAAAGCAGTGGTTGACCATGTATTTTTCTGTTACAAATTAAAACTCATTTCGATCCCTTCAACCTATTAAAAACTTATCAAAATTCTGATATGATTATATAATGACAGAGCTTTCATTGTTAACATATGGACCCATTTAAGAGAATTTTATTTGCCAAATGAGAATAGAAAGCAATATTCTTGGTGCCACATACTATCCTAGAAGCTTTAAGTACTTAATCTTGTATTTAATGTTCAAAGAAATTATGTTTTAAGAAAATTCCAAGCAATGGGTCTTCAATTATTATGTTAATCATTTATGTTTTTTCTTCAAAGATACTGAAAACTACTTGACATATGCATTTACAGACATGTAGAGTATCTTATTTAAATTTCTGGTAGATAGCACAATGGATGCCAAATTCAAGGCCCTTACTGTAAGCTTTTGCTGAATGAATGAATGAATGAATGAATGAAATGTTTTATACTTATAGCCCATGCATTGGTTGCAGAATGCCATGACACAGATTTATTTAGGACATTTTTTTTTAATATATATTCCTCAATCTTGGTCCTAACCTTGCTTTTCTTATGGGAAAGATAGGGAGAAATTTGCTCAGGTCCATTGAGTAGGAGGAAGGAACTTTTGGGAGAGAATGAGATTCTTAAGAGTGCAGGGCTTTATGGTAGGACAACATTGACAAGGTAACTTAAAGTGTTCAAATGTAATGCTGGAGGACTTATTGGAAAGATAGCATTAGATAGAATGCTTCTGAGAAGTAATATCTGCAGTCCATTGAACAAGAAGAATGAGGACAATGGTCTATGCTGGAGAACAGCATGAACAAAGGTCTCCTGAAAGAAAATCAAAGTAGAAAAATGAAAGTTAAATCATTGTGCCTACCATTTTGTAAGTGACCCCTCTGTCTCATCAATTCCATATTAAGTGCTACCACAAAAAGCTTTTAATAATTATATATTATTCTATCCTTTATCTTTTCATTCATTAATTCAACATCTAGTAAGTATCTTCTATCTGGAAACTATATAAATTACTGGGTAGCACAATGACAGTTAACTATAATCCTCAATCTTGTAAGGAAAACAAAAGTAAATGACCAATTGAAATTAAAAGATTTACCTTAAAAGTGTAAAGAAAGTGCTGTGGGAATATGTGTGAGTTACTAATTGTTCTTAAATGAGAAGAAAGGTTAGGTAAGGTTTCCAGAAGAAATAAGTTTTAGCCAAATCTTAAAAGAAGAATGGGCACAGGCAAATGAAGAAGTGGAGTGGAAAGGCTTTTCAAGTGTTGTAAACAGCCTGTTTAAGGAATATTAATGTGGTGTGTTTTTGAAGCGGTGGTAGCTGGTGTGTTTTACAAGCATAAAGTGCATGGCAATAAGAAGTGAGATGAAAAGAACAGACAGGACCACATGCAGATAGAAAATTTTATTCAGTATGCAGGAAAGGGCTATTTAGAATTTTAAGCAGGAAAATAAATTGATTTAATTTACATTTCATAAATATCACTCTTATGATTCTATGGAGAATGGCTGGAGAGACATGGGACACCAAGAATGCAACCAAGTATAAGACAGTTTCTGCCAAAGATTGAGGTCCCTTAAAATAAAGAAGTTTCATGTAAAAATGAAAGAGTGGTTTGATTCCAAAAATAATAGAATCACTCTAAACTGCAAATGAGGGACGCCTGGGTGGCTCAGTGGTTGAGCATCTGCCTTTGGCTCAGGTCATGATCTTGGGGTCCTGGGATCAGGACCACAACAGGATCCCACAGGGAGCCTGTTTCTCCTTCTGCCTCTCTGTGTGTCTCTCATGAATAAATAAATAAAATCTTTGAAAAAAATAAATAAGCTGCAAATGAGTCCCCATTGTCTAATGAATAAAGTATATTGTCCTTATCTTTAAACTCAAAACCCTTCATTGTTTTTTCCCAATGTATCTTTCTCGCTAAACTATACTTCTAATGATACCTGGGTTCCAAAATATCATTTGATCTTTCCAACAGGAGTCTTGATTTTTTTTCTATTTAGAATATGGACACCAGAACCAAATATTAATCAAATGACACTTTCAACAGTAAATATTTTTTAGAATAAAATCTTCCTTATTAAATGATAAACTCTGTTAAGGAGAAATCACATCCTATATTTTTACTCCTGATCACTCACAGTAAATAGAATGTCTTGAGGTTTTCTGTATCAATATATGTATGAATAAATGCATAAATCAAGTGTTAGTATTGACTTAATATTTTTTCCTTTGAAATTCCTAAACAATGCATAATTTGCAAAATTGAAGGAAGCATCTAAAAATGTCCATACTCTGGTAAATAAATATAGGCAAAATTTATAAATTCTATGGGAAAACCAAAATAATGAATTTTATGATATGTGATTATAATTTCATTGGACCTCTTTGTGCATCTCTGCCATTTTTTCAATTTCTTCAGTAAAAAGCAGTTGACTTTAAGAATTGAAAAAACTTACTTCTGAAAATCTAATCCCTTATAAATAAGAAAATACTGAAAATTCTATATTTGCAAATAATTTATTTTCTCCTCAATGCTGTCTTGAAAATTAAAAGGTTTAAAATTCTTTCAAGTAAAGTTATAAATCATGAAGGTGAAAATGTAAATTGCTATCATAATTATGTAAACTTTGACTATTTTACCACTTTTTTTTAATTTATTTTTTATTGGTGTTCAATTTACTAACATATAGAATAACCCCCAGTGCCCGTCACCCATTCACTCCCACCCCCCGCCCTCCTCCCCTTCTACCACCCCTAGTTCGTCTCCCAGAGTTAGCAGTCTTTACGTTCTGTCTCCCTTTCTGATATTTCCCACACATTTCTTCTCCCTTCCCTTATATTCCCTATTATTTATATTCCCCAAATGAATGAGAACATACACTGTTTGTCCTTCTCCGACTGACTTACTTCACTCAGCATAATACCCTCCAGTTCCATCCACGTTGAAGCAAATGGTGGGTATTTGTCATTTCTAATAGCTGAGTAATATTCCATTGTATATATAAACCACATCTTCTTATCCATTCATCTTTCGTTGGACACCGAGGCTCCTTCCACAGTTTGGCTATCGTGGCCATTGCTGCTATAAACATCGGGGTGCAGGTGTCCCGGCAGTTTCATTGCATCTGAATCTTTGGGGTAAATCCCCAACAGTGCAATTGCTGGGTCTAGGGCAGGTCTATTTTTAACTTTTTGAGGAAGCTCCACACAGTTTTCCAGAGTGGCTGCACCAGTTCACATTCCCACCAACAGTGTAAGAGGGTTCCATTTTCTCCGCATCCTCTCCAACATTTGTTGTTTCCTGCCTTGTTAATTTGCCCCATTCTCACTGGTGTGAGGTAGTATCTCATTGTGGTTTTGATTTGTATTTCCCTGATGGCAAGTGATGCGGAGCATTTTCTCATGTGCATGTTGGCCATGTCTATGTCTTCCTCTGTGAGATTTCTCTTCATGTCTTTTGCCCATTTCATGATTGGATTGTTTGTTTCTTTGGTGTTGAGTTTAATAAGTTCTTTATAGATCTTGGAAACTAACCCTTTATCTGATATGTCATTTGCAAATATCTTCTCCCATTCTGTAGGTTGTCTTTTAGTTTTGTTGACTGTATCCTTTGCTGTGCAAAAGCTTCTTATCTTGATGAAGTCCCAATAGTTGCTTTTGTTTCTTTGCCTTCGTGGATGTATCTTGCAAGAAGTTACTGTGGCTGAGTTCCAAAAGGGTGTTGCCTGTGTTCTTCTCTAGGATTTTGATGGAATCTTGTCTCACATTTAGATCTTTCATCCATTTTGAGTTTATCTTTGTGTATGGTGAAAGAGAGTGGTCTAGTTTCATTCTTCTGCATGTGGATGTCCAATTTTCCCAGCACCATTTATTGAAGAGACTGTCTTTCTTCCAATGGGTCGTCTTTCCTCCTTTATCGAATATTAGTTGACCATAAAGTTCAGGGTCCACTTCTGGGTTCTCTATTCTGTTCCATTGATCTATGTGTCTGTTTTTGTGCCAGTACCACACTGTCTTGATGACCACAGCTTTGTAGTACAACCTGAAATCTGGCATTGTGATGCCCCCAGCTATGGTTTTCTTTTTTAAAATTCCCCTGGCTATTCGGGGTCTTTTCTGATTCCACACAAATCTTAAAATAATTTGTTCTAACTCTCTGAAGAAAGTCCATGGTATTTTGATAGGGATTGCATTAAACGTGTATATTGCCCTGGGTAACATTGACATTTTCACAATATTAATTCTGCCAATCCATGAGCATGGAATATTTTTCCATCTCTTTGTGTCTTCCTCAATTTCTTTCAGAAGTGTTCTATAGTTTTTAGGGTATAGATCCTTTACATCTTTGGTTAGGTTTATTCCTAGGTATCTTATGCTTTTGGGTGCCATTGTAAATGGGATTGACTCCTTAATTTCTCTTTCTTCAGTCTCATTGTTAGTGTATAGAAATGCCACTGATTTCTGGGCATTGATTTTGTATCCTGCCACGCTACCGAATTGCTGTATGAGTTCTAGCAATCTTGGGGTGGAGACTTTGGGTTTTCTATATAGAGTATCATGTCATCGGCGAAGAGGGAGAGTTTGACTTCTTCTTTGCCAATTTGAATGCCTTTAATGTCTTTTTGTTGTCTGATTGCTGAGGCTAGGACTTCCAGTACTATGTTGAATAGCAGTGGTGAGAGTGGACATCCCTGTCTTGTTCCTGATCTTAGGGGAAAGGCTCCCAGTGTTTCCCCATTGAGAATGATATTTGCTGTGGGCTTTTCATAGATGGCTTTTAAGATGTTGAGGAATGTTCCCTCTATCCCTACACTCTGAAGAGTTTTGATCAGGAGTGGATGCTGTATTTTGTCAAATGCTTTCTCTGCATCTAATGGATCAAATGCTTTCTCTGCATCTAATGAATCATATGGTTCTTGGTTTTTCTCTTGCTGATATGATGAATCACATTGATTGTTTTACGGGTGTTGAACCAGCCTTGTGTCCCAGGGATAAATCCTACTTGGTCATGGTGAATAATTTTCTTAATGTACTGTTGGATCCTATTGGCCAGTATCTTGTTGAGAATTTTTGCATCCATGTTCATCAGGGATATTGGTCTGTAATTCTCCTTTTTGGTGGGGTCTTTGTCTGGTTTTGGAATTAAGGTGATGCTGGCCTCATAGAACGAATTTGGAAGTACTCCATCTCTTTCTATCTTTCCAAACAGCTTTAGGAGAATAGGTATGGTTTCTTCTTTAAACGTTTGATAAAATTCCCCTGGGAAGCCATCTGGCCCTGGACTCTTGTGTCTTGGGAGGTTTTTGATGACTGCTTCAATTTCCTCCCTGGTTATTGGCCTGTTCAGGTTTTCTATTTCTTCTGTTCCAGTTTTGGTAGTTTGTGGCTTTCCAGGAATGCGTCCATTTCTTCTAGATTGCCTAATTTATTGGCGTATAGCTGTTCATAATATGTTTTTAAAATCGTTTGTATTTCCTTAGTGTTGGTAGTGATCTCTCCTTTCTCATTCATGATTTTATTAATTAGAGTCTTCTCTCTCTTCTTTTTAATAAGGCTGGCTAATGGTTTATCTATCTTATTAATTCTTTCAAAGAACCAACTCCTGGTTCTGTTGATCTGTTCCACAGTTCTTCTGGTCTCGATTTTGTTGAGTTCTGCTCGAATCTTTATTAACTCCCTTCTTCTCTTGGGTGTAGGATCGATTTGCTGTTTTTTCTCTAGCTCCTTTATGTGTAAAGTTAGCTTTTGTATTTGAGTTCTTTCCAGTTTTTGAATGGATGCTTGTATTGCGATGTATTTCCCCCTTAGGACTGCTTTTGCTGCATCCCAAAGATTTTGAACGGTTGTATCTTCATTCTCATTAATTTCCATGAATCTTTTTAATTCTTCCTTAATTTCCTGGTTGACCCTTTCATCTTCTAGCAGGATGGTCCTTAACCTCCACGTGTTCGAGGTCCCTCCAAACTTCTTGTTGAAATTTAGTTCTAATTTCAAGGCATTATGGTCTGAGAATATGCAGGGGACGATCCCAATCTTTTGGTATCGGTTCAGACCCGATTTGTGACCCAGTATGTGGTCTATTCTGGAGAAAAAGTTCCATGTGCACTTGAGAAGAATGTGTATTCAGTTGAGTTTGGATGTAAAGTTCTGTAGATATCTGTGAAATCCATCTGGTCCAGTGTATCATTTAAAGCTCTCGTTTCTTTGGAGATGTTGTGCCTAGAAGACCTATCGAGTATAGAAAGAGCTAGATTGAAGTCACCAAGTATAAGTGTATTATTATCTAAGTATTTCTTCACTTTGGTTAATAATTGATTTATATATTTGGCAGCTCCCACATTCGGGGCATATATATTGAGGATTGTTAAGTCCTCTTGTTGAATAGATCCTTTAAGTATGATATAGTGTCCCTCTTCATCTCTCACTACAGTCTTCGGGGTAAATTTTAGTTTATCTGATATAAGGATGGCTACCCCTGCTTTCTTTTGAGGACCATTCGCATGGTAAGTGGTTCTCCAACCTTTTATTTTCAGGCTGTAGGTGTCCTTCTGTCTAAAATGAGTCTCTTGTAGACAGCAAATAGATGGGTCCTGCTTTTTTATCCAGTCTGAAACCCTGCGCCTTTTGATGGGGTCATTAAGCCCGTTCACATTCAGAGTTACTATTGAGAGATATGAGTTTAGTGTCATCATGATATCTATTCAGTCCTTGGTTTTGTGGAATGTTCCACTGAACTTCTTCTTAAAGGGGAATTTTAAGAGTCCCCCTTAAAATTTCTTGCAGAGCTGGTTTGGAGGTCACATATTCTTTTAGTTGCTGCCTGTCTTGGAAGCTCTTTATCTCTCCTTCCATTTTGAATGAGAGCCTTGCTGGATAAAGTATTCTTGGTTGCATGTTCTTCTCATTTAGGACCCTGAATATATCCTGCCAGCCCTTTCTGGCCTGCCAGGTCTCTGTGGAGAGGTCTGCTGTTAATTTGATATTCATCCCCATATAAGTTAGGGATTTCTTGTCTGTTGCTGCTTTAAGGATCTTCTCTTTATCTTTGGAATTTGCAAGCTTCACTATTAAATGTCGAGGTGTTGAACGGTTTTTATTGATTTTAGGGGGGGGATCTCTCTATTTCCTGGATCTGAATGCCTGTTTCCCTTCCCAGATTAGGAAAGTTTTCAGCTAGAATTTGTTCAAATACATATTCTGGCCCTCTGTCCCTTTCGGCACCCTCGGGAACACCAATTAAATGTAAGTTTTTCTTCCTCAGGCTGTCGTTTATTTCCCTTAATCTATCTTCATGGTCTTTTAATTGTTTGTCTCTTTTTTCCTCAGTTTCCCTCTTTGCTATCAACTTGTCTTCTAGGTCACTCACTCGTTCTTCCACCTCGTTAACCCTCGTCGTTAGGACTTCTAGTTTGGATTGCATCTCATTCAATTGATTTTTAATTTCTGCCTGATTAGCTCTAAATTCTGCAGTCATGAAGTCTCTTGAGTCCTTTATACTTTTTTCTAGAGCCACCAGTAGCTGTATAATAGTGCTTCTGAATTGGCTTTCTGACATTGAATTGTAATCCAGATTTTGTAACTCTTTAGGAGAGAGGACTGTTTCTGAGTCAGTCTTTTGAGGTGAGGTTTTCCTTCTAGTCATTTTGCTCAGTGCAGAGTGGCCAAAAGCAAGTTGTATTGGGAAAAGGAGAAAAAGAGAGGAGAGAAAGAAGGAAAGAAAAGAGAAAGAGAAAAAAAAGGGAAGAAAAAAACGAAAAAAAAAAAGAAAAAGAGAAAGAAAAAGAAAGAAAGGAGATAAAAGGGGGGTGGGGGAAGGAAACAAATCAAAAACCAAAACAAAACAAAACAAAAACAAGAACAACAAAAAAAACAAAAACAAAAAACAAACAAACAAAAAGAACCACGGGGGAGTATCTTCTGATTCTGTGTACTTTAAGTCCCTTGGCTTCTCCTGGAAGTTGTCCGTCTAGCTGGTCTTATGGGTGGGGGGGCCTGTTGTGCTGATTTTCAGGTGTTAGCAGTTGGGGGAGCTGCTGTGCCCCTGCCTGGTGCAGGGCTCGGTGGGGGTTGTTTACCCCGTGAGGCCCCTGGAGGAACAGCCCCAGTGGCGGGGTCGCTCTGGAAACCTGGATTCAGCTCCGGCAGGAACTCCGGAGCTCTCCGTCTGCAGGGCCTGGAGGCTCCGGGGCGGGGCCGCTGATCTGCTCAGCTCCGGGCAGGAGCGTCCTTGCTGTCCTGGGCCCTCCCGGCCAATGCCTGTCCCGGGGGGAGGCCGGATCCTGGGCTGTGTCCCGGCGCCCTGTGCTCCGAGGCCTGCGCTGTTGGATTCGTGCTCCCGGGCTGCGCAACCCCCTCCGCGGAGCCGCCGCCCGAGCCCCTCCGAGCTGCTCCTGGAACGGTGTAGCCCCTCTGCACGGAGCCTCTTCCTCTGCCCGAGCCCGGCCGAGCTGCTCCCGGGGCCCCGCAGCCCCCTCCGCTGAGCCGCCCCCGAGCCCCCCGAGCTGCTCCGGGTCCCGCCGTGCGCGCTGCAGCCCTTAGGGAGCTCGGCGCACTCTCCTGGGGCGCAGGTCCCTGTTACTGTCCCCGGGAGCCCGAGGGCCTCCCCGCCCTCCTGGGTCCTGCTCCACCTCCCTGCGAGCCCCTTTCCGCCCGGGAAGGTCGGTGCAGCTCCTGCGTCCTCCGGGACGGGGCTCTCCTGTCCTGGGGACACTCGCCCCGGCCTCAGCCCGGCTCCTCGCGGGGCCCCTCCCCCTCGGAGGCCTTTTTGTTTCTTTATTTCTTTTTTCCCATCTTCCTACCTTGATAGAAGCGCGAACTCTTCTCACTGTAGCATTCCAGGTGTTCTCTCTTTAATTCTCAGGCCGAATTCATAGATTTTCAGGATAATTTGAAGGTTTTCTAGGTAATTTGGTGGAGACAGGTGATTTGGGGACCCTGCTCTTCCCCCATCTTGCCCCTCCTCCTATTTTACCACTTTTTATGAACTTATGCTTATGCCTAGAGTTTATTCGTGGCTAAAAAAAAAAAAAAGATGCATCCACTTTGTCAAATTGATTATTATAGAAAACATCATAACTATGTCTGCCTAAAATTTAAGACTAAAATAATAGCAACATTTGGAATCTCTTTCTAAAGGGTAACTTTACTGGCATGTGATAATATCTCTAAATTTTACCACTCAAACATATTTACAGACTGTTATTTTCATGTAGCCAATTAAATTTTTATATAAAATCAGAATAGTGTTGCTCTAATGCTTATATAAAGTAGAAATATCCTTGTTAAATCTGGTAATACCTAGCAAATCTTCTGTAGTGAAATTACAACTTACTTTGATTTATTCTGTTCCCTAAAAGGAAAGATATGTGTGTTTGTGTATGCACATGTGTGTATACGTGTGTGTGTAGTAAAAAAAAATTAAAAAATAAAAATAATGGGCAGCCTGGGTGGCTCAGTGGTTTAGCGCTGCCTTCAGTCCAGGGCCTGATCCTGGAGACCTGGGATCGAGTCCCATGTCGGGCTTCCTGCCTGGAGCCTGCTTCTCCTTCTGCCTGTATCTCTGCCTGCCTTTCTCTCTCTCCCCCTCTCTCTCTGTGTCTCTCATAAATAAATAAATGAAATCTTAAAAAAATAAAAAATAATAAATAATAAAAATAGTAAAAAGAAGGAATTTTGTTCATAATCTAGAGACTCACTATTAAGGATATTTTAATATATACTCTGCTAGTATTTCATATTTATTAGGTATTCTTAAATATATATATATGCATATGTTGTAAACATTTTCACTTAATATCTTCTTCAAATTCATTTTACGTTGCACACTAGTAGACTGTGTCATATACATACCATAACATACTTGATTTTAACCATGTTGCTGGACATGTAGGTTGCTTCCAATCTTTGTGTATATCTATGTTTATGCAGTTGTTACTGCTATGCAGATTTTTGCCTCTACAGATAGTGCATTTTGTTGTTATTTTCTTTTAATATGAACTGTAGAAATTGAAATGCTTTTCCAAGCAAAATGTGTACTTATATATTACTATCAATCTATTTTGATTAAATGAACTGCAGAAAGGTTTTACCAATGTACAATCTCACCAATAGGGCATGAGAGCAATAATTTCCCTCACCTTGCCACCAAGTTTGTAAGTTTTAAACAATCTTTGCCAATTTAGTTGATAATGGGTGTTAATAAGTCCAGAACACAATTATTCCTGATTCCCCAATGACCCTATTAGCCAAGCTATAAAGTAAAAAACAAAACTGTACACTTTTCACCAAGCTATTGTTAAAAGGAAACTAAATGTAAATATTTCCCATGTAAAACATTAAAAATTATAACATTTTTAAACAATAGATGATTCTTAGGTTTAGCATTTACTTTGAAACCCAGATATCCTATAAATGGTTTCTTTAGGGTCTGTTATATTATCTGTGATTATATTTTATATTGTAATGTTGTTTTCCATTGAGAGATTTCATTTCTCACATTCTAACATTCTAACAATAATATAAAATGACTTCAAGGTGGCTGGATATTTTGTGGGTGTATGAAAGAGTCCAAATGGGATTATATACATTAAAAATGTCTTTTGACATTTAGAAGGATTTTTTAAAAAGCAAAACACAAAAAAAATTAAAATTAAAATTAAAAAAATAAAAAAAGCAAAACAAAGACAAGTTATTATTTTCTAGGCAGAAAGCATCAATAGTAGCACAAAAAAATCAGTTATGAAAGGACATTATAAGTTATAGTAATATGGTTATTATGTACATTGTGGATCTCTAAACATGAGCATGTGGATTTTATAATTTAATTCTTATAACAACTATAGGAGGTATATAATTATGAATTCTATTTCCAGTTGAGAAAAATTACATCTAATTTGGTGTAATTCACAAAATAAATTATTATCTGACCAATGATTCAACCCCAAATTTTAACCAAAGTTTAATTCATAGGACTAAAAGGAGGTCTTTGTTTCAGAGGTGTCCTGAAATAACCTTAGGAAACTAAAACTAAAAGTAGTTAAATTACTTACCCAGAGTGATTTAGGGAATTAATGGAAAGGCCAAAATGTGCTTATTTCTCTATAAAAAACATTACATATATAAAAATAATTTTCTGAAATACCTTGCATCTGACCATTTGTACCAGCACTGTCCGGTAAAAAATATGTTGCATGCTACATTTGTGATTTTAAATTTTCTAACCTTTAAAAAAGTAGTGGCAAGGATATAGAGAAATTAGAACCCTTGCACACTGTTGGTGGGAAGGCAGACTGGCACAGCTGCTATGGAAAACAATATGGAAGTTCTAAAAAGTTAAAATTAGAATGTTAAAAAGTTAAAATTAAAATATGATCCAGCAGCCTCACTTTTGGATATTTATGCAATAGATTGAAATCAGGAACTTGAAGAAAAATTAGCACTCTTATGCTCATTGTACCACAATTTATAATAACCAAGATATGGAAACAACCTTAATATCCATTAACAGAGGAATGCATAAAGAAATTGTGGTATATATAATACAAAGGAATATTATAAAATCTTGAAAAAGAAGGAAATTTTGTAACATATGACAACATGGATATACCTTCATGACATTATGCTGAATGAAATAAGCCAGTCCTTTTTGTCCCAAAGAGGACAAATGCTACATGATCCTACTTAAATGAATGAGTCATCTAAACAGAATCATAGGATCATAGTGAAGGGTTATTACCATGGCTGTGGGGAAGTAGAAACGGAAAGTTATAATCAACAGGTTACAGTTAAACAAGATGAATCCACTCTAAATATCATCTATAAAGCAATGTTCCTAAAGGAACAATAATATATTCTTAAATTTTTGTTGAGGAAGGTCTCATGTTAAGTGATCCTGACACAATAAAAAAAAAAGAAGTTTAAAAACACAATTATTTTACTTGAAGCTACAGAATTCTTCAGTCATTAATGTGGCGATACAGTTTATATAATCTTGAACCAGATGTATTGTGAAGAAGCAGTTCTATTTATCCACTTTCACAAACTAGATTCAAAAAGGAGCATCATTATTATGATAGCAAATGAGCTCAATCAGGAGCACATTGCCTCATCTAAAATGCATGTTATTCTTTTATCTTTGAAAAACTTAAGGCCCTTGATAACTGTGTGGACATACTCATAATATAATAAAATATCTGGACTATGTTTATAATGATCAAGGACCTTAAATTTCCCGAAGCTAGGAAAATAATGTGTATTTTAGGTGAAGAAACCAACACATGCACAAAATCAATGACTATTCCTTTAAATTGTGACTGTGTTTCTCATACTTTACCAAACTACTGCAAAAGCAAGGCATATTTCTCCTGTTTCATTTTTCTATAAAAGCAGCAAAATTTGATTTTGTATTATTACTTACACATTAGAGAACACTTAGATGTTCTCTAATAACACAAATTGTTTTATAATCCAATGTTTCCTCAGAGTACCTTTTGGAATCTTATTTTATATAAGATAAAAAAATATATTGTTTTTCTGAAAAAACTTACATGTGGGTATGAATCAGATTAGCATTGATTTTTAAATTTCATTATAAAACTGATTAGTTATATGAAAAAGATATCATTTAATATATTATGTATCGATGTAAAATTGACCAACTGATTAATTCAGATTCTTTTCTCTTTCCTTTTTTTTTTTTTTTAAATTTTTTTTTTTTTAATTTCTATTTATTTATGATAGTCACACACAGATAGAGAGAGAGAGGCAGAGACACAGGCAGAGGGAGAAGCAGGCTCCATGCACCGGGAGCCCGATGTGGGATTCGATCCCGGGTCTCCAGGATCGCGCCCTGGGCCAAAGGCAGGCGCCAAACCGCTGCGCCACCCAGGGATCCTTCTTTTCTCTTTCCAAGGTTAATGGTAATGATAAGTAAATATTAAAGGCATTGTGATGTTCAGTTTTCATTCAGAGTAATCTCCAACGTATGATTATTTTTCTTTTTGTTTTTTTTTTTAAGATTTTATTCATGAGACAGAGAGAGAGAGAGAAAGAGAGAGAGAGAGGCAGAGACACACAGGCAGAGGGAGAAGCAGGCCCCATGCAAGGAGCCCAACTTGAGACTTGATCCGGGAACTCCAGAATCATGCTCTGGGCCAAAGGCAGGCGCTGAGCCACCCAGGGATCCCCTATTTTTCTATTTCCTCTTCTGCAACTTGGGTTTCTAGGATGCTTCTGTACTATAAATTTTATTTTGAGATTTAATCATACCAACTATTGTAGTTAGATAAAAATAACTTACTTTTGTCCTGTTTTATTGAAAAGTAATTGACAGACAGGCATACATTGGAGGTATCATGGGTTTTGTGTCCGGCTACTTCAGTAAAGCAAATATCACTATAAAACAAGTTAATTTTTTGGTTCTCTAGAGCATAAAAAAAAAAGCTATATTTATATTATTCTGTAGTCTTTTATTTTTTTATTTTTTTAAAGATTTATTTATTTATTCATGAGATACACAGAGAGAAAGAGACAGAGACATAGGCAGAGGGAGGAGCAGGCTCCCTGCAGGAAGCCCAATATGGGACTCGATCTGGGATCCTGGGATCACATCCTGAGCGGAAGGCAGATGCTCAGCCGCTGAGGCACACAGGTGTCCTTATTCTGTAGTCTTTTAAATGTTCAATACTTTTATGTCTAAAAAAAACCCCAACATATGTGCCTTAATTTAAAAATACTATATTGGTAAAAATATTAACCATTATTTAGCTTTCTATGATGCGTAGTCTTTTTATTGGAAGAAGGTCTTGCCTTAATGTTAATGGCTCTTGACTGATCAGAGTGGTGTTTGCTGAAAGTTGGGGTGTCTGTGGCAGCTTCTTAGAATAGGAAAGCTTACCACAAAGACTGACTTATTTTCATGAATGCTTTCTCTGTAGCATATGATCCTGGTTGATAGCATTCTACCCAGAGTGAAACTTACTTCAAAGTTAAAGTCAACCCTCTCAACCCCTTCCACCACTTTATCAAAATTTAAGTAATATTCTAATTATTTGTTGTCATTTTAACGATCCTCACGGCATCTTCACCAGGAGTCAATTCCATCTCCAGAAACCACTTTCTCTGCTCATATAAGAAGCAATTCTTCATCCGTTAAAGTTTTGTCATGAGATCTCAACAATTCAGTCACATCTTCAGGCTCCATTCTAATTCTATATGGTGAAAAAAAAAATTGAAATATTGTGAGAATTACCAAAATGCGGCAAACATGAAGTGAACAAAGGCTGTTCGATAAATGGTGCTCATAGACTTGCCTGATGCAAGGTTGCCACAAACCTTCAAATTGTAGAAAACACAATATCTGAAAATTGCTATAAAGCAAAGTGCAATGAAATAAACAAGATATGCTTTAGATCATTGGATAAATTTAAGACATATGGCATGAGATTTGATTTAAATATATTGTAAAATGATTACCATAGTAAGTTCAGCTAACATCCATCTTCTCATATAGATAGAATCAAGAGAAAAAAGAAAAAAAATCAGGAGAATAAAAGGAAAAAAATCTTTGTGCTGAGAACGCTTAGGAATTACTCTGTGAATAACTTTCCTATATATCATGCAACAGTGGTAGCTGCAGTCATCATACTGTACATTACATCCCTAGTCCCTATTTATCTTAATATTTGAATTTGTACCTTTGGACCACCTTCCTCCGATTCCCCCACCCCCACCATCTGCCTCTGGTAACCTCAAGCCTGATATTTATTTCTATGATTTGGGGTTTTTGTTTGTTTATTTGATTAGTTTAGCTTCTAAAGACAAGTGAGATCATACAGAGTAAGATAATACAGTATATTTCTTCATCTTATTTCACTTAGCATGAAGCCTTCAAGGTCTATCCATGTTGTTGCAAATGGTTGGATTTTGCTTTATTTTTTTTTAGCTAAGAAATATCCATATCTATATCATACATCATACATATATTATATATCTACATAGTAGATATATATATGATATGTATACATAACACATATTTATATTTAATATATAGTTTTTGTTACCCTTGCTTACACTAGTTAAGGGCTTGTTAATTTTATCTTCTTTTTTTTTTAAGATTTTATTTATTTATTCATGAGAGACACAGAGAGAGAGAGAGAGAGAGGCAGAGACACAGGCAGAGGGAGAAGCAGGCTCCATGCAGGGAGCCCAAGTGGGACTCCATCCCGGGACTCCAGGATCATGCCCTAGGCTGAAGGCAGATGCTAAACCACTGAGCCACCCAGAGATCCCCCTAATTATATCTTTTCAAATAACTGACCCTTAGTTTAGTTGATCTTTTCTATTCTCTATCTCATTTATTTCTGTTCTAACCTTTATTATTTCCTTCCTTCTGCTAACTTTGGCTCAGTTTGTTCGTCTTCTAGTTCCTTAGGGGGGTAGTTAGATTGTTTATTTAGGATCTTTCTTGCTTCTTAATGTAGATGTTTATTGTTGTGAACTTCCCTCTTAGAGATGCTTTTGCTATATCCACAAGTTCTAGTATACATTGTTGTTTGCTTCAAGAACCTTTTTCTACTTCTCCATTTATTTCTTCTATGATCCATTGGTTGTTCAGGAGAATGTTATTTAATCTCCACGTGTTGTGAATTTTCCAGTTTTCCTCATTAATTGATTTCTAGTTTCATGCCATTGTTGTCAGAGAGGATACTTGGTATAATTTCAATCTTCCTGAATTTGCTAACATGTCTTTTGTGGCCTAACACATGGTCTATCCAGAAACTATTCCATGTATGTTTGAGAAGAATGTGCATTCTGCTGTTATTGAATAGAATGTTCTCTATATGTCTGTTAAGTCCATTTGTTCTTTAGTATTGTTTAGATCCACTGTTTTCTTATGCTTGGCTTGAATGATCTGCCCATTTGTTAAGAGTGGGCTATTAGTGTCTCCAACTATTATTGTAGTAATATATATTCTTCCTTTGGGCTCTGTTCATTTTTGCTTTTTATATTTAGGTGCTCCAATGTTGGCCTGAAAATATTTATAATTGTGCTATCTTCTTGGTATATTAAGCATTGTACTATTATACAATGAATTTGTTTCTTTTTAACATTTTTAGTTTAAAGTCTATTTTGTCTGCTATGAACACAATTACTCTTGTTTTTTGTCGTTATTGCTGTTGTTATTATTTGCTAAAAATGGCTTTTTACATTCCTTCATTTTCAGTCTTTATGTGTCTTCAAGGCTGAAGTCAGGCAGCATATTTTTGGATCTTTGTTTTTATCCATTCAGCCATTTTGCTTTTCAATTGGTAAATTTAATCCATTTCCATTTAAAGTAATTATTGATAGGTAAGGATTTACTGTTGCCATTTTGTTCATTATTTTCTTCTAATTTTGAAGAGTCACTGTTCCTTGTTTCTTATCCTGCTGTGTTTTCTTAATGTTTTGTTGCCTTTTGATATCAGTATGTTTTGACTTCTGGATCATGTTTTTTTTATTAGGTTTCTAATTTTTTTTAGATTTTTAAGTTTAATTCCAATATTTTTATATTAGTTTCAGGTATACAATGTAGTGATTTAACGATTCTATATAATACTCAGTGTTCATCATGATAAGTGTACTCTTTAATCACTATCACCTCTTTCACTCATTCCCCCCTCCCACCTCCCCTCTGGTAACCATCAGTTTGTTTTCTACATTGAAGAGTCAGTTTCTTGGTTTGTCTCTCCTTCCCTTCTTTTCCCTTTGTTCATTTATTATGTTTCTTAAATTCTACATATGAGTGAAATCATATTCTTTGTGTTTCTCTGACTGATTTACTTTGCTTAGCATTATGTAGTGTAGCTCATATCTCTATCCATGTTACTGCAAATAGCATGATTTCATTCTTTTTTATAGCTGAATAATATCCCATTATATATGTTATATATTTAGTGTATATATATAAGATATATACATACATACATATGTATATATATAAATATATATATTACATATACAATATGAATATGTATATATTATATCTTCTTCTTTATCTATTTATCAGTTGATAGACAGTTGGGCTGCTTCCATAATTTGGTTCTTGTAAAGAATGCTGCAATAAACATGGGGTCCATGTATCCCTTTGAATTACTGTTTTGTACTTTGGGGGTATATACCGAGTAGTGTGACTCCTGGATCAAATAGTTCTATTTTAAATTTTTGAGGATACTTCATACTGTTTTCCAGAGTGCCTACACCTATTTGCTTTCCCACCAACAGTGCACAAGGGTTTCTTTTTTCCCACATCTTTGATAACACTTGTTTCCTGTGTTTTTTTTATTTTAGCCATTATGAGAGATATGAGGTGATATTTCATTATAGTTTCGATTTGTATTTTCCTGATGATGACTGATAAATGAATTTCAGCAATATTGTAGGTTACAAAATCAATGTACAGAAATCTGTTGCTTTCCATACACTAATAATGAAGCAGCAGAAACAGAGATTAAGGAAACAATTCAAAAAAATTCCATTTACAATTACACTAAAGATAATAACATACCTAGGAATAAACTTAGCCAAAGAGGTGAAAGACAGGTACTCTGAAACCTATAAAGCATTGATTAAGTAAATTGAAGATGATAAAATAAATAAATAAATAAATAATAATAAATTGAAGATGACACAAAGAAATGCAAAGACATTACATTTACGTGGATTAGAAGAATAAATATTATTAAAATGTCTATCCCATCCAAAGCCATCTACACATTTAATGTAATCCCTATCTAAACACCAACAGCATTTTCACAGAACTAAAACACATAATCCTAGACTTTGTATAGAATCACAAAAGGTCCCAAATAGCAAAAGCAATCTTGATAAAAAATAAAAAAAAAATGAAGATATCAGATTTTCAAACTTCAGATATATTATAAAGCAGTAGTAATCAAAACAGTATGGTACTGGCACGAAAATAGACACATAGATCAATGGAGCTCAGAATAGAGAGCCCAGAAATAAATTCACAATTACATGATCAATTAATGTTCAACAAAAGAGGAAATAATATGCAATGGGAAAAAGATACTCTTTTCAACAAATAATGTTAGGAAACTGAATAGCTCCACTGAAAAAAATAAAACTGGACCTCTTTCCTGTACCATACACAAAAATAAACTCAATGTAGATAGAGACCTAAATGTGAGACCTGAAACTATAAAAATCCTTGAAAAGAAACAATTTCTCTGACATCAGCTGTAGCAACATTTTTCTAGATAGGTCTCCTGAAGCAGGGAAATAAAATAAAAAATAAACTATTGGAACATACATCAAAATAAAAAGCTTCTGCACAGCAAAAGAAATAACAAAATTTTAAAAATTTACAAAATGGGTGAAGATATTTGCAAATGACATGTCTGATAAAGAGTTTTAGTATCCAAAATGTATAAAGAACTGATGCAACTCAACACTAAAAAACAATCCAACTAAGAATTGGACAGACGACATGAACAGACATTTCTCCGCAGACTTACAGATGACCAGCAGACACATGAAGAGATGCTCAACATCCCTTATCATGTTTTTGCATAATAACCATAGGATTCTCCCTTGTGGTTACCATGAGGCTTACATAGAATATTGTAAACTTATAACACCCTATTTTAAACTGATAACAACTTATTACCTTGTTATTTCTCCTTCCTCTCTCATTTTAGATTATTGCTGTTACATTTTACATGTTTTTATATTGTATATCTAATAACAATTATAATTATCGTTATTTTTAATTTTAAAAATAATTGTAAGTAAAATATATATGACTATTACCATATTGCAGAATCTAACTATAGCTATATATTTGCTCTTATTAGTGAAATTTACACTATTATTTTATGTTTTTATGATGCCAATTAGTGTATCATTTCTTGTAAGGCAAGTCTGTTGGTAAATAAACTCAGCTTTTGTTCATTCAAGTAAGTCTATATTCCTCTTTCATTTCTTTTTTTTTTTAAGATTTTGTTTATTTATTGATAGGGAGAGAGAACAGAGCAGAGGGAAGAGAGAAGCAAACTCTTTGCTAAGCAGAGAGCTCAATACGGGGCTCAATCCCACGACCCAGAGATCATGACCTCAGCCAAAGGCAGACACTTAATCAACTAAAACCACCCAGGTGCCCTTCCCTCTTTCATTTCTGCAAAACAGTTTCACTAGGTATAGAATTCTTGGCTGACCATTGTTTTCTTTCAGTATTGTGAATATATCACCCCATTCTCTCTTGGCTTGATGTTGAAAAGTATGGCAATAGTCTTATGGGGGTTCCCCTGTATGTAAGTTCTCTCTTTTCTCTTGATGCTCTTACAATTGCTTCTTTGTCTTGGATTTTTAACAATTTAATTATAATGTTAAATATACATTATAATTTTAGTGTAGCTCTATTATTATTTTAGTATAGCCCTTTTAGTGTAACCCTATTTGGATCTAAACTTTTTTAGGTCTTTTGGATTTCACTGGATATTCATTTCTTTCCTTAGGCTTGGAAAACTTTAGCCTTATTACTTTAAGTACTTTCTGTCTTTTTTTGTCTTGTGCCAAAATTCCCATAATGTGAATATTGTCTGTTTTCATTGTGTCCAATAATTCCCATAGACTTTTTCCTTTTAAAAAAAAATTCTTTCCCTGACTGATAATTTCCAGTATTCTATTCTCCAGGTCACTAATTCTTTCTTATGCATAGACAGATGTACTTTTGAATCTTTGTATTGAATTCTTCAGTTCAGTTATTGTATTTTTCAAATCTGGGATATTTTGTTTGTTTATTTTTGGGTTATGATGGTTCCTTTCTCTTTGCCAAATTTCTCATTTTATTCATACATTATTTTCCTAATTTTGTTTTGTTGTCTGTGTTTTATTGTAGTTTACTAAACTTCCTTAAGAGAATGATTCTGCGTTATTTCTCTGACAGTTCATATATCTCCATTTCTTTAGTATTAGTTGTCGGAGCTTTATTAATTTCCTTTGGTGGTGTTACATTTACTTGATTTTTTTTTATCCAAACAGTAGTGTTTGTTCATTTGCATAATTACACTCCTCTTTTAGATTTTACAGGCTTGTCTGACAGAGAGCATTCTTCACCACTCAGTTCAGTTTAGCTTTCTGGATGTGTCTGCTGGTAATGTCCTTCATTAAGCAGAGATTGTTATTATCTTCTATTTTTGGCTGAGGCAACTTTTTGAGGTATAAGGATGGGGATGCAGGGTACTAGTATCTGTGAACAATTGGATAGGACTACTGACTTATTTTTCTGCCCAAGTTAGGATCTAGGATATGCTGCACATTTTTCTGGATTCTTTAGTCAGGCTTACTGGATGATTGAGAATGACACTATATTCATTAGTAGATGGGGCTATGAATTAGGCCTTCCAGCAGGACTGGGCCTAAGGTTTGTACAGCTCATAGTTTGGGGATTTGAATCAGGTCAGTGTGTACTGAATTCTCTGGTCAGGTGAGGACCACCAGTTTTCCTCCGTAAATCGGTGATATCAGGCCCTGTGCACTCTGTTCCAGTGTCACTGTATATGGTGCTATTAAATGGGCTATACTGCTTCCCACATGCTCTGGTTAGCTCCTCCTTTAGACAGGCTGAGGGACATATTCAGCAAAGACTGGGGCTATCAGTTAATTTTTTTTCCTTGGCCACATGGGAGAAATAGCTCTAAAGCCTATAAAACTCTTTGTTGTCTTAACTCAAGCTGACCTATACTTCAAGTTCTTTGACTGAACAGGGCCACTGGCTTTGCTCTGCAAACTATTGATTCTTCCAGCCCATCTCTCAGTGCAAATGCTGCAGGGCTACATAGCTTCCAAGATCACCAGATCTTCTGGTCAGATATGGTCAGAAGACACTACCCAGGTGAGAATGTGATTCAGTTCCTTCCCTGGGTATGAATAAACTGGACTACAGAGGCAAAAAAACTCACTTAAGGATCTGAATTAGGCAGACCTCATTCCACCAAATTCTCAGAGTGCACACTCAACTTGGTTCCACAGTTGAGCAAAGCCACTGGTTGAGATGACTACTTGGGCATTGTAGATATGAACTGAGTCTGTCAAGATCCATCTCCTGGCTATGGAGAGCCCCTCTGCACCCTTCATCACAATAATATTCCTAGTAGTTGGGCCCTGCAGATGCCTCTGCTGCCCCCATTGTGTGACAGAGTAGAGTCTCCTACAAAATAATGGTGTTGGGGGGCAGGTTTCTTTTCCCACTGGAATAACTGGAGGCTCAGGGGAGACCTCTCCATGTGATGCTGTGCTGGCCTGGGGGAGAAGCAATTTTACCCTTCAGTGCAGTCTGGCTTAGACTCAGTGGTGCAAAGGATGCTTCAGCCTCACACCCCATGTCCTAGGAGTCTCTCAGTAGTGTATTGTTCTTAAATAGTTGTTATTTAGTCTTCTTGTAAGGGGAATGAAGTCAAGAGCAACTTATGTCATTATCTTGGTGACACCATTCCCAGGAAACTTGAAAGTAAAAGGAGACTACTGTTACCCTATCATAAAGTTATTTCAGTGGCAACTGGGTGGCTCAGCCAGTTAAGCATGTGACTTTTAATTTTGGCTCAGGTCATGATCTCAGGGTCCTGAGATTGAGCCCCAAATCAAAGTCCCTGCTCAGCAGGGAATCTGTTTGAAATTATCTCCCTCTCCCTCTTCCCCACCCCTGCTCTCTCTCTCTCCCTCTCTTTCTCTTTCTCTTTTTCTTTCTCTCTCTCTTTCTTTCTCTCTCAAATAAATAAATCTTCTTTTTTAAAGATCATTTCACTTACTGAGGTGCTATAAATTGCTTGGAGATTACTGATGACAGGTGCTATAGATAGTCTGAAGCACTGTAGTCATTCACTAATCTTTACTTTGATTATTTAAATAAGATTTAAGGGAGTGGTAAGATGAACCTAGGCTTTCCTGAGCCCTAAAATTCAACCAGATAAATATTAAGTCATACTGAATACCCAATAAATTTTGATCGAAGGACTGACAGAACAAATTGCACAAGTAGAGGGAGAAAGGAGACCAACCACATCATGGAAGGTAGGAGGTGTGGAGACATGATTTGGGGGAGAAAAAGATCAATGGGCCATGGTAATGAAGATAAGAAAGAGAAAGAGAGAGAGAGAGGAATGCAGAGGGAATTGCACAAGGAAAATACTTTCCCAAAGCAGTTGAGTAGGAAAACAAGTGGGCTGATGTGGGTGAGGTTTTGCAACTACCTAGGCTTAAAGACTGTAATTTTAGAGGTTGACAGACCATGGCTTGTGTGGAAGAAGGAGAACAGATAGCCTAGGGGCAGGCAGAGCCATCTTAGGATCTCCTGGGGTGCACTGGGAGAGACTGTTCCACCTTCTTGGAACAAATCTGGGGGAGGTGGCATTGCCTCTCTGGGGACAAAAAAGCCGGTGGGTGCCATTTCTCTCCCCTTCCCCTTAGTATAAACTAATCTCAGTAAGCAGCATAGCACCAATAATAGTGGCCTAAGCTACTTATGCCAAACCCTGCCCCTCTGAATTCTGCTAATGCTACTTTTCCCTGGCAAGTGTTCCTGAGAATCAGAGCAATGAGCCACTCCCCTGCAAGAACAGCACAAACCCCCCACATGCACCACATATTCTGCATATAGAGTTCTGTAAAGCATCAGCTCTATTGGAAATAGCATCAGGTTTCTTTTAGCAAGCAGATGAGAGCACACCTCATCAAAACTCACCACACTCTGGCCAAGGCCCAAACACTCCCCACTGCAGTCAAGGAGAAACTCTTAAAAGGACTACCTGAGGGAAAGAGCAGCCAAATTATAGGAGCAGAATACACATACACACCAGAGACATATCCTGAAGCACCAAGTGCTTAGTATATGAACTTGTCTTCATAAAGGCATTAATTACCTTCAGGAACAGGAAACATAATAGGCTTTCCTAACATAGAGGAGAGATAGTCCTACATAAAATACCAAGAAGGAGGAATCTACTCCCCAAAAAAGATAAAGAAAGGTCATGGCCAGGGATCTAACTGAAACAGATGTAAGTAATATGTTTGATCTGTAACTTCAAGCAACAATCATAAGGATACCACCTGGGCTTGAAAAAAGCATAGAAGACACCAGGGGGTCCCTCACCACAGAGATAAAATACCTAAAAACTAGTTAGGCCAAAATAAAAAATGCTATAACCAAGACACAAAACCAACTGGATCTAATGACCACAGGATGGAAGAAGCAGAGGAATGAATAAGTGACATAGAAGATATAATTATAGAATGAAACTGAAAAGAAGAGGGAAAGAAAAATATTGGATTATGAATGTAGACTTAGGAACTCAGCAACTCCATAAAGTGTAATAACATTTGTATCATAGCAGTTCCAGAAGAACAGAGGGGAAAAGGGGCAACAGGATTATTGAGGAAATTATAGCTGAAAACATCCCTAATCTGGGGAAAGAAACAGATATCCAAATCCAGGAGGCACAGAGAATTCCAGTCAAATCCACAAAAGCAGGCTAACACCAAGATGTATTGTAGTTAAAATTGCAAAATAGAGAGATAAAGAAAAAAAATCCTAAAAGCAGCAAGACAAAAGAGATCCCAAACTTGCAAGAGAAGACAAATAAGATCAGCAGCAGATGTCTCCACAGAAACTTGGCAGGCCAGGAGAAAGTAGCATAATATATTCAACATGCTGAATGGGAAAAATATGCAGCCAAGAATAGTCTATCCAGCAAGGCTGTCATTCAGAGTAGGAGAGAGAGTTTCCCAGACAAACAAAATTTAAAGAAATTTGTGATCACTAAACCAGTTCTGCAAGAAATATTAAAGGAGAGTTTTGAATTGGAGAGAAAGATCAAAAGTGACAAAAACTAGAAAGGAACAGAGAAAATCTCCAGAAACAGCAACTTTACAGGTAATACAATGGCACTAAATTCATATCTATCAATAATCACTCTGAATGTAAATAATAAATTAAATGCTTCAATCAAAAGATATAGGGTATCAAAATTAATTTTAAAAATAAGACCTATCTATATGCTGTCTACAACAGATTTATTTTAGACTTAAAGACACTTGCAGATTGAAAGTGAGGGGGTGGAGAAACATTTAGCATGCTTATGGACATCAAGAGCAAGCTGGAGTAGCCATCCTTAAACATAAAAACTAGCTTTTAAACCAATACTGGTAACAAAAGATGAAGAAGGACACTGTATCATAACAAAGGGGTCTATCCAACAAGAAGATATAACAATTGTAAATATTTTTGTCCTCAATGTAGAATTACCCAAACATATAAACCAATTAATAAAAACAAAAAAGAGCTCATTGATAATAGTACAATAACTATTATTAAAATTAATAACTAACTTTAACACCCTACTTACATCAATTGACAGATCATCTAAGCAGAAAGTCAACAAGGAAACAGTGGATTTCAGAGATGGCTTTTAAGATGCTGAGGAATGTTCCCTCTATCCCTACACTCTGAAGAGTTTTGATCAGGAATGGATGCTGTATTTTGTCAAATGCTTTCTCTGCATCTATTGAGAGGATCATATGACTTTTTTTCTCTTGTTGATATGATCTATCACGTTGATTGCTTTATGAGTGTTGAACCAGCTTGGCATCCCGGGGATAAAACCCACTTGGTCGTGGTGAATAATCTTCCTAATGTACTGTTGGATCCTATTGGCTAGTATCTTGTTGAAATTTTTTGCGTGTGTGTTCATAAGGGATATTGGTCTGTAATTCTCCTTTTTGGTGGGGTCTTTGTCTGGCTTTGGAATTAAGGTGATGCTGGCCTCATAAAACGAGTTTGGAAGTACTCCATCCCTTTCTATCTTTCAGAACAGCTTTAGTAGAATAGTTATTGTTTTTTCTTTGAACGTTTGATAAAATTCCCCTGGGGAGCCATCTGGCCCTGGACTTTTGTGTCTTGGGAGATTTCTGATGACTGTTTTAATTTTCTCCCTGATTATTGGCCTGTTGATGTTTTCTATTTCTTCCTGTTCCAGTTTTGGTAATTTGTGGTTTTCCAGAAATGCATCCATTTCTTCTAGATTGGCTGATTTACTGGCATATAGCTGCTCATAATATGTTTGTATTTGCTTGGTATTGGTTGTGATCTCTCCTTTTTCATTCATGATTTTATTAATTTGAGTCTTTTCTCCTTTGTTTTTAATAAGGCTGGCTAATGGTTTCTATCTTATTAATTCTTTCAAAGAGCCAACTCCTGGTTTATTGATCTGTTCCACAGTTCTTCTGGTCTCTATTTCATTGAGTTCTGCTTGAATCTTTATTAACTCTCTTCTTCTGCTTGGTGTAGGTTTTATTTACTGTTCTTTCTCCAGTTCCTTTAGGTGCGAGAGATTAGCTTGTGTATTTGAGTTTTTTCAAATTTTTTGAGGGATGCTTGTATTGTTATGTATTCCCCCCTTAGGACTGCTTTTGCTGTATGCCAAAGATTTTGAATGGTTGTATCTTCATTTTCATTAGTGTCTATAAATCTTTTTAGTTCTTCTTTAATTTCCTGGTTGATCCTTTCATCTTTAAAAATGGATTAAAGACCTAAATGTGAGACCTAAAACCATAAAAATCCTAGAAGAGAACACAGGCAATAATCTCTTTGACATCAGCTTAGCATATATTTTTCTAGATATGTCTCCTGAGATGAGGGAAACAAAAGCAAAAATAAACTATTGGGACTACATTAAAATTAAAAGCTTCTGAACAGTGAAGGGAACAATCAACAAAACTAAAATTCAACCTACTGAATGGGAGAAGGCATTTGAAAATGACATATCCAATACAGAATTAATATCCAAAATATATAAAGAACTTACAAAACTTAACCCCCCAAAAATAAATCATGCAAATTTTAAATAAATCATGTTGAAGACATTAACAGTTATCCAAAGAAGATATCCAGTTGGCCAATACCCACATGAAAAAATGCCCAACAGTACTCATTATCAGGGAAATACAAATCAAAACTGCAATGAAATATCACCTCACACCTGTCAGTATGACTAAAATAAAAAACATAAGAAACCAGTGTTGACAAGTATGTATAGAAATTGCAAACTGGTGCAGCCACTGCAGAAAATAGTATGGAGGTTCCTCAAAAAGTTAAAAATAGAACTACCCTATGCAGAAAACATATATAGAAAACATATTTCATAATGCTGAATATCTCAGGAATTATGTAATGAGAGATAAGTTGAAGTAAACACATACTTTTTATATAATATATAGCCTCTGTCTCACAGAATCATAGCCCATTTTCCTGAAAATCTTTCCAAATTAATGACTAGCAATTTACTATTACATATTATATGTTATCATAATATAAGATGTAACATACCAATATAAGAATATATTGCATAGGGGATCCCTGGTGGCACAGTGGTTTAGCGCCTGCCTTTGGCCCAGGGCGCGATCCTGGAGACCCGGGATTGAATCCCACGTCGGGCTTCTGGTGCATGGAGCCTGCTTCTCCCTCCGCCTGTGTCTCTGCCTCTCTCTCTCTCTCTCTCTGTGTGACTATCATAAATAAATAAAAAATTAAAAAAATATTTAAAGAATATATTGCATAATATGTAATATATATTATATATAGCATATAACATATATTATATATAACATGACGTATATTATATATAAAATATAACATATATTACATATTATGCAATATATTCCTATTTGGTATATATTAATAAATACATTATTTGTGTACTTTTATTGTGTTTATATAGTACACATTTGAAATTACACAGTTATTCCAAAAATTCCAGCAGTAATAATGTTAGACATCAATTTTATAATATTAAATTACTTTTTGTGTTTTTATACTTGAAACTCATTTCAGGGAATATATAAATTTCTTGCAGTTGTAATTTTCCAAAACTCTGTAAAATTGTGTTTAACTGAACATCCTATATCAAATTCCATTTAGTGAGGATTTTATGGAAATTGTACTATGTTCTGGGGATTATGCTGAGGAACTTTTTTTACTTTATCTCATTTAACCATTAAAACAAACTTTTCAGTTAGTGAATATTTTCTTTTCTTTTTTTTATTTCAGTTCAGGAAGCTAAGTGTTGACATGTTTAAAAAGTTTTCAAAGGTTGCACACCATGTAAGTAGGAGTATTAGGGAGTTGAAAACAAGCATTCTGACCGAGTTATGCTTTAATTCCCAAGTTATAGTATTCCTGTTATATAGCTTATTATTTCAAAATGCACAGTAATATTTGTGCCATTAAAAGGAAAACTTATGACTTGGAATTTATATTTTTAATATTTTTAGGACATTTGATTAGTTTACATGTCTGTGCATAAAATTTTCATGCATTTATTGCAATTATTGATGAGTTAGAAATTGAAGAATTTACTTTTTATTTACTTTGTGTTGTATAGGAATAAAAATATATTTATGAAGTTGTTCATCTCTTAGAAAAGTCCAAAGATACAGGTTCAAAAATTTATATAATTTTGAATTCAACATTAATGTGACCTCTATGCCTCAGTGAAAAACCTCTAATTACTATTAAACAATGGGCCCTCGTATAAGACAGAAAAATCTGAATAGCCAGAGTATGAATCTTCTTCAGTAAAATGGAGAGCTTTTGTCATTTAAGCAGTTCATAAGATCAGTTTAACCTCCCCAGACATGAGTGTGTATTTATAATTTAGATACTTAATTACTTCTAGTCAGGAGGGAGGCTTAAACATTTCTGTCCCTGACTTTCTGTTTGCTAAAGAAAGAGATCTCATTATTATAGTCTATCCTGGAGAGACTTGGGGAGAGAATCAGAAGGGAGTATGGAATTGAATAGCAGCAAAGGGAGGGAAAAAAAAAAAAAAAACTTTGACACAGTCTTATTTTTCAATACTTCCATTGATAGAAATTTCTGGTTTCTGTTGCACAGCAGATCCTATTATACAAATTCTCCATAGTCCGAAACAGATTTTGTGAACTATTATGCTTCAAGTATATATGGCATGAAAAGGCCCATTGTGACATCTGAAATATCTAGCATTCCCTTCCACTTGTAATTACTTGTTAAAGGTACACTTTATCCATTAAGCCAGAAAGGATCTAAGGGAAACCAATTTAGAAAATCTTAAAATAGAGTTTAATAATAAGAGTTTATTATTAAACTCTATTTTAAGACAGATGCAGTGAGCAGAATTTCTAATCTTTTAAAAATAATATTATTAAGCACTATTCTGTTATTTTAATTAATCTTCCTAACACTGTTTACATATTTTTTTCAGAACTCTCGAAGCTAGTAAATGAAAGATTTTTGGACTTCTTATTCCAAATTCCAAATTATTCTCCTTTCTTATGACAGATTCAAGATTTTTTCTTAGTTGTAATATGAGCAAAGGATCTATATCTGAAATCTTAAGAGTTTTTCTTCTCTTTTTCAAGAATTTTTTAGATGTGTGCAAATACGTTTTTACACACACAAAAATAGACATAAAGTATAAGCACTGCTTAGAAACCTACATCAGTCATTTTACACTACCAGACCTCTTTCTGTAAAAATACATCAAAAGCAATACTTCTTTTGTAAGAAATACATAACATTTTATTTTATGGATATTTCTTAGTGTATGTGACCAGTCCCCTACTGAGGGAAGAAGATTGTTTGCAGGTGTAGCTTTAAGTCTTAGTTTGATTTTCTGACCCAAGTTCATCACAGCTGTAGCCTCTTAGCCTTTTAGCTCTATCTGGAAAGAAACATTTTCTAGGACACTGGTGTTAAATGAAGGGTCCAACTCTTTTTCTGTCCTAACCCCTTGCCTCTTTCCTGATAAGTTAAAGAGCAGCCAGTATTCAGATGACAAACAATATTGATTTACTCATACACCATGTCTCTGCCTCTTATCTAAGTGTCCAGCTCAGATTTCTTTGAGACTGTTTTCCATTCGCATTTATTTTTTTTTTTTAAAGATTGTATTCATTTGAGAGACGGAGAGCAAGCATTAGGAGGGGCAGAAAGAGAGGTAAAAGCAGACTCCTCACTGAGCAGAGAGCCCGATACTTGCCCAAGCCCAGGATCCCAGGTTCATGACCTGAGTGGAAATCAAGAGTCAGACACTTAACAGACTGAGCCTTCCAGGCGCCCCTTCCATTCCCATTTAAATGAAAAATTTACCAGTATCTTCCTCTTTTCTCCCTCATCTTCTTCTTGTCCTATCTACTTATCTATATCCAACAATATGATTTGTTTCATTTGAAAGATATTCCTCGGATTGTTTCTTTCTTTCTCTCTCTTTTATTTTTTAAAAAAAATATTTTATTTATTTATTAATGAAAGACACAGAGAGGGAGGCAAAGACACAGGCAGAGGGAGAAGCAGGCTTCCTATGGGGAGCCCAACGCAGGACTCAATTCCAGGACCCTGGGTTCACAACCTGAAGTGAAGGTAGATGCTCAACCACTGAGCCACCTAGGCCTCACTTTCCCCTTTCTTTTAAAATCAGGGATTAAACGGAGTATCTTGTGACTGAAAATTTGTATCTGTTGGTTCCTAAGGCAATGATTATTTTACAAAAATATACTAAAAACTACTTCTAGTAAAGAACTTGAAGTTGTAAAAATCTTGATATTTGTACTAAAATTATTTGTTACAAGGTCTATGTCCTCCAGAATAGAACGTACTAAAATTAGTATACTGGAACACTTAGATCTTTTAACCTAGAAAAAAAAATTGTGATTACCATTAGATTTTGGCTATATATACAATAAAAGATGAAAAGAGTATACATAGTGATGGATGAAAAGAAATTAGAACTTCATTTTTTAATGCAAGCTTTCACTAATGAATATAGATTTTTAATTGAGTTTAATACAGTATGTAACTGAAAATGAGACTTGTACAACCTCTGGTCTTAGAAACAACCTTGAACCCAGAAGTAAAAGATAAAAAGGCATCTGGCCACCCATGAACATAGTTGCTAAAGACCCTAAGCACTTGCCTTCAGCTTACTATACTGAAAGTTCTATACAACAAAGTTAAGTCTCTTCATAGGCCTGATCCAATTTAGTATTGGTAGTAATAGTTCATGAGACCTATAATTGCTGAATGAAGACTCATAGAAGGGAGTGAAAGTATAAAAGCAAAAGCTCCTGAGGCCATCACTTCATTCCAGTCCAGTCCTATAATCAGTTACCCTATTGGGAATTTAAAAAAATCAGAATATTAAATTAACTTTACCAAGAGGTAAAGTATGTCTTGAAAGAATTTCTGCTACATACAGTTAAAATACCAAAAAACTACTAGCACTTAAAAGAATTTAGTATATACAAAATGCTTGCACTGTAAAATACTATATGAAAAGACGTTGACTAACTTTAAAAATAGTCATTATAAATACCAAAATTGTTAAGTTACTGAATAAAAGCATCTGGAAAAACCACTGCTATGGTTCATAGCATTTTCAAATAATAGTTGATGGGGCTGCCTGGGTGGCTCAGCGGTTTAGTGCCACCTTCCGCCCAGAGCGTGATCCTGGATCCTGGAAACTCTGGATCCTGGAGACCCGGGATCGAGTCCCACATTGGATCCCTGTGTGGGGCCTGCTACTCCCTCTGCCTGTGTCTCTGCATCTCTCTCTCTCTCTCTCTGTCTCTCATGAATAAATAAATTAAATCTTTTTAAAAAAATAACTGATAAACTGTGATATGCATGAATACTTGTAAATAAAAGGTGGTATCCTGTTTGCTCACCATAATTTGTTATATATTCAACTCAGCTCCTGTCTTTTGCATCATATTAAGGACTCACTTATCTGCACTGAGGCAACCACCCTGTGACTCATTCTATCTCCCCCAGAATTTTCTCACTTACCTTTAGGGTCTAGGCATTATGGTCCATTATTTCACCATTATTTTGTATGGTGTATATTCTGATTCTGTTCCTCTATTTGCTTTTTTTCCTTTCTTGTTTTATTTGAATATATCTAATATTGTAATTAATTTATTGCCTTTCTAGCTCTAACCCTTTGTAATTCTTTCAGTGTTTCCTCTAGGGATTATAATATGCATGCCTAAATTATCAGTTTACTTAGAGTTAATAATTTACCCTTTGAGTAAAATATTATTTACTATATTATTATTATTATTATTATTATTATTATTATTATTGACCTACCTGATTATTAGGTCATGTAACCACTCCTATTGACTTTTATTTATACTAGTCATTTATATTACATATGCAGAAAATAAATATACCAGATAAGAATTTTCTTTAACCAGTTATGCATATTGTAAAGAAACCTAAAGTAGAATAATAGTTTTTATGTCTACTCAGATGTCTATTATTTCTGTTGCTCTTCCTTCACCCCTAAAGATTCAAATTTCTCTCTGATATTTTCTCCCTTTAGTCTAAGGAACTTCCTTAGTATCTCTTTTATATTAGGTCAATTGGAAAAAAATACTTTTGATTTTTCTTCAACTGAGAATGTTTTTATTTTTCCTTTATTTCTGAAAGATATTTATGTTGGGTATAGAATTTTGGTATGATGGTCCTTTTCCTTCAGTGTTTTAAAGATATTGACTGTTCCAGTGTCTTCTGGCTGTCTTTAGTGTTTGGTGAGAAATTCATGGTCAGTCAAATAATGTTTTCTTTCCCAGAAAATTAAGAATAATATAAATATAACATAAACATAAATATAAGCTTTTTGGAGAAGTGCAATTGGAGTTCAATTAGTAAGAAAGGGCAAAAATGGATATAGGGCAAGTAATAATTTTAGCCTTATTTTACATAATTTAAATATAATAAGTATCAGAAAAAGTCCTGGGAAAGAATCCATGTGCTCCAGAATTTCACAGTCTATAGAAATGTTAGTTCTTAGTTTCTTTCATGTTTTCATAAATCATAGAACTGGTAATAGGACTCCAGAGATTGTGAAAACCAAATGTTTGTTGATCATTAGGTAAGGAAATGGAGATCCACAGTGACTTTGGATCAGCCAACCTCTCAGAGTCTGAGCTAGAAAAAGAACACCATCTCCTCTTCCAAGTCAAGTGATATATCCAGAAACCATACTTTATTTGAAAAATCAGTGCATTTTCAGTCTTAGAACACAAATATGCTTTCTGAGGTAGGAGATAATTTGGAAGGTGTTGTTCTTATTACACTGTCCATGAGCTTTTCCTGAAGTCTTTTCCCTTTTAAAAAAAATTATTACATAATAAAGGAACACTAAAAGTTGACTAACTGCTCTAAATGGCGGTATAAACAGATAATTTCATTTCAAAGGAGGGAGTGGTGGGCATGCTTGCATATCATATGGTTACATATATTAAGTATTTTGTCAATAATGGAAGGCATAATTAGCATTTTTAAGAGCTATAAAAAGGATAATATAACAGCACTTACATTTTAAGTAGTATTTTATGTTTTGTATATTTTATATATGTAGGCAAGTATAACAAAATTAATGGAACACTAAAAACTAAAATCATATGTTTAACTTAAGATTTCTGTTTAGGATTGATTAGCAGAAAAACATTATATGAGATGGGGGTGTAAGCTGGCATTATACTATGTGGGTGAAAATTCCATTTATAGGGCAGCCTGGGTGGCTCAGCAGTTTAGCGCTGCCTTCAGGCTGGGGTGTGATCCTGGAGACCTGGGATCCAGTCCCAAGTCAGGCTCCCTGCGTGGAAGACTGCTTCTCTCTCTGTCTGTGTCTCTGCCTCTCTCTTTCTGTGTCTCTCATGAATAAATAAATAAAATCTTTTTAAAAAATTCCATTTATGCCTTTAGGAGATGTAAACTTTACACTGGAGAAAAACTAAGCGCTCTTGGTTTCCATGCTTCCCATTGAAGAAGTTTATCATGTATGCACATGCTTTTGTGTTGTGAATTATTTTTGTGATCTTACTCCTGTGTAACAATCTCAAAGATTAGTGGTTGAAAACATTATTTATTATCTCACAGTTTCTGTGGGTCATGAATGCTGCTTACTTAGGTCCTTGAATTCTCATACGTTTGCTGTCATCCCAAGGCTCAACTGGGAGCAATCGCTTCTTAGCTCATTCATATGGCTATTGGCAGGATTCAGTTCCTTTTTGGCTGTTCTAAGGCTTCAGTTGCTGATTGTTGGCCAGAGGACTTCTTCAGTTGCTTGCCATGTGTGCCTCTCCATGGAGCATTACATAACATGGCAGCTTAATTTATCAGAGAAAGTAAGCGGGAAAACAAGAGAGTGCCAACAAGATAGAGAATGCCAGCAGGACTAAAGGCAAAAATCATATGTCACTTAATCATAGAAGTGACAGCCCAGGGGTACATGGGTGGCTCAGTCAGTTAAGCTTCTGCCCTCTCAGCTCAGGTCATGATCCTGGGTCCTGAGATGGAGCCCTGCATTGGGCTCCCTGCTCAGGGGGGAGTCTGCTTCTCCCTCTACTTGTGCTTTCTCTCTAAAATAAATAAATAAAATATTTTTAAAAAAGTAAGAAGAACAGGGAGTGACAGCCCATCACTTTGACCTTATTCTATTCATTAGAAAGAGATCTCTAGGTCCAGCCTACACTCAAGGAGAGGGATTACACAAGGGTGTGACTATCAAGAAACAGATATCATTGGACTCCATCTCAGAAACTACCACAGGATTAAATGATATTATTTTGGCAGGTACCATGTGTTGTAGGCAATTGGATGCATCAGGGAAAAAAAACTAAACAAATTCCCTGCCCACAAGGGAGAAAAAAGACAGAGATAATGAATGATAAAATAAGTCATTAAATTAGATAATACATAAGAAAATGGTGTATGTTATGGAAACAAACAAATAAACATTAAAGAAAATTGGAAGAGTCTGAAGGGCAGATGGGGAGCTGGGGATAAGTCATGGTCTTAAAAATGTTATTTATTGAGAGGGTAAGATTCAAGCAAAGACTTGATGGAGGTGAAACATTTAATAAAATGAGTGTCTGGAGAAGAAGAAAAACTGGGGTAAAGGCAGGAAGATGGGAATGTGTCTGATCTATCTGTGAAACATCAAAGAAACCTGTGTTGCAGAACCAAAGAAGAGGAAAAATCTTAGGAGAAATATCCAGGACTGTTTATGTGAGGCACTGTCAGTGATTCAGAGGACTTGGACTTTGGTTTCAAGTGAAGGAGGAAGCAACCATAGGGTTTTGAACAGAGGATTGATACATTACAACTTACATGACATGACTTACATGACAACTTACATTTTTAAAAGACCATTAAGATTCCTGAATTTATATATGTTATTAGGGTGGGGATGGTTGGAGAAAGGAGGTAAACTAAGAAGATATAGAAGAACTCTAAGAAGATGTGATTGCTTATTAATAGGGCACAATGTAGCAATGACAAGATTAAGAACTGGCTGTATTATGAAAAAAACATTTAAAATGGAGTCAAGAGGATTTTATGATAGGCAAAATGTGAAGTATGAGGAAAAGATAGGATCAAAGATGATTTCAAAGTTTTTTGGAATTGAAGGTTCTTGGACAGAAAAATTACCAGGGTGGAGTTATCATTAGCTATCATGAAGAAGGTTGTGTTGTAGATTTTATTTTGGAGTAGAAGGATTCAGAAGTTAGTTGTGCATGTGTGTGTGTGTGGGGGGGGGGGGTACGTGTGTGTGTGTTTGTGTATGTAGCGGAGGTGCCGGGTAGACAGCAGGGTATATTTTGAGTTAAGAAAATAATTTTTAACTGTGTATAAACATTTGGAACATGCCACGGTGTAACTAGAAAATAGGAGTTAGCATAGCTAGGTTACATGGGGCTTCAAGGAATGATGGGAAATACCATCTGTAGCTCCATGAATGAATTTAGGGAGAATTACCATGCTTTTGGATCAGCTTAAAAAACCCTAGCCACAGCAAAGTCTTGTTGGTTTTCTAAAATATAAATATAATATATTAAATATATTGATGTATTATATGCCATGTAGCAAATTTATGTAAATATCTGCAGATTCATAAAATCTGGAACTTGTAGAAACAACTTTCTACTTAGAAACTTGTAGAAATAAAGAGAAATTATATGAGTATCCAAATATTTAGCATCATGTAGAAATAAAAGTATTTTTCAATAGAAAGAGCACCAGACATAAATATAGAAAACCCAGAGTTAATCATCTTCATGTCCATCATTTACTACCTACTTGCCTTATGGTAAATTAATTACCTAACTTTTGTTAGCCTTGAATTTTCACCTGAAATATAAAGTTAATTACCATTAACTACTGGGTATCTCAAAGAGTTGCTAGATAATGCAACAAAATATTGTGAATATCAAAGCATTTTATATACTACAGTGCATTATGTAAATAAAATGTATCATTTCTGTCTGAATAGTGAACTCAGTCTAACTTCAGTCATAAATTTGTTTGCCAAAAGTGAAATGATATTAGTATTCAATAAATAATTGATTTTCTTTAGATAACAGAGGAATAATATTTATGTGAATTTTAGTTTATTTTAATATCTTTACAGATACACTCTTTTTGTAGGGAATTGAACTGAATAAACAAGTAAGTACTTATTTGGAAAAAAGCTGAATATATTTAGGTGGATAGGGTTATTTTGCTCTTGTAAATTTTGGAGGATCTGATCTTAAGGAGCTTATTTTCATAAACATTTTCTCCAAGAACATCTGCAGAAATTTGAATGTACAATCATCAAAGTGAAATTTTAGTGCAGATGAATTAGGTATATATTGAGAGTATAGATGGTTATTTGAAACACCGATGTTACAATCAAATATAAGCAGGTGCACATGTTTCAGTGATCATGCCTTCCATATTCAGTGATTTCAGTATAAAATCATTTTAAGAAGTACAGATGCAATTTTGTCTATTCCCATTGCTTATTCTTTCTCACTGAAATCCTGCAAAATGATTCTTTAATGTTTTAAGTAAACAATTTTCCTGTGACTTTAGAGACTTTCATTAGATTAGCAGAAGACTGAGCAGCAGTCCTGTATGATATTCTATGTGGTTAAACTGCCCCATATTCTCCAAATTACTGGTAAACTTTGCTTGAAATCATCAATGAGGTATCAAGGAAAAAATTATGTAAAGCTACTTCCCAAGTCGTACTGTCTCTTACAGTATGGCAACACCTGTGAAGAAACAAGATGTTGAAAAAACTTAAAAAGTGCCCAGAGAGAAGGCTGGCTCAATTAAAAACTCATTAACTCTGTGGTGCTGCTTTCTTAAGTAACAGCAATATTTCTGAAGTAACATAAGGAACTGGGTATAACTAGTGAATCACAAGAAAGATTATAATGTATTGATTTAAAAAGAGCATTTTTAGTATGCATTTTAAAACTTAAAATTTGCATTCTTTTCTATCTATCCATGTCTGAAGACCTTATCCCCAGTAGATACCAGTACAGAAAAAAAATTAGCCAAGTTAGGGAGTATTTTACTTAACACAGAGAGAAAGGGTATGATAGTTTTCTTTTTTACTATATTCATTAAACACCTAATTATTGTTTGTCATTTTGCTGCACGTGGTGAATATTAAGCAAGAAATTGAAACAAAGTAAGATGAACCTAAAAAATAAAACTATAAATGAAGAAATTTCAGGTGAATCTAACTTAATTTATAGGCCAGGGAAGATATGCCTAAAAAATTGATCTTTAAGTCAGGTCCTGATGGATGAATAGGAGCTTGCAAAGAGAAAGACTAAAAAGGAAATTAAGGATGAAGTGTCCTCGGTGAGGGCAAGAGCGTTTGGAAAAGACTAGAGACAAGGGAAATTCCAGATACATGCCAGGAACTATAGAAAATTGAATAGAACTTGGACCTCATGCAAAATTGCTCACAAATATGACAGAAATCATTAACTCCTGGCAAGACAGCACACGAGATAAGCTCCCAAGCAAAATACTAAGACTGATGTAAAATTTCATTATATGAAAAGATCTTTTTATTTTTTCAAATGATTGCTGACTCTTGTGGGTTTTTTTTTTAATTCTTTGACTTCTTTTTTAGCTATTTTGATGGAAAATATATAGTGAATGTATGAATAAGTTAATTTCTTCTCTGTTGTCCACATACAAAAAAGGGCAGAGTGTCTCAGCTGGACTCCAGACTTAAGCTGTATTGCCAATTTATTGCAACTACCAGAATTGCAGACCTAGATCTTGGATCTACGAAAATACCACAGACCCAGTCACTGCAAATAGAGGTGCTCCAAATGTTCCATATGTTGGTATTTTCTATCGTCTCATTGTCTCTACCAAATCGTGATCTTATCTTGAAGGCAGGGACCATGTCTCATTCATCTTTATAAGCATCTTGATACTAAGGACATTGTCTGAAATAACAGGTGCTCAGTAAATATTTGTTGAATGAATTACTTCATTTTTTTAAGTTTGAAAAATTCTTATGAGTAGATTCTCACAGCAAATTTCCTCATGTAGAAAACCTATTGCTAAAGACACATTATGTTTAATATATTCCAGAAAGTCACAAGCCCATTTTATAGTGAACTAAACTTCTGTTATATCAAGGAATGCATGCAATATCAGTTATTTTAATGCCCATATTAGTTTAAACCGAGCCTTTCACCATCTGTTCCAACTCTTAACTGTGAATGCAAAAGAACACATTTCCTTATTACATTTGTAAAATGTAATATATAAATGATTTAAATACAGTTATATACTCATGAAGTAATGCTGCATGCAGCTGGTATGGGGCTCCCTTATGTTACAAACAGAAATACTAAAGGAGAGTGCTTGCTTATCCCTGACACAGAGTTTCATGCTGTATGACTTTTTGTAATGCGCTGGAAGGTCAAGTCTTTACCCTAGCACAAAATTGATTTCTCAGTAATGCATTCCATTTATAAATTATAATTCCTCCCATCCCTATTTTGTTAAACCATCTGTTCAGGAGTGCATTTTAATTTCTCTAAGAAATTTATAAAATTCTATGAAGTCCTGAAATAATGAACGTTAGTGTCCCTATTGGAATTCTGAGGGCACTACACGAGCCTTTATTGATTTTGCCATGGATTCCTTGCATTGAGACATAAAGGCTCACCAAAAGAATTATTTACCGAGACCAGTTAAGTCAAGTCATCCATATAATCATTGGCAAGAAGACATTTTAAAATTGAACAAACATGCTTAATTTGGCCTACCTATATTGTGGAACTTACTGCAAAAGTAATAAAAAAGAAAAATAAAATGTGTACTCTAGTACTGTTGGTCATATCTACAACCGTTCATCATGATAAACACATGAATCGCTTTGAGACCTACTATTTTCCAGAGAGCTATTTTCATGGAGAGGACATGAAGCATAATAAATATTTAACTTTTATATTTTAAAGTGGATAAAAAATGAGAATTGCCAGGAGAAAATGTGCCAAGATTTAAAACTCATCATGAGACCTAATTGTATCGGCGTATAATTAAGAATGTATGCTATTTCTGCCCTGGCCTGGTTTAATATTGACATTTGGTAATTTTTTTTTAATGCAAGGAGAAAACATTTAACAGTTTAACTGCTGTGAATAGACACGTGACTCTGGAACTCTCTATTTACAAAATACATTTCTCAGAGAAGCAAAGCCTAACAGGCTATACTTTTACTTACCTCTGAGTTAATTTCAGATTTATGGATTTTCTTTAATATGCTATTCTCTGTTATTAAAGATAAAGCTTATTCATATAAGCACACACACATACTTCTGGTTATGTGGCAAAAATGTTATAAGACCATATAAGTAGTTCAGGAAAAAAGCCATAGAAATTCTACCAGAAGAACCATTAAATATAAAGTTTAAATGTGATATTCAAAAGGTGTTGTCTTCCATTTAGGTTTTAAACATGACGATATACCTACTTACCTACCACAATGTCAGTGGAGTTTTGCTCTTTCCAGTTTCCATTATCATAACCCTAAAAATGTTCATCTACTGAATTAGGCAGCATAGATTCGATATAGGGTAGAATTTGCCTGGTCTCTGGCTGGGACTCTTGCATAGGAGGTTGAAGTATTTAGAGACTAGTTGTATTTCATACAAACTCAGCTGCTCAAGATGTTTGATGTTTTGATAATTTGAGTTACAAGTCTTCAAAATCAGTATAATGTCAATATCTCACTAAATAAAGATGTGTGAACACCATAATATATAGGGAATAAACATTTGAAAATAGGAAGCTATTGAAGATGTAATACAATAAAACATATAATAACACAGTGGGCATAATGTATTAAATTGTTAATCTCTCTAAGACTCAGTCTCCTTTTTTTTTTTTTTTTTTTCCTGAAGTGAGAGGAGAGGAGGGAATAGAAGGAAAGGAGACTTATTTCTGTGGATGAGGTGTGGATGATACTTCTGGAGTTAGATTTACTCAGACCCAGGATCCATGTGGAAATACACACACACACATCAAAGCCTATGGGGGATTTTCATATGGGGGCTTGGTGGCTTCTTCAACATGATTGGAGATTTCACTTTCTGTGACTATATGAGTGAGGTCCTCATTTTCTTGCCAGCTGTTGTCCAGAGATTCTTTCAGCTTCTAGAGGTTGCCTGCAGTTGCTTTCCATGGCCCTTTACAGCATGGCTATTTGCTTTCTCTAGAAAACCAGCAGGGAGTCTCTCTGACATTCTCCTTTCTTTAAAAGATCATTTGATTAAGCTAGACCCACCTAGTATAATCTCCCTTTTGATTAACTCAAAATCAACTAATTTGTAATCTAATCACAGAAGTGAAACTCTCAACATAGTCCTAGATTCTGCTCACACTCAGGGGAAGGCAATTGTAGAGTATGTCACAGGTACAGGAATCTTAGGAACTATTTTTAAAACTTGCCTATCACACTAATGATAACATGAGGCTATCATCAATATTTTCTCTTTAATCCTTATTTCATTCTTTTAAAAGTTCTATTTTGGATATGAATTATGATATACATAGTCCGTTAACATAGTAACACTTTTTTTGAAGTAACCAGGGCTGGGTTTTATTTTATTTTTTCCAGTTTTATTGAGATATAATTGACATATCACATTAAGTCCAAAATGTACACTAATGATTTGATATATGTACATATTGCAAAATGATCACCACAGTAGATTTAGTTAACATCCATCAGCTCCCATGGTCACAACATTTTTTAGTAATATTAATATGGTTCGTAAATATGTGCATATTTTGGGATAGGCTTACAAGATTTATTCATATTAGGCCTCTTCTTTAAGAATTGAGTATAGTGCTGAGGTTGTGGTGATGTGTGAAAAACTTATTTTTAGAAAACTAAAAATCAAGGCATTGGAAATAGCATCTGAAATTTACCTCATTCTTTGCATTAGTATCTCTAAAACTGGAGTCAAAGTCAAATAGCCTGGTTTGGGTGTGCATACATTCCAAAAGTATCCTACACATTTCAAAGGCTTTCATAAGTAGCTCCCACGAAAAGAGAAAAAAAATGCCTGTTAGAAAATTAACAGTATTGTGAGATAATCAATTTTTCCACTGTTTATTTACATTTTAACCTATCAGAAAGTTGATATTCATTCCATGTGTATAGATCATACCTATTAATGGTTTTTCCACACTCTTAATTGTGGCTTTCTAGAACTGAGGAGTAGATTAAAGGTGTGTGTCATCACCTCATGCAATGACAAACACACAATGTGTAATGATAGATAATTGTTTTCTTTATTTCTGTTTCTTACCTCCAGATGGAGACTTATGACTATCCTTGAGTGTATATAAATATTAACTACAAATATGTATATGGTTGTATACCATGTATATGGTATAATAGCATGGTTAAAAGAGATTCACAATGATACCATATTCTGAACTGGGAAACTGTAGGAACCAGAAATTACTCATAAAAAGGCCAGTTACATTTCTGGTACCTTTCAGGGACGGAATGTCAAATTATAAGGTCTACCTGGCAATCGAGGTATTGAAGACCATAAAAATCTGGATGAGGAGTGAAATAAACACTTAAAATGAGAATATGTTAGTTTTACAACCTGTAATGATTTTAAGTATTTTTGAAGGTGTTCATACCTGGTGTCCTAAAATGAATCTAAAGTAGCTGCTAAAATACTTCAGGTAGCTAATCACACATTGTTCACCTGATAATATTCGACTCAGAGATTTAGTAGTTATTTGTGTGTGTGTGTGTGTTTGCTGTTGGTAGTATTTTTTAAAATTTTTATTTTGTATTAACAATTTTAAAAATCTAGTCTATGATTTTCTGACTTTAAATTTTGAACTTTAAAAAATTTTCAATTTAAAAACAAACTTTAAAAAAGTGTTTAATGACAGTAGATATTCACATGGGTTATTGGACACTGACATACATGAAATGAGGGGGAAGAAAAATCTGTGATTTTATTTATTATTATTGCATTTTTGTTTTTAACAAGGTTCTGCTAAAGCAATATGTTTTGATTTTCCTAGAGATACCATTATTCTTTTAGTGGATGAAAATAGCAATTGCTGACAGCTTCATCATCAAGTATAGCCTCTAGAGTCTAAAATCTGTGACCAGAAGTCTCTCTTGCTGAATAAATTAACATGCTATTTTCTTTTCCTTTAAAAACTAAGATGACATTTCAGCTAAACTGTATTGAAAATAGCTTACCAAATAAAAAAAAAAAACTCCAACATATATATTCTTTATATCATGAGCTAAAAGCAAATGGACAGCAATAAACCAGGAATAACATCTTTCCGCCAGGTTACGGCATGGCTTAGCCTAAGTGAATCTATTCATAAGTAAAATCAGAACTTTCATTGAGACAGTGAGAAAAATCTATTATTTTAAATGATCATTTTAATCCTGGCTTTTATGCATTTTTCTAACAGGTCAATAGGATTAAGTATTAATTTTCATGTTGCTTTCCATTAATTCTCCGTGTTATGTACTTTGGAAAAGAAAGTAATGAAAGAAAAAAAAAGAAAGTAATGAAAGTTAAATAATAAAAATTGATATGCCTGAATTGAGGAAGAAAGTAGTACAGCATTGTAACTAGTATACCAGTTATGAAACTGTTAAGTTCTATTCAAAGAAATGATGATATATAAAATTCAATATATGAAAGAAAAAATGAAGGAATTGAATCTCTTCTAAAATTATAATGCTGTCATAGGTAGTTAACTAATGATATATATCCTAGAGCAGTGGATTCTAAAACTGGTATTAACTATTGTAATCACTTAAGTTGACTGAATTTGGACTTCCTAGACTATTTTGCCTGTAGTCCAGCTCAGTCATTCTACAATGGGATCCAGAAATCTGGATTTGAAACTACTCCTTCAGTGTTTCTCATCAAGGTGAATATATTCTAGATATATAGACAAATATATAGCTGATTCAGAAACCACTCTTCTACCAGATGGTGGAGAAGTTTCTAACAGAGATCCCTGATAGGACATCAGAGATAAAATAATTCAGGATTCTTGTAAGATTTTATATTATGAATTTTTAAAAACGTACATGTTTATCTTGGTTCACCTAACTTTCCTCAAGTGTTATACCGGTATTCTCTGACTGTGCATATAAATATGCCTCCTCCTCAGACTTTCCTTATTAAAAGTATTGAAGAGAAGTTGACTAAAATAGACATATCCTGAATCAAAATTTTTGATCATATTAAACTCTACCCTTGTCTTGTGAATCTCTTAATTCATCAGGATTTATTGAATAATCAAACCACTCTTAAAATCTAGAACTGAAATTATTATAAATTTAGCCATTTCTTACAAGTGTCCTCTCTGGCAGAGTGCTGAATGAAAGAACAATGTCAGACCTAGCCCATAAAGATAAGAACATGCCCAGATATTTGAAAATAAGATATTTTTAATTTTAGGAATTAAAAATGCCACTTACAAACTAATTTGAATTTGTAAGGCTGCCATTTTTTTCCTCTCTCTCTCTCTCTTTTTTTTTTTTTTTTTTAGAGAGAGAGAGAGCTTGTGCATGTGAGCAAGTGTGGTGGGGCAGTGAGGGGCAGAAGGACAGAGAGAGAATCTTAAGCAGGCTTCATACCCAGCACAGAGCTTACTTAATATGGGGCTAGGTCTCACAACCCTGAGATTATGACCTGAGCTGAAGTCAAGAGTCGAGTGTTTAACTGACTGAGCCACCCAGGTGCCTCAGTTGTCTTCTATTTTTGCCTGCAAGCATGGATATGTGACTTTAGTTGTATATTTTCCAATTTTAAAACTATACTATTTCTCGAATTTTATTTGGATGCATATCAGAGTTCTTTCAGAGGTAAGAATGAGAACCTCTATGTGATGCTTGTCATGAAGTTCTTTTCCTAAAATATGATTTTCAAAGAATTATGTTTAGAAATACTTCATTGTCCCTATGAAGGAAGAGACTTCTTTTGTGTATTATTTTTCATTTTTGTATTTTCAAAAAGAGAAGAAGTTTCAAAAAATCATATTTTCCCCGTAAAATAACATGAAAGAAATAAAACTTTCAGTTACTTAACAAGGGGACATATTTGGTAATAGGAATTGAACCAGGGTCAACCTCATCCAGAGGAACAAAAACTTTCCTCAAATAGACATTCCTCACACAAAGAGTGATTCAATTACTATATTAGTATATATACCACTGAGCTGTTGGAAAGACAGGGAATTGTATTGAATAGTTGGAGCATGACTTTGAAAGAGGTCTTCCCTATATGGCTGGATTATTTGGTGCTAGAATATAGCAGAAATTAATCACTTTTCATTTAAGCACATTTACCACCATCTCCTGTTTTTATTTCCAAGTAAAAGGATAGGTAGGCAAAATTTAAAGAGTTTAAATAAGTTGTCCAAACTTTCATCTCAGACCAGAAAAATGTACAGATATCAATTTTAATATCTCATACAACCACAATAAGAATTTGAGCTGAATTAAGAGAAATCAAGTAGAAAACAGCTGCCTGGGGCTTAAAAACAAAACCGAGAACCTGGCCGTCCTACAGCCCTAGGAAGTCAACAAGTGGCATTCAGGAACTAGTGAAGCAGAGTGATTGGCTCATGCCCCATACTCTCAGTGGAGACCCACTGAGAATCCACCTCGTGTAAAAGCAAACAAGAAATAGATCAACCTCAATTGAATCAGGTGATTTGTCCTAATGAATTTCTGTCTGCCATCAATTAAACAAAAATAATTGATCTCACTAGAAAATAGGACCCAAATTATTGAAAATCAAGAGAAAATTAGGCAATAGAGTAGACCAACAGGTTATGTAGATATTAGAATTATCAGACACAGACTTAAATTGATCATAATATATCCCAAAATGAATAGAATATAGAACATTTCAATAGAGAACTATAGTTAAAAGTGTGGGTGTGGGTGTGTGTAATGTGAAAAAAAATCCTAGAACTAAGAAAAATTTAATAACTGAATGAAGAATTCAATAGGTGGGTATAAAGGAAGATTGACATTGCAGAAGAGAGGATTACTGTCTAATCTTCTTTTAAAATAAATCTATTGAATTAAGCAAAGAATATCTTGAAGTACAGAGACAAAAAAAAAAAGATGAGAGGTACATTTAATTAAAGTCCTAGAGAGAGAGAAGAGACAGAAGCGAGATTCAAAGAGATACTGACCAATAATTTTTCTAATCTGACAAAAGATATGATACCAAAGATTGAAGAAGCTGTAAGAATACCAAATGCAAAGAAAATCTAAGCACTTCATAGTAAAACTGCTGAAACCCAAACACAAGAGAAAATCTTTAAAAAGAGTCCAAGGGAAAGGCTTATTGTTTCCAAAGGAACTAAATGAGACTGACAGATGACTCACCTTCTTTATATGACAATCAGATATATGACAAATATAGCACTGAATGTAGTAAAGAAAAAAAAATGAAAAAATTCTTTTACTGTTTGCCTTATGTGTGTGTGGATTCACACAGATGCATGTATATCCATGTGCATATATGTATATATCTATACATAAATTAATGAGTGTACAGCATACACACGAAAAATGGAAAGAAAAAACAACAACAACAAAAAGAAGCTTGATCACTACCTCACCTAGTACAGATTAATTAACTGAAGGGGATCTTAGACCCAAATGTAAAAAGTAGTAAAGTGAAATTTCTAGAATATAATATAAAAGATATTCATGACATTATGGTAAGCAGATATATGTAAACAAGACTCAAAACACTAGCTGTAAAGGCACCTGGGTGGCTCAGTGGTTGAGCGTCTGCCTTTGCGTCAGGTCATGATCCCTGAGTCCCATATCGAGTCCTGCATTGGGCTCTTCACAGACAGCCTGCTTCTCCCTCTGCCTCTCTCTCTCTCTCTCTCACAAGTAAATAAATAAAATCTTTTTTTAAAAACCCCACTAACTCTAAAGGGAAAAATGAGAAGTTGAACAACATTAAAAGACCTTCTGTTTACTATTAGCAGAGTAAAAAAAAAAAAAAAATCAAGTCACAGATTAAGAGACTGTTTTGACAATTTGAATAAATGCCAGGGAACATTTTTATATGGTGAGGAATTTTTGTCCAAAATACATGAAGAATTCCTTAAATCAGCAAGAAAAGGCAGCCTAATAAAATAAGGCTGGCTAATGAAAAATTAGGTGCTTCACTTAAAAAGCTACCCAAACAGTTTACATGCTTATGTGCAGGTGCCCAGCATCATTCATGTTCAGGGAAATGCAGATTAAAACAACAATGACTACAGGGGGAAAAGAACAATGTTGGCAAGGTTGTAGAGGAACTAGCAATCTCACTTACAGTGACTATAGTAAATTGGCATTGCCGTCTTGAAAACTTGGCAATGTTTATTAAAGCTGAACGTATGAATATCCTGTAATACATGTATGCTAAAAAATGTGATTGGCCAAAGCAACACAATGATTTTTATTGAGGTGAAATTCACATATCATAAATTAACTATTTTAAAGTGTACAATTCAGTGATAGCGCATTCAAAATGTTCCACAAATACCACTTTTATACAGTTCCAAATTATTTTTAATATCCCCATATCTATTAAGCAATCAAAGCAAAGTAATTATTAGTAGTCAAAAACATCTCAAATTTTCATCAAATTTGGAATGGGTAAATTCAATAGTGTTTAATAATTCAATATAATCATATACAAAAATGAAATGATCAAGCACTGCTACAGCTGCTATGTGGAATATTAGTACTAATTCTTATATTTAGAATGCAGAAGAAGTCAGATATAAAATGACACATAGTGTTGTTCCATTGTTAAAAATTTAAATAGTAACCCAAATTAGTCTCGGTGTCAGAAGTGAAAAGAGTGGTACTGCAGGATGGTGGGGAGAGGAATGATGCCTGTAGGGACCATAAGGCAGGATTTCATGTTCCTGAAAATATTCCATAATTCAATTTGTTAAAAGCCTGGCTCAATAAATGTGTTAACTTTTTGAAAATTCCTCAAGCTCTATAGTTTAGTTTAGAGTTGTGCACATTATCCTATATGGGTTTATTCTGCTGGGGGGGGAGTTGTTATGCTTTTTAATTAAGATTTGTTTGTTCTTTTTTTTTTTTTTTTTACAGAAGTTTTAGGTTCATAGCAAAATCAAGGTTAAGATACAGAAATTTCTCATATACCCCATGTCCCCACAAATGCATATCCTCTTCCATGATCAAATCCCCCAATAGAGTTGTACATTGGTTATAATTGCTAAACCTTCATTGACACATCATTATCACTCAAAATCCGTAGTTTATATCATAGTGTACTCTTGATATTGTGCATTTTATGGGTTTGGACAAATGTATAATGACATGTAGCCATCATTATGGTAGTGCACATAATATTTTCATTTTCCTAAAAATCCTCTGTGTTTTGCCTATTCATCCTTCCTCCCTTCCCCCAACCACTTACAATTTACTATCTCTATAGTTTGGCTAACTCTGTGAATTTTCCAGAATGTCATATAGTTGGAATCACACAGTACATAGTCCTTTTGGGTTGGCTTGTTTTTTTCACTTAGTAATATGCATTTAAAGTTTTTCTGTATCTTTTCATGACTTGATAGTTCATTTCTTCTTGGGATTGAATTATATTCCATGTCTGGATGTACCACAGTTTATTTATCCATACACCTACTAAAGAATACCTTGTTTGTTTCCAAGGTTTAGCATCGTAAATAAGGCTGTTATAAATATTTGAGTGCAAGTTTTTGCATGGACATAAATTTTCAGCTCCTCCAAGTAAATATCAGGAAGCATGATTGCTGGATGATATGATCAGTGTATGTTTAGTTTTGTAAAAAAAAAAAAAAACACATAATGGGGATGCTTGCGTGGCTCAGTGGTTGAGCATCTGCCTTTGGCTCAAGGTGTGATCCTGGAGTTCCAGGATCGAATTCCACATCTGGCTCCCTGCAGGGGCCTGCTTCTCCCTCTGCCTGTGTCTCTGCCTCTCTCTGTGTGTCCCTCACAAATAAATAAATAAAATCATGAAAAGAAAAAAAAAAAAAACACCTAAATTTCTCAGGGCACCTGGGTGGCTCAGTTGGTTAGCCAGCTGCCTTCAGCAAAGATCATGATCACCAAGTTTTGGGATGGAACCCTGAGTTGGGCTCCTTGCTTTGCGAGTAGCCTGCTTCTCCCCCTATACCATTTATGCTCTCTTGCATGTTCTCTCTCTCTCAAATAAAGAAAATCTTAAGGAAAAACAAAAACAGAAAACACCTAACTTTCTTCAAAAGTCTCTGTACCATTTTGCATTCCCACCAGCAGTGCATGAGAATTCCCACTGCTCCCCATCCTTGCCAGCATTTGTATTGTCAGTGTTTTGGATTTGGGGCATTCTGATAAGTATGTAAGGATAGCTCATTCTTTTGATTGGCATCTCCCTGATGAAATGGGAAGTATCTTCTCCTTTGTTTATTTGCCATGTGTCTATCTTCTCTGATGAAGTGTCTGCTAAGGTTTGGCCCATTTTTCACTTGCTGTGATGAGCACGGCTGTTGTATGTAAGTGATTAATCACTTAACCCTATACCTGAAACTAGTATTATGCTGTATGTTAACTAACTGGAATTTAAACAAAATTTGAAGCTAAAATAAATTTTAAAAAGGTCTTTGCCTCATTTTTCAATTGAGTTGGTCTTTTCTTATTGTTGAGTTTTGAGAGTTCTTCACATATTTTGGAATAACAGTCCTGTATCAGATATGTCTTTGGCAAGTATTTTCTCTTAATCTGTGGCTTGTCTTCTCGTTGTCTTGCCACTTTCTTTTACAGAGCAGAAATTTTAATTTTAATGAAATAAGTCTTATCAATTTTTTCTTGCATGGATCATACCTTGGTGTTGCATCTAAAAAGTCATCACTATATCCAATATCATCCCAGTTTTCTGCTATTTTATTATCTGGGTCTTTTGTAATTTTGTGTTTTACATTTAAATCTGTCATCCATTTTGAGTTAAAATTGATTTAAAAAAGTGTGAAGTCTGTGTTTAGATTCATTTTTTGCATGTGGATGTCCAGTTGTTCCAAGACCATTTGCTTAAGACAGTATCTTTGCTTCGTTGGATTGCCTTTTTTCCTTTGTCAAAGATCCCTTGACTACATTTATGTTCCTCTAGTTTTGAGATCGCTATCCTGGTACATTGATCTACTTGTCTACTCTTGTCTATTTGTCTACACTGTCTTGATTACTGTAGCTTTGTAGTAGTCTTGAAGTCAGGTGGTGTCTGTGCCCCAGCTATGTTCTTCTAAATATACAGTGGGCTTTTCTGGATTACCTTTCTTCACATAGTGCACTATCTCCAAAATCTTAGTTAGGAGGGCCACAGTATTAAGCAGAATGGCTTAAGATGGTGAGTGATTAACGTGAAAACTGTTGGAGTGCCTGGGTGGTTGTTTGTTAGCATCTGATTTCAGCTCAGTTCATGGTCTCAGAGTCCTGGATCAATCCCTAGGTCACTTGCCCTTCACCCTTTGCCCCTCACCCTGCTCCTGCTCTCACTGTGTCTCTCATCAAGCAAGCAATCAATCAATCTTAAGAAAACAAAACCAAAAGAACTGTTAATAACAAAAGATAAGATTCTGAATCAAAGTCTGAGTTGCAGAGTGGTTATATTGACCATTGAGATTTAAGTAAGAAACTCAGGTTCAATAAGAAGGAAATACTCCATGACTGTTTAGAGAACTGTCATAAGTTTAAATGGGCATTATAAAAAAATGTCAAAAAAAAGAAAAAAAAGAAAAAAAGAAAAAAAATGTCAAAGGACTCAGAGTTAGAGAGTCAATAATACTTCCAACCAGTCTAAACAAATTTATTTTTTATAGAAATACAGAGGACAGAATCCAAGTGCTAAAATATGTTGATTAGTTGATAGGAAAGAAGAAGACAACAATGCATGATAATCTTCTTATGACTTCATTTGTAAATGTTAAATGTAAATATTGTGAATATTGGTTGGTAACTCAAGCTGGGATAAAAATAAAGTAGACAAATTACTTTGAAAGTGGAAGCTAAAGGACCTAATAAAGATGAAAACATGGGGGGTAAGAGAAAGAAGGTGACCTGTGCAGTATGTGGAGCACTCTAATTTGTACCTGGCATATAGAAAGAATTCAACAAATATGAGCTGCTATAATAATGAGAAACATAAGACAGAAGAGAATGGGGTGAGGAGGAGGGTGGGATTAAGAACAGTGAAAAATGAGAAGATGAAAAGGGCCAAGAAAAAGGAAAAAAATTAACTATGAGTATTGCCATTTAAATTCAATTTTCATCTAAACCATCATTTATTATGTTGCATGCCACTTTTTAATGTTTTACGTTTAATGTTTTATAGTGATAGTCAATGCTGTGATAGCCTATTTTTATGTGTTTGTTTAAAATGTTTAAAAACTAACATGAAGACCAGTTTATTTATTATGGAGCAGTTTATTATACCCCATTAAAAGATTATTATCATAAGCTTTTTATATAAGTACAGTTTTGTGCATATTTAATTTTATTAAGTTGTAAAATCTGTGCAGATGAGAAAAGGGGGAGAGAGTGTGCATTTGATAAACCTTTCACAGAGAAGGTGAAGTTCAAGATGATATATGGAAGAACAAGACATGGCATGAAAGACTTTACTGCATAACTCCAAGAGCACCATTACACTTGTGACTAGTAATCTTTTGTAGTTGTGCACTGCCGGGGCCTATCTGAAATTCAACTTCTCTTACTATTTGGTGGGAGGGGGAATGGCCCCTTTAATTTTTTCTTACTATTACTATATTTTATTTAGATATACTTACAAACAATAAAATATATCCATTTCAAGTACACATTTTGTTGTATGGAATACACTTTGATAAATGCATGCAACCATGTAACTGCTATCACACCATCATATGGAAGAGTTTCCTTATCTTAAGCAGTGCTCTTTTTTGATCCACATCTCTGCCCCTCTCCTCTGCCTCCATCTCCAGCAAGTCATTGATCTACTTTCTGAAAAAATCCAGCCATGTAGAAAAATCATATTAAAAATCACAGAAACTATTTTGTTCTTAGGAAGAGTAAAAAATGGTAAATGATTCTTACATTTGAGAAAATTAGCCATACATGTGCAGTCGAACTCTGAGATACTAGATTAGTTGACATGATATAATGTCATGGCATATGCATGTCATGGGTAAATATATGGCCCTCAGTGCGATTTTATATTATTTTATTATTTTATTTTATATTTATTTATTTAATTTATTTTTGTAGTTTATCTTCTTGATCTTCATTGCTTTTATTTACCTATCTTCCTCCTCCTTCTCTCTCTCTTTTTAAAGATTTATTTATTTATTTGAGAGAGAGAGAACGAGCGAGCAAGTGGGAGGAGGGGGGCAGAGGAAGAGGGAGAGAGAATTTCAGGCAAATTCCCCACTAAGCAGGCAGCCAGATGCAGGGCTGACCTGAGCTGAAACCAGGAGTTTAATGCTTAACCGTCTGAGCTACCTAGGCTCCTCTTTCTCGTCATTCTTCCTTTACATTTGGTATCCTGACTATTTATTTATTTATTTATTTATTTATTTATTTATTTATTTATTTTTGTATCCTGACTATTTAAAGAAATCTCATTTTTTTCCCTAAAGGGAAAGAGGGAGACTATAAACCAAGTGTCTACCTAAAGCAATAACAATTACAATGAGATCAGACTCTGATCAACCCACATGCTTCTTATTAAAAGTAATTCTGTTAAACTTGTTTCTTTTCTAAAATATAACTGGTGTTTATGCAATATAATGATTTTATTTAGTAGCAAGTAATAATCTTTAAGGTTTTCTAAGTTTATTGACACACCTCTCATTATTTTAAGTTATTGCCAAGATGTTTTTGGCCATTCTTTTTTGCTCAGACAAAAGTGCTCCTAATAATCATCAGTTATATAAACAGCATTCTATTCATTCAGAAAAAGGGCACTCTTTGGAATACTATTTTTCCTATAGGGCCAGTATTCTACAATAGCTCTTCTCCTTGGTATTATTCATCTTTCATTTTTCTCTGTCTTATATTCCAAAATTATCTATTGTGTAAAACACTAGTGATGGATGGCCCAAAATCATCTTGTTATTAGTGCTTGATGTGATAATAAGTATTTAGATTATAACATATTTTATATGTTCACCTATACTTCTTCCATTTACAATGTGTAAAGGCCCATCCTAGGCGCTTTGCCATCATTATCTTATGGTCTCCTCACAGGCAAGATGTTGAGTATTACCATCTCCTTTGATAGAGGATGAAAAGAAGGCATGGCACCAATGTACAACCTGCAAAATTGACATATATTCAAGCCTGTTTCAATATCACTGTGATACCCATACTTTTCCCATCCATGACAAATGGTATCCATAAATATCAGAAGAATGGGTTACATGATTAACTTAAGCCCTGATAGCAATTTTGATCTTATTATGTGAACAGTAGATAATTTAGAAAACAATACATGGAATTCATATTAGTAATGTGATAAAAAAGCAATAACATAAATAGTAAGATATTATTTTTGTTTCACTTCTCTAACACTGATTCTATAAGTCTATACCAAAAAGCAAGTTTATTTCTCTAAGTCAGATACTCAAAAAGTTTCATAAACAGAAAATGTAAAATGAATACAGAGTAAAATCTGTGCTACAATGGTATATTATTTAAAGAAAACAAATGCATTATTTCTCTTGACAGTGTCATCTGAAGCAGCCTTCCTGATTTAAGTAATTATTCAAATGGCTAATTTCCTACAGGAACATTTTAACCTTATCTTCTGTATGATTTATTTTCATTATCAGGGCAAAATGTAATATAACTGCAGCAATATGTTTCCACAAACATTTCAAATCCGTTCTTTAGAATATATATCACACTTGTTTTATTACATCTTTTATATGTGTGCATATATAGTGTGTACATATATGACTATGCGTATATATATATGTATATATGTAAAAAGTTATATTGAAACATATCCAGAAAAGTACAAACTTTGTGTGAATAACTTAGTGAATTTTCACAGTGAACATATCTCCGTATGTAAATATAACCTTAACATGAAGGAAAATTATTACTGATATTTCAGGAAACTATTTTGTAGCTCTTCCTATTCATTATCCTCAGTTTACCCAAATAATAATAAGTAATCAGCAAACTAACATCTATTATCATACATTAGTTTTGACCATTTTTGAAACCAGTATAAATGGAATCATACAAGATAAATTATTTGTTTTCTTTAGCTATATTATTTGTATGTAATATCTTTTCTCGACATCATGCTTAAGAGACTCTAGCAATAGTTTGTTACTTCTCATTGATATATTTTATCATATTATGAGACTATTCCAATATGAATTAGCTCATTTTACTGCTGGACATTTTGATAATGTTTAGTTTTTGGCTATTGCTGATGGACATTTGGATAGTTACCAGGTTTTTGGCTCTGGCTCTGAGTAGATGCAGACTTGCCTCAATTTTTCATACTTTTTACAGAAACACCTCTGCTGTGTTAGGTTTCCATCACTTACACTAGAATTTCTGGACAACTATCCACATTATTTACAATACTGGCAGGGGGGCATGGAAACAGAAGTGTTGTTTGAAAAAGGGATAGTTTGTTTATACAGGAATTGTATGCAGTTTAAGGTATGCCTTTTGATGCCATATGCATATACTTTTAAAGTATGAAACCAGGAGTATATTGTTGGATCATAAGGTAAGAATATTTTCAGCTTTGGAATATACTACCAGTTTTTCACAGTGCTGGTGCTAATTTTCTAGACTTGAAGCAGTATATAAGAGTTCCACTTGCTCTACATTCTCCCCCAAATATTGAAATAATGTTTAGATATTTTACTCAATATGGTAAGCATGCATTTCTCTGATAAGAAATAATGTTGAGCAGTCACTCCTATAGTACTGGCCATTTGGACACCCTCTTTTGTGAAGTGTGTACAAATATTTTTGACTTTAAACATTAGATTGATGATTCTGTTCTTATTAATTTGAGGAGTTTTATAAGTTTATCATAAACGCTATCTTAGCTAAATTGACATAAATTGAACTGCACATATTTAAAGTATGAAATTTAATTACTTTTGACATATACATATATTTATGAAATGATCAAGATAATCAGAATAATGAGCTCATATGTTATCCACAAAAGTTTCCTTATAATCCTTGGCTGTCCCTCATACCAGTTCCAGCAGCCTCTTTTTCAGTCTCCAGGCAACAACTGGTCTGCTTTCTGTCATTATAAATTAGTTTGTGTTTTTGGAATTTTATATATGAATGAAATATATACTCATGTTGTGTAGCTTCTTTTACTTCAAGATTCATCTATATCATTTTATATATCAATAGATCATCACTATTGGGGAGTTATTTAATGAGTATAAAATTTCAGTTTTGCAAGATGAAAACATCCTGAAGATGGATACAGAATACTGTAAATATACTTAACACTGCAGAACCATGCACTTAGAAATAGCTAAGATGGTAAATTTTATGTTATATATTTTAACACAATAAAAAATAAAATTAAAAAACACCCTTTGCTTTTTAGCTCAGATAATTGGCATATTTTACTAAAATAAGGAAGACTGGGAAAAGATGAGATTTGCAAAGACATCGCAGAATCAACTTCTCTGTTTTTGTCATGTTTGAATTTTAAAATGTCTATTAAAGAACTAAGAATTGAGATCAGAGAGCAGATGGAGTATTCCACTTAGAGAACAGAGGAGAGGTCGGACTGCAGTCATATATTTGTAGTCAAAAGGTAAATAACATGTAAAGCCATAGACTTGGATAAGAACATCTATAGGGAAAAGTGTGAATTTGAGAAAAGAAAGGAGTCCAAGACCATTCAAGTAGTTCAATCATCTGGCAGAGGAGGAGAAGTCAGCCAATGAACTTGGGGATGAAAGATTTGTAGGTTAGGAGAAACATAAGAAGGTGGCATCACTGAAGTCAAAAGAAGAAAATGTTTCAAGAAGGAATTAGTTAACTGAGTTCACACCATTGAGAGATTGGGTAAGATGGGATTTATTTTAGTGGCCTGATGGACCCTCTGTGAGACTTAGTTGGGAAGGAACTGGAAAGTGAGAAATTAGAACTTCTGAAATCTTTTTCAATCAAAAAATATGGTGACAAGAGGGAGAAGTGGGGGTGGTGGGAAGGTTTTATCTTTAAATACAGGAACATATTAAAGTAGGATTTTAAACTGCTGAGAATGATTCAGTGCAGAGGAAGTAACCTGATATGAATGAGAGGAATTAGCACAAGAAAATTCCTTGAATATATGAAAAGGTTCATGGGTAAAGTTCAAAGGTGTTGGGTAGATAGTTGGGGCATGCTGGATGAGCTAATCCTTCCCATTGTAATTAGGAAGATTGAAAATAACAAGGAGAAGATATTTATCTTGTGCATTACAGTATCCTAAGAACTTATCAAAGGATCTGTCACTTAGTGGATACCTAATAGGTAATTTTTAAATTAAAAAAAATGTTTAAAAGAAAATCATTAATTATCTTTTTGAAGTTCATTTGCAAATCATTTCTAAAGTCATTGTGCCTGGAATGATTTTGTTTAGCTTCCTCAATGTATCAGAGCTACAGATACATGATAATAAGTCTCTAAATGTGTGTTCCCATTTCCAATGAACAAGCTAAATCACACCATCTTTTTCTTTTAATCGTAGATATATTGTTTTCGAATGATTTTAGGACACAGTTGAATGGCATCAGAAGGCACTACCTTAAGAATTTACTGTTGTAATTTATCAAATTACTCCTTTTTGAGTCTTATTTTCTCACATATAAAATGGAGAATAGTAATGCCCTCTTCACAATTCTGATGAAAGAATTAAATAAGAAAATGTTAGTGGAAAATTTTATAAAGGCAATGTTCTATAATAAGCTAATGGTTCACTGATACAAATCTTAAAAAAAAAAAAAACCAACAACAATACATAGGGCTTCTTCCTCCACATGCAGCCTCTCTAAGTAGCATAAGGAGACTAGTCATCTGTGTTCATAGAAGAGTAGTATATACCTGTCTGTAATAATCTGAATTATATTCAAAATCATTAAATGGCACTGATATCTACAAATATGAGTAAGGAATGTTCAGCATTCAGACTTTTAGGTTCTTTTAATTTAAAGATGTTACCTGATAAGACTCAGTAATACATAGAATTTTACCCTTACAGGGTATCTAAAATTTTACTTGCTTCTAGGGAACATATCTTATAAATTGTCATAATTTGTCATTTTTAGAGATTGATGCAATCAATCATAATTTGTATATTCATAAACTGCTTTGTTGTACTTGCTTAATTTGTATGATTAAAAATAAACCATCAAATATAAAAGTGAAAAAAATATCTGAAACCCTTCTACACAGTTAACTCATCTTTTTTTTAAATGGTAAGATTACTGATAACTTTAGCTTTGTACACATGGGAAGCAAGGCAAAGACTACATGCTCATGTAAGATGAACATATTGCGGAGATGGTTATAAGAAGTAGTAAATTTGAGAGTGCAGTTTTTCATTGAGGCTTATTTTTTTGACCTAGCGTTCATATTTTTTTGGTAATAGGAATATATGCCATTCATAATTATAATCACTTAATGCTCCCTTAAAAATGGAATGTTTAAAAATTAGGAAAAGAGCCCAAGTTGTGTGACACCTTCATTGTTCCCATAAAAATTAAAGGATATGATTGAGTCTGGACTCCTTTGAAAGTCTGGGCAAAGGAACAGTGGAATGTTTAACATGACTTAGAAATGCAGCACAGTTGGTCTCGGACTCTAGGGTATATTGTAGGCATTATTAATGTGCCTTCTGTGCAAAGTAAAGATGTGGAATGTTCACTTGACTTTTCTTAAATAGCAAATGAAAGAGACTTAAAAATACTGATATCTCATTCACATGTAAATAATGGGCCGAGTACTGTCAACTTTAAAAATAAAGACATACGGATGCAAAGTAAATCTATTAGACAACATTGTCTTGATTTATTTATTTTTTTAAGCCTGGACCATACTTCCAGAACCCAAAGGTCTTGACATAGCAATAGAGTGGACACTCACACATTCATGGTTTCTTTAAGGATACTAATTTCAGCATTGAATAGAGGAAACCAAACAGTAAGATTTGAAAGTAGAAATGTAATTTTCCTGTTTGGAAAAAAGTCCACTAGGGTAACAGTGACTAGGTTCAACATGCAGGAACCATCATGATGAATGTTTATGACAGTTTTTTGAGAGCCAATTATACTGTTTTGTTTTGTTTTGTTTTGTTTTGTTTTGCTTTGCTTTGTTTGTGCTAGGGCTGGAGATCAGCCAGGTCAGTTGTATGCACAAAGCTGCTTTGGATCTGTCTTTTCAAACAAGAGCTGCAGAAAACCTTATAGCAAGGTTGACGCTTTATTCCACTCTGGTAAGAGAAGCTTTCTTTTTCTTTGCTATGGTGAAAGTTTGATAAGAAATGCTTTTACACCATAATGTGGTCAGAGAGAAGAGAAGCTGTTCTATGTTGCAAGTCATAAAATATTTTCTTTTCTTTTGAACCACATTTTCTCAGAATGCTTTTTGCCTGTATGTTACAGCAAAATAAACCTGAAGACTGAGTCATATTTTACATGTTAAATTTGTATTTGAGGTAGGAGAGTCTTAAACTACTCTTCTGTTGAATGAAACTGTGGTGTTATCTCACATTTTATGCTGTTGTTGATCACCTGGGCAGGACAAAGGGGGACAAGTCAGTATTTTTCTGATTGCATGGCTGAGAGTGAATCCGTGTTTTTAAGTTTTCCCTTAAGCTCACCACCATAAAGTTTCAAGGACCCAACCAAATTTGGCCTTTGAGTTTATTTGCAGGTATTTCTAATCACCTTAAACTTTCATTTTAAAAATTTGAAAATCTCGAGATAGTATTCTAAGTGAGTTTGTCTGTGTATTGCTTTTGTGACTTTAGCTGTAAATAATATAACCTATACACATATATACAATATACATGATTTTGTTTATCACATGAATTTTTTTGACCTGTAATGTGTCTCATTATTTCCACAAAAATCTCTAGGGGTTGTGAACTCTCTCTGAATTCATATCTGTCTAAAATGGCAATAAATACACACACAGATAACTATATACAAATATTTGACATGTACACAATTAATTTTAGATGATGGCAGATATACACGTTATAGCAAAGTAATCCCTAGAGAAGTTTATAGTTTGAAGTTTACATTTATATAACTCTTCATTTTCTTGCCAAGCATTTGTTCAGAAAACAATGACATATATATTGAAAAAGACTTTACAACCAACCAGCTGCATTTAAAGCTAAATCTATTTTTTAAGTGGACTTGTCCATAGTCTCTTTTTTTCAGTAGTTCAATTAAATGTAAGATTTAATATATATCCATGAAATTTTAATCTAAATATTTTTATGAATTTACCTCAGAATAGTATTCCCAGCTTCAAAGGTATAAGCAGCTGGCAATGTCAGTCTAGCTGGTCACTAATAAATATTCAGGGTCATTTGATCATTTTAATGAGTATTTATTGACAATCTATCTTGCTAAATGTTCAATGAGAGGAAATCTGTACTTTATAAAAGAAAAGGAACATATGATATAAGTACAGATTTAATGATGATTCAACAAATGTGCTTGAAAATAATGAATTTATATTACAGTTTGGGCTAAGGACAAATAGGTAAGAGTATTTTACACACGGGAAGAATCAGAGACAGAGATAAAATTCAATGAGAATTAAGTTTTCAGATTTAAAAATAATTCTTCCCTTTAATGCATGAGCCTAAAACACTGTAACAATACCATTTTTCCCTTTTACATTCTTTTAAATTATGTATGCATTTAATACAACTCATTTTAAGTACTCCAGCTGTGTACATTGTACTGAAAGAAATAAAAAGACAGCCCTGGCCCTGAAAGAGATTCTGGTTCAAGGGGAGCAGAGGCAAGAATATAATAATAGTAATAAATAAAGACCAATTACATCACTCCATAGAGTAAAAGAAAAAAAAAAAAGAAGAAAAGAAAAAGTCAGCCAATGTTCAGTGATTTCTGCTCTCTTAAAGAGTGTGCCTTGCCCTTAGGCACTTGCAGCCAGCAATAACAGCAGAAAGTCCCAAATCTTTGACTTTGTATCCTTCCAAATTTTGAAGTAAACCTCAGATGCACAAAAATATCCTTATAGGACATGGGGAGCCTGGGTGGCTCAGTCAGTGAAGCATCTGCCTTCAGCTCAGGTCATAATCCTGGGATCCTGGGATCAAACACCATGTCGCTCCCTGCTCCCCGGGGAGTCTGCTTCTCCCTCTCCCTCTGCCCCTCTCCACCACTCTTGCTCTCTCTCTCTCTCTCTCTCTCTCTCGCGCGCGCGCGCGCGCTCAAATAAATAAATAAAATACCCTAAAAAATATTCTTATAGGATAACAACCATGTTTAATGGTATATGCATCACCATTTCCATTATTACCTTTGCTATTAGAAACTACAATTGTCATCTCTCACACACACACCGTATTCAGAAGACAGGACAGAAAAGCAGGTATAGCACCTCCACCCTCTGATGAGTATGGCCCAGTAGGATCTCCCAGAATGCTTTACTTTGAAGTGTTTACTTTGACTATTCATACCCAGGAACCAGTGCTTTTTCTGTCTCCTTTGCAGGTTCCATCTGTCCTTCGTAGCTCAGAGTAGAGGCCACTATATACCATCATATCTTGCCACCAAGCCTCATGCCTCCTCCTGGTGAAATTATTCCATCTCAGAGCATTCTTATTTTTATCATTGTGGGGAAAACTGGAGCTTATGAACAGCAGGAAAATTCAGTGCTTCATAATCTCAAGGACGATGGGACACCTTTGTCACATATTCTCTCCTTCCACACATTGTTTGAGAAATATTTTTAGAAAGTTATTTTATTGCTTTTTGAATTTCCCTTGCTTTCTTTGCTCTCCTGTTTGTTTACAGCTGATAATCTTGTACCTCATTTCATTGAGAAAACAAAATCATCTGGCAGGTTCCCCCACATTCTTTTGCCTCTGAATCCTGAAAGCTTACTTTCAATTTGCATCCATGTCTCTCTTCCTCTCCACTTTTTATAGTGGATGGAAGAACCCAAACTTTTGTCAATGTTCGATCTTTCCTTTACTTCTGACTTTTCAGGTATCTACTTCACTCTGCAAAACTTCCATTCCTGATCTTCAATTCTATTTTCTTTGTAAAATCCTTCCCACTGGAAGTCTTTGTGGTCTCTGCACATATTTACCATTCCATGGCTGGAATAGTACATTGCCCTCTCGATGTTATCCTTGTTTCTGCTCAAACTTTTTTTTTTTTCTTTTCCCGGGCACTATTTTCATGACTCTACTTTCAGTTCTTTCCAAGCTTCTTCTACCTTCATGTGTCTTCCAAACTTTCTCAGATAGCCAGTTGACTCTTGTTAATAAATTCACTGGAAACTTTTCAGTTCTCATCTTGGCTTCCCACAAGTATTGAAATGTTGACTATTCACTCTTCTTTGAAACATTTTTCCCTTTACTTTTCCAACATCACATTTCTCATAAATTTGTTTTGTTTGTTTGATTTTCCTATTTTTTAGAGTTTCCTTTCCTTCTCTTTCTCTTCTAGTAGATCATATGTTTTAAGAGTTCCTCATAACTCTTGGGCTTAATATTCCTTTCATCTTTCATCTCTCTATCATCTATCTATCTATCTATCTATCTATCTATCTATCTATCTATCTATCTATATCTATAGATCTATCTCTCTACCTATTTCCCTCCATTCCCCTCTTTCTCCATGGTCTTCATCACTACAGATGGTAGCTATACTTGTGATTAGCATAGTATTACAAATAGAGTAATTGAATCACTATGTTATGCACCTGAAACTAATATAACTTTGTGTGACAAGTATATGTCAATAAATAAATAAACAAACAAAAATAAACATCAGTAATCTTACAGTAAAGTATGCAATAGCCAGGTGTATCTTTTTATAAAATAAGGATACACTTGACATATTAGATTGTGGATCAGATAATAAACATACCTTCTACCCTAACCATTGTTTGATTAGGTTCTACTATGTTTCTATGTTAATATTGAATGGCATTATTTAGTATTGAATTTCATAAATTCATTATTTCTTTAGGTATGCAAATTAGTGAGAACAAAGAAGAAAGAGAAAAGTATATAAAAGTGGTAGATCAAACAGATTTTGTTACTAAGGGAATCCATACCTTTTAACAAAATAAGTAATAAACAGTGGGATTCAACATATGAGAAATATTGCAAATACTAATATGGTTATCTTTATTTTGAGATCTGTAGGATTTGAACAAAGATTTATAATGGGCAGCTTTTTTTCATAATGGACAGCTTTTGATCAAATTGAAAAGCAATGTCTGAGAAAAAGGTATAGATGTGAAAGTTACAGCAGTTAGTTTTTTGGGTTACAACAAACAAGAGGAAAAAGAAATTGCCTCAGCCATTCTTGTGGAGAATATATTTCACGATAGAGTTCATTTAAAAGCAAGTATCACTTTTATTAAGGAATAATAATGATTATATAGTAGACCGCTCCAAACAGTGTTTGGACATTTGTACAGGATAAAAAAAGTTGTAGAGAATAGGGTGCCTGGGTGGCTCAGTCAGTTAAGCATCTGCCTTCAGCTCAGGTCATGAAGTCAGGGTCCTGGAATTTAGCCCCACTTCGGGCTTCCTGCTTGGCAGGGAGCCGCTTCCCCCTCTCCCTCTCCCCTCATGCTGCTCCCCCAACTTGTGCTCCCTCTCTCTCTCTCTCTCTGTCAAATAAATAAATAAAATCTTAATAAATAAATAAATAATTTTAAAATGGAGAAAGAAAACAGGAAATAATGCACAAATAATGAGAAATTATTGAGAAAGAGGAGAATGACTTACAGGCAACTGATACCTAATACAACTTATTTTGAAATAGAATTTCAGCAAGGGAAATAAGAAATTTTATTCAGTTTCAGGTTAGAAGGGAGGAAGAGAAGTACATAGAACACAGAGCTAAATCTGTCTTTAGAAGAAAACTTTTAAAAATTATACCATTTTAATTATAAATGAATTAAAGGTTAGTATCTCTGAAATGCATATGAATCTACAAAATATACTTTGATTCATAAGTTAGTGTCACTATACTAGACATGCTTCATTTTGCTTCTGATTGATTTTTTAGGCATATTATTTATGCTATTCGTTCAAATATGGTAAGTCTGGCAAAATTATTTGCTTTATTTCTTTAAAATCTAGGTTATATCTAAGTTATAAATATTTTTTCTTACATTTCTTTCAAAGGTGGTTAACCTTATATAATAAATTCTTAGCAAATAAATTTATTATGTGTGGCCCACTGGTGGAGAAATTAAGAAATTTGTTGGTTATTATAGTAGGACTTTTTATAGATTCAGGTGAACACTACTAAAGAAAATATAGCACAACTAATCTCCATTCAAATAAGCTAAGCTGAATCCTGGAGGTGATGAGAGATATTTTAATTTCTCTAGAAATAACACCAGAGGACATGAGATGATTTCTTTAGAACAGTTATAAGGTAACAAATGCTTTTCAGACCTGTATAACATGGTTTTAATTTTTTTAAACCACCCCAAATATGTATATGTATATATGTGTGTATTATATTTTGTTACATATGATATATATTATATATATATGGATGGATTAGAGGGGGGAGAGAAAAGTGGGGAACTTGACATTAGTCATATAGAGAGTAACAACTTAGGCTCAAGAAATTAAAATAATATAAGAGGTATTCTCATTGCCAGATCTCCTTGTAAAATATCCTCATGTTATTTAAATATATTTAGGTTTGATAACCTGTTAAATTGCAACTCATTGTATTGGATTTTTTTTCTAGTTTTCCTGTCTTTTCTTCATATTTTAGCCTTTTTCCACATAAATAACATCACAGAAAACCCCATTTTTTTATCTGAAAATAATAGATTTATATGGCTTATTTATATAAAGATATACTATGGATATATCAACAGACTAGGTATAGAAAAGAAGTTCCTCAACTGGATAAACATCTACAAAAACAAAACAAAAACAAAACAACAACAAAAAATCCTACAGTTAACATTCTACTTAATAGTGAGAAATTACTAATTTTCTGGCTAAGTTCCAGAAAAGCAAGAATAGTCTCCATTATTAGGCAGCTTGGGTGGCTCAGCAGTTTGGCACCACCTCTGGCCAAGGGCGTGATCCTGGAGACCCGGGATCAAGTCCCACGTCGGGCTCCTTGCATGGAGCCTGCTTCTCCCTCTGCCTGTCTCTCTACCTCTCTCTCTCTCTCTCTCTGTTTCTCATGAATAAATAAATAAAACCTTAAAAAAAAAGAATATTCTCCATTACAACTTCTTAACATTGTACTGGAAGTTCTAACTAATGCAATAAAATAAGAAGAAAAAATATAAATGGTATGCATATTGGGAAGTAAGAGATAAAAATCTTTATAGATGACATGATTGTCTTTATAGTAAATCCCAAATAATTGGATATAAGATCCTTGGAACTAAGAAGCAGTTATAGCAAGTTGCAGGGTTTAAGATTAGTATTTTTAAAAAGTCAATATCTTATATACCAGCAATGAACAATTAGACTTTCAAATTAACAGTCAATCTACCAGACCCTTGATCTTGGACTCAGCCTCTAGATCTATGAGAAATAAATATCTGTTTTTTACTGGTCACCCAGTCTGTTTTGTTTATTTGTTTGTTTGTTTTAGGGAGTTGGTTTTTTCGTTGTTGTTATATCTGCTTGAATATAAGAAGACAGTCTGTTGTTCAAATATACAAATAATTCTTAAAACTCAATAGTAAGAAATGTAACTGCTCAATAAAAAATGGGCAAGAGGAGTAAACAAACATCTTACCAAGGAAGATACACAGGTGACAAGCGTATGAAAAAGTATTTGAAACAAAAAGAAAGAAAAAGTAGTTGACATCATAAATTGTTAATTACAAAGTAAAACAAGATACCATGACACACCTATTAAAATGGCAAAAATCTAGAACACTGACACCACCGAATATTGGTGAGGATGTGGAACAACACAAATTCTCATTCATTGCTGGTAAGAAATGTAAAATGGTACAATCACTTTGAAAGATGGTTGGTGATTTTTTATAAAATTAAACATAATCTTACCATATGATCCAGCAATCATGCTTCTTTGTACTTAACCAAAGGAGTGGAAAACTTATGTTTACACAAAACCAATACACAGATATTTATAGCAGCTTTATTTATAATTTCTAAAATTTGAATGCAACCAAGATGTCTTTCATTAAGAGGTGGGTGAGTAAACTGTGCTACATCTGAACAATGAGATAGTATTCAGATCTAAAAATAAATGAGCTATCAAGCCATGAAAAGACACGGAGGAAAGTTAAATGCATATGACTAAGTGAAAGAAGCCAATATAAATCTACAAACTGTATGATTCCAACCAGATTCTGGAAAAGGAAAAACTATGGAGACAGTTAAAAAATCAGTGACTGCTAGGAGTTAGGAGGAAGAAATAAGTAAGCAAAGCACAGGATTTTTAGAGTAGTGAAACAATTCTGTATGTTACTCTAATGGTGAATACATGTCATACATTTGCTAAAAATGTATAAAAAATCTATAAATGATAATAATGTGTCCGTGTAGGTGTTATGGACTGTAACATATGCATCACTCTGGTGCAGGAAATTGATATTAGGGGAGGTGATGCATGTGAAGAAACTAAGAATATATGGTAACTCCCTATACCTTCTCAGTTTTGTTGTGAACCTAAAGTTGTTCTAAAAAAACATGATATTACTAGGCAAAAAAATAGATGAGGAAAAATATGAGACAGCAAAAATAGGGCTTGGCTTTATTGTAAATTTAAATTTGTTGTAAATTTAAAACTCATATAAATGTGGTGTTTCAAAACGATACATTGTTAGGATTAAAAGTTTCATTAAATAATTGTGATATTATGCATATATATGAGGATTAAGTTTGATATCTATTTTATTTTATCTTCTTGAATACTCATATTTTTTAAAGTGTCCATGAGATTCCTCAAGCCCATAATTATTGGGATGTTACAAATTTTATTATCTGGCTACCGAACTTTATTCTTTATCTGACTGCAATAATCAGTGGCACAAAGATGAAAAATGCTTAATTAAGATTAGAGTTGTGCTCTCTATTTACTAGTATAGTTAGCCAATTCTGAAAAAAAAAAAAAAAAAAAAAAAAAACTTCAGTCTTGCTTGGTAAGTTAGCTAATTAGCCATAAAGTAAACAAGTGCCATTAAGTGAAAAAAAAAAAAAAAGAAGAAGACCTTGCTAAAGGGACATAGTAGGCTATTTTCCTTTGTCATTGAATTTCATTTTTTTCAAAAATCAGGATGGGCCTTTGTTCAAATGAAATCTTAAACAGTTGAAGTGAAAGACAAGATTTTCCAGTCCTATTGCCTATTACTAAAAACCTCCTCCAAACCCAGTGTGGTTCCAGAAAACACCAAAGTGTCCTGGGGTGGTTTCAAAAACAATGATCTGCAAAATTTTGAATAAAAAATTAATTCTACATAATGGAGATATGCATTAAGTGATGAACAGTTATTGCAGTCACATGCATCTGTGAGATATTGGGTTAAATATGTTTCTTTACTTTAGGACTTTCGGGAATTTTTGGACTGTTCCTTCTCAGGAAGGAACATTTCAAAATATGTAACCATCTTTTTATAAAATTACTTAGTCCACCCCCTGTTTTTTTTCATAGAGTATATCATACAAACAGTGCTCTAGTAACACACTTTGGGAAATAATCCAATATCAATTACTTAGACTCTGGAAAATAGGCTTAAATCTATGACTTATCAGTATATTAACTTCTAAAAAGTAGATATGTGAATATTTACACTAACTCAAAGATAGTTGGAATTACCCTAATACAAAGGCAGTAAGAAGTAATTAATATATCTGATCCATTGCTTTCTTATTAATAATCCCACAAATTACCTCTCATCACTCTTGGAATGAAATCAGAATCTCTTAATATAAATTTATTGAATATAAATTAAATATCCTGCTTGATCTTGCTATGGTCATCTCTCCCATCCCATCTAGAACCTTTCTTCAGGCTTGCTGTGTTCCAGCCACATTGTTGTCTTTGCTGATCCTAGAGTACACCAAGAATGAGCTTGCCAGAGGACATATACTTTGCTGTTCCCTCCACCAAGAACATTATTCCACCAGATATCATGGGAGGAATTACTCCCCCATTTTACATATTCACTTCAAATATCACCTCCTCAAAAAGATTGCTCCAGCTTCCCCTTCCTATGGTCACTCCCTATATTGTTACCACACTTTTTCTTTTTTCGTATAATTTACAACTACTTGATATTTTATTTACTTACTAGCTTTATTTTTTCTCTCCTAGAGTAAGGGAGAGTAAAGTTAACACTGAGTGGGAAGACTGTGGTATCTTCAAGAAAAACATTATGATTATACTATGATTATCTGAACTATTCTTTTTTTATTTCTTATTTTTGGATGGTCTGTTATATAATCACTGTGACAGGTGAGGAACACAACATTATTTACTTAACCATAAGTCTTTATGGCTAAGACACACCATATAACATTTACTTATGAAAGTAAAAAAATTGAGATTTGTTTTTTATTAATTCACATACCTTTTGTGAGAAAATATTCTGTACATAACAAAAACGAATAAGCTTGATCCCTATGATATTTCCCTAGGGAAATTGTATTTATTATTTTAATTCTTCAGCCAAGGCTAGTGGTTAAGGTCATGGGGTCCTATGTTTGACAACTTTTGTTTTAATCTTGCCTCTCCTCTTTTTTATTGTTTGTGAATTTAGGCAAAAATATGAAACCCTCCCCATTAATATAATGAAGATAACATTTCTGTCACTATAAAATGATTCAGATTAAATAAGAAAATGCATATATATCCCTTATAAGAATGACCTGCCCATATTTTTATGAACAGGAGAGTCATTACTGTTTTAAGATATTTTAAGATATTTTGATACCACGGATACTCCCTGACAATTGTCTTTACATGAGAATGCTCAAAAGGCAGACACACTTTTTTCTACTTCTAGTATTTTTGTTAGGTGACCATTGCACTAACTATTTTGCACTTCAGTTTTAATAACCATCATCCTCATTGTCAATCTGTCTCTAAATGTTGAGATATTCATTTCTTTTGTCATATATGACTGACACCATGCTACATAATCAATACTCAATTCTACAACTTCTTATTCTCAAAGTATCTTCTGATTCGTCTTTTCCATTTTCATTAATTTACCCTTATAAGTACCTTTGGAAAAATTTCTCATCTATACTGTTGAAAAGTCACTAATCTGTTCTTATGCGTCTGTCCATAGCAATCATCCAACTTAAGCAGTAATCAACCACATGTACTTCCTCAAAGGAATGTCACTACTCACCCCCCCCTCCCCATTTTGCAGTAATTTAAACTCAGTAGGTCGGTGAAACTCCTAACTTTAAAATTTGTGTTTTCTATCAAAGTATTTGTAGTTGATTCCTATAGTCAGTGTCATGTTGGAATTTGTCATCGCTGCTCCATGTATCTCAGCCTCCCTTCAGTACCAGCAAGCTAGCTAGAATCTACCGTTTTCTTCTTATGGTCATAGCAGAAGTGGGAAATAACAAGCCCAAGAACTCAAACTTCCTCATGCTGCTATAATAGTCACTAACATTGTATTGGCCAAAGCAAGTCACATGACAAAGCCCAAAGTCAAGAGGCCTCTTGACTGGCAAGGGAGAAGGCAAGGGAGAAATATATATTTTCAAATAATACTCTAATTTACCACTGCTATCTAAATAAATACTTAGAAATTCAATTATTATTATTTTATTGTTATAAAAGATACTGTATATCAATGATATCAAGAATATCACAATCTGAAAACTTCACGTGCAAAAAATTAAAGGAACCAATATTAATCTATTACCTAGAATGAAATTTTTAATTTTTACACTATAATAATAATCACATAATCAGTGAAAAAGCTTTGTCCATGTTACCCCAATGTGTTTTCAGTTTTCTTTACTTTTAATTCACATGAAGTATGTTTTCATGTATAGAAATTAAATATTTTCTCCAAAAGTAGTAATGTAATTTTATCAATTTAATTGTTTTTTTTTGTTTTTAAGTGGGTTTTATTGTTATTTTTTAGACCTCATTAGAACTGTAGCCCACCACTTCACAGTATCTGCATTATTTTGTGATTTTCCTCTAATACTTTAAGTTACTTTGAATTTATTTTGCTGAACTTTTTGAAGTGAATACGGATTCATTTCCAAAGATTTAAAGCCCTCATGTTTTAAACAAGCATATATCTTCGTCTATGAAATATATTTCACTTTCCAGATGTTAAGCATAGAATATAATTGAGATATGAAATATATTTCACTTTCCAGATGTTAAGCATAGAATATAATTAATTGAGAAACCATCTTTTAGAAAAGAGAATAATATTAAAGACAGAACAATTTGTAAGATAACCCATGCATGGAGTGAGTTGCATAATTTGCCTATATACAATTTTCAACTTTATTACAAAGTTAACCTGTGGCTTTTCCTACAAACAAACTAATATTTACTCTGATTTGTAATCAATTTATTTATGTTTTGCTAAGTACATATGTTTTAATATTGGCACACTTTATTTCATATTTTAAAGAAAAATAGCAAATAATAAAATAAATTAAAAATTAAATGTAAAACCTCATATTATATATGAGATTATATATGAGAATATATATATATATATTGCTCCAATTCATGGGATATATAATTTAATTCATGAAAATAGTAGATTTAGGATTTTGAAAGTATATTATTGAAAAAATATAACATGGAATTCTAAAACCTATATGCAACTATCTACCTCTATAGCTATCTCTTTTTAGTATAATGCATTTTGGACCAATTTATCTTGGTTGCCTCAAACTCTCATTCATATATTTATGAGTGTTTTTTCAGGTTATATTTGGTAAGAAAGTAAATAATCTGATGTATTTAGTATTCAACAGAATTTAAGAGTACTGTCAACTTGAGATATTATTTACTTACACACATACAAATATATAAAATATCAGATTGATAGATGATAGGTAGATGATGGATAGATAGATGATAGATAGAATATTTTATATTACCTATACTTTTGATAAAATGTCACTGATTTTACACCCTGAAAAGTATAAAAAGAATGATTTAAAGAATATTATTTCCTTCATTGCTCCTCAGATTAGATTTACTGATAAATAAAAAGAATCAGAACTTTTTAGTATCAAGATGTTGATGCCTAGTTCTTTTCTGTGCCAAGCTAATGGGACTTCCCAACATTTTTGTAGAATGATCTGGCAATGGAATTGATCCCTAACCTTCAGAGATTTTTTTTTCTGTTATGTGGCCCAGGCCTGCTCTCTGCAGATGCATATTTAAGAACAAGGACATTAAAATCAGACAGCCTTAGCTCAAAACCTAGTTCCATCACTCACCAGTTGTAAAACTGGAGCAATTAATCTAACCTCTATATACCTGTATCTCCTCATCTCTAACATGAAGGTAATCACATCTATTTTATAGGATTAAATGAGATAATCTAGGTAAAGAATCCAGTCTTGAATTATATATAATGCATGCATTTCCTATTTCTATAACCTGATATAAAGTAATTTGTCACAGATTTCACACTATATTAGCTTATAAATATTCTATGTGAATGAAAAGGTTCACCTTTTGTGACATTTGAGAAAATAAATGGCGATCAGATATTTTACTTCCGCCAATATAAATGGAAAAGAATTGTCTACTATTGGACAACTAAAAATATGACTAGTAGGGATATGAAAACTTCCCTTCCTGAATGTATAGAAAGGCCTGAACATGTACTAGTACATGTGTGTGTGTGCGTGTGTGTGCAAGCGGCTGGGAGAACAAAAATATTTTCATAACCAAAAAGAATGCTTTGGTCAGTCAAGCACAGGTTCTATGATATTAAAAACTTAATTTTTGAAGGGACAGAAGGTGAAGAGCAGAAATATATATTTTAAAATGTTAAAAATAGTTGTAACTGTATTAATGTAGCATTATAATGATATTATATACACTAATCCCTACCTTTTCAGGAACTAGATAGTCAAAGTCAGGACTATAGGTATGAAGTATGTATCCATTTATGGGCCATATCCTACCACTAAGAAATGTAGAATGGGAACATCAAAGTTGCCCTTGAAAGGAAGAAGGTGGCTTCTTCCTTACAAAACACAATCCTCTTCTTTCCTAAAAGTTTATTGAATAAAGCTGTAAGAATAATATCCTCAACATGTGATTGACTGTCTCTCTTCAATACCTCCTGCCCCTGTTAGCTGACATTAACAAGGCATAGACTTATTAAATATGGACAGTTCTTTGCATATCAATTATACATCAATAAAGCTATTCTTAAAATAAGGTGTGGACATTTGAACAGAACATTGGCATAAAGTCTATGTATGATTTTTAAACTCTATATGTGAAATTTAACTGAGATGGTATATTTCTTTAGTATAGTCTCTGGTACCTTATAAATGATCAACATATTAGAATTTTATTATGATGGTATATTTCCTCTTCTGTTCTTAATATCTAGCAATAAAGCAGCTGGCTTATGAGCTATTGGGTGAAAGAATGACAACATAAGATTTTCTTTAAAAAAATGAAAACATATATTAATGATCTAAGGACAGTGTTGAAATAGAAAATAGCCAGAAAGTCATTGACTGTGGTGGACTATATATTTAGAATTGTCAGGGGAAGATGCCTTAATGCATGGCTTATCTAGATGAGTGTCTAATAGGTCGTGTCTCTCTAGTATTGCGAAAATAGTTTTTTTTTTAAGATTTTATTTATTTATTCATGAGAAACACAGGAGAAGCAGAGAGAAGCAGAGACACAGACAGAGGGAGAAGCAGGCTCCATGCAGGGAGCCTGATGTGGGACTTGATCCTGGGACTCCAGGATCACACCCTTGGCTGAAGGCAGCGCTAAACTGCTGAGCCCCCCAGGTGGCCCTGAAAATAGTTTTAAAATGAAAGGTCCTCATAAGATATTTAAATATTTGTATGCATTTACATAGCTTGCTTCTATTATAGAAATAGGAAAGAGTTCTGCATTTTTATTTATGTGAGATAAAATATATAATAAATATCCCATGAAACAAACTATATATTGATATAAGTGTTGATTATTATTATTGCTATCATTAATTTAATTAACACTCCTTACATTATGCAGAAACATAAAAGCATTTGTAAGGTCTCCCTACAATCAGAAAGAAGCTTTGTTTTACAAATGCAAGTTTAATATTCATCCACTGACCTTGGAAAAACCCCACAGTATTGGTGAAGTCATATGTATATGATACCTCAATTTTTTTATTGGAAAGAGATCATTATGTGATTTTGTTCATTGGTTGATGTAAGACACTGTAGACCTTGGATCAGAAAGGTGAGAGAATGGACTCAGGGCTATCATACACTTACCACTGTCAGTATTCACATTGTCAAATGCAAGTGTAACATGTAAAACAATTTTGAAAATATTAAGCCTATATATATATATATATATATATATATATATATAATCTTAAATTATGAAGAAAGTCTGCATAGCTCGTGTCCAGACCAAGAGTTGGAGCCAATACTTTGCTGCCTTGGCTTAAATTTAGCTTCTATCACTAATGACTATGTATTTTTTAATAAGTTTCTTTATTTCTCTGTGCCTCACTTATCTCTATAAAATAGATTTAATAATACCTACTTCACTGAGATGTTATAATAATTATAGGATTTAAAAATTAAAAAAAAAAAAAAGGGATCCCTGGGTGGCGCAGCGGTTTGGCGCCTGCCTTTGGCCCAGGGTGCGATCCTGGAGACCTGGGATCGAATCCCACGTCAGGCTCCCGGTGCATGGAGCCTGCTTCTCCCTCTGCCTGTGTCTCTGCCTCTCTCTCTCTCTCTCTCTCTCTCTCTCTCTGTGACTATTATAAATAAATAAAAATTAAAAAACAAAAGGATTTAATAAACATGTTCTTAGTGCCTGGTGTAAGACATTATGCTCTATATAGGCATTTGTGATGATGATGATGATGATGATGATGATGTTGTTGTTCATGCCCTGCCAATCCTCACTCACAAATGCTTCAGGGACTGAGAACATATCGCCTGGAACACTCATCCTCTTCTCAGTTCTGTCAAATTAGTTTGGCAAATCAATCAGAGAAGAGGTAAGCTGGAAAGCTAATCATTGAATATAGTGATAATGATAACAACTGCACTATAGTCCCAAATTCTCCTTAAAAATAAAGGAAAAGTATGTGCTGAATTTTACTCCAAGCTAAAAACAACACTGCACACAGCATAAGAGAAGTTCTAACCAACTGGAGAAAGAATAGGACACTTGCACTGATTGCTACCAAAAAATGAGAGCAGAATGGAGAGAGAAATGTTCATTAAACCTGCTTTTGTGAGAAGCACTATTGTTATTCCCCTTTTACAGATAGAGAAATAGAAGTTTTAAGGATGCTAATCTGTGGTAGAAATGGTTCTGGAACCCACGTTTTGTTTTGTTTTGTTTGCTTAAATCTACAGTTCCTAACACTTATTTCCTTGTATTATGTTTTATTATCTATGTCAATTAACCAAAAAGTCTAAGCTGCGATGAGAAAAACTGTCATGCTTTACATGCTACCACAAATATTCAGGTCAATTTTCCTGATTTACTAATCTCCACTAATAATTTCTTTTTTTAAAAAAGCTTTTTTAAAAGAATTTATTTATATATTCATAAGTGACCCACAGAGCGAGGCTGAGACATAGGCAGAGGGAGAAGCAGGCTCCCTGTGGGGAGTCTGATGTGGGACTCGATCCCAGGACTTCGGGATCACGCCCTTAGCCAAAGGCAGATGCTCAATCGCTGAGCCACCCAGGTGCCCCTCCACTAATAATTTTGATTTTTTATATAATTTGAATGAAAGTGGAAAGTTTTATATCCAGAAAGAATAGGTCTACTTATTTTCCCTTTGCTCTACATCTTCGACACTCCTTTTCTAAATATCTAGCTTGCATGATGAATGGTCCTAATTGGATACGTACTTAGAGTGAAGGTCCATACATTGACTCTCTCAATACTGAGGAGGGAGAGAGTGCTCATGGCAATGTGAAGACTCATGCTAATAATTTTCAATACATTGAGGAGTGGATATTTTAATACATAAAGACATGTGTTTCCCTGATTTTTGTTCTCAATCCTAGTTCTACTACGAGGCTTTTCAGAATCCTTATACCTCTATTTGTATTACAATGTAATTCAACTACAGCATGCCCCCCCACTCTTTATGCATGTATGTACACATACATGCACACACATGTGCACACATGTATTCAATAGGGGAAGATATCATATAGGTCATTGCCAAATTCTTAGTTCTGTTACAGAAAATTCCATTCATATTGATAGAACTAAAAAAAAAAAATACAATTGCCATATATTTTCTGAAACTTCCTAAAGATATTTTTTAAATAGAGTATTTACAGGCTGATATAATATTAAAACTCTGGATTAAATATTTTTATTTCATATTAAATTCAGTAAGCAGTAAATAATATTGCTTTAAAGCTTTTAAAGCATTTCATATTTAATATTATTATATTTACTCTACCCTGACCATACAATACAGTAAAACAAAATATTTTGACACTAATAGAAAATATTTTTATAGTCTTAAAACATTTATTAGCTAATGCAGTAAAGTTAGGAATAATTTACATTCAAACAAATTTACTATAGGCAAAGAGTTACAAAGGAAATCTCATAAAACAAAGCTAATCTTCTAATTCTTCCTGCATCTTTCTTATGGCTCTACTCAGAGATCATTTTATTCTGATGTTTTTGCAGATTACTTTCTGCCCATTGTCCATTTTTCTCTCTACATTGCACAACAAAATAAATAGGTGATAGTTCTCAGCACTTGACACTGGCAGGAAAGATTAGCAGGAATGTTGACTTTGACAAATCAGATATATCAAGCGCTTGCTGGAGGGACCCACTGCAGAAAAGCTGGTTTGTCATTATAACCAAGATACTGCCTTTTTTTTTTTTTTTACCAAAAACACACTTTTCATTATAGTATATTAAGATGGAATCTAATTGTTCATACCTAAATTTTAAATTATTTTGCAATATCTTTTTTAGTTTTGTAACATTAGCCAAAACATTTACCCATATCATTTTATAAAGAGAAAATACAGATCTTACATTTCATCTTAAATGAGAATTACTGTGAGCATAAAAATTGATTTTACTATATTACCTCTTTGACACATAAGGTGCTTGTTGGCCAGAAGACTTAGACTCTGTCGCAGCCTTATGACCAGAATTATTGGTATGGTTGTGCTTTCATATGCTATAGCAATTGTCAAGAGTTGAAAAATATTTTTCCAAATGTATACTGATGTTCTTTTCACTTATCTGTAAGTTTCAAAGGGAAATTGTTTTCTCTTAAATTCTATTTTTAGTGATTAAGGCAGCTATCTAGGGCTTCTCACCATTCCAGTGGTTTGGACATTACCTATATATCTGCTGATAGAATTTTGTGCTTCAGTTTACTGTGTTTAAGTCAGCCTGAGAGTGGAAGGAAAGAGGGATAGAGTTGGTGGAAAGGCATGGTTGAGTAGAAGAGAGTTTGAGTGGTAAAATATTTAATGTAAATTTATCATGGTGTTATTTGTGGGTCCTTGACTTCTGTCATTCTGTGATTTTGTACCATACTAGCTCATCTTTGAAAGAAGCCCTGATTCTAAGCCTTGATTCAAGAAAAAATCATATTTTATCCTAAACCATTAGTAAATGACTTGGTCTCTCTTCCTGCACTAAATTATTAACAGCGACTCTTGTGAATGACCTAGAGATGAAGATTTGTGACTTATGCTCATGCTTCATATTTGTATATTTTGCATTTTCTTGAATCTATGCCAGGTATACTTACAAATGTTATATGGGATTTTTATTTTTCTTCCTATGTTTTATATTTTGTCTTGAACCTAAAGTATTTGAAAAAGTATGAGTTTTCTTGGTGAATTGTGAAATATGGATTTGGGGAATAATATCTCTCTGGAAGGCTATTCAGGATAAATTACAATGTACAGTAGATAGATTTTGAGAACCAAATAAATGAGCCCCAGTTGAAGTCTGCACTTAAAGATTAATGATAGATATGATAAATGTAGTGAGGGCCCAATTTCTGGAAGTCTAAATATTGAAGTCATATACCAGCGAGGGTTAGAGTAATTATCTTAAACATAGACAAGACTTAAATTCTTTTTAGTGTAATTGAGCATCTAGTTGGTCATTAATAATAACACATAAAAGTGCTTTCTTTTACTTCTGCCATGTAAAGACTCTCAAAGAAGAGTAAAGAAGACCCAAGTTTACTATGTGTTCTATCCAAAGAAGCTCTTCAGATTCTGACCCAAATTACATTTTGTTTTATTCTCTCACTATGAAAATAATCTTGAAATGTGTTCCAATCTGAAGGGATATTCAGAGCTTCAAACTAGCTCTGAGTTGACAGTCACTTAAATTTTATTAAAAAACCAGACAAGTCAATATCTATACGGGGCTCTTTCATAGCCAAATTGTTCAAGTGGTAGGCCATATGGGATTAGATCATATTCCTAAACTAAAGTGACTTAAAATGCAAGTTGTTATACATCCGAAAGCACAATGTGGTTTGTAGAATATTGCCCATCTTTACATGATTGATTTCTGTGGAGAGAGACTGTAATTTTTGAAATTTACCTAGTGACTTTATATTGTAAGCTGCTAAAACATGGCTCAGCTTATGTTGTGGTATGATAAATTTGGGTCAGATTTAGAGAATTTGTGAATAGGCATGCTACCTATGAATTACTTTAAACAGTAAGCCCGTATAAAAGATATTTTCATCAATATCTACATGAACAAATACAGAGGTTCAGAACCAGACTTAAAATAGTTAATTTTTTTAAAAAACTAGGAGAGAGAATTTTATTGGCAATTTCTTCACTAAAGGGAACATGGAGCATAGTCATATCTATCCCTTTTCTCATCACATTTGCCTCACTACCCAACCCATACAAACAAAATGGTCTCCACTCTGATTTTTCAGTGTTTTTATAACTCACTTAGAAAAGTCAAAATTCCCTTCCCTTCTCCTGATACCACCATAAACACCTTGCACACTATCATAACCTCACTGATTCCTTGAGCATTAAGGGCTCGTGCTCCTTTTATTATCCAAGTACAACAGGACAACTTTGTGAAGTGATGGATTTATCAGTTCAGCTCTGTTTAAATATTACTATTTGTTTCTATGTGTATTTTGACTTCCTTACTCCTTTTGGTAGATTTTTTCTAAGACCAAAATGTCACCCTTTTCTTTTTCTAGTCTCCTTTCAGAATTTTGCATGAGACTTTTGCTTCATTTCTTCATCTGGAAAACTGGATGAGTTGAGGAAATGTTGATATGAATTTATATTTATATATTGTACAGTTACATATTTATATGACATATCTATATATTTTGAATATCTATATATATCATATAGAGGCTGGAAGAAAATCAAGATTTTTTTGTTCCTTTTTAATATTACCAGATTCAAGATCTTGGAGTTTGGAATTTGGAAGGTAGGACTTTCAGCAGGAATTATTTTATTTATTTGTTTGTTTGTTTGTTTGTTTGTTTATAAGAGACACAAATTGAGATGCAGAGACACAGGCAGAGGGAGAAGCAGGCTCCCTGTGGGGAGCCCTACAGGAGACTGGATCCCAGGACCCCCCTGGATCCGGCCCTGAGCCAAAGGCAGACGCTCAACCACTGAGCCACCCAGTCGCCCTTCAGCAGGAATTTTTAAAGACATGTGAAGTTTAAGAAATCTTCTTTATTTATGTGTAATAAATCATACATTTATTCCCCCATATTTTGAAAATACTCATGTAACAGATCACGAAGCTATAAGATATGGAGAGAAAAATGATGTTATTTTGTTTCCCAAGTAATTCCTATGAATGTATTTGATTGAAACACATTATTGTAGGTGAAATATTTTGAAAATGTTTTGTTTTATTGTCCTCTAATATAAACCTTTTTTTTTGCAATAGCCATAATCACTACCACAACTAGAGAAAGTTTTGAAAATTGTTCTGAGTGGAAAAAAAAATTTGGATTTTTCTGGGAAGTTATTTCAGCAGAATATTTGACCTCAACCTTCTACCAGCATTATTTTACAGAGTCATAAATGGTTTCTGGGCAAAATCCAATCAACTTCTTCAATTTTCTTCCTTTCCCCAGTTGTATTTACAATCTTTCTAATATTATTTTCTACTTTATCTTACCTGAAGCTTTACTATTTTTTTAAACTTTGTTTTTCCTTGCTAGCTCTTCTTTTTATAGTCAATTGCTGATGAGCTCAGCTTTATGCAGTATTTTCTAAATAGTACTTCATAATTAACTCTTTCATTTTTTTAAGAATAATTATTCATTGCCTGTTTTGTATGACATACTCAGACAATCCATCAGCCACTCTGACATAACCCAGACTTATATTTATATATATGTTATTCACAAATCATATGCTCTGACTATTCACTCTATCTCCAATTATTTTATAGTAGAGGTTGAAATGAGAAGATTAATATCAGAATATTTTGTCAGTCTATTGAAGTGACTTATACTATTAAAAAATAAAAGAAAATGCCATGAATGGATGTTCCTTAGATATATAATTATGAAATTTATGAAAGAAGTGTAGTGCTTAACCATAAAGTTTCTGGGGTGGGGGGCTCCAGCCTTGTCTCCAGTCATTTCTGTTTGTGATCTTAGGAAGGACACTCATGCTCATTAAGCATTAGTTTTCTCATCTGTACAATTAGAATAATTGCAGCTCCTTCATTGTTTTGTTTGTTTCTGTTCTTGAGAAGCAAATGGGAGAGTTTCTGTAAAATCTGTGATACAGTAAGCATTCCTGAAAGCCTAGCTATCATTAATATTATCATTGCCACCATTGTATTGTAACGGAAAACCATCTTCATTCTTCCCTGCACTATACATCATCCTAGATGTCAATAAAATTCTCAATTATAAATACTGCCTATAAATATTTTCTATTCAAATAATTTAAATATACAAATAATTAAATATGTTTCATAGTCAAGCATCTATTAGTTAAAAAATAAGTACAGGCACCCACATTCAATACTTAATTATAATATATATTTGTTTTAATTTATATAAATTATAACCTAATTGAATTAAAGAAGTGTTATATATAAGAGGTAAATAGTATCACTAGTTAGCAGTGCTTTAAATTGGATAAAAAATGCAAATAAATGATTCTCATCAATAGGTTTTACAATATTTAAACATATATGTTTACATCTATGTTTTACTTTATTTTAACAAAGCATATTTTAGCCTGAAAGAACATGAAAAAATCAGATTCTTTCAATGTTGAGAAACACTGGACACTGAATAGTTCAATAGAAAATTCTAAAAGATTTGTGTGTGTGTGTGTGTGTGTGTTTTTCTAAGATTAAGCTGTTTAAAGCATCTTTCAATTCACTTATTCATATTCTTGTTATATATATCACAAACCAATCACTTATGAAAAACAAAATGAAAAGCTTTTTATGGATATGTAACTAATTAGTTTTCCCCATATTCTAAAAACTGATTAATCTGTACAGATCATTGATTATAACTCTTATTGGGTGTATTAGTTTCCTAAGGCTGATCTAACAAAATGCCACAAATTAGGGAGCTTAAAATAACGGGAATTTATAGTTCTGAGTGCTAGGAAGTCTGAAATCAAGATGTTGGCAAGAACCATGCTTTCTCTGAAACCTGTAATGGAGAATCTTTCCTTGCCTCTTCTGGTTTCTGGTGTTTGCCAGCAATTCTTGGCAGTCCTGGCTTATAGATCTATTGGTACAATTTCTGCCTCTCTTGTCACATAGCCATCTTTTCCACGTCTGTCTCCATCTTCACATGGTCTTCCCAGTGTGTCTGTGTCTTCGTCCAAATTTCCTCTTCCTGAAATGATACTAGTCATATTGAATTAGAGCCCACCCTAATAGTCTTAGCGTAATGTGAGTTCACTTGTAAAAACCCTACTTCCAAAACAGGTTGCATTCACACACATTAGAGGTTAGGATTTCAGTGTATCATTCTGGGTGACACAATTCAACCCGTAACATCGAATATGTTGTTTCTCGTTCCTTGTTTTCCCAGACTTTCATAGCCTCCTCCTGGATGTACTTTCTTATCTATTTCTTATCTATTCATCAAACACCATACTTATAATACCCATAATATATTGTTCTTATTATACAAGCTCCAATCTAAAAGCTTTCCTACCCACAGAAAATGCTTTCTTGGAAAAATACTTTCTCTTCTTCTGCACATATGTGACTGTATAGTTCTGAAGGCAATTCTGAAATTGATAAGACTGCTTGCCAAATATAGTGTCAATCCTCCACTGCATAATCAGTGCCACTTGTCAGTATTTCTTAATGTCTTAGCTAGTCTCTCTTCTGCTCTCTGTGACAATTATTTAAAAATCTTCAGCCTTTTAAGGTCTCCACCACCTCAACATAAACCTCATTCATAATTAAATTAATTGCTGATTCACAAAGAAAAAATTGACTCTCAGAAGGAAAATTTTCTACCTCCCAAGTAATTTATCTTGAAAAGTTGTGCCACATTCCTTTCCACCTCAGCAAAAGACATGTTCCTGCTCCTGAATATGATATACTTACAACTGGTTTTGCATCCTGTCTACCCTTGGTTGGAAATCTTGATTTATTTAATACTTCTCCTCTTAGTCAATTTATCTGCCTCTATAGGATTTTTTTTTTTTTTGCCCTTAGCATACAAATTTGCGAACAGATGCTTCAATGTAAAACACAACAAAACCAAACAAATCAAAAAAGTAAAATGCCTTTCCTAGAAGCCTGTTTTCCCCCTAAAAATGGCATTGCATCTCATTCCCTTCGTAGGCTCATCCTCTTTTTTTAAAGTGATCCTCACCTGAATGTATTTCTTCAAATTCTGTTTGTGCAATAGTGGTTTTGCCTTCAATACTCCACTGAAACTACAATGACAAAGAGCACTGATGATTATTAGTCACTACATTTCAGTACACATTTGCATAGGGGTTGAGTCATTTATCATACTGACACCCCTCCATTCTTTTCCTTGATTCCCTTTTGCTTTTCTTTCCAAGAATCCTATCAAATTCCTCTGAAATCTGTTTTTTTTTTTAAGATTTTTGTTTCTTTATTTATTTGAGAGAGAAGGAGAGCAGGCCAAGGGAGAGGGAGAAGCAGGCTCTCTGCCGAGCAGGGAACCCAACTCGGGACTTGATCCCAGGACCCTGGGATCATGACCTGAGCCACAGGCAGACACTTCGCCTACTGAGCCACCCAGCTGCCCTGAATTCTATTTAAATGTTAGGCTATTTTGAAGTTATAATCCTTCTTCATCTTCTTTCATTGTCCTATATATTTCGCTTAAGTAGTCATATCCACTCAGAATTTTCTCAAGCCCTAAACTGTCCTCTTAACATCAGATCATTTGAGTCCCTATATCACATTATTCATACTTCCAACTAGCTCTTAAATCCATCTTCTTTTCTCTATCTTCAAAATTCAATCCAGTCTTCCTCTTATTCTATATTAGTTATTGTAAAAGTTCCCCTGTCTCAAATTTTTATCTCAATAAATCCTATCCACAACCTTGCCGGAATGATTTTCCTAACATTCATAGGTTAGGGTTTTATTCTTGGCCTTAAAAACTTCAAGTATTCATGATCTCCGTTGTCTATTGGGGAAAAAGTCAAAACTTCAATTGCCATCAAGGTCCTTAAAATATGGACATAGTCTCTGCCTCCAACTCATGTTCCATTACTTCTTCAGAAATAACAGTATATTCCTGTGTGTTTACCTCCCCTCTACGTGGTCCTCAACTCTCTCCATTCTCACCTCCTACCTTCACAGACACAGTGCTGTGGTCACCTTTGTGTGTGTAGTTATTAGCATAATGTCTGGTATACCATGGACATTAATCAACGTGGAGTGAATGATATTGAGGAAGGGGAGTCTGACATCCATGGCATTCAAAAAGCAATTCTAATTTTGCCCCAGTTAGAGCATCTAAAAGTGACTAAGCTCTCTTCTGTATTTCAGGTTTACTAATGTAGTGAACTAATTCTCTTTTGCTAGTTACAAAGAATAAGTCACTGGGGCCTTAGTGTCACCTTGCCTCTCTTCCTGCCTTTCTCTCCCCCACAGTTTTCCTATAGATTACCAGTCCATTATTGCTACTGAGATTGGGATGGAAAGTAAAGAAAGGAGAGATTTGTCTAGCATCATGAACCAAAACACAAGATGTCTCTTGCATTGAACATTTTTTAAATTCTTAGGTGATGTAGCACAAACAGGGCTTAGTCTCATTATGGGTTAAATCCACTTTTCAGGGAGAAGGGGCATTTGGCCTATAAAATGAACAATCATTTATAACACATATGCAGCAGCTTCAAATAGCTACTATTCCTAGTGATGAAATTAGAGAAATGTCAGTTTGGGGAAAGTGGCTTGAATTAATAAGTAGTTCTCCCCATCTGGTTCAAAGTGAAGCAGCCCTGTCTGTAACCACCACTCTTGCAGCAGAACATCCAGTCTCCTATTGAGCAGTCAGCCGTTAAGGTACATAGTTCAAAACAAAAAACCAAAAACCAAAAAATAAGAGAAACAACAACAACAACAAAAAAACAGAAAAGATGCAATGATTAGTATTATAGATCTTCAACATGAACTAAATTTATTTTTCCTCAAAAAGTAACTAATGATTGTTTTAAAACATCTGTAGCCAAGAAAATCTTGTTACAGCTCTTTAAAAAATGGGGATTTTCTGACAACTCATATATTGTCTAAATCAATAAAAGTAGCTAATATGTGCTCAGCATTTTATAAAAGAGGCTCTTGGGTTTGAAATTATTCTTATGAGAATAGGATTAACTTGGTACATTTTGCTGAACAAGTATAATATTGTAAACACTATATTCGTGAGGGGAATAATGAAAAAGCAAGAATCTATTTTTCTGTACAGTATATCGATTGATGCATATGATTTCCTGGTCTGAGAATTTGTATAACACTAATTAAAATCCATTCTTAGAATCTTCAGGTTTATTTTTTATAATGGTCAATCCAGTTCAAGGTCTTGATCTTTAATTAATTTAGATGCATAGAAACTATCCAATTACTCATTTTATCTTTTGCTATCTGTCTTCTCAACGGGTTATTCACATCATTCCTTAAATACATGTATAGGAAATTAAACAAACAAAAAACACCTCTGTGAGTTTACGTATTTTCTTTTCTGAAATGCTGTCTTATTCTAGACAGTCAAAACCTGCTACTAATTATATATTATGCTCAGACAGTTCTAGTTAGTCACAAAACAGGTACTAAACAAAGCTGTTTGTTTCTATCCCTGCTTCTTTCCCTCCTTCCTTTCATGCCTCTCATCCTCTCTCCATCTTACTATCCCTCCCCTTCTTCCTCCTCCATCCTTCCATCTCCCTACCCCTTCCATTATATTAACTTGGCCAGGTTAGATCCAACCCCTCTTGTCTATCCTCGGGAAGCTGAAGATGACAGAAGAAATCCATCTATCCTTGCTGACCAGTTTCATGGTCATGCGCACTAACGTAGGTGTGCCCCTTGTGGTAACATCATCATCCTGGTAACATCATCATCCTACTGCATTTCCCTTGAAATATCATTGGCATTAGTCTTATTTTACAACATCTCTGCTCTGCTCAACTCTCTTAACACCTGCCCTGTCTCCTGAGTTTCAGCTGCCTCTTCTCTTTTTATTTATTTATTTTTAATTTTTATAGTCACAGAGAGAGAGAAGCAGGCTCCATGCACCGGGAGCCCGACGTGGGATTCGATCCCCGGTCTCCAGATCGCGCCCTGAGCCAAAGGCAGGCGCTAAACCGCCGCGCCACCCAGGGATCCCGTCTCTTCTCTTTTTAATTCACTGGCAAAAGCTCTCAGAAGAGAACTTCCACGCCATTGCAGTTCACTATCCACACCTCTAAGGCAATAGATCTTATACCTTCCCATTTGATTTAGATCATTAGTTTGTCATATGCAAACTTATGTTTCTGGCTGTGTGTACTCTCCTGAGTTCCAAAGTCTTATGTTCAGTTTATTTAGTCATCTTTCCTTCAGGCTCAACATTTCATCTCATTCATTTTCTTCTTTCTTCCGAAAACTCCATGGTTCTTATTGTCTTCCCCCTTAGTATTTTAGCCAAAACCGAGAAGAATAAAGCCATCCCTAACTCTTCCCTCTTCCTCAGCAGCAACCCCTCCCAACATTAATTTCAGTTTTTATCTATGACATGATTACAGTTGATCCACAACCTCTCCATTCTTATTTCAAGGATTTTGTATATATATATACACACACATATAAAATATATAATATATATATTTATTTACTCAAGCTTTTATCTGGGCTATTAGAATTGCCTCCACAGCTCATCTCTTTGCCTCTACTCAACATGTTCAGTACAACTTTCCCAACAGTAATCAAACAGTAACCAACCTAAACACCAATATAAATAAGCACATTTCATGGCTAAAATGCTTTAAATCAATTCATTGTAATAATTCATTGGTTAACAGGATATGGTCTGAAGTAAGATAACTTAAATTTAAGTCACAGCTTTGCCACTTTAGGGTTTAGCTTAATTCTTTTAAGTTTGTATGCTCTAGTTTCCTTGTCTGTGAAATAGAAATAATAGTAAGTCTGAAAGGTTTACTTTAATGATAAAATGATGTGATGCATATAAGAATCTTAAGTGTTCAGAACACATCAATACTTTAGAAAAGCCAGTTTGCATTATCATTATTACTCTTTTTATTTTGAATTCTTTAGGTTCTTCAATCATGGCAAATTTTATTTTTTTTCTGTTGTTATTATTATTTCCAGTACTTAGCACAATTTTGAGAACAGTGTTTCTTGGATAAAACTTGGTTGTCCCAGGGGTTCCTGGGAGTCTCAGTGGGTTAAGCACCAGACTCTTGATTTCTGCTCAGATCACGATCTCAGGGTCCTAGATTGAGCCCTATGTGGGGCTCCATATTCAACAGGAAGTTTGCTTCATATTCTCTGTCTCCCTTCCCACACTCTCCCCATGCTCGCAAGTTCGCTCTCTCTCTCTCTTCTCTCTCTCTCTCAAGTAAATAAATAAATCTTTAAAAAATCTTGGTTGGCCAATGAATAAACTTATAGTTACCTTTTATTAATATTTGCATTTACTAAATTCTAGAAATAAAATACTTTAATGGACTGAATATTGCAGAATTTAGAATTTATTGAAGTGTTATAATGAAATGGAATCCTTTGGCCTCCCTAAAATCACTTACTTTCTTAGATATTAGTGTGTCTATTCATAAGCTTAGTCCTTCTTTCCCTGCTACACCCCAACCGGCATACACACCTGAGGGCATCACAGGAAAATATGTCAGAAAGGAAATGTCGGAAATCTTTTTTCAATCTTAGCAAAAAGTAAATGAACCTATATAGCCACAAACCATTCTGGAAGAAATTTCTGAAACTGGGGGGGAAGACAGCAAAGAGGATCAAGAAAATATATGGATATTTTGTGCTAGAAAGATGGAAACTGGAGTTCTTTCATTTTGAGTAATAAGTTAAATATGGAGCTCAATCTTGTTGCTTTTTCAAAGAGGACAAAAGAAAAAATTATTTAGCATATACTTGACTTAATGAGTGACAAATATTACAGAATTTATTTTAATGTGCCCCTGACTAACAAACATTGTTATAATTCTCCCTTTAATGATAAACTGTGAATTTCAGAAAGAGAATCTAGCTGTAATAGACCAATTAGGAAATCAAACGATAAGCAGAAATATATAAAATAAAATAAGAAAAAGTTAAAAATCTCCAAGTCACAAGACGAGATATGTATACCATCTACTGAGTAATACCATCTTTATACCAGTTATACGAATGACAAGGAAGAAGTTATTTTATTCTGTTCCAGTTAATTTTGTTTTGCAAAAATGCCCTCAAACAGTGGTAAAAATCCCCTACGAATACTCAATTTATCGCAGAAAATAAATGGCTTCACTCTTTAAATATATTGTGGGTGATTGAACATCTATAATAGGTCATATTTTTATTAAAGGCTCACACCATGAGGCATACATTTTACAAAACAAAATGTCATTTTGTTGTCACCTACGTGTGCATTCGAGTATATTTTATGGTCACACTATTTTTTAAAACACAAAAGCTTTGGTCATTCCTGCAAGTGTGTATATGTGTGTCCTGATAGCATCAAATTACAGGAAGTATTTTTAATCTGTCCTGGGAAGTTGCCTGGCAACAATATTAGAGTCAATTGTATTGCAAGGTGCAATATATGCCCATGTTTAGATTGCTATTTATCTTCATTATAACTAAGTAATTTAAGTTGTCAACTCTCTTGTGACTATTGGATATCTGTTAACTATACATTTAATGCTTGACTAGGCTGAGCTTCCAAAAAGAAGGGAAAAAAACAGCTATAAATTTCAGTGTTGGGTTTAAACCTGATGGCAGACATAAGGCTACAATATGTCTTCATCTTCTGGAAAAACATTGTCTTTCTACCAAATGTGTACTAAATGGACCTTACAGAGTAGTGAGGGATATGATTTATTCACAGATTCATATGGGATAAACAATTTTATGACACTGAATCAAACTGCACCTGAGGGGATTGTTGAACCAAACAGCAAACTGATTAAACTTTAAAAAAAAAAAAAAAAAAAGCAATATCCAACTCTAGTAACCTCCACTTTAAAATGACATTAATCCTACTGAACCACAATGCAGTATGCATTTTAAGCAAATAAAAAGTTCACCCAAACTTTCTTTTCTTTCTCATAAATACTGAACTCTCCATGCCCAATATTGTCATAAAGTGCTTTTAGAACAGATAAGAAGGATCAAATGTGATGTAATTATATCCTCTTGGTACCCTCTAGTTACATCCTAACAGCATATACAACTTTAAAATGGCATCTTCCATTGTAATTTTACATATAATACCAAATATTATAATACCGAGAAAAGCTGTTTTATTATACACCCTACAAGAACATTTTTAAGGAAGATGTTAAATTTCACCACATATTTTTATACAGAATATTGAGTAAATGAGAACTAAATTTGTTTTTTATATAGCATGTTCTTAAAGATAATACAGTTGTTATGAAATATATGAATAAAATGGTGAATAAAATGCAAATCCTATTTTTTTGTTTGCAAATCCTATTTTTAACAATGTTTACACGTTGAATATATAGTAAACAAAGGCAATTACTGTTACTTAAGTAAATAGAGCACTTTCCTAATTTTGCATAATAATGGATATGATTTTGTTTTTTATATACAATGAAAATACATAGCATTCATTTGCAAATTTAAACATTGATGTCATTGGCCATCACTGAAATATAAAGTGCCAAAAGTTTGCTATGGTAAATGACTTTTATGAAAAATGATAATAATTTGGAAAACTTAAGTCTGCTTTGGAATAAGCCCTATTAAATTTTACAAAAAACGTTTCCAGAAAAATTTTACCAACCAAAGATATGATGTAGATTGTTTTTATGTCTGAGTTTTTAATTAAGGACAAATAAAAGCACAGTAAAACTGACACATGCTTATATACTTGTTTTGCCTCTTCTCAGATAATAATGGTAAATAAGATGTTTATTTTGCTAACCATTAAATCTGTTATTTCTATTTCATAATGAATATGTTTTGTTATATAAGGGAAGAACATATTTTTACTAAGAAATAGTAAAATTTTTGGTCATTTTCAGCTATTATTTAAACACGTAGCCTAAAATTAAACATTTATTTGCAGAAAACATATTTCCTTTGAATTATAATTAAAATTAGATGATTTGTGAAGCCTAGGAAAACTTAAAGATTTCATTCAATTGAACGGAAAAGTATAAATTCTTGAAATATCAGAGCAAGTAGTCTCGAGCTAATGGTTTAATTTACAAAATCCTTGATTCTACTCTACCTAAGCTAAAACCACCAGAAATGTTTCACTATTTTGATTCATTCTCTTTCTTTCTTTCCTTCTTTTTTTTTTTTTTTTTTTTTAGATTTTATTTATTTATTCATGAGAGACACAGAGACGTAGGCAGAGGGAGAAGCAGGTTCCCTGTAGGGAGCCTGACCACTCTATCCAATCCAATCCAGGAACCCCCTCCTGGGGATCACGCCCTGAGCAGAAGGCAGAGCCACCCAGGTGTCCTAGTCCCTGACATTCTGATACCTTGATTTACTATTTGGAGTTTGCAGAAGTGATGGTGGTTGAGATCTAACATTTACTAAATGATTATTGTGAATTTGCTACCATAGTGGGCCATTGATATGCACCAAAACATTTAATATTTGACTGAGGCTAAGCAGCTGATAATATCTCATTTCAGAGATAAAGAAATAGTCTTTTATTAGTGAATCATTTAAACAGAGCATGATGGGTTGTTTAAAAGCCTGTGAACTCAGCCCTTGCTGTACTGCTCTCTTTGCCAGGAAAAAAACTTGTGCATAAAGCTCTTATTTTATTTTTCACTTTCTACTCTTTGGGATAGGATTTTGCTTGCTCTATTTAAAAGTCCCCTCGTATTTAAAAAAAAAATTCTTACCAGTCTCTGCTGGAAGTATTGTCAAAGTCTGAGTTCAGTTGGGGTCCCTTCAACTGTGTCAGCTTTTATAGGGAACTACTTTCTGGAAGACTCGAAAGTCCCCCCTTTTTTTAGTTCTAGATTTCTGATGCAACTTTTAACATTAAAAATTTTATTTTGAGAAAATTTTAGATTCACATGGATTACACAAAAATACAGAGATCCCTTGTACTGTTTACCAAGTGGTAACATCTAGCAAAACTATAGGATAGTATTCACAACAGCCAGAATGTTGACATTGATCCAGTGAAGATACTGAACATTTCCCATCACCTCCAGGATCTCTCCTGTTGCTTCTCAGAGCTAAAGCCACTTCCCTTCTATCTCCACTCCGCTTTTAATGCCTGACAACCATTAATCACTTTTTATTTCTATAATTTTGTCATAATTTCAATACATAGCTGTATTGAATAATACAGAATGTATCCACTTGAATTTGGCTTTTCTTTTTTTTTTTTTTTTTTTTTTTCAGTTGGTACTTAACTCCCTGGAGGTTCAGGAAAGTTGTCCATGCATCAATATTCATTCCTGTTGCTGAGTAGTACTCCATGTTATAGTTGGGCCAGAGTTTATTCACTCATTTATAGAAATCTGGCTAAACTGCTATGAATAAAGCTGATATAAATATTCATGTACAAGTTGCTTTTGTTTCTTTTCTTTACTTTTTTTGGTAACTATAGGTCTTTATTTTCAGAGTGAATGCCTAAGAATTCAATTGCTGGGTTATATGGTAGTTACATGTCTAGTTCCTAAAGAAACTGCCACCCCAATTTCTAGAATGACCATATCTTTTTATATTCCCAGCAACAACATATGAACGACCAATTTTCTTGTATTTTCACTGGTGTTTGATTCTGTCATTAATTTCTATTTTAGCTATTTTGATAGGTATGTAGTAATTTAATTTGCATTTCTTTAATTGCTAATGATATTGAGCATCTTTTCATGTATTTCTTTACAATGTGTATATAACCTATAAAATGTCTCTTCATATCTTTGGCTTATATTCTACTTTGATTGTTTATTTGTGTTTTACTGCTGAATCTTGAGGTTTTTTTACATATTTTAGGTACAATATTTAGATATCATATAGTCAGATATGTGGTTTGCAAGTATTTCCTTTGGTTCTGAATTTGTCTTTTCATCCTCTTAATAGGTAATATCAGGAAACAAAAGTTTTTAATTTGAGTGAAGTCCAATTTATCAAAATTTATTTTTATGGTTTATCCTTTGGATATCAAATCTGACAAATTTTTTCTGAACCCTAGATCCCAAATATTTTCACCTATATTTTATTTTTCTAAAAGTTTTAGTTTTATATTTCACATTTAAGTTCCCAATCATTTTTTTTGTCCAATATGTGCACAATTGCTCTAGCACCATTGAAAAGTAATCATCCCTTCACTGCATTGTTTGTGCAACTATGTCAAAAACCAGTTGGATATGTCTGTATGAATTATGTTCTGTTCTATCAATTTATATATCTATCCCTCTGCCAATACCACAGCTTGATTACTGTAGCTGAATATTAAAACTTGAGATCAGTGAACTGATTTTGCCAACTTAATTATTCTTTTTCAAAATTGTTTTAGGCATTCTGACTCTTGCTTTACCATCTAAATTTTAGAATAATATTGCCTATATATGTATGTAAATATTTCTGAGATCTTGATAAGAATTGCATTAAACCTGTTTATCAACATGAGAGAATCAAAATCTTTACTATGTTGATCCAGTCAAGCCATAAAAATAGCAGGTCTCTCCATTTTTGAGATATGCTTTTATTTCTTTCAGTAGTGTTGTTTGGTTATCATTGCATAAATTCTGTTCATAACCTTTCACACTAAGACCTAAATATTTCTTTTTTTGAGCAATTATAAGTGGTATTTTTCTTATTATTAAAAATATAATTTTCTTCTTTTCTTTTTAGAGAAATTTAAGTTCACAACAAAATTGAGTGGAAGATTTTCTTTAAATCTACTGTCTTTACATATTCATATAGCCTCCTCTATTATCAGTGGTATTCTATCTCTAATTTTAGTGTCCATATGTTCAATGCTAGTACATAAAAATACAGTTGATTTTGGTGTATTTATCATGTGACTATTTTGAACTTACCTTTTAGTTCTGGGAGTATTTTGTAGATTTCTTGGGATTTTCTACCTAAGACGATAACGCCATCTTCAAATGAAGATAATTATACTTCATCCTTTATCTTCTTGCTAATAAACATAAGATAGATATCAGATACAGAGATGGTTTTGACTTGGTCCATGGGCTGCTTCTTGAATTTTTATTTATTTTTTTTTTAATTTTTATTTATTTATGATAGTCACAGAGAGAGAGAGAGAGGCAGAGACACAGGCAGAGGGAGAAGCAGGCTCCATGCACCGGGAACCCGACGTGCAATTCGATCCCGGGTCTCCAGGATCGCGCCCCGGGCCAAAGGCAGGCGCCAAACCGCTGCGCCACCCAGGGATCCCTGCTTCTTGAATTTTTAAACAGTGACTTATCATTCAGGGAAAGGAATCCAAGAGAGATATGGATATGAGGCAACAGCAACTAGAGAAATCAGTGAACATCAAGGTGGTTTAAAATAGAACTTTGGAGGCAAAGTCATTGAGCTACCTTTTGATTTTATTGGGCCATTCCTTTATTTCATACATATATGTTAATATATGCAATGTGCTAAGTATTGTGCTAATACCTGGGGACATAGAGAAAAGGACCCATTTCCTGTTCTCCATGAAATTCCACTGTATTTTTAAGTATTTCAATAGAATATGGCAAGTGCTATAATGAGTAAAGCAAAAATAATAGTGGAAGCTTTGACACCATTAGGGCAAATGGTGTATTAAAGGATTAATAAGTACAATAACCAATGTAATAATACAAAATATAGCCATCAATTCTTGAGGATTCTTGTTCACTACTTCTGAAAGAGGCATTGAAATGCATAGATTTTCGTAGTTTTAATACAAGTGGTCTTCAAAATGCACTTTGAAAAATACTTCTGTAGAGTAGGTTGATGAGTACTTGCTAAGGAACATCTACTTTAAAAAAAAAAAAAAAGAGAGAGAGAGAGAGAGAAGAGAAGGAAGATGCCAGAAATCACAGTAAATAAGTAGGCAAAGATATTGCTGGAAAACCACAGAATGCAGTGTCACAAAACTATTTTTATTATAACAGTTTAGGCTAGTATAAATCACTACAGGTGTGCTTTAATCTTTTCATGAATGGAGCCAATTAATTCTAGTTTCATTTTCTATAAAGGGATAATGAATTATGTAAAAGTAAAATATGTAGCACATTATTGTAGACATTGTATCTTTGTCTCTGCCCCATCTGACACCTCCTGCTTTTCTGCATTCCACCTCACTGCCCTGAAATACATGCCTTTGCTTTGGTTGTTGTTGTAGATGAACTTTTTCAAGTTGACATGTGAGTAGCCAAAGGATCCAGTGGGCATCCAGGTAATGGCCAATAGAGTCAAACTCCCTGCTGGTGGTCAGATGCAACAGTTCCCTTTAGCCTAAAGATATGGTAGGAAAGCTGTATTCTAAGATGTGTGGAACTTGATAATCATATCTTTTATGCTACAAAATTATTTGCTTCTAAGGGTTTATTTATATAAATGAATACTTATGAGTAGGATTTTAGTCAAAGGTTCTGATTTTGCCAATATATAAGAATCTTCTGTAATGCTTTTAAACACTAATGATATAGAGGTGCTTCACTCCAGAAAAGTAAGTTACAATTTTTGAAATGGGTCCTAGGAATCAATATATTAAAATATGTCCCAAATGAGTATAACACACATTCAATTTTTAGGTCCATCAGCTGAATATAAAGATTTAAATTTCACTCTTATTTTTTTACTCATTTTACATTTTACTCTCCATTTTACTTTATAAAATCTTCATACAACCCACAATATTCTTGTTCAATACTGGTTATTATCTGGAGGAAATGTCCTATGGAAAAAAAATAGCAAAAGAAACAAACACAACGTGATAATATTTACTTACATTTAAATATGGGCTGAGAAAATTGGTAGAGAGAAAATTATACCAACTACATAAAAGTTTCCAGCTTAGAAAGTGTGAAATTGTGATTAGGCTATACTTCAACATGATATTTTTCTATAGCATTTTTATTAACTATATACTCTTAACACTAATTGTTTTGGGGCAGCTTTGAAGCATATTAACATACTCTGCAAGCATGTAATAAATATATCACTACCGACAAGCACACACACACACAAAATAGATGGGTCTGTGTTGTGAAGGCACTCATTTTAAAACTATGTTGTACATTTCAAGGGAAAGAAAATCAAGGACTTACTATGGTATTATAGTTACTGTGCATTGAATTACAAATCCAAAAGGCCACTGCACTTTTAAAGTATAAGAGCTCAATGCTACACATCAAAAATCCACTTTGGTTGACTATGCATAACAAAGTGCAAATTTTATTGGAGGATTTCCCTTGCATGTAGTTTTGGGCCTAGGCTTAATAATTCAGCTCAATTCTCTATTACTTATTGGGTAAAATGCAATTCTTAGGTGTATAGAGTAGTTTCCGTTGTGCTGTGCCTATTTAAAAGCATGGTTTTAAAATGTGCTGAATGTGCATTGGGTTTATCTATTAAAACATTTTCCTTATTGTTGGTTTATAAACTGGCCCCTCTATACATAGGGCAGGGGTAAACTGAAGAAAGAGGCAAGCTACTTCAGATTTATTGGTGGCAGTTTTAATAAGCAGAGGAACTTACATATGAGGCTTGTCTTGGGTGGCCAAGAGATGAGTAGAGCTCTGTACCCACCTGCCAAATCTTAAAAGTGTATATTGAGGTCTTAACTGGGTTTAGTTACATATACAGTCCACATATTCTCAACACATCATTATTGCAAGACTGTCCTTGGGGCAACTTTTTGGAATAGGGAAGACAAATAATGCACATCCTAAGAAAGAGGAGAGGGTAAAGAGCCTCTCGTTGCCTGGGTCTAGCTCATAGTTCTTCTCAATGGCTTCCCCCAATATTTTACCCCTTGTCATTCTCATATGCCTCCCTCTTCCACCATGTGACCTGAGTGGGCAGCAAAGGGTTTCACTAACCTGGATGTGGCTCCTTTGGTGGCTATCTGGCTCCATTGGAGGTAGATGCCACAGCAACAATACTGTATATGTGAGAAAAAACACAGATTAAGACAATGATTCTCAAAACAGGTGACAATTTTTTCCAAGATTGCCATCATCCAAATAATAGATCTAACTCTCCTAGACTGGGTGTTGGATCACCCATGGCATCCACTTATATCTCTATTGTGATTTAATTAAAATAACACACTCATTAGGTATGAACAAACAACATTCTCTTTGGATAATTGCATATATGCTTCCTTTTAATAATGTCCTCGGCCTTCCTATTTTGGAGGATAGTTTTTCTTATTAGAGATATTTTAGTGTTCATCAAGGATGAGTTTTGTTGGCTATCATTTTAAGACTTGAAGGGTGAATTTAATAAGGGCCTCTCTGTGTGCTATTGTCGTCTAGGCCAGTGGAAGAAACAAATACGGTGGCCAAATGCTCATACCATTAAAAACAGAACCTTCTCACCTGGGCTTGAGGAGAGGTAGACTGACAGTCTTAGGAACTTGACCTGATTGTACAAAGCATACATGTTGGCTGAGGACAGCAGCACTGTCAAGTGTGAGATGGACGGAGAACAGGATACACTAGACTAAGACCCCCCACCTTTCCCCCTCTTTCAATGGTATGCGTTCAAGCCCAGGTATAATGAATTTCCATAAATTCAGCTTGCAGCAGGATAATGGGATTGCAGTTGAGATTGAGTAGTTCTCCCTCATCCAGAGGTTCAAAGTAACTCCTCCATCCTGGCAGGATTTTCCATTGCAAATTCCAGCAGATAATTGTTCTCCCAGGTGCTGACGAGGCTCTGTATTCTCAGCTGCATAGCACATTGATCCATGATAAGAGTCAGGGCAATGGCCGTTTCTATGATTTCTATACCTTTTTGGTATTGGGTGCCTTGGCAGGAGTCTTCTGGTTGATCATTCAAATGTATTAAAGCTTAGAACAGTACTTTAGGACATCCAGACAGGGCAATTTTTTCTGTTAATAATGTAATCTGCTGGTTTAATAATTTATTTTTTTTCCCTTTCTGTTAACCCAGCTGTTTGTAGGTTATAGGAAAGATGGAACCTCCAGTCAATGTCATGTGCTTTTGCCCAGTCTTGCATATGTGACTTCTGATTACTGTTTTGTCACTGAGGCTACCTATACATGCTACTCAGCTTCTCCAACCCCCTATGGTTGTAGCCTGCTTTACATGGTTATGGGGGGGGGAACACTTTGGTTTAGGCCAGCTGCAATGTCCACACAAACTGGGGCATATTTAGAACTCTCACTTGGAGAGAAAATTCCTCTTCCAAACTTCCTCACCAGTTTGGAATTCTGGTGGAGGACCCCAGATTCCTTTGCCAGTTGCCTTCGATGATGTTTAGAACACACAGGATAGATACACTGCTACTGCATTAACAAAGTCTCTCTCTCTCTCTCTCTCTCTATATATATATATATATATATATATATATATATTTAAAGATTTTTATTTATTTATTCATGAGAGACATAGAGAGAGAGAGGCAGAGACACAGGCAGAGGGAGAAGCCAACTCGATGCAGGGAGCTGGACATGGGACTTGATCCCAGGTCTCCAGGATCAGGCCCTGGACTGAAGGTGGCGCTAAACCGCTAAGCCATCAGGGCTGCCCCAAAGTCATTATATCTCAAGGGCAATCTGGCGTCTTTGGCAATATGCCCTCCTACCTGGGCACAGTGGTGGCCACTCTGCTCCCAATCCGCTGTATTTACTGAAAGGTCGGTTGCCAGGGGTTTGTACTGAGCTAGGACATCAGTTCTGTGATTGCCAGGGGGTGTCAGTATTTGAGTTGGGACATGGAAGACAGTGAGAACAGCCTCAGGCTCTTGCAGGTGAGCCCAAATGTGCCCCCCTCCACCACATATCCTGACCCCACAAAGGTGTGAATTTCCCCCCTTTGGCTTCCCATCATCCATGTCATAAGGTTAATCCCTTTAGAACAGCCCAACAGTGAGTAAAAAGGGTTAATGTTTAGGACTCATGAGTGAGCATCAGCCAAACTGCTCTGAGTTTATTCCACTGTCAGCTGCACTGGCTACTATGTGAGGGGCTCTCCTCCGAGGAGCACTATGTACACTACTAGGAGCTGTTACTCTAAGGTGGTATATTGGGTTTCTGTCCCCCTGGCTCAGCTGGGACTATACTAGGGGTACTCTCTCTTGTTGTTGTCTATGCCACAGTGCCTGGACCCATCTCTTCCAGATACATTAACTCAAATGCTTAGAATATACCCAGAGCTTTAATTTGCTTCAATAGTATTTTGGTTTTCCCAAAGATAGTTTGAGGTTTTGATCCACAGTTGCACAGAGTACTTTTCCTTTACCAGATGGTATAAAGGATGAAGAGACTGTGTGAGATAGGGAATGAAAATCCACAAAAAAAAAAAAAAACAAATCCCTATAAAGGCTTGGATTTCTTTCACATTTTTAGAGGTTGATAAAACTTGCATATTAATAATCATAGCTTCTGAGATGATGTATGTCTTGCCTGACCAAATGATTCCCTAAAACTATAATAGTGCCAAGGCCTTGAATTCTCTATGGGTGTAGTTCCTCTTCTCTCCCTTGCAGATATTCCAGCAAAGTCTATCCTGCATCAGAGGCAAACCTTTCTATGTTAATATTATATCATTAATATCTTGGGGTCATATTACTGATGTGGAAAAAAAAAAAAAAAACAGGAATAGGTCTTGGATTACCATCCCATAACATATGGTGAGGCTGTTCAGGTTACCTTGTGGAGGCACTTGAAAGGCTCATTGTTGGGGTCCCCTGGGTGGCCCAGGGGTTAAGTGTCTGCCTTCTGCCCAAGGCATGATCCTGCGGTCCCAGGATCAAGTCCCATATCGGGCTCCCCGCATGGAGCCTGCTTCTCCCTCTGCCTGTGTCTCTGCCATTCTCTCTCTCTGTGTCTTTCATGAAAAAATAAGCAAAATCTTAAAAAAAAAAAAAAAGAAAGAAGAAAGAAAGAAAAGAAAGAAAGAAAGAAAGAAAGAAAGAAAGAAAGAAAGAAAGAAAGAAAGAAAGAAAGAAATTGATCTTAGTAATCAGAAACCTATAGTTGCCAGACATTTTTATGAATCTCCAGAAAAATGAAGCACTTTCATAAGAACACTTTTGAAAAACCATCTGAATAAAACAATGACCATCTATACATAACAAATTATTTAAAAATGACCATAGTTCAAGATTTGAGGAGAGTTTATTATAACATAATTGACAAGGGAACTTGGTTATTTCCATGACATACATTTTAAGACTGTGACTGATAATACTATACTAGGGCATATTAAGTTTTTAGGAATTTCATAAATATCCCCTAAAGAAAGCTTAGCATCATTTCTTATTTGACAATGTTTCCATGCAACTTAACATTCCAAATAAGCCTAATTCATTCAACAACTACTTCTTTCTTCTTCTTCTTCTTTCTTCTTCTTCTTCAAAGATAGATTTATTTATTTATTTATTTATTTATTTATTTATTTATTTATTTATTTGAGAGAGTGGGGCAGAGGGAGAGGAAGAGAGAGAATCTCAAGCAGAATTCCCACTAAGCGCACAGCCTGACGCAGGGCTTGATCTCTCGACCCTGAGATCAAGATCTTAGCCAAAATCAAGATTGGCTACTTAACTGACTGAGCCACCCAGGTGCCCCAACATCGTTTTTTTCATAAGGAGAGTGAATATGTTCTAGGACTGCTCTGGAAAATCTCAGGTCAAAGGCAACAAAACTTAGAATTTGGTCTTTGGGAAGATAGTAAAAAATATCCAAAGAGTTTAAAACACTTGATTAAATAGGATGATAGGTCAATTTAAGACAATATTTAGTTATCCATTTAACCAAAGTAACAAAGACTTCAAAGGCAAATAGGGAAAGTTTCATAGTTGTAAAAAACTTAGCGTTTTTAATAGAGAAGACTAAGTTTCCTCACATAATAAAAGACCTGATAAAAACAGCGTGAGAAACAGGAAATTATTTTGATAAGACAACAAAATCTTTGTTTTCCAAGCAGATTACATAAGAGATAAAGAAAAGACCTTCATAATCCCTTCAAGAACAGATCATTAGTGAAGAAGATTTTGTCCTTTTAGCATATGAAAGAAAAATAAGTTTCAGTTTTATATAAGTGCACTTTGATATTAAAGCTTATTTGCTTAGGCCAGTTAAATAGAGCTGTCTTCAAAATAATTTCAGCAATACCTTCCAGAGGTAGAAAAATATCACATATACATGACACATATCCAATAACATATGGACATACTGACAGACATAAACAGAGACCCCATAGCTTTTATTCCAAAACGTTAGGCATGAATTCGATATCACTCAAATGACTAAAGCTTTGTGGTGAAGGGGAGCTCCCATAGCAATCTGTATTTTTAAAAGCCTGCCTTCTCCTTTTTTCTTTTAGTCTCTGTGGACAATGTTTTAATATCTCCTGGGGTGTTTACTTTCCAAAGACATGATAAGCCTTGTAACTTCAAGGGAGAGAATGCAAGTCTTCCCCTAGGAGTTTTTGGGGTATGTCTTTTCTTTAATATCAGAAGTCTAAGGTAATTGCTATTTAAAATTTTCCTTTGTATTGGGGGTTAGACAGCATGGGGCATTTCATCCATTTCACTGTGGATCATAACATCCTCCTTTCATTTTCTTCACATTTTCAGGGATTTTACTTCCTAGCATCCTAAGTATAAATAAGTATAAATTAAAAAGTGGTAAATACGTATAAATAAAAATAAATCATAAACTTAATCTGAGGTAGCTGTGTCCTCCTACCTTTACAAAATGACACACCAAAACCTCCAATTTATCATCTACCTCTCTCACCTGGTCAACTAGCCCTGAACCTACAAAGTAGTGGACAAATGCATGCCCTTTTCTAATTTCAGTTCTTTTTCCAACTTTTTAACTTGAGCTCCAGCCTCTAGCTGGCACCAGTGACCAGCCAAAATCAAATCACAGTAGAGGCCAGCTCACTGGCGGCTGTTTATTTTCCCTCCTTCTTGCAGTTATGCTCGATTTCTCAAACAAGAATATTAAAGCAGCCAGTGTTTTCAAGGCATCCGTGTACTCACGTGGTGGTTCATAATCATCAGACATACAGGCCACACCTCCCTACACAGAGGTTGATGGAAACTCAGGATTTCTCCCAAGTGCCTCTTTCCCAAGACTAGCAAAATTCCAAGGTTTATATTTGTCAACCCTCACCACATAGAAGTAGATGGCCAGCTTGGGATTTCTTTCAAGGATGCTTCTTTTCCAATGCCCATTTCTTTGATTTCCTAGATGGTTGACCAATTGTTGGTTGGTACATTGGTCCCTGTACCAATGGCAGGGAGAGACTGATGAAAGAGACAGCCACTCCACATTGCTACATAGCAGGTTTAATAAGCAAGGGGACTTATATATGAGGCTTATTTTGAGTGGCCACAAGATGATTAGATCTCTGCACCCACCTGCCAAATCTTGAAAGTTTATATAGAGCCCTTAAGTAGGTTCAGTCATGTATACCTTCCAGATATTCTCAACACCACATCATATTCTCAAGGCTATGTCTTTGGGGCAGTTTCTGGAAGTGGGTGGAACAAGTGGAATGCATATTCTAAGGACAGGGAGAGGGTAAGGAGCCTCTGATTGCTTGGGGTACAGCTCATAGGTCAAGTGCGGGGGGTGGGGGGGTTACATCCTCTCAATGACATCCCTTAACATTCATGAATGCTTAAATAAATTGGAAAAATAAATAAACCGTAAATTGTTATAGTAAGAAAAAATTGTTAGAAATAAGACAAACGGTCTATATGATACAGAGGAGGATCTCTTTTCTCCTGGCTCTAAAATTTAGCAAAATTTCTCAATATATCAGAAAGAAACTGGTTAGAACTCAAATTACAAATCTTTGTTATCTCAGGTAGTTGGATTATCTGTTTCTTAGAAGCCATTTATGATGTTCCACTTTTTTCTAATCTTGCATTATTTTGCTCGATTATTTATTATGCCCTATTTATCATTCAAAAAGACGTTTCCCTTTTTTTTAACTGTTAGATATTTTTTTCTTGGCAAGAGAATATTGATAAAAGTGAGGAGGAAAAGGACTTGTGAATTCACTTCCACAACATACTTTAATTAGTCATCTGGTAATTTCTTTTTTTCATATAAAATATCCCTCAAAACATAAATAATACAATCAGATTCCTAGTAATATTTAATTAAGAGTTATGAAGCTATTCAGTGGCTTAGCACCAATAGTGCATACAGCTTCTTTGGAATTAGCATTAACTTTAGAATGATTTAGCAATAGTTAAACAATACTCACATATTTTATTTACAACTACCAAACTTACTCTAGATATTATATCATCATGCCTGGAGGAACAAGTGACAGAGACCCTGATGGTTAGTAGTTAATCTTTGTAGTTATGTGTTTTTTGTTAATTGAGAAATATGACAGTATGCATTCCCAGACTTGATTCAATGACTTTCCTTTCTTCTCCATCATTTTGTTACTTTTTTTTTTTTTTTATGTTGGTGACTTAATCATCACATTATGGCTGCTCAGCTCCAACCACTATAATCTGCAAAGAGAAAGACAAAACAGTGAGGAAGAGTACTGGAGGAAAGATGAGCTCTCTTCACAGGACTACCTCTTTATATAAGGAAGAAAAATCACTACAACAGACTTCATTTTATGTTTTAATTGTGGCCTAAACTGGGTAACATGCCCATCCTTACACTCATTCCTGGCACAGCGAGACAAGATTACCATGATTAGTTAAGCCAATGTTTCCAGTTGGCAACATTGGTATTTTGGATGAGGCCGATCTTTATAACGTAGGACTGTCCCATGATCCCTAAGCACTACAAGCCTGTGGCTAATCATCATGACAGACAACATCACTCTTCATACCTCCTGGAGGAATAGCACTGCCATCTGTTGAGAACCAGTAATTAGAACATCCACGATTCATCCTCCCAGGCTGCATATGTTGCCAAGAGAATAAATTCAGGTTTTGTGCAGCATTGCAAAAAGGAAGCTTGGTCTTGGGTAGATGACCAACAGTGTCTGCCCCACTTCATGAAAGAAATAAGTTAATGATTTGATTATATCATGTTTACTCATGTATTTCCACTTTTACAGGTAACATAGGACAAGAAGTGCTGTAGGCCTAAGTTCTGTTTGATAATTGTGTTTTAGTGGAAAAATTATGTAATCTCTCCAAAATTCAATTTTCTCATCTCTGAAATGATGCTTTGGGACTGCATGATCTCTTGCATTGCTTTTAATCCTAAAGAACCACAGGTAGATTAGGTTTTTGTTGTTGTTTTGTTTTGTTTTTGTTTGTTTTTAACTTCAGGCATTGTGGATTGGATATATTATAATCGACAGGTGATGCATATAATAATGTAGAGTTTATCTATGAAATTCTGTAGTTTTCCACAAAAGGACACTTGTCAAACCAACCTGTAAACATTTATTTTTCCATTTGTACCAAACATATTTAGAATACACCTCCTACATAATTCTAATTATAGGAAAAACAAAGTTAAGTCAGAGGGGTTTTTTATACATTAATTTTCCCAAACCCTGGCAAGATAACAATGCTTCACCTGGAAAAACTGACCTTCTAAGGTTTGTTAATTTTTTGTGTTTGTGTTTATATGTTAAAATAATACACAGCAGCAGTAAAATTGTTTAAAATTTAAATTATCTATATATCAAGTTCTGGTAATATTTGGATTTTTGATAATATGATTGCTTGTGTTATACAAAATGTTTTCCCAACAATGATAATTTTCTTCCAACAATTCTTATAGGAGAAAGAATTTTTTTCAGCAGGTAAAACTTGATTCAATCCTTTATTTACATATTTATCAATCTAACATTTACTGAATATTAATGCCTGTGCCAAAGACTGTGAAAAATTTGATTTCCCAACATCCACTGTGTTGCATGTCTAACTCCTATACACCCTTCAAAACTCAGGTGAAGTATCACTTGCTCTAAAAGCCTTTCCTCACTACTTTGTCTTGATTAAATATTCTGCTCTGTGATTTTTATTGCACTTTGTGCTTCTAAGACTTTTTGAGTACTTACCATTTACTGAAATCACCTAATTATTGGATTTCTTCCACAAGACTATAACTTTTATTTTGGTATCCAGTGCCAACACTGTGCCTGTCACATGGTAAAAATTTCCCAATCGTCATAAAAATAAGCTTATCATTTAGGTGCATATTATTTATTTATTATCACAATCCTATAAGGCAGGTTATTATTACCTGAATTTTAATGGTAAGAAAATCAAGATATAAAAGAGGACAAGTAATTTATTCACTACACACTGTCAATATGTAGCAGAAGTTAGAGTCCAAATCAGTGTTGATCCACAGCTATTTATAGATGCTAACTTTTATTTTAATTCAAACATAGTTAATACACAATGTTATATTAGCTTCAGGTGTACAATATATTGATTGAACAATTCTGTACATTACTCAGTACTCATTATGATAAGTGTATTCTTAATTTCCTTCACCTAGTTCACCTCCCTTGACTACCTCTTTTGCAACCACCTGTTCTCTATAATTAAGAGTTTATTTTTTAGCTTGTCTCTTTTTTTCTTTGTTTGCTTGTTTTGTTTTTTAAATTCCACATATGAATGAAATCATATGGCATTTGTCTTTCTCTGACTGATTTATTTCATTTAGCATTAAAATTATACTCTGTAGGTCCATCCATGTTGTTGCAAATGGCAAGATTTCATTATTTTTTTATGGCTGAGAAATATTCCATTGTATATATTACATATCTTTATCCATTTATCATTGATGGATACTTGGGCTGCTTCCATAATATGGCTATTGTAAATAATGCTGCAATAAACATATGTCTTTTGGAATTATATTTTTGTATTTTATAGGTAAATACCCACTAGTGGATATACTGAATCATATGGCAATTCTATTTTTAATTTTTTGAAGAAGCACCCTACTGTTCTTCATAATGGCTGCCCCAGTTTGCATTCCCACCAATAGTGAATGAGGGTTCGTTTTTCCACATCCTCTCCAACACTCTTGTGTTTTTGATTTTAGCCATTTTGCAGGTGTGAGATGATAGCTCATTGTGGTTTTGAATTGCATCTTTCAGATGTTAAGTGATGTTGAGCATCTTTTCATGTATATGTTGGATATTTGTATGTCTTCTTTGGAGAAATGTCTGTCCATGACTTTGGCACACTTTTAATTATATTATTTGTTTTTTGGCATTGAGTTATATACGTTTTTTTATTATATATTTTGGATACCAACCCCTTATGGGATATGTCTTTTGCAAATATTTTTCCCATTCAGTAGACTGAATTTTAGTTTTATTGATTATTTCCTTTGCTGTACAGAAGCTTTTTATTTGGATGTAGTCCCAATTATTTATTTTTGCTTTTATTTCCCTTCCCTCAGAGATATATCTAGAAAAATGTTGCTACAGCCATAGTCAGAAAAATCATTGCCTCTACTCCCTTTTAGGATTTTTATGGTTTCAAGTCTCACATCTAGGTCTTTTATCCATTTTTAGTTTATTTTTGTGTCCAACATAAGGAAGTGGTCCAGTTTCATTCTCTTGTATAGAACTGTCCAGTTTTCCCAAAACCATTTGTTGAAAAACAGTCTTTTTCTCATTGCATAGTCTTGCCTCCTTCATTGAAGATTAATTGACCAGATAGTTGTAAGTTTATTTCTGGGCTCTCCATTCTGTTCTATTGATCTATGTGTCTATTTTTGTGCCAGTACCGTACTGTTTTGATTACTATAGCTATATAGTATATCTTGAAATCTGGGATTATGATATCTCCAGTTTTGTTTTTCTTTTTCAAGGTCTTTGACTATTTGAGGTCTTTTGTGGTTCCATACAGATTTTAAGATTATTTATTCTAGTTCTGTGAAAACTGCTATTAGTATCTTGATAACAGGTTACATTAAATCTGTAGATTGCTTCCAATAATATGGACATTTTAACAGTTATTTGTTTTTCCAATCCATGAGCATGGATAATCATTTTATTTGTGTCATCTTCAATTTCTGTCATCAGTGTTTTATAGTTTTCAGAGTACAGGTCTTTCATCTCCTTGGATAGATGCCAATTTTTTATTGAATCATATAAACTATGAACTTGCTTAATAAATATTATCACTAGACCTTATCAGCCATACACATAACTTCTTCTCATCCAGAAATTAATGACATTTTTTTTCCTCTGGAAAAAGACTAGCATATTTATATATGTATTTGGCCATTTTTGATCTGTTTACTCACTACTTTTTTTACTTTCTGATTATCCTGTTAAAGCAGCAAGGAATCCTTGACACAACTGTTGTCCTGAGTTCCATGCTCAGTACTAATAATATAAGCAACAGTATTTTACTCTAAAAAATCAAAGTTTACTGATGCTTTCATACATGTTGAAATTTCTTTTTCCAAATTGAGATATCAGATTGTAACTATTTCACCCTCTTCAGCTGTACTTCATAGCATCAAAAAAGGCTTGTAAATAAACCTTCTGAAAATTCAGGACTGCCCTTGCTAACAGTCACTCAACTGAAAGAGATTTTGTAGCAAAGATCACATTTTGAATATCTTATTCCATAAAACTAGAAAGATGAAAAAAATTTTTTGATGCAATATCCCCACATTCTGGGGATTCTTTAAATCTTTAAATCTTTTCTGGAAAATAGAATGTTTACTTCTAAAAGGAAATTTAAAAAGTAGTTTCATGTGGTTAATACATAGAGAGTATGGGAGTCATGGAATCTGAAGAACTGGGATCAACACTTGGTTCTACCATATGAAAGTTCTGGGTCTTTGGGTCTGATACTATTCTTCTTGAGCCTCAGTTTCTCATATGATATACTATTCCCTTGTTCTAAACTATTTTTATTATGTATAACTAAGATTTTAAAGGTGCAAAACTGGGTTCATTTATGTGTTTATCAATTAAAAAAAAAAATGTATAAAGTTTGTGAATGTTGGTCCCAAATTTTGGAGCCATGCTGAATAAAGCTATTAATGGAGTGCGTGCCTTCTCACAAGAGATCATAGGAAAACATAAGCAAAATCAAATTGCACAAGCACATTTACGATTTTTATGTTCTCATATTTTTTCTTGTGGCCAACGCCATTAACATGGCCACACCCCAAGTCATCATTTTTGGGAAATACACTGTACCTAAGGTGAGAGAAAAGAAAAAGTGAACATTTGTTAAACGATAACTCAACTTATCACATAAAACATTCATTTGGAAATGGTATAAAATTTTGACAGCTGTGTTGTAGGAGAACATAACTCCTTAGTATCAGACATAACAAGTTGTGAAACATAGCAATTTGATATTTAGACTCAGTAGTTTCAGTGAGGTTCACATATAACTCATAAGTCCTTTCCAAATACTGCAAGGAGAAAATAAATCTACATTTAGGAATAAAGCCAAGGAGTTTATCAATCATGAGTTGCACTAATAGACAGTGTGGTTCAATGGAAAGATCTTTTAACTGAGAGGTAGTTTTTATTTAATTTCTAATATCTCTTTCTCTGATAAATCTAGGTAGCCCATGTGTAAAATAACCTTTACAACTTGGTATCTAAGAACTGTTTTAAAAATTATATTCTTACTTTAAAAAATTGTTCATTGCCACCAATATTACTTTTCATATGAAAAGAGTCCTAATGAGCTAGCTTCTCATTCCAAATCTTTACAAAAATATATACAAAATGAAGTAATTGTTCTCATCTTAGAAATCATAGTGCATTTCTTTTCCTAGGAGGATGATAAAACTAAAAATTATACTGTAGGTATTGGTTTCTGTATCACATTTATATTTTTTCTCTAAAATATATATTCAAATCTAATTAAATACAAACTCATAAAGCTTTGTGAAAAGCTTCTGATTTTTTTTCTTCCAGATTGAATGAGAACTCTAGTATTTTAATAATATATTATCATTACAGTCTTCCTGGTGCATTTATAAAAATGCTTTGCAGGAATCATTCAAGATAGATGGCTTGAATATTTATATTACTGAAGGAGAAAGAAATTTCAGCAGCCGTGTCTGAATTATAAGCATCTATTCTGTCTTGCACATAAGTGTCTGAGCATTAATATCTTGAAACTACACTCTTACTGAATTTCATAATACTAGTTCATGTTCCTGCTTCATAAAACAATAGGGCATTTTGTCATAGTGCCTTTACGATATACACATTTATCAAATTATGATTAGCTAAGGTCAAGCTTGCAGCTACAAATAACATCCACAGTATTTGATAAATAATGCAATAAAATATCATTAACTGCTCAATATAATGGATGATCTACTTTTTTCCCCCTTCTGTTGCTCAGCTATAATCTTTAGGGCTGCAGAAGTCATGCTACAGCTCCAGTAATAATGGGCTTGTTATTGAATCCATTAACTTAATATTTTCCCATTTTATTGCACATTCTAGATAAAATAACCAATTGACAACATTTATAAGTAATGTCATTGAACATTCATTAAATAGATTTTTACTATGTTTCCTCCTAGTAGTTCTTTATGTGTAGCTCACTGATTTATTTATAAACATAAATAATTATAAATACATGTTATAAATAAATAAATAAACATAAATATCTCCACAATTCCTTGAACTCAAAAAATAATGTGTTTGTAAATACTATATATTTCTTTTTTAAAAAACTTTATTTATTTGAGAGAGACAGAGATAGTGAGAGAGAGAATGAGCAAGGAGGAGAGGGAGAAGCAGACTCCCTGAGGAGCCAGGAGCCAGAAACCAGGCTCCACGCTTGTATTCTGGGATCATGACCTGAGCCAAAGGCAAATGCTTAACCTACTGAGCCACCCAGGAGCCCCTAAATATTTAATTCTAAATGGATAATAATAGTATAGATGTTGCACATATGTGAATGTGTGTGTATCCATATGGATACACATATGGATTGCAATAATAGTAAGGAAAAGGAAGATGCCCTGATCATTAGCTTGTCTGAATTGTGAAGTCAGAAGGTGCATAATCATTAACTCTGGGGTGATTAGAACTAGTAAGTAAGTAGGCAGTAAAATTTTTATTGCTATAGGCACCAGATCATTTGGAAATTCTCCAAGACTTAAAAGGATTATTTCAGACAACTATTTACATTTTGTATTTGCAGTCTGTTAGAAGAGAAACTCATTACAGTGCCTGAAATATTGACATTAGATGTATAATATTCATAAAATTGTACCAATATTTAAGCCAATTTATATAAAATGAGGAATAAAAATGACAAATTATATCCATGCAACTTGCTTAAAATTTTACTCTTTTGGTAGCTTATGCTTCTCAAAGGCAAGTTATTTAAAGTGATTTGTTTTATTAGTCAGCTATGCAGGCATAATAGCTAAATTGAGCATTGTATGAATACATTTGTGCTGTGTAGTTAAAAGGTCAAACAGAAAAAGAGACAATTTCTTAGATTGTATATACAATGATGCCATTCATTTTTTAGTAAATTTCACTTAGCTTCACTGAGATCTTTTAGTCATTATCAACTTTATTCTCTCCTGATCCTTTTTCCACTGAGAATAATAGTCCAAAATATTAAATAATTTGGGTTTCAGTAATTTCTCATCATTTTTTTTGTTTGTTCACCATATGGAACAAATTTAGAAATAAGCAAAAATAATGTAATTGCAAAAGAGACAAAAAAGCTGTGCATACAATTCTGTTTTGCAATGTGTACCTGAGGTAATCTTTCTAAATCAAATAGGTTTCCCTGGGGTGGTAAAATCCTGAGAATGAATGAAAGGACACTAACCCACACAGGGTCAGGGACACTCATTCATCGGTGTCAGTAGATAAGACTTGGTGTACAGGCAGGAGGAGTAACAGGTGGGTGACCAGGCCCAATCCCATAAAGTTCATGGTGCATTTTCAGTAATGTCTTATGGCTGGAGTGGACTAGGCTAGTGGTGAGCACGGAGATGAGACTGGCAAGATGTGAGAGCTCCAGTCACAAAAGGCCACAAACTGTGCATCAGCCTTTAGATTTTATCTAAAAGACAACGAGGAGTCATTTAAACACTTTAACAAGAGTTTAGGCTAATGTTCTCTTTTTGTAAAATTAATGTGCTATTGCACTGGAGAGGAACAGTTGAAATAGGAAACTAGTTAGAAGTCTATTGCATGAATTGTGGTGCAACAAGAACAGAGCTTGCAATAAGAGTTGAGGATGTAGACAAGATTCCAAAGTTATAACTTAAGAGGTGGAAGGAATTGGATTTACTCTCAAGAAAACATTTTCTTTTTGAAAGAGGTCCAAATGAATTGGTATACATGTTATTTTGTTTATTATTATTATTAATATTACATCTCATTCTTGTCTTTGTTTTAGTCACCATGCCAGTAACCAATTAAAAAGTATCAACTCTCTGCCAAATCGTTTACAGCAGCAAGTGTTTATTGAGCACTTATTATGTATTTTAAGTAGTAACTCACAATTTTCAAAGTATCTTCTTACTAAGCATGGGGAAAGATTGGTGTAGGAATTTGTAGGCATAAAACAGGAGGTTAGGAGAAATTAAGCAGATCAGAAATTGGTAGAAATTGGCTCTATAGATCAACCATTTAAAAGAGAATAGGCTCCTGAGTGGGGCTATTAACTGGTATATATACTGACAGGAGAGCAAGAGAGCAGGTTATGAGAAGCTTCAAGGATAGGCCGTACGAAAAAGAAGTAGTGGCTGTAAATTAACACAGATGCTAAGACTCCATCCGACCCAGAGCTATAGATAGATATTAAACGGGAAGCCTAGTTGTTAAACTGGTTAATGTGGCTCACATTTTGTTTATGCTGATACAGAAAGGAAATGGGAATATGTAGATATTTTGTTATATTTCATTATAAATTGGATAAAGGAGAACAAGTCATTTTTATTCTTTCAAAGGCAGAATATTTTCACAATTTATATTTAATTTTTTGCTCTCTCACATACATGTTTGTAAATTTTGACAAGATATTTGATCTCCATTAAGCCCCTTCACAAAATAATAACAGGATCTACCTTATTTTTTGCTCATGAAGATTAAATACAATAATGCATATAATTGGCTTAGCACAGTATCTAGTTATCACCTTTAGGTTTAATCACATGACTTTGTATGCAGTTTACTAATTCAGGTGACTGAAGAGACAGCCCTAAATTAAAACAAAATCCATGCCTTCAGAGAACTTAGTTTCTTTGAATGAAACCATTCAAAGCTATTACCTGACTTTGGTAGGTATGTACATATACATATATATTTGGCATATATTTGGCATTTATATAGTATTTATGTATATCTTATATATATAAATATAATAAATATTCCAGAAGTCTTCTTCCTCTTCCTTCTTTCTCTTTGTCTCTGACATGCTAGCAATATTCCAATGTATATAGAATGATTGATTACTAGGCAGTAATGCCTCAGAACAGCAGAGGTCTATTCTTTCTGTTAAGCATTATTAAGAGAGTGAGTCTTCCCTTTAAAGGGAAGCTAGATAGAAAAGCATTCCAGAAAATTGGTGAATCTCAATTTCTTTTCATTTGTAGTTTGAAATATTAATGAAACATCTGTAGAAACTCTATTTCTTAGTGTTTTTTTAATGTACAGGAAGACTATGCATTGTGATGTAGATCAAGAATTATTAAGTAGAACAGACAATATATTTCCAGTGTTACAGCACATTAGGCAGTGTTATCAAAAAAAAAAAAAAAAAAAAAAAAAAGGAAGAAAACGAATCATGAAAGAAATAATTGCACTAGGCCTACTCATTTTTAGTCTTTGGCCTATTCAATAATGTTTAGGACACCAGCAAATTTAGAAGTCATTGAGTCAAAGGTTAGAACGATATTTGACTGGACTATCCCCCTCCTATGCCATACCCACTATGAATCCCCACAACCTGTTCCATGTAGTGACTTTGCTCAACTGTTTATGAATTTACCTCAGGACATTAAAGGAATATGTTTAACCAGAACCCCTTATGCAAAATCAGGAAAAAAAAAATGTAGTTCTGGATTACAGAATGGCAGAATGGGAAAAGATATGGTTATCAGAGATTAAATTATTGAAAACTGCAGTAGGATTGAACAAACTAAATCATGATGGTTCAAAAGTACATTTTTAATTAATTTTCACCTATTTTAAACCAGATGAAGCCCATTGTTTTATATAGGGAGCCCCTAGAATGCTTAAATCAAGCAGTTTTTTTATACTTTTTTAAAAATTTATTTATTTATGATAGTCACAGAGAAAGAGAGAGAGAGAGGCAGAGACACAGGCAGAGGGAGAAGCAGGCTCCATGCACCGGGAGCCCAATGTGGGATTCGATCCCAGGTCTCCAGGATCGCACCCTGGGCCAAAGGCAGGCGCCAAACCGCTGCGCCACCCAGGGATCCCCAGTTTTTTTAATTCTCTCATTCACTCAGCAAATACGTATTGACTTTTTTTTTAAGATTTTATTCATATATTCATTAGAGACACAGAGAGAGAGAAAGAGAGAGAGGCAGAGACACAGACCGAGGGAGAAGCAGGTGCCACGCAGGGAGCCCGATGTGGGACTCATTCCCAGGACTCCAGGATCACACCCTGGGCCCAAAGGCAGGTGCTAAACTGCTGAGCCACCCAGGGATCCCCTGCATTGACTGTTTAGTAGGTACCATGTATCATTCTAAGCAATCTTATATTGAGTCACAGAATAACTACTACCATTATTTATTACCATTGCAACATAAAACACTGGGGGGGTCAGTAAATCTCTTGGCTTCAAAATGTACATATCTAAAAAACAGAAAATTATTTTTGTTTCTTTTAACAAAAAGGATTATATATCCATTGTAAAATATCTGAAAATACAGGTCAAAGAACAGATTAAATAAATTCTATCATGTCAACATCTTAGGGTATATTTGTCTCTCCAATTTTCTATCTCTTTCTATTTATTTATACATGTGTATGTATGTGTATATATATATGTATATATATGCATATATATATACATATATATGAGATTATTATAATTGCCTTCTCTTGACTTTTATGATAATTTTATTATGATTATTAGCTATATTCTATATGTACTTCTATATTTTGCATATTTAATTTAATTTGTAATTCAGTAAGTTCTAAAGTGGAACTTGAGTTTTCTTAGCAATATAACTATTCCATCACTTGAACTGCATATTTGTTGAGCATCTGTAATATGTAAATTGGTATGTTGAGTATTATCAATCTAGAGGCAAAAGAAAAACTGTAGTAAACGGAGGGCAGAGGGAAAAGCAATCATAAGAAATTGTGGTTGATAACAGCTATTGTAATTGAATGTAAAATTATTGGAAACACATGGCAAGTCACTGTTTATCAGGTATATTTAATTAAATGTAGCACTCCATTGTCTAATTCCTTTGTTTTGGATTGATGCTGTAAAGCAATGACCAAACCTAACTATATAATACTTCACATAGACTTGGGCTGTCTATCCATAGAAGCTTTTAGAACAGGACTATATCATATTCTTTCAGTAGATGGATTGCATAATTTATCATTTCTCTAGTAATGTCCTAACAAGAAACTGCCATGGTTTTTCATCTGTACGCTGTATGAAAAATGTAACAGTAGAATGATATGGTTTTAAAGTATTAGTTTTGTTCAAGATTAATTGCTTTTTTTCCCCGTTAATAAGAAGTTGGAGACATATTATAGGATTAAGATACTCCAGGGTGTGTTTTATTGATCCACTAATACATGATTTGGGTGGTTAAAGCACTTAGCCTTTAGGTTTGCAGCTCATAATGTACCCTAGGCATGAATAAATGGAATAATAAAATGCACCCTGGAGTGTCTCGATGTCATATTAAAAATAATAAAACACACGAACTGATATATTCTGAATTCAAATAAAGAAAAGGTTAGCTATGCAAACATTCAGTACTCTGAATTGAATTAAATTGATACTTTGTAAAAGCCTAATAATACGGTTACTATACATAAAATTTTATTCCACTCAGTATATATTGTTAAATTTGTTTTCTAAAAATCATTTAATGGACTTTAAAATATCTTGATTAACTTTGAAGGACTCAAAGGCAAGTGTTGAAGATTTAAGTGCAGAGGTATCCTACAGGAACATTCTTAACATCTCTGCTTTCAAAAATAACATTTCCTTCATGATTTATTATATTATTTAACTTCTAGGTCTTGTTCTCAACTCTGGGTTAATTTATTTTTATTTAATTCACTTTAAATGTATTGTATACTTTCAACATGACAAGAACTGGGCCAGGAACTATGCCAAGTACTGAGGATTCAAAGATGAATAAAGTGCATTCCCTGCCTTTAAATATTCAGTCTAGAAGTGAAAACAGCCCATAAGTAATTTCATACAAAGAGAAAAGTGCTATAATTCAGAGGCCTGTCTACTTTTGCCTTTGGGATAGAGAGGGAAGCTTTACAAAAAAGACACATTGAAAAGATAAATAAAGAAAAGATTCAAGAGTAAGACGAAAGGCGGTAGAAGAGCTAATGAGGTGAATCACCATCACGTAGTGAGGGGTGTTCTATGACCTGTGCAGATTTGGATTTCTCCCTGAAGGCAATAGAAGGCTACCACATGCTTTTGTTGTTTTATTTATTTGTTTTGTTTTGTTTGATTTTTGCAAGGAATCATAAGAGCAAATTTATCTTTTGGAAAGATCCCTTTAGCAGCAGTATGGAAGATTGATTGTCCTGGAGTGAGGTAATTACCAAAGTTTAAGTGAGAGATGGTGAGGGGACTAGAAAGAGTGGGAAGGAAATGAAGAGCAAGATTTGAGAAAAATGTCTGAGTTAAAGTTTTTGTCTTCCCAATGTATACCCACAGACAGCACATCTTAGTGACTAATAAGATCTAGGAACGTGGGAGTGAAGGGCAGGAGAAAAAGAAGATTTAGAATATTTAGTCCTCTTTACCTGGACCAATGACTAATATTAGCCCAACGGGAGTAAACACCTTTGCAATTTTATTAATCTTACAGTTCTCAGTATAAATTTTATTTCCTGCAGGAAATATTTCCTAAGTCAGCTGGTCTAAGATCCCAACTTCTGTCTCCCTATCTGTCTGTCTAGTTATATATACAATTGGCCCTTTGCTTTGAACAAAAGATTCACAACAGCTGCATTTTGGTTTCAAAAAGGAAAGAAAACTCTATCATTATTGTAGAAGCCTAATAGAAACACAAGATGAAAAGGATGTACACACTGATGAAGGTAATAGTAGGCAACAGATGAGAATAATGATAGTTACATCAAGTCAAGTGCTTCACAACACCCAACCTCATTAGCTGGGGAAGCCCCAGTGGAAACAGCCAGGCTGGAGTCCCAATTGAGAGGCCTATACAGAGTGTCCTCCCCTCAGATAAGACTTCCAGTTGACCATCACCCTAAGGGCCATGTTTATAAGGCAAATAGCAGGGTTTAAAATTAAACATTTGCTTCCTATGTGCAGTTAGGAGGGAGCTGCATTTCTATGTAATCATGTTTTGATATTTTCAAGGAGCCTGGGCTATGTGTATCTCTCTCCTCTCCTGAACCCTGTTCCAAGGGGCCAGCCAGCCTGGAGCAGGAGGGAGTGTGAGGCAAGATTTGTAGCTCTTGGCATCCGGAACAGAAGGACCAGTTCTTACCTGGAGGCCAGATAATATATTTTAAATAACCAGGCTCCCAAGGCTATTTACATGGCATGGGTCTCACAAAAAACATTTCTTAGCCTGCTTGCATATGTGCAAGTCCAGGTGGTTGGGTTATGCAGGACAAATCACAAAAAACATCTATCCAGATAGAACGTCCTTGAACAATATGGGTTTGAACTGCACAGATCCACTTACCTGCAGATTTTTTAAATAACTATATTGGAAAATTTTTACTTATTTTGTAAAAAAATATTACTTTCCTTTTCACATTATCCTTTCATTTTGATGTCTAATATTTGTAATACATATAACATATCTACAGTTTTATATCACAGAAGACAATATTGATGTAAGTACTAACAGATGATTCATCTTGTAAAAATGTAAATTTACACTATTGATAAATGCAGTGCATGAAGTACTGTAAATGTATTGTCTCTTCCTTATGATTTTCTTAATAGCATTAAGATAGCATTTTATTTTCTCTAGCTTACTTTATTGTGAGAATGCAAAATATGTGTTAATAAACTCTTAGCTATCAGTAAGCCTCTGATCCACAGTAAGCTATCAATAGTTAAGTTTTCAGGGGATCAAAAGTTATATACAGATTTTCAACTGTGTAGGGGTTGCTCTTCGAGGGTCAGCTATATATATATATATATATATATATATATATATATATATATATATACACACACACACACATATATATACTTTTTAGTAGAATCTTTTTTATTCAGAAAAACAAAACAACAACAACAAAAAAAAACAGTTTTCCAACCACACATGGGAGGGGTTTGGGTAGGAAGATGTGTCTGTCTATCCAGCTCCAGCCCCCAGCCCATGTGGTTTGGCAGCAATAAGGGGTGTGAGGTAATGGCCCCCAAAATAAAAATGGTGTATGTGTGTGTATGGGAAGGAGAGGGGTGCAGAAGCAGTGGGAAGTGGTGGGGGGCAGGAATGGATATATATATATGGCATATTTTTGTGAAATCATTTTGGTGTGCTATTGAAAATGACTCTGTAGTCCCCCAATAAAGTAGTAAACTTTGAGAAGGGAGGCGTCCTGTCATGTTTATCTCTATATTTCTAAGATTTAGCATGTTGTAGGGTACTGTCATAGCATGCATGTTATAGGGTATTGTTAATACTATCGAAGTTAAATGTACCTGGAGAATTAGGCAAGCATATTGACTCGGAGAATTTGGGATATTAAATAGACCAAATATAAATAAATAAAAATGAAAACAAAACAAAACAAAAATGAATACTGAGGAACAGTAATGATCATTCACAGATATTTTGCCCTCAGTACTCTGTGCGGCTCCCAATTCTGTGGTATTTCAACTCTGTGAATCTAATCAGGTCATTTCTTTTATCATTACCCATTTCTACTTCTCCATTACCTTTCCAAAGGAGATTCAACTCCCTTAGTAAAGAAACAAAATCATTCAAGATCCGGTAACTGCTTACATCTGGAAGCTCATTAAAACTCATCACCAGCCAAGTTCTCACATACAGCATATGGTTCAATTATACAAAAATGCTTGCATTTTTCTTATACATCATGTTTGCTCACTCCTTGATATTTTATACATGTTGCTTCTTCAACCTGAAAATTTCTATTTATCTGTCAAGTTTCAGTGCAAGTATCATCCCCTGGTGGAGGACTTCCCTGTCACTCTCTGTCTAAATGAGATATTCCCCCTTCCTTCCCATAATGTATCTTTATTCCACCATCAAGGACACTATGTCATTACCTCCTCACTCTTGATGGTGAAGTGCACCTCATTCCTAGCTCAGTAAATGTTACAAGTTGGCACTCAATAATCATTTTTGAATGAACAGGAAATTAAGTTTCTTGTTGATGCCCCAATTCTGCTGCTTTCCTATAAAGCAGTTATTTGTGCATTATGTACACCAATCCTGTTTTCTCAAATAGAATTAGGAAATACAAAAAATAGTACAGAAAAAAAAATGAGTTAGGATTTGAAAATTAGAAAAAAGAAGCGAGTGCCTGGGTAGCCTGGGTAGTCAGTTAAACATTGACTCTTCATCTCAGCACAGGTTTTTTTTTTTTTTTATTTATGAGAAACAGAGAGAGAGAGAAAGAGAGAGAGAGAGAGAGGCAGACACATAGGCAGAGGGAGACGCAGTCCCCATACAGAGGTCCTGATGTGGGACTATCCTGGGACTTCAGGATCACACCCTGAGCCAAAGGCAGGTGCTTAACCGCTGAGCCACCCAGGCATCCCTCAGCTCAGGTCTTGATCTCAGAGTTGTGAGTCAAGCCCAGCCTAAGGCTCCACCCTGGGCATGGAACCTGCTTTAAAAAAAAAAAAAATAGAAAAGAAAAAAAAGCTATAAAGTAAGATCTAGAATGATACCTATTATCAGTCTAGTCCAGCTGAGATCAGATAAATGGTACTAAATCTGTTTACAAAGTTAATTAAATACCATAAAAGAATAAAAAGAGGTAGTTTATTAAATTTAACAGCACTTTGTATTTATATTTCAGACCAGCAAAACAAAAACAATACATTGTGGAAGATAGAACTAAACAGAAATGCAAAAAAAAAAAAAATCTACTTTATATTTTGCAATATTATTGGAAAGGATGATATGTAACTTGACTTTATTTTATGTAAGGTGAATTCCAAAGGAACATAAAAATAATCAGCTTTTAATTATAGCAGAGAGGAGAGAGGAACAGCTTGGCTTTAGAACCTATGTAATTCTTGAGCTAGCAATGTGATGCTCTGATTCAATGTGGACTTCCCACTGTTGCCACAAACACTTGAAAATATTGGATAAGCTATTATAAACTAAATAGTAAATACATAATTGAGTGTAAAAGAAGTAATGAAAATGAAATCCTCAGGAGGCACAAATAAAGAAGGAACTTGGGGATAAAGCAGTAGCCTTTTGAGGTGATCTGGTTGCCTCTGGTAGCCAAGTCTGATACCAGAATTAGATATACACAGTTAATGGCTGTGAGTTCTGTAGAGATATCTGTTTTTTAATTGATATTGGGAATTTTTGCTCTTTCTGTCACTCCCTCTCTCTTTTGATTGATCTGGAAGAGATTAATCAATATTATCAAAATATCAAACCTTTAAAGAACCCACGTGTGGTTCCATCGGTTGTGTTTATTGTTTATCTGCTATTAATTTCAGTGGTTTTGAAATTACTTATCTTTATTGAAACTTATAATTGAATTATTAAAACTTATCTTTATTGAAACTTTATTAAAACTTGAAACATCTTTATTATTTTATTTTCTGCTTACATTGAGTTTCATTTTTTTATTTTCTAGTTTCTTACTATGCAAACTTAGATTATTGATTTGATGTGTTTTCTTTTTTAATATAAGCACTCAATTTTAAAAATATCCCTCTAAATTTTGCTTTACTGCATCTCACAAATTTGATATGTTGCATTTTCCTTTTAATGTACTTTAAAATAGTTACCAATTTATCTTGGGAAATCTTCTTGACCTATAGATTATTCCCAAGTATGTTATTTAATTTCTAAATATTTTATGATTTTTACAGACATATTTTTGTTATTTATTTTCTAAATTAGCTCTGTCTATGAGATGAGAACGTACTTTGTATAATTTCAATTCTTCTAAATTGGTTAATGGTTGGGGGGGTAATTCCAAGATATAATTTACCTTGCTAAATATTCCATGTATACTTGAGAATAATGTACATTCTGTAGTTGCTGAGTGTGTTTCTAAGTTATATGATATTACATTGGTCAGGTCATCAATATCCTTCCTTTTTCTGTGTATTTGTTCTATTTATTAATATTTCAAGGAAGTATTAAAGTTTCCAGGTAAAATTGTAAACTTTTCTATTTCTCTTTCAGTTCCATCAGGGTTTTTCTTTTCTTCTTTTCAAGAAAGTAGAACAATCTCTTTTAGGTTTATTTAGTATTGCTACACCTTCCTGAAGAATTGCCTTTTTTGTTTGTTTTATGTAATTTATTTTGCATCATTGGTAAATTCTGAAATCTATTTAGTCTGATATTAACTTTCTTTTGATTTCCAGCTTTCTTTTTGATTACTGTTATCATGTTTTGTAAAACTTCTTTATAATTATATTTTTAAAAATGTGTTTCCTGAAGAATACCTTGCTGAATATTTTTGTTGTTGTTGTTTTAATAAAATCTGACAATAAGGATTAAGTTTTCTTAATTGGTAGATTTAACCCATTTATATTTAATGTAATTATCGATATAGTTGGATTTAGGTATTATGTATCTTATTGGATTTCAGTTTATCGTCTCAGCTTTTTTCTTTCTTTGATTTTGTATAATGATATTAGAACTATAGTGAATAGAAGCTGGGTCATGGCATTCAGCCTGAATCTAACCAGGTTGATTGCAGACTAAAACAAACAGAACAAAACAAAAATTTTCAGAGGGTTTTAATAGGACCTACAGTTTCATATAATATTTAAAATATGCAGAATATAACCCTTTATCAATCAGCATATGAAAGAGCTAGGCATACCTCAACAACTGTCAAGAAAAAAAATACATTTAGAGAAAATGACTTCAGAGACAAAATAACCTGTTTTGGGAATATCAGTAAAGATTTTAAAGCAATTGTTATAACTTTGCAAGTCCACTGGTGCCACCACCACTGCTACCACCATCCACTATCATCTCCATAAGAATTTAGCTTCATGACTGTTACTTGACTTCAGTCAGTTCTAAGAGCATTAAAAGAGAAAATCCAAAACATAAGAAATTTGAGCTTTTATCAGCTGCACATTGCATGGTCTTAGGATTCATTCTACTCTGTAATCTAGGCCAGGGATGGGAGAGAACTCATCCCTATACAAATCTTTCTTCTTTGAGTTTTTATTTTTCAGGATATCAAATTCTACTTGATATTATTTATTTTCTTCAGAGGATAAAAATACTTGTTTATGTATTCTAGGGTTTTAATTTTATTTAATGGGAGGGATAGTGATAGATGTCTATGTCTTCTATTTTAAAAAGATAGTTCGTACTATCTATTGTTTGAAGACTAAACTGCAAAGGAGACAAGCATTGAAAGGCAGAGACCATTTAAGAGGTAATTATATTAATCCAGGTGAGAGATGACACAGTGGAAAGCAGCTCAATTCTGGATATATTTCTAAGGTAAAACCTGCAGAATTTCCTAAAAAAATTGATAGGTTGTGTGAGAATAAGCTTTGGGAAAAAAAAAAAAAAACATGAAGAAGTTCACATTTGACTTTGGTGCCTTGTAACAGACTGACAATACAACTAAAAAACCTTTGGAAATGCCTGATAAATTAAAAACAAACAAAAAGATGTTTATGAATGAGGAAAAGATATGATACATCCATGTAATGGAATGGTATGTGATCATAAAAGAGAATGAAGAAGGTCAAACATATAGTGATATGGAAAGATTTCCAAGATATACTGTCAATTGGAAAAAAAGCAATATGCAGTAAATAATGTACAGAATGCTCTCATTGTGTAAAAAGAGGAAAATATTACATGTAGATTTTTGTTTGTATATGTAGTAAGAGAAAAGTGGCTGGCAGATAATGATGGAAGGGAGAATTATTTTTTTCACTGTTCTTTTGCCATTGTTTGATTCATGTAGTTCATTATTTACTCAAAATTAACTTTTAAAAAGGTATCAAAATTATCTAGCCTCAAATTTATTCAGAAGATATTCATCAAGAACATTCCATGTTTAAGCCATTGTTTTAAATATTAGTGCATAAAAATTTGAATAAGACATAGAATTTACCTTTAAAATTTAAGTTATGGGATTTTTAAAAAAAACTATCTAGTTATAACAAAAGTTTAATAAAGCAAAGCTGCATATAAAAATTTAATTAAAAAAATAAAAATAAAAAATAAAAAATAATTAATTAAAGTAATTAATTGGTAGACTAAGCCTGATTCCAAAACAGTATCAATTAATAAGTGCTCGTAGCTATTTATTCCATAGTACTATATAAACACACTTCCTATTTGTTTCTAATTTTCTACTTTTTAAATTTTCCCATGACTTTTATGTATTAAAGCTAAAAATAATAATGAAAAATAATAGGCAACTCGCAGTAATCCAATTATCCTAATGCAGCTGTTTCATATTTTCTCAGGTCCTTTTATTTTTTGATGATATAAATTAATAATTTTACTTTTTACAATAGTGGTTTTTTTTTTAATTTTTATTTATTTATGATAGTCACAGAGAGAGAGAGAGAGAGGCAGAGACACAGGCAGAGGGAGAAGCAGGCTCCATGCACCGGGAGCCCGATGTGGGATTCAATCACGGGTCTCTGGGATTGCGCCCTGGGCCAAAGGCAGGCGCCAAACCACTGTGCCACCCAGGGATCCCACTATACTGGTCTTGACATAATTTTTATATATTACATTGAATGGATATCTCATGTAGCTAGTGTCATCACAGTTTTAATTTTAAGGACTGATTAAGTTGGTGTGCAATAATTTTACAGTAGTCAGATATTCAAATTGTTTAAAACGTTAGTCATTAAAATTAATATTAAAATGTATCTTGGAGCACCTGGGTGGTGCAGTTGGTTCAGTGTCCAACTTCTGATTTCAGCTCAGGTCATGATCTCAGCATCATGGGATCAAGCCCTGCATCCAGCTCTGCACTGGGCATGAAGCCTGCTTAAGATTCCCTCTCCCTCTCTCCTCTCTGTTCCTCTGCTCCACTCTCTCTCTCTCTCTCTCTCTCTCTTAAAAAAAAAAAACAAAAACGCACAAAGTTGTATTTTCTCTTGATTGATTGATTTCCTCAGAATTAATTACCAGAAATGAAATTATTGAGTAATAGTTTCTGATAATTCTTCAGAAGCTGCTTTTCTAAATTATCTTAAAGACAATAATTATGTTAGAATGATGGGATTATGTGTTATTTCATTTTAATTTTAAATTTTTATGTAGTTAAAATTGAGAAATGTGTTCAACAATCCCTCCTCTACTTTGATTCTACTTTAGGCAAGATTTTATTGTTCATGATTATTCTATGCATCATTTCTGCATCACAGAAGGTATTTCAAATACATGTATATTATAGTCATCTCTTCTGGTTGTTTACATAAGTTAGAAACTGTCAAATAGGAAGAATATAGTCATTATTAAAAATCATGGTTAAACAAAACATCTTATACTGCATATACGAGAGAAAGAAAAGAACATGAGGCAAATTTGGCCTAGGTTTGTAACTAAACAACTTCCGTTATGTAGAAATGCCCTTCCTTCCAACCCTCTCTGCTCCACCACTTCCAGGCCAGAGATCTGCTTAGGCATGAATGTATCTTACTTGAGATAAATGCCATTTACTGCTGTATCTTGGGAAGGGGTTTCAGAAATCACGTTGGTTGAATGTGAATATTTCATAACAATTAAAATCAAGTTAGTTAACCAAAAACAACCAAAGTTTTCCACCAGAAGCATCCAACATTTTGTTTGTAAAATTAGAGTAAAGGCTTAGAGAAACAAGTCCAAAGGATTTGTTGATTTGGACAGAGAACACTTTGCCCCAAATTCTTCTTAATATGCATAAATATTCAACAAAACAAAATTATTTTTTTAAAAAAGATCCTCTAAGTACAAATCCAGATTGTCTCCAGTAGAAGTAAAAACAAAGAAACATGGAAATGAACAATAAAAGTAAATAAATCACAGACTCCCTAAAAAGACATTATATCAATTTATATTTTCACCAAAAATGTATGATTATGCAAGTTCCACCATAACCTCATGAAGATTAAATATTAAATATGTCACTCTATTATAAAAAATGTATTAAAATGATAAATGAGTAGAAATATGGTGAGACTTACAAAGATTGAAACCTGCACCTAAATTATCTGAATGCTTTACTGAATTAAGATAATCTTTTGTACTTTAAAGTCCTACCAAAGGGTAAAGTAAATCTTTTCTTCAGGAAGATAAAATCATGTAGAATCTTTCCAATTCTCCATTCACAATATCAGACAATTATGTATGAAAATATACCCCAGGTCCGTGTGTGTTAACTCACCAGGAGATTCTTAAGGCATAGTGACCACACATCTATAATATATAATGAAAATAAATGCAAGTAATAATACATTTAGTTTCCAAAAAATTGCTAATGGGTTCTAACCAAATAATTTTAACAAATACCTCAGTTAGTCAGTGCATGTAGTTCCTCTTTAAATGAGTATTATAATAATAAAAATATATATAGGATACAAATATCCAAGGAGTTGATCTTAATTATTTAAAAGAAAATCTAGGGCAGCCTGAGTGGCTCAGTGGTTTAGCACCACCTTCAGCCCAGGGCCTGATCCTGGAGACCCAGGTTAGAGTCCCAAATCAGGCTCCTTGCATGAAGCCTGTTTCTGCCTCTGCTTGTGTGTCTCTCTCTGTGTCTCTCATGAATAAATAAATAAATAAACCTTTAAAAAATGGGTAGAAAATAAATTCCAATGAAATGTTACAAGAGACTCACTTTATTTTTTTATACGGTTTATAGAAGTATAGTTGACACACAATGTTACATTAACTTCAGGTCTACAACATAGTGATTTGACAACTGTATACCTCATGCAATAATCACAAGTGTAGCTACCATCTGTCACCATACATTGCTGTTTTAATACCATTAACTAAAAAAAAAAAAATTAACTATATTCCCTATGCTTTCTCTTTCATCTGCATGACTTATTCATCCATAACTGAAAGCCTGTACTTTCCACTATCTTTCACTCATTTTTGCCTATCCCTCAACTCTCCTCTTTTCTGGCAACCACTACTTTATTCTCTGTTTTCATAGATCTGTTTTGCTTTGTTGTTCTTATTGTTTGTTTTGCTCTTAGATTCACATATAAGTGAAGTAATAGTTTCTGATAATTCTTCAGAAGCTGCTTTTCTAAATTATCTTAAAGACAATAATTATGTTAGAATGATGGGATTATGTGTTATTTGTCTTTCCCTGACTGACTTATTTTGCTTAGCATAATACACACTAACTCTTTCCATGTCATTGCAAAGGGCAAAATTTCATTCTTTTTTTATGACTGAGTGTATTCCATATATATATATGGTATATATATATACCACATCTTCTTTATCCATTCATTAGTTGAAGAAAAGTTGGGCTATTTCCATAATATGGTTATTGTAGAAAATGCTTCTATAAACATCAGGGTGCATGTATTTTTTTTCAGTTAATATTTTTGTTTTCTATGGGTAAACATCCAGTAGTGGAATTGCTAGACATATGATATTTTAGGTCAAAACTATCATAAAAGACAAAGAAGATCATTATATAATGATAAAAGCATCAATTTATCAATTGGATATAACACTTGTAAATGTATCTGCGCACATCACAACACCTAAATATGAAAGGCAAGTATTAACAAATCAGAAAGTAGAAATAGAAGCAATAGAATAATAGTAGGAATTTCAATATTCAGTATTCCACTTTTATTTTATTTTTTAAAGATTTTATTTATTTATTCACAAGAGACGCAGAGAGAGGGAGGCAGAGACATAGAGGGAGAAGCAGGCTCCATGCAGGAAGCCTGATGTGGGACTTGATCCCGGGACTCCAGGATCACGCCCTGGGCCAAAGGCAGATGCTCAACCACTGAGCCACTCAGGCGTCCCAGTATTCCACTTTTAACAAAGGAAAAGTCATCCAGACAAAACATCAGTATGGAAAGTGGACTTGAACAACATTCTGGACTAAAGGGACTTAAGAGATATATGCAGAACATGTCATTCAGAAGCAGCAGCAGAATGCACACACTTCTCAGGCACACAGGGAACATTCTCTAGGATAGAGCTTATGCCAGGCCAGAAAGCAGATCTTACCAAATTAAAACAAAACAAAACAAAAAATTGAAAACATATCAAGTATCCTTTCAATCACAATGGTATGAAACTAGAAATCAGTAACATATGGATAATTGGAAAATTCACAAATATGTAGAAATTAAACAAAAGACTCCTCAACAACCAATGAGTCAAAGAAGGAAATGGAAATAAATATATATATTTAAAAACTCAAATACAACTTATCAAAACTTTTAGATGCAGTAATAGCAATTCTGAAAATTTAGAGTGATAAATGCCTACATTAAGAAAAAATTAAAATTTCAAATTTTTTCAAAGCAGATATCCAAATGGCTGACAGGTATATGAGAAGATGCTCAACACTGCTAATCATTAAGAAAACATAAACCAACTACAATGAAATACCACATCAAACCTGTTAAGATGGCTGTTATCAAAATGTTAAATGACTAGCTTGCATTCCTACCAACAGTGCACATGGGTTCCTTTCTTCTCCACATCCTCACCATCACTTGTTATTTCTTATGTTTTTTTAATTTTAATCATGCTGACAGGTGTGAAATGACATTTCATTGTTCTTTTGTATTTGAGTTCTTTCCAGTTTTTGAATGGATGCTTGTATTGCGATGTATTTCCCCCTTAGGACTGCTTTTGCTGCATCCCAAAGATTTTGGATGGTTGTATCTTCATTCTCATTAGTTTCCATGAATGTTTTTAATTCTTCCTTAATTTCCTGGTTGACCCTTTCATCTTTTAGCAGGATGGTCCTTAACCTCCACGTGTTTGAGGTCCTTCCAAACTTCTTGTTGTGATTTAGTTCTAATTTCAAGGCATTATGGTCTGAGAATATGCAGGGGACGATCCCAATCTTTTGGTATCGGTTCAGACCCGATTTGTGACCCAGTATGTGGTCTATTCTGGAGAAAGTTCCATGTGCACTTGAGAAGAATGTGTATTCAGTTGGGTTTGGATGTAAAGTTCTGTAGATATCTGTGAAATCCATCTGGTCCAGTGTATCATTTAAAGCTCTCGTTTCTTTGGAGATGTTGTGCTTAGAAGACCTATCGAGTATAAAAAGAGCTAGATTGAAGTCACCAAGTATAAGTGTATTATTATCTAAGTATTTCTTCACTTTGGTTAATAATTGATTTAAATATTTGGCAGCTCCCACATCGGGGCATATATATTGAGGATTGTTAAGTCCTCTTGTTGAATAGATCCTTTAAGTATGATATAGTGTCCCTCTTCATCTCTCACTACAGTCTTTGGGGTAAATTTTAGTTTATCTGATATAAGGATGGCTACCCCTGCTTTCTTTTGAGGACCATTCGAATGGTAAATGGTTCTCCAACCTTTTATTTTCAGGCTGTAGGTGTCCTTCTGTCTAAAATGAGTCTCTTGTAGACAGCAAATAGATGGGTCCTGCTTGATTTGCATTTTCCTGAAGATGAGCATCTTTTCATGTGTCTGTGGCCATCTGTAATGTCTTCTTGGAAAAAAAATCTATTCATGTCCTCTACCCATTTTTTTAATTGGATTATTTGGGTTTTTTTTTTTTTTGGTATTGAGTTGTATACATTTTTCATTATATGGATATTAACCCCTTATTGGATATATGATTTGCAAATATCTTCTCCCATTTGATAGAGGCTCCTCAAAAACTTAAAAATATAATTACCATACAATTTAGTATTTACTACATAGAAAGCAAAAACACTAAGTTGAAAAGATATATGTACTTCTATGTTTATTGCAGCATTAATTACAATAGTGAAGATACAGAAGCAGCCCTATTATCTCTGAATAGATAAATGGATAAAAAAGATGTAGTGTGTGTGTGTATATATATATATATATAATATCTCATATTATATATATGTATATATAAAATATGTATAATACATATATTCCAAATATATTCCATATATGTATGCATATATATTATTCAGCCATAAAAGAAGAATGAAATCTTGCCATTTGCCTCAACATAGATGGATCTAGGGGGCATATGCAAACTGAAATAAGTCAGAGAAAGAGAAATGCCATATAATTTCATTCATATGTGGGGTTTAGGAAACAAAGAAAGAAGGAAAAAAAGAGAAAAACATACAAACAAAAACTAGATTCTTAAATATAGAGAACAAACTGGTGGTTGCCAGAGGGGAAGGGGATGGGAGGGGAATGGGTGAAATAGATCAAGGGGATTAAGAGTGCACTTATCATGATGATCACTGAGTAATGTATAGAATTGCTAATCATTATATTGAACACCTAAGACTAATATAACTATATTTAGTTATACTTGAATTTTGCTTTAAAAGTTAACAGATGTTGGCAACATGAAGAGGGGAAAAAAAGAACCTTTGAGTACTGTTGGTGGGAATGTAAATTGGTATAACCATTATAGAAAACAGTATGGAAGTTCCTCAATGAAAATAGAGCTATTATGGAGCAGCTTGTTGCTCAGTTGGTTAAGCATCTCTTGATTTCTGCTTAGGTCACAATCTCAGAGTCCTGAGATGGAGCCCCTAATTGGGCTCAGTGGGAAATCTGCTGGAGATTCTTTCCCTCTCCCCCCTCCCACCGGCTCACTCTCTCTCTTTCCCTCTCTCTCTAAAATAAATGAGTAAACCTATAAGAAAACAAAAATAGAGCTCTTATTTGATCCAGAAATCCTACTTCTAAGTATATATCCAAAAAACACAAAATCATTATCTCAGAAAGCTGTTACCTCCATGTTTATTGTAGCATTATCCACAATAGCTAATATATGGGAACAACCTAAATCTTTATTGACAAATGAATGGATAAACAAAAATGTGATGTGTGTGCACCACGCACACACATACAATGGAATGGAAAATTATTTACAATACAATATTGTTCATCTTGAAGAAGAAGTTTATTTTGTCACTCGTGACAATAGATGAACTTAAAGGACATTTTGCTAAGTGAAATAGGTTAGGCACAGAAAAACAAATACTTCATGATCTCACTTATATGTAGAATCTAAAGTAGTCAAACTCATAGAAATAGAAAGTAGACTAGTGGTTACTGGTGGTTGGGGAAATAGGGTATATTAGCCACGTGGTACAAATTTTCTGTTATGCAGCATGAATAAATTCTGGAGATCTAATGTACTGCATAGTGACTATAGTTAGTAATATTGTACTGCAACCTAAAATTTGCTAAGGGGGTAAGTCTTAAATGTTCTCATCACAAAAAGAAAAAATATGTGAGTTTGTGGATACGTTTACTAGCTTGATCTTCATAATCATTTCACAATGCATACATATAATAGAACATTACATCATACATCTTAAATAAATCCTAGTTTTATTTGCCACTTATACCTTAATAAAGCTGGGGGATAAAAAGAAATTTTATGTATGATGTTTTTATAAAAAAAAATGAGTGTTATTGCATATTTTTGTATTATATGGGAATTATATTGATACATCTATCTAGAAGTTTTGTGTAAAAATTTTCAAACAAAAATATGAACACCCAAGATTATGATATACAAATAATAGAATATTTCTTTAATAATTTTATTAGCATTCTCCCTAGGAATTTTTATAGGACATATATGAACTTTAAAAAATGTATGTACCTATAAATAATTGTCCCAAACTAGATAGAAGCAAGCTGCTATTTGCTGGCTAAAGATATCACATAATTAATCCAGTGGGCAGCAGTCTTGTCTTGAGACAGCTTATGTTTGGTCCTTTAGATGTCTTCCCAACATCACCCATTCACAGACACTGAGAAAAAAGAGAACTGTGTTATTGGCTATTTAACACTTAAAAGAAGTGACATTTTCCTCAACTTAGTCTTTTGTGTTTTAGGGATTTTTAAACACATCGGTAGTCTCCATTCAATGTGTATAAGTTACAATCAATTGATATCTGTCTGATACTTCTAAACTACCAAAGAGAAAGAGTAGGGAAGAGAATATAATTACATTTAAGGGTATTGCTTAACAATGTTTGGCAAAAACTTTTAAAGTGCTATTTTTCAGAAGTCAGGATTCTTTGGGTTTTGTTTTTTATTGCATGCATAAGCTTTTCTTCTTTTGAATAACAAAACTGTCATGAAATAAAAAGTAGTCTGTTTAGTTTCTCAAAGACTTACCTAATCAATTAAAAAACTCTTTTTTGAAAGAAGAATTCCTAAACTTAGTTTAAAAGTAAGAACACAAACATAATTTCATTTTGAATTGTTCTCACTCCTCATTCTTTGGACAGAACATCTTCCTCTCAGGTTTATCAAAAGCACCCATATTTTTCTTAAGTGGTTATTTTCTTGACTTTTCTACTCCATTTATTTAGACAAAGAGCATGTCTTTGAAATTCAAATATCAGGTTATATTTAAGAGAACAGAGTTAGGGGGATAAATTTGAGAATCTGTAATTCTCATTTCATTCTGGCAGATAATTCTATTTTCAACTTAGAACAAGTAACAGGAAAATTTAGCAAAGAGGCAGAATGAAGAAACGGTAGAGCTGCAGAACTTGGTCCCAATTCAGGTCATCACAGCATAGATTCATTGTTTGATGTGAAAATAAGAGCCAAAAAAAGAAAATAAGAGCCAAAATAACAAGCATCCACTACAATGCAAGCACACAGACACATAAAAACACACATTCAAAAGCCAAAGAAGAATGCCTTCCCGTTGCCATGGCTTACCTTTGATAGTTTTTAACATCAAGGATTGACTGAATGAGGCATCTTAAGAGTTGAGAAGAGTCAAGGACTGGGAGTAGTTAAGATGTTGAAATCTCATCAGGTTGCTGATGAGGATATATTTGATGTGGACAAAGCGTAGGAGACAGCCTTGCATCTTCGCAAGTATATGTGGGATGCACCTCAGATTTGCCTCTGTGTTTCCCATAGTATATTTCACAAGTCTTAATATTTCAGACCATGAATCCAGTTTTAGTCCTGGGCTTCCTTTGTTTAACATTCTGGAGAAGAAAATTTAAGGAAAATAGGTAATAGAAATTATTTTGCCAAGATTTTTTCTCTAAGGGTTTAGTGAAAAAGAAAACACAGCGTTAGGATATAAAATGCTCAAAAAGTTAAAAATGGAAAGTTTCCATAAGAGAAAAGAAAAGTTGTTGTTATTTTTCTCATTTCCCTTACTAATAGATCACCATATTGTTTAAGACAACAATAGATTTATCTAAATATCGGCATTTCAGTTTCAGTTCTGAAGAGGTTTTCAATAAGACATAAGCTGAAGTTATAGGTCAGTGTCTAGAATAGCTCTTTTTAGGGGGCTGACCAAATGTTGTTTTTGTTTTTGTTTGTTATGCCCTCTTCCCTTCCTATTTTTTGCTTCCTGAAACCTATAAAGACTGGCACTAAAGTAACAATACCTCAGACACTTTGAAGGTGGAAGCCACTGGCTAAAGGTGGAAAATCAGGAAGGCTGGGTCTTTGATGACCACAGAACTGTCAGACTTCCTATCCCAATCTCATTTGGGCCTATTTATTTATTTACTTATTGCTGGTTTGTTTACTATTATTATTATTATTATTATTATTTTGTGTAAGTACATTTGGACCTTATCTAACTTCTAGAAATAATTGTGATGGGGAGGACTACATACAGCATAGTACACTCTGCAACAACCTTTCTGTGGTAATTTCAACTGCTTGTTTTCATTGGCTGTCTCCTATGAACCAGTCACTCCAAGTGCACGTTTCCTGCCAAGTCACACATCATGTATTCATCAAATATTTATTGAGTCTGGCATTGGTGTTGGTGCTGGGGATAGGAGCAGAAGAAAATAACTTTTCCCTTATCATCATGAATTAAACTGACAAAAGACAGATTGTCAGGGGAAAAAGCATAGGTTTCTTTATTTTAGTTTTACATGCCATGGAGGCTCCACAGTAAAGAAGTGAAGCCCCCAGGACGTGATTAGACTTGGAAGTTTATATAATATTAGTGACAAAGGGCAATAAATCATGGACTAGACAAGGTAAAGGGGACTTGGGTTCCTAGGAAGGATAAATTGTGGGAAGGTAAGTAATATGGGGAAACTAATGAAAGGCAAGGGCCTTTTTAATAAGTGGTTTTGTTGCTATTGTTGTTGTTTGATTTGATGAAGACTCACCTTGCTTGGTGCTGACTCTCCATCTCCTTTGTGGCCATAAAATTTCCTGGAGAAGAGATTTTTGGCAGTCTTCACTTCTCTAAAGTTTCTGCTTTTAATCATGTAAGAGAAACTGTGAGAAGGCTTCTTCCTGCATCTGTTGATTCTCAATTACCTTCAGCTCAACTAACCCATATTGAAAAGTGGCATATGTTGGAGTGGCATATTCTGATCTCTTTCAGGATATATCACAATATAAAAACTAACATGGTATATGCTCTTGCAGAATTTGAGATTAGTAATAATTTTGTCAATAGTCACAGAAGGTGGGGAGTATAGTGGATTGAGCCAGGAATGAGACAGCAGGTAGAGTTCTCCCAACACAAAGAGAAATCTCTTTAGCAAAGAATACATACTTTCCATAAACAGGTGCCATATATCTCTCTCAAATAAAAATAATATAAAATGGAGTAGGAAATAGAAAAAGAAATCTGTGAGATAGATCTGGTAATGTAAGATTTGAGTGACGATTATACTAGCGAAAGAAATAGCAGAAGCCTGGTGCTTATGAGAAAGAGAAAAATGATTGTGGCGGGAGTTTGAATTTTAGATTTTCATTTAAGTATAATAGAAATCTATCAGAATGTTGCTGATTACATATTTATTTTGGATGAATAAACATATCTTATAAATAAGTTTAAGAAGTATAAGGGTATGTAGAAGGTGGAATGGTCAGATCTAGTTGGGAAGGGCAGGGGGCAGATATGTACCATTATAGATTTTTCTTTAAAGTAGACTATGTTTGGTTTTCAAGGAGACAAATGTTCTATTCATTCTTTAAAATCTACCTGAAATATCCCTTCCTTTTTAAAGCTACTTTTATTGTATCCTCTTTGTGCTTTCTACCTTATTGAAAGTTTCTCCTTCTAGTGCCCCAGTGTTCTTTGTGTGATTCTTTAGTGTCATCTTAGCTTACAGTAGCCCTCTCTGTGCTTCAGATACTCTAAAAACTCTATTATAGCACTTTTCACATAGGGATTTGGAGCACAAATTCTGGACCCAGACTGTCTGGTTTGAATCTATGCTCTTCCACATGCAAATTGGGCAGATTACTTCTATATGCTCTAATTTCCTCATGTATGAGAGAGGAATAGCAATTACACCCATAGGATTGGTAGGACTAAATCGGTAATACATATAAGTAGCATAAAGCAGTGCCAGACAAGTAAATATGACAAAAATAAAGAGTAGTTTTTCCTTTTGTGATTATTGAAATATTATATATTGGAGACAGCATCCATTCAACTGATTTGCTTGGATAAACAAAACTCCCCTCGTAAAACATACTAATTGATGCTCACAAAGACATCTACTATGTAGTCTTAATACCCAAATACAGGATACAGGGTTGTACTATTAGTAATTATAACCAGACAACAGTTAATAAACAGTGGTATATTTACCCTATTATTAGGCCATTCTATTAAAAAAAACCATCACTCTGCATGCATTGACTTTTAATTAATATCCTTACAAATATTTACTCAAAATTTTAGCTATTATGTCTGTTCTACAGATTTGGATTACAGCATTCCCTTTGAAACCTTCAAAATATTCTTTTAAATGTAAATAGAATTCTGTTTCAAAAACATACACTTGATAATATTTCTCTATGTTTAAATGCTTCAGTAGTTTCTCTTTTATTCAAACTCTTCACCATGGCCCTTGTGACCTGATATACTGTGTCAGTTCATGATCAATATTGTCATAGATTGCTTTCTGTCATTGTCATCATCAAAGCATCATCATCATAATAATCGCTCATTTTCCATGTATGAAGTCTTGTGCTATTTTATGTGAGATTTCCTTTTTAATCCTGAAAAAAAGCCATCACGTTTTTTTGATACCCTACTCATGAAATGGAGAGCAAAAAGAGGTTGGACTATTTGCCTAATATACAACTTGTGAGACATAGAGTCAGATTTCAAAGTCTGATAGTCTGGGATGTCTGGGTGGCTCAGTGGTGGAGCCTCTGCCTTCTGCCCAGGGTGTGATCCTGGAGACCCAGGATCGAGTCCACGTCAGTCTCCCTGCATGGAGCCTGCTTCTCCTTCTGCCTGTGTCTCTGCCTCTCTCTCTCTCTGTCTCTCATGAATAAGTAAATAAAATAATATTAAAAAAACAAAGGCTGATAGTCTGATATCAGAGACCTTGAGGTTGAACCTTAGCTTACATCATCTCCCCTAATGTGTTGATGAAAAGAAAAACAAGCAACTATATAGCTGCATGAATGCCTCTTGTGTATTCCTCCAGTTACATCTCAAACTAATTTCCTGGCATTCTCCTGCATCACACCAAACAATCTAGCCATTCTGGTCTCACTTTTCCATACGTGGAGTGCTTATTTTGCCTATGGGCTTTCATATACGTTATTTTGCCTAATGGCTTTCATATACGTGGGACCCTCTTCCTAGAACATTGTTCCTGTTCCAGTTTACCTGGATATCTCACCATTTGTGAAGTGATAAATTTAAAGAGACTCATTCTGTTATTCTTTTCATTATTTGTTCACTTTTGTTAGGTGCCCTGTTTTCTTCCTGCAGTCATGGTATTGACCACATTGTATTTTACACGTCAACTTACACATATCAGTTTCCCACTAGATTGTAGGTACAATGAAAGCAAGTACAATGTCTCTCTCCTTTACAACCGATTTACTAGTGTGCCGGCATGTAAAAGACACTTCATATTGCAAAGGAAAACTTGTACCAGATGGTGTTAAACAGTCAAGGAAGACTTTATTCAAGACTATTACATAGGTGGAGGAGGGGAATTGAACTTAACTCATGAAATACAAAATTGGAGATTTTTAAGAGCTGAGATGAACTAGTGGGAAAAAAATACTGCAAGATGTTAGATAGAGGTGAGGTTGATGAATGTGATTAGGCCACCTGTGTTTGTTAATAGTGCTTATTGAAGTTAAGCTCCTACCTTCACAAGGAGACTCAGAGATAGAGGCACTACTTTCTTAATGATGACATCTCAAAGGGATGGTTTCCAAAGTCCTGGACAATCTGGGTTTTAAAACTGACAAAGGTTGGGAGAAAATTTATATATCAAAGGGGCAGAAAAAATAATTCACAATTATAATTTAAAGTAAATGCTCTAAGGAAAAAGGTCAAAGGCCTAGAGTAAGGGAAAGAAAACTTCCTAAAGTTTAGTCAAGCTGAGAGGAATTATAAGGCCATTTTCGGCAAGATCTATTTGTTGAATTAATGAATAATTAACCAGAAAATGGAACAGTCCATTATACAGTAAAACACTCTTGACATGTAGTGATTAAGAACTATTATATGCCTTTGTATTTATATAATTTAAATAAAGTGTTGAGGGATCCCTGGGTGGCGCAGCGGTTTGGCGCCTGCCTTTGGCCCAGGGCGCGATCCTGGAGATCCGGGATCGAGTCCCACGTCAGGCTCCCGGTGCATGGAGCCTGCTTCTGCCTCTGCCTGTGTCTCTGCCTCTCTCTCTCTCTCTGTGTGACTATCATAAAAAATAAAAAAATCCTAAAAAAAAAAAAAAATAAAAAATAAAAAAAAAAATAAAAATAAAAAATAAAAAAAGTTTAAAAATAAATAAATAAATAAATAAATAAATAAAGTGTTGAACAATACCCACATGACATTTGACTTTTTAGATATTTAAACTAATTGTTCTAATTACTTTTCCATGTTTTTTCTATTTTTCCCCGTGTTTTTTTCTAATTCATAAAAAATAAACTAACATCATTATAATATGGTACTTCACAAGTAAAGTTTAATGTTTTAATTGAACATTTTAGTTTCCATTTACTGACACTTCCAAGAAATTACTGATAACGTTAAAGTACATTGTAAATAAATAACTCAATATAAACACGGTAGCTAGATAGAGCAGAAATAATAATTTTATTGCCTGCTAACTGAAGTTCTTGCATATTTTAAATCGTGTTTAATGTTGCTTAAATTATTGTCGCTGTAAAGACATACATCCAATTTAATTAAACCTGTGTAATTTCAAAGAAGGTAAATTTAGTAGCTATATTTATATTCTCCAAAGCGTCATTGGATATGGTATTGATGTTTTCAAAATACATTTGCTTTCATTTCTATACATTTAGAATACTATGATTTACCTCATATAAAAGACAACAGTTAAGTTAGATAAATCTATCATATTGTACAGTCTCTAAGTTATGTTTTTTGTTTTTGTTTTCCCTTTCCAGCATTATCCTTGTCTGTCTCAAATTCAGACGCCCAATCATTGTGCATGTTTATGAAGGTTAATCCTAGACCTGAATTTCATTCACTGACCATAGGCATAGTTGAGTTTCTACAGTAATGAGTTCATTGGGCAGAAATTTTGCAAAGATATGGGGGGAGAAGGAGGGGCAAACATTATCTACATTTGAAAAGACCAAATTTACAAATCAGTACACTTTAATGCAATTTTTTTCTCCCTGACTAACTGGGAGTTTATTTGTATGCATTCTAAGTGGCAGTGCCATGGGAAACTAAGATTTTTGTCATTTTGGTTTAACACAGATTCACCCAGAAAGCACAAACCTGATTTTGCCTGAGAAGGACTACCAACAGAACCTGAACCGTGAGTACAGTTTTTTTGTGCTATTGAATTCTATGCTATATAACTGACCCAGTAATATGACATGGCTTATATTAAGATATGTAGTGAGAGTTTTGATTAAGCATAATTGTAGACTATAAGAAGTACAGAAAGTGAAAAGTGATACCTGTTTTATTGTTACGTTTAAAAGAATTTCTGAAGTTAATGCTTAACTTTGAAGAAGGTAATACATTTGTGCTATTCATTGACATTCAGTTTATATAGTTTTGTTATTCCAATTTATCTATGGTTGCTAAGCTATGTAAATAAGGTCTCTTACAAATACATATCTTTTGTGTTATTTTGAATATAATTTATTTTTCATCTATTCTATGATCAACATCCCTGAGTGCTTCAAGCATATATTTAGCACCTCAGTTTGCTCTGGGTTTTTTCAAATGGAATCCATAGTTTGCTAAAGGTAAAAGCTTGTTGTGCCTTTCTTCCTTCTGTCATAGACCTGTCTTTCAGCTACTTACTAATTGTTGGCAGTTGGCATCTCTTCTCTCTGTTTGGCCTCTGATAAGTTGTCTTTAATAACCTGTTGTTTTGTTCTTGAACTTTGCCATGGTTGCAACTCTGGGGTATCAGAACTGTCAGAAATAAAAGTGAAAGAGCAAGAGGCACTGAGCTTATGAAAGTTAGAGAAGACATAAGGCCTGGTATTGATTGATGAATTTCCCACTGCAGATAGTTTTCACTTTATCCCATTTGCTGTCACAGTACACGGTACACGAAATAATAAGGAGATTTTTTTTCCTCTCAGTAATGGACGATGGGGGCTGTTTGCTTTTTGAGAATCTGCTGCGGCCACATGCCGTGTGGCTTTATCTTTGAAAGTGAGGGTGAAACAAGCTTGCCTGGCTGCAGATAAGCGACTTAGAAGGAATCCTATTCAGATGTACCTGTCACTAATTTATCTGGAGGTTTTGTGATTCATACATACTGTTCTGTGTGCGATGGAGCATTAAATTGCTTTCCTCTGGGAGCAGGTCACATTCAGGGGTCATCAGACCTCAGCTGTGGGACGGTGCATGCTTGATTCATATAGCTTCTTGCAACTGAATTTTTATCTATTAGAAAGCTGGTAATTTGAACATATGTTAGATGATCTCTCGGAACATTTCAACAGCAAGGGGAATGACAAAAATTGAACTGTGTATTAATATGCAAGTGTTTGTAACAAAAAATTAATCAACCCTTCTGTTGTTAGCACAGTCATTTATTCTGATGATTAAGTAGCTTAAATATATTTCCCAATAATGCTCTAGCTCTTGATTAATGCATTTCCATGGCTTCTCTATTTATTTAAGGAATATGTACTTAAGTGCATTAATTTTACTGGGAAGAAAAAAAAAAAAAGCAGAGCTGATTTGAATCAGATCTTGCCAAAGAAAAAGCTTTAGAAAATAAAGATTTTTCCCATTTACAATATGGTTTTCTGCTGTGGAAATTTCACTTTATTACCCCATATATATTTTGTGAGAAAATGGCATACCTTGGAAAATGAGACAGATACCAGTTCAAATTTGAAAAGCACATGAAAGAGATGCTTATTTTTACGTGTTAAAATTGTGCTGAGAAACTTTAGTACAGATATGTCTTTTTGGATGTGGGATATTTAGAAAATGCAAAAACTCCTTTTTTTATTATTTCCATTATGTGATATATAAAACTAAAACCTAATATCTTCCCTTAGGTTTTAAAAATGCTTCATTTTGTGTAAAATTAAGCCAATAAATGGCAAAGAGGTAGTTAAGTGAAAGCAATCAGAGAAATCTTTTCAAAGTGTTTTTACCATGCATGACAGCAGTTTTAATGGTGGGTAAAGTAACTATATAAACTTATATGTTTTCTCTCTCTCTCTCTTTTTTTTTTTTTAATTTAACATTGTTCCTTAAACTCTCAGTTGCAACCCAAAACAAATGATCATTTCATGAAGTAACAAAAGAAAAACTCTTCCAACTGGATAAAAATGATGAATTTATGCTGCATTTATATGGTACAAGTTTTTGATATTTGTCCTACATGTGAAAATGTGGAACATTTAACACAAATCAGAATTTTCTTATTAATGAATTAAAGTATAAGTAGGGCATTACTGTAAGAACTTATTCTATCATCTATGCATAATTTATAGTATTTAAATAAGATGTTCATTACACTTCCCAATCTTCAAATTACATTGTGACCTTAAAACCTTATAAGGCCTCCCAATAAATAAGAGTGTGAAATAAATATATCTAATAAAATTATTTTAGGGTTTCAACGTGTTCTGTTAAGCATTTCTCTGGTAAAAAAAAAAAAAAAAAAAGAGGGATCCCTGGGTGGCGCAGCGGTTTGGCGCCTGCCTTTGGCCCAGGGCGCAATCCTGGAGACCCGGGATCGAATCCCACATCGGGCTCCCGGTGCATGGAGCCTGCTTCTCCCTCTGCCTGTGTCTCTGCCTCTCTCTCTCTCTGCGTGTGACTATCATAAATAAATAAAAATTAAAAAAATAATAATAAAAAAAAAAGAAAGAAAGAAAAAAAGAAAAGCAGTTCATGAAACTAGGGGAAAAACACCAATTTACTACATGCAAAGTACATAAAATTAGGCATATTTCTGCCCTCTTCTTTCTATTTATTTTTTTTCCTATTGAGGAGGAAACAAAAGTCTAAATATGGAATATTCAATGTCTTTACACAAACCTGTTATATATCTCACTAGGAGATATTTACTTTTTTTTAAAGGAAAACTATTTAAAAACATAGATTAAATTCATATTTTTTTAGAGTAAATCAGAGAAAATGGTTTTGTTGGAGTCAGAGGATTTAAGTATTTTGTTGTAATGGTATTTTTAAACAGTTCTCTGTATCACAAAGTTTCTTCTGTTCTTTACATGAATAGCTACCCACCTTTCAGACTCCGCTAAATTAACTTAAATGTCATTTTTTAAAAAGTCTTTTTAAAGCATCCAAGCTTGCCATCACTTCTTATGAACTTCTTTATTTTTTACTTCATGGCATTTACCATAATTGTAAGCATTTTATTTATATTTTATTATACAATAATAAATGTAAAGAGAAGAGAAAAAATTATTTCCTTGTTTTGTTTGTGTCTCTTACAACAGTTAAGCACAATATTTAGTGCCCAGCACAGCGCCTGAAATATAGCAAATAGTCAATAAAATTTATTGAACCAGTGAGGTTAGATAATGAAAACGAAATCATTCTAGAAATGGGATCAGAAATGTAATGTATATCTTAAATACATAGTACCAAATGCTATATACTCACCAGTTTATTTAAAAAATGATTGCAAATACTTATTGTATACAAATAGAGAAGTCAGCAAGTTTCAGACCTTAATAGCTTCCTCACTACACAACTAAAGCCTACCAAACTTATTAAGTATTAAGTGCCATGACACACATAACTAGTATTGTCTAAGAGTAGTTACAAAACATTCTGTGGATGTCTTTTAAATAGTTTAAAGAAAAACAATAAAAAATCTCTGGTTATTAAAAAAACCATTTATTTTATAAGCATTGATTGAGATGACTATGTCTGTATATATGAAACTGTGCAAAAAATCTATAGATTTACTATTATAAGTTGTTAACTCTCACCATGAAATCAATATATAGTAAGGAAATCCGATGTACACTTTCAAAAATACAGTAGGGCTTCAACTATAAAATAGAAGATGAAAAGGAGTGGACACAAGCTTCAAAGAAAGTTGAAGGAATACTTGGCATAAGGAATGGCATAAGGAAAGGCATGAAAAAGGTATTAGTAAGAATTAGTTGCTTATCGCTTATCATCTGAGCTATAGCTAGATGTATTATGTTATCTTTGGCTATGAATGGACGTTTATTTGAATGTAGATTAGAACAAGATTGTGGAAGATTCAACACTAGTTTGGGGAACTAGTGGTTCTGTGGGCCTGTAGCTCTGTCCCTTGAACATGTCCAATCTCTTTTTCCTTTAGAAGCATAGAAAATAAAAGTGTGGTTATTTTGAATGACAGCTCATACAGAAAAATCTGGTACTAGGTACCACAGGATTTTCCTCTTGTATGTGCTCAATACATACAGGCACATACATGCACCCCCACTTGTTTGTATGGTTTGCTTATGTGTAGGTGTATGTACTTAATCTGGCTTCACTTTACAAAATAAATTAGAGGAGGAATCATTATCAATATGTACAGAAACTGCTAATGACTTTGACAAATACTCAATAAACTAATAAAGCAGGAAGCCTGAAATAAAATGTCAGTAATAGAGGGCTTATCTCTCAGAGACACACTTGAGGAAAAACTCATGAGGATGATGACTTGTAAAATGCAAAAAAAAGAGGAGGTCAAATATTTAATTAGACTTTCGTGAACAAAAGAACAAGATGAGTGTAATCTATTAACTTCCTGAAATATATTCTTTATGCCATACACAATGAAACATGTAAATAGAAATTTTGTGATCATTCATATTTTGATAACTGATGATAGTCTCTGAAATTAACAAAGAAATTTGGAAAATATTATACCAAATATCTTTTTTAAAGAATGAAAAAGCACATTTGCTTATTAAAAGTCCAAAGAGGGACACCTGGGTGGCTCAGCAGTTAAGTGCTTGCCTTTGGCTCAGGGCGTGATCCTGGAGTCCTGGGATAGAGTCCCACATCAGGCTCCCTGCATGGAGCCTGCTTCTCCCTCTGCCTGTGTCTCTGCCTCTCTCTCTCTCTGTGTCTCTCATGAATAAATAAATAAAATCTTTAAAAAAAAATTTTTTTTAAGTCCAAAGAATTCTTACACTAACAGTTGGTGTTTAACCCAATACTTACTGAACTAATTTAATCAGATCACCCTTATTAAGGTCATGATCTTTCCATGATTCCATGTTGCCTAGCTCTAGTTTTAGAATATCATTCTTTGAAAACATTTATACTAAGAAAAGTAAATGCAAACTGTTATTGTTTGGTGTTTTATGTATTACTTAAGAATTTTGGCATATTTCAGATTGCAGTCATTCTCCTAAATTTTCATCTAGAATCTTTTTGCTTCAAGTTTTTAATTGTATAAACCAGCTAGATTAAATGTTGTGTATTGAAAAAAATAGGGATCAAGAATCATTTTTAGCTCAGACCTTGTTCCAAAGGTAATTGAAAATGTTTGTGTGAATTTTTTTTTTAAAGATTTTAATTTATTTATTCATGAGAGACCGAGAGAGAGAGAGAGAGAGAGAGAGAAAGAGAGAGCGAGAGGCAGAGGGAGAAGCAGGCTCCATGCAGGAAGCCCCATGTGGGACTCCATCCTGATACTCCAGGGTCACACCCTGAGCCAAAGGCAGGCGCCAAACAGCCGAGTCACCCAGGGATCCCCTGTTTGTGTGAAATTATTATTGTTCTATTCACCTATTTGTGTATTATTAAATACTTGAAGTATGCTATTCATATGTTTATTATTATTGTAGATTAAGAGCGAGTTTTGAAATGTGTTAGTGTAACTCAGCCAAATGTATTCATTTTCAAGAGCATTTTAACTCCTCTAGATCCTCTTCCATTTCATCTTAGAATCAGCTAATATTCTTATGATATTTTGACTGAACTCATATTAAGGCTAAGAAGTCAGGAAGAATTCACATCCTTAAAATACTGAGTCTTCTCATCTTATGAAGGTGACATAAGCCCTTTTATTTAAGCCTGTTACTGTCTGAAGCAATTTGTAGTTTCCGTAATAGAAATCACACATATTTTGTTGGATTTATTCCTATTTAATGTTTATTGATGCTATTATTAATCGTAACACTTTAATTTTTCATTTCTACTCTGGTATATAGAAATACAATAGATTTTTTGCTGACCTTCTATCCTATGGACTTGCTAAATTCATTTATTACTCCATGTATTTTTTATACATTCCATAGGCTTTTATATATATATAAAATATATAATATATAATCTGATTAAAATTTTTATGCCAACACTTGCATTTTCATTCTTCTTGTCCAATTTCATTAACTAGAGCTTCCATTACAATGTTAAATAGAAATGGTGAGAACTACGGGTCCTGGGTGACTCAGTTGGTTAATTGTCTAACTCTTGATTTCAACTCAGGTCATGGTCTCAGGATCCTGGGATCGAGCCCCACACTGGGTTCCATGCTTGGTGGGGAGTCTGATTGAGGAGTCTTTCCCTCTCCCTCTGCCCCATCCCCTGGTAGTGCAGGTGCTCTCTTTAAAATAAATAAATCTTTTTTAAAACATGGTGAGAACTGATTCTGTTATCATATTGTCTATGTTAAGAGACACACATTCAGTGTTTCTCTGCAAGTATTCTAGTTTTCATGTATACTCTTAATGGGATTAAGAAGGTTCTACTTTATTCCTAGATTTTTAAGAGTTGTTATTGTAAATGAGTGCTAGATTTTATATTTTTTCTGTATCTTTTGAGATGATCTTATTACTTGTCTTCTCTACACTTTTTACATATCAAATTGCATTAATTTCTGAATTCCAAACCAAACTTGCATTGCTGGAATATACTCCAGTTGGTCATCATATAGCATCTTTCGTATATATAGCATGATTTGCTTTGCTAATATTACATTAAAGATTTTATATTTATGTTTGTGAGAAATATTGTACTGTATTTTTATTTCTTTTCAGGTCTTTATCAAATTTGGTATAAAGACATGAGTTTGAAAGTGCCTTTCCCTTCTATTTTCTAAATTTGTATATTATTTCTTCTTCAAATAATTGAATAGCTACTGAGATTTTCTTTGTGGAAAGGTTTTGAATTGTAAATATAATTTTCTTAATGGATAAAGGGATGTTCATATTTTCTTTCTTACCCTATGTCAGTTATGGCAGTTTCTGTCCTTTAGAAAATTTGTCTATTGTTTTCTTAATTAGTGCATCTATTTACTTAAAACTATTCAGAAAGTACTATTATGAAACTTTACTGTGGGTTGGATTTGTAATATTGTTCACTTCATTTCTGATAATGGTATTTTGGATTTACCCTCTTTGTTATGAAACTGGGTAAGGATATATCAATTTTATCAGTCTTGTCAAAGAAAGCAGTTTTGACTTTGTTGATTTTTAAAATATTTTTCATTTTCAAATGTATTACTATCTGCTCCTATCACTATTTTTTCTTTCTTCTACTCTTTTTTATTTTTAAACTGATTCTTGTTTTCTAACTTCTGAACATAGAAAATTAGGTCTTTTTTTATACTTTGTGTCTTTACTAGTAGAATAATTTAAAATTATCAGTTTTTTTTTCTACGTACCCTTAAACTGTGTTCCACAGGTTTTGGCATGATCTGCTTTCTTTATCACAAAATCTGAAATAGTATCTAAATTACTTTTTGATTCTTTCTTTGATCCATAGATTCTTTACATATTTAATATTTAATTTCTTATTTGGAAATTTTCTATCCATCTTTTATTTATTTATTTTTTATAGAGAAGTATTTCTTTTTTTTTAATTTTTATTTTATTTTATTTATTTATGATAGGCACACAGTGAGAGAGAGAGGCAGAGACACAGGCAGAGGGAGAAGCAGGCTCCAGGCACCGGGAGCCTGACGTGGGATTCGATTCCGTGTCTCCAGGATCGTGCCCTGGGCCAAAGGCAGGCGCCAAACCGCTGCACCACCCAGGGATCCCTCTATCCTCTTTTAAAATCAATTTTTAGTAAATAGCTTTGTGTCAAAACAGTATACTGTGTACATTATTTAATTATTGGAAATTTACTGGGAGTTATCCTGCAGCCTCCTCTAAAAATATTGTATCTTTCAATTTGGGGAGTAGCACTTTATAGGTGTCAATTAGTTTAAATGAGTTGATAATTTAGTTCATTGGCTTTTTTTTTTTTTTTTTTTTTTTTTTGGTCTTCTTGCTCTCAATTACCAAAGCAGTGGTAAACTCTCCATACAAGTGTGGATTTGAGATTTATTTCTTCAATTCTGTAATTTTGTCTCATGTATTTCTAAACCTTGCTCTTAAGTATATATATAACTAGGTTTGTTATATCTTCCTGATGGACTGACCCCTTTTATCACTGTGAAATAATATTCTTGATATCTGGTAATACTCTTTGTCTTGGTATCTATTTTGTTTGGCTACAATTTTTTATCCTATTAAGTAAATACTAAATAATCATGGCATTAACTGAAATAATAAATATTACAATAAATGTTAAATATAAATTAGTATATTATTAAAATGTTTCCCAGTGTGTGATTGAATAATTTTAATACTCAACCATAATAATTGAATAAAAAATGCTGTTCACACATTTATTTTATGTGAAAAGACATTTGAAAACTTACAAAATGAAAATTAAATCGTGATTTGCATATAATATTTAAATGAGAGACCTTAAGACCTGGGTAAATAATTAAAACCCCAGTATGGTAATTTGAAGTTAATAGGGACATTAGTGGTCAGTGTTCCACTTTACACATGGAAAAATTAATACTGTGAGAAGCTGAAAACTAGTCCCAAATCACAAATGTTGCTAAGGTCTAGAATACCAACGTTCTTTGTTCTATAAGTTACTGATACTCATGAATAAGGTCCTTGTGGGGATATCCAAAACTTAAAGAAAGAAATAAAGGTATCAAAATTTTAATGATGATAGGAACGTGAAAAAAATCAATGTTGTATTATTCTTAACCAAATGCCTTAATCTTTATCCATCATTTTTCTCAGCTACAAAAATGATCATAATTCATAAAGAAAAATATATCTTTATTTTCCTTCAAGCTTAGGAAAGGACAAAAGATTGTGGTTCCAATTTCAATGTCACTGCCCCATGAATAAAATATTCTCAAGAGTAAATGAGTGTGTTTACCTGTATAATGGAAAGGTGAGAAGAGAATAGCAGAGTAAATACCATTCATGCTAAAATAAATGCCAAAATATTCTTTGGAGAGAGTAGTCTTACTTTTATAGTCATATATAGAGAAGGAAAAACAACCATTTAGCCAACGTTTCTATTCTTGCATGTGTACTCCCAATGGGATTATACTTATTGTGAGTACATTAGAGGATGACTCCCATGCCTTTTAATAATTTTTAAAGTACATGTTAAAATGCCCATTATATTTCTTGCTTTAAAGGGATTAGTAAAATGTTAATTAATAATGAATGCACAGACAAAAAAATGCCAGGGACAGTTTCTTGGCAGAAAACAAATGAGTTGAAATGCCCTCTTTAGCAGTGCATTAGGAATGTGACAATTAAGATATAGTTAAGCCCTTTGGAAATAGATGCTTTTAGTCATTTATTTTTCCTAACAATAAGTAACAGAGACAAAGCCTTTAGTACCTGAGTATAAATATGATTTTCAACTTCTTGAACACCAAGACATTCTTTTAAAATTCTATTTGCTGCTAATTCCTTATGTTGACTGTATTGTTCATGATGATAAATTTAAAATACTGGGAGATGCTCACTGGAATAAAAGGTCATTGCAGTTTGTTAAAGATGCTTGGCCAAGACTCTATCCTTAGTACCTTAGTAGAATGTCCAGAATCAACTCATGTTCTCAGGGTTTTTTTCCTAACTCTGAGTGTATCTTAAGATCATTTACACAGGAAGTAAATGGAGTTTCCTTTGACATTTGTTTGTCATGTTTCCTTCATGAATTGTGGAAGTTTCTTTAATCTAGACTACCTATATTATTAAATATTATTCTCTTCTAAATAAAACTGAAAATCAAACAGTGTTTAGCAGGTCAAGTAGTAAATTTTTCCATTTAAATCTCATTTATACTTCTATTGTCAATATGTAGTGTTCTAATTCAGTAAATACACTGCTAATTCAATAATGTTAAGAATCGGTGACTTATCCTTTTGAAGAAGTACCTTGACAATTATCATTCTTTATTGCCTTCAAATCTTGCTATAAATGTGCTGAATGAATTATGAGGCTTCCCTCATGCTGTGTCCTCCTATCTTTCTAGAATGTTACATGCATTACTATTATACTTAGCATTTAGCTAGAGATGTTCCTGTTTCCTGTCATTCTTTTAGTACTTAGTCTAATTTTTTAATGACTGAACTTAGAAGTTATCCTTTCTGGTAGACTTCCCTGGACTACTGAGCTATGGTTGTTCCTATTGCACCATGAGTTTTTTTTTTTTTCAAAATAATATATTTCAGACTATAGAAAATGCCCATTGTTATGTCTTTCTTCTTTGAAATATTGTATGTTCAATAAAGAGTGTATAGTATTGGTACATAGAAGATACTTAAAATTCTCTGCTAAAATGTAAATATATTTCGCACATCTTAATCTCATTGTAGAAATTTTGACTCATGTTCTTTTTCGTGCTGATAAAAGTGTTGTATAAACATGATAAACATTTAAAAAGCTAAATTTCAGGTAAAGGTGGTAGACTGACCTCTTCTATGGTTTCCCTCCATGCACTCCACTAAAATGAAACTAAAGTGTTATTTTTCATTATATGACACAAACTTTCAAGTTAGGGGAGATTGAGGGTTGAGAACAATGCAACAACATTTTGCAAGCTAAGTCTCTGGACTAGCAGTAAATAACAAACATGTGAGAAAAGTAACCTAAGTTGTCAGTGGGAAAAGACAAGAAATGATATAATTGACATTGCACTGCACAATTCCCGGAAGTCTTAGTTATTTGCAGCACAAGATACCTGTGGTTTGGTGGATAAATAATGGGGTAAGGTAGAAGCAAAAAAAATAATAATAGAGATTGGTTGAAAATAAAGAACTGTACTCTGGACATTTCACGTTTTGAAAATAGTATCCAATTCTTGGTAGCAATATTTTCATATATCTTTAGGCATATTAAGTCAGAATTTTTGTTTATTTTCGTATCTTATTTTCTTTATTATCTCCATTTCCTCCAATTATTGTTTCCATATTTTTAAAAGTTTGACTTACTTCAGTAATTAATTCTACTACATTAGCTGTAGTATTCTCGGTTTGGATAAACAACAAAATTTAGGAAAAACAAGAGACTTCCACTGGCACCAGTTTTACTTAGCTTTAAGAAAGGATACACATCAGGGAACATTTTTTTTTTTTCTTTTTATGTAGGCTCCACACTCAGCATGGATCCCAATGTGGGACTTGACTTTATGACCCTGAGCTGAAGACAGGAGCCTCAAGAGTTAGACAGTTAACTGACAGAGCTGCACAAGGTGCCCCACATCAGGAAACATTAAGCAGGGCTGAGATGAAGGTGAATCATATGAGATACTCACTTTAGTGCAAAATTTAAGGGTACTCCAATAATCTCAGTAATTAAAAAAAAAAACCCTATCTTTTATAAAATATATTTAAAAATAAAAATTAACACAAACATAAAATGAACTATATATATATATATATATATATATTTTTTAAGATTTCATTTATTTATTCATGAGAGACACAGAGAGAGAAGCAGAGACATCGGCAGAGGGAGAAACAGGCTCCCTGTGGGGAGCCCGATGTGAGACTCCGGGATCACGCCCTGAGCCAAAGGCAGATGCTCAACCACTGAGCCATCCAGGCATCCCAAAATATATTTTTAAAAATAAAGACAAGGGATCCCTGGGTGGCGCAGGGGTTTAGCGCCTGCCTTTGGCCCAGGGCGCGATCCTGCAGACCCGGGATCGATTCCCACGTCGGGCTCCCAGTGCATGGAGCCTGCTTCTCCCTCTGCCTATGTCTCTGCCTCTCTCTCTCTCTCTCTCTGTGACTATCATAAATAAATAAATTTTTTTTAAAAACTTAAAAAAATATAAAAAAAATAAAGACAAGATCAGTATTACTATTTTTCCCTTTGCCTCAGTTCCGATATTACTCAGCATGGAGCCGCAACTAGTGTTGGAAGGTAAATTTTAAAAAAAATCCCCGGGAAGTAAAGCAAAAAGACAAATAGATGAAAAATAGGAAAGAAAAATAAGCAAAATAGTGTATTCATCTAGGGGTCCCAACACCTAAAGTATGGAATTTCAAAAACAAGAGAAATAAAATGGGTGGGAAATCATCAATAAAATATTTTTTTTAAGATTTTATTTATTTACTCATGAGAAACACAGAAAGGAGCGAGAGATCTCCAGGATCACACTCTGGGCTGAAGGCAGTGCCAAATCACTGAGGCACCCAGGCTGCCCTCAATAAAATTTAATACAGTTTCAAAAACTGAAAAACATAACTTTCCAGATTGGAAGTGCCAGTAAATAATACAGTGAATGAAAATAAGAGTAAGTGAGGCTTACTAAAATATTAAAATTATGGAATATGGAAGTTTCTGCAGACTTTCAGGGATGGGGCAGAACAATAAAGAGAATAGATGTAAAACACCAGAAACTAGAATGTATTGGCATTTTTGAACAGCACTTATTTTCTACCAAATTTGAATGCTTTCACAAACCACAATCTTTAAAAACAAAGATACCTACAAAAATTTAAATGGTAAATGTTCTTGAAGGAAAGAATGGAACGAGTTGATGAAGAGGATCTAAGGGGAGCCCGGCTGTACAAATATAAAGATATTACATGATTTGTGTCGTGTTAAAAATTACAATTAATTATTATTGGTCAAGACTCTCTGAGGAGAAATAATTTCCAGTGTAGAATTATGTCCAAAGTATCCATCAAATGTGGAGATTGATTAAATACTTCATTAGGCATCCAAGGTGTCAAAGCATTAGTTTTTATGCACCATTTGTCAGGAAGCTACTAAAGAATGTCCTCTACCAAAACAAGGGATCATACGAAGAAAATATATATATTGTATATATACATATTAAATCATAGATTTAAATAATAATAAAAGCAACAGGCATCCCCAGGATAATGGTGTAGGGGAAACAGGATAATGACTGTGTGCCAGGTATACAGCAGGCCAAGTCTGAGCATATCAGAAGGCTCTCTAAGAAATTTCTCCAAAAGGAGTAAATTGTTAGAAACCTACTGTATCTGATCATTTAAAGAGGAGATTTGAATAGGTGAATGTTTAAGGTG